>NW_027315746.1:18774636-19489636 GCF_026437365.1 Eucyclogobius newberryi
GTGAGGTGATGAAAGCCACTTTCATCAGTTTTCACATCTTAACGCACTCCCCAAAAATATTGTGTGTGCTTTTTGTCCCTAGAGAGATAAACATTCCGCAGCCGTGTTATAGGGTTCATCGTTGCCGTTTTTATTTTATGTGATTAACACTACAGTTGCTTAAACTCAATCACAACAACTCCCTTGGCAACTTGACTGGCCAGATCAATGCTGCAGAAGTTGAACTGGTCCATGGCTTTACTGCGATTAGTGTTTTGAGCGGTAGGCCAATATAGTTTGTCTCCTTCTTTTCAGTACAGACTTTCTTTGACATGCGTTTGACAAATCATTGACTTGTGCGAACACTGAGAGGAGAGACAGCTGCCACAAAACCTTAAAATTAGAAAGCGAAAAGTGAATCCAGACTTTTCAGTCCTGCGCATTCAAGTGTGTACAGGTACACCTCTAATTAGCTGAAAAGGAGGATATGACTTTGAAAACTTTCCCCAAGGAGTTGTCATAAATATATTTCCTTCACATAATATTTGTTAGCTTTAAAGGCCGTCAATCTGTGTGAACATATATAATATTGTTTCAGTCATGTATGTGTTTGAAAGGATGTTACTTCAAATCAAAGTGTAATAGCTGATACGTATTATTGTAGGGGTTGTTGGTTGTAGCCTAGTTGTGGTAATGAAGTAGTTTTAGTGGCAGTTTATGGTCCCTGTATTGACATTTGTCTTCTGCATTTGACCCAACAACCATGAAGCAGCAGGACAGGGGCAGTGGAGTTCCCTGCAGCCCGTCTCCTGAAGCTCAGATCAGACAGATCAAACTATGATATACTATGAGTGCCTTTATTGCAGTTGTAGTCAGTGTTGACAGTATACTGACGTTTCAATTTTGATTCTAAGGAAAACACTCACTACTACTACTGATTTCCATACCACAAAGATAATACAAATAAAAACAAAAATATAAATATAGACAATGGAATGTTGATGAAAGTCAAAATGTCTTGATTTCCTGTTGATTTCTAAAACAGCGCAGTAGTTTCTAGTCTTATAGCTTATTCTGATATATTTCAAGACCATTCTAAAAGTGTTTAGGAAATGTCCAGTTTTGTCCAATTTATGTGATCTTTGATAATTTAAATGTATCTAGTTTTGATTTTGCTGTTTCAGTATTGATTAGTATCTGGGTATTGAATTCCCAGTAGTGCCCTAGTAATAGGCACAATAGCTGTAGTAATTTCCAGCAAGTTTGATTGACAAAAGTGTTCTTGCAGGTGAATGGGCTGTGAACAGTGTGTCCATGAAGCTTCTGGATCAATGCACTCCTCCCATTGATTCCTTTTGCTTGGAAGTAACTCAGCGTGCCCATTTAGGAACCCTCAGGAGTCTGCTTAATTTCTCCTTCCAGACTCAAATTGAGAGTCGATTCAATAACACATTGCATCTTGTCGTGAATAGTGACTGTCGCTTCTGTTGGTGCGAACAGCCTCAGTCAAACTCAACACTTTTCTCATCTTTCATCAAGAGGATTCACTTCCCCGCAAGAATGATTCTGAGTCATGATAAAAAGCTTTGAGGGGCGGGGCAACAAAAAGATTAAGATGTGATTAAATATTCCAAAGTTATTGCTGCAGTTGGAGAAATTGCAGAAGTATGGGCTTTCTTAGGAGGCGATTAGTACTAAGGCTTTGTGTTGCCTTCATACCTCAACAGAGAGAACAAAGTAGACAAGTAGAAAAGAGGTGAGGGGAGGGGCACATAAAAAGTAGGATATAGGGACAGGAGGTGTGGTCCTGCTCTTAAAATTAATAACTATTTGTAACTAACTAATTGTATTTAATTTATAGTGTTTCTTAATGCCTTGTGTCTTCGAAGCATAGACAGAGTTGTCATTCTGCACCACCAAACGCATCTCACTAACTCACTCATACAAGAAAGTGAAGTGTCTTGTCATTCCCATGGAGATCAAACCACAAACCTTCCAGTAAGTAGTCGAATTTAATGGTTGTGCAAACATGAATACACTTCCTGCCTGGATGATTATTTGCGATGCAACTATATAAATATGTAAAAATAAAAATAATCTTAGGCTTCCTTTTGTTTGTGCAACAAAAAAGGTATTAAAGGTTCCTTCATGTATTTGCAGAGAGGATGAATGAAAAGGTCTCATTGAGCTTTTCCCTGTGGGCTACAGACAGTTATAATCTCCTGAAATCTGGCTCTTTGTTGTCTGTATGTGCGGCTGTAATTGAAAAGTTCCATCTCTACTTTTTCTTTCTCTACCCTCCCTTTCGTTCCACCGCTGTACCCTAGTTTCCTCATCTGACATCCTCAACTTCCCTTTTCCGACCAATAGTGTTCCCTTCCTTTGCATCCTATTCAGCCGCCTCGCCTCGTCTCTATTTGCATTCTCTGTCATCTCTCATTTGACTCATTCTCTCCCTCCTTCTTCCTCTCTTCGCTCTCCTTGGACGCCCGCTGTGCTTTAGGAGGAATGTAGGCAATTTTTGATCATTTGTGCCTGTTTTGGAGTTGAATGAGTCCCTTTACAAGCTGCAGATGAGAGAGGCAGCGGGGCAGAGGGAGGAGAGGCTCGGAGCTGGCCGGAGAAGGGACGCTGAAGAGTCCTGACGTGGCACCGGTGTTAATATGCCCCGAATAACGCAAAAGCCTGTGGGCCAGTGACATGTGACGTGCAAATGTAATAACCAGGTGGAATGATGGAATGACGGCTGCTCGTGTTAGATAGAGAGGGGAGGAATTCAGCTCAACCTTTGCTACAGAAATGTGTTGGGGAAAGTGTGTTGGTACAGAGCTTTAACATGAAGTCAAGACTAACATTTTTGTATAGGATGAGCAATCAAATGCAATGCCTGTTCTGAACAGCCATTAATATATCTTCTGCAGAGAACGACTCCTCCCGAAGCCCTGGAGTCTTATTATGTATAAAGCCTAGCAACCACATCACTAATTTAGATTACAGCTACATGTGTCTAAATCGTTCTTTCTCTCTAAAACGTCAATGTATTTTTCTAGCTCTCTTAATCGACATAAGGTTACCTTTTGCTGCCGTATTTCATCCTCTTTTTACCGATAAAGACCTGCATGTCCTTCACAGTAATACACTGTTTGTGCACCTCCCCTGATGTGCCGCTCGGAGGGCTGCATTGTTTTTTTTTTCGAAGTGAAAAGACTGCAGATTGTGAGCAAGACTTCACAGATGTGGCTTTGACCTGACTCTAATTTTAGTAATTTCATTTAACCAGCGATCGAGAGCATTGGCTGGACAATGAGCATCCATGTGTGAGTAATTGGACAAGCGTTGCAGAAAAGATGTTTGGAAAGGCAACAGCAATGCGCCCATGTATTTCGTGAGTGTGAGAGGGGCCAAGGCACATTAGTGGTTGTTTCGGCACATTAAGCATGATCTCAACTCTGCTGTATATTGAAATGAATGAACGTAGTCCTCTGATCCAGTGACTGTAAACGACACACTGGTGATGGAGGTCTTAAGTGCACTTACAGTTGAGTCTTTGTAAAAACGATGCTCAGAGTCAGTTAGTAATTATGGAAAATGAACGTTTGACCTATCAGCTATGAATAATACACTTGTCCGCTCCAAAAGTTTGAAAATGCATTAACCTTTAAACTTGCATGAGAGGTTGGTAAGCAACTGTTTTCAAAGGGTCCATTTTAGGCTGCAACTGAGACGATACCAATAAACACACTCAATACTGTTATTATGGAACGTGTCAATTTTATGGAGCTCTTCTATTCCCTTTGGTACTCATGGCAACAGGGATGAGATTTGATTAATTTTCAGCAATAACATATCTTGCAATCTACTTCACTTCATTGAAAACATGTCAAAAAGACACAAAGAGCTCTTTGTCTGTAAATTGCAATGATAAAGCCTGTTATGAACTGGTCTTAAATGTGACAGTTATGGGAATCTCATCTCATTTTTATTTTCCTGTTTTTGGTCTCTCGATATATAAACTACTTTCTATCATGCAGAAACAACATTGCCCAATCTGCACCTATTATGGTTTAGTATTTCATTTAATCCTCTTACATCTATAGATTAAAATGGGATATTGTCAAAGGCAGTTTTCTCAAAATGCATTTTTCTCCCAAACTGATATAAAGATTAGCCCTCAAAGTAGCACCTAAACCCATCAAACTACACTTTTGTACTTAACAAGATTTAATGGATTGTAGAAAAGGATTTGTTGATATCTAATTCTAAGCCTGATTTATTCAAATTTTAACTCAAAGAAATTAGGTAAAATGTGAACGTTTGGATTCATACAACAAAATTCAGCAAGACATTTAATCTTGGTTCTATAAGTTTTATAATATGTCCCAAATATCAACATATTTCAAATTTATATGAAAACCTTACATGATGAAAAACCTGTAATACATTTCCCCCCAACATTTATGCGTGCAAACTACTACAGAAGACATTTCAAATCGATTTCTCTAAATTTGAGATGTTTTCCTCTTCAACTGCAGTGTCTCGCCTTAGAGCTGTAACTCACTTTCAAACTGCGAAAAAAGACACTAATTAAATCCGTCTAAATTGTTCATAGCACTCACTAACTCTTTTGTACAATGTCAGTATTCACATGCACAAATGTTTGGGCTTTTTCAGATGGGGAAGTTAAATATTTATTTATTTATTTATTCATCTATTTATTTATTTATTTATTTATTTATTTATTTATTCATTCATTCATTCATTATTCACTATTTACATTACAAGACACAGAGACACATTAATCATCCAGGTCCAGATCAGACACACGTAAGCACATGGCAGTTGGCCTGCAGGGGGCAGCAGAGAGAGCAGGTGCAGTTAGTGTTGACAGATCTGGTTTGCAATGAGCCATTGTTTTAACTGTATTTTGAAGGTGTGATACGAGTTTGCATTTCTGATAGTTCTAATCTCTGGTTCTATTGATGCGACACACACAGCTCTTGCAAGTGTTGCTTTTATATTACACTTAATAGATGTACTAAAATACAGTTTTAAGTGCAGTTTTAAGGTATACTCCTCTGTCTCTGTTGGGATAAAATCCTCTCCACTTGAC
Organism: Eucyclogobius newberryi; assembly: GCF_026437365.1. Classification (NCBI taxonomy): domain Eukaryota; kingdom Metazoa; phylum Chordata; class Actinopteri; order Gobiiformes; family Gobiidae; genus Eucyclogobius; species Eucyclogobius newberryi. The sequence goes on from NW_027315746.1 coordinate 18,779,726, forward strand.
CCATCTCCAAACGCTGAGCCTCAATATAATATATTTCATAAGAAGTTTCATCCTCATTGCTCTCTCCAGTAATTGCAACAATGTTCAGAATGACAATCCTTGATTAAAAATAAATACATAAAAGCGACAGAGAAAAGAGAGCAATCAAATAAAATAGTTAACTATATAATCTTGTGGATTGCCTGACATCATTCCTTTCATAAATGACGCAATATTAATGTTAGATTGAATTGAAACGAATGAATCAGCTCTACGTGACATCTGGGTTCGACTGGGTCGTGGTTATGTAGCTCTAGTTCACTGTCAAAGCTCCTGCTTCTGTGGTGTCCAGCTGCTATTTCTGCCCCTTCCCTGTACATGGCCTTTCACTGAGGCTTCGGAGGACTGACCCAGAATACAGAATCTGTCACACAATACGACGTGAGCATCTGTGTTCACAAAGGGGCATCCAAAAATCCGCCCGGCTCGAAGGTAACGCACAGTGCTTTCAATAACGACACAGCCCAACGCAATAATGAATCCAATTAGACATGACTGAAAGCCCTCAGCTATAGTTCTCCAGAGGCCATTATTTAGTAGCAAAGTTTAATTTATTCTACAAATGGGCCAAATGAGAGCACATTAAAGCTCTTTATGTACCTCCATTTTGGAGATTTGTCTTTTCTATCCACCTTAAAGCTCTGAAATAATTTAAGGAAGTTATCCAAGTCCAGTCTCAGTGTTGAAACCAATAACTGCTGCTGCTGATTGATAACTGATCTCTTAAATGAATGGCCAATCCAGTATTTTAAATTCTGAATTGGACTGAATTGTTAGGGCTTTATACAGCTTGAATTAAAAGCAGATATAGACATGCTCACACGTGGTATGAATGTCTTTTATAACTGTTTGTCCAGTGCATCCTTTATCTTAAGACTCATTCAATTTGGTCTTATCCAGGTTAAGTGACTTTCAATTTGACACAAAATCCTTCAGTGTCCTGAAAACACCTCTCTGTGTGTCTGTGTGTGTGTGTGTGTGTGTCTGTGTGTGTGTGTGGGGGGGGGTGTGCGTGTGCGTGCGTGTGTGTGTGTGTGTGGCTGTGTGTGTGTGTGGCTGTGTGTGTGCGTGTGTGTGTGTGGCTGTGTGTGTGCGTGTGGGTGTGTGGCTGTGTGTGTGTGTGTGTGTGTGTGGCTGTGTGTGTGCGTGTGGGTGTGTGGCTGTGTGTGTGCGTGTGTGTGTGTGGCTGTGTGTGTGCGTGTGGGTGTGTGGCTGTGTGTGTGCGTGTGGGTGTGTGGCTGTGTGTGTGCGTGCGTGTGTGTGTGTGGCTGTGTGTGTGCGTGCGTGTGTGTTTGTGCGTGCATGTGTGTGTGCGTGTGAGTGTGCGTGCGTGTGTGCGTGTGCATGTGTGTGTGCGTGCGTGTGTGTGTGTGTGTGTGTGTGTGTGCGTGTGTGTACTCTGCTCTCATCAGATTCTACAGCTGATGTTTGTAAAAAAAAATTATAAAAAGGAGAACATATTTAGTTAGAAGTACTTAGTAGTTGTTAGTTGTAGTATCTAGGTGCACAAATATTTACTTGGATTTGGAGGATATAAGTCTTCAGTATGCTGATTGTACAATTCACAACAACAACAACAACAACAACAACAACAACAACGACAACCCTTTATTTAAATGTTCAGACGAAGAAATTAATAACTGGTTCTCGCCTGACACAAAGACACGCAGAAAGTGAGTGGTACAGGAGGTTAATCAATTATAAAAGAGCGCAAAATGGCGCTTGACAATGTTAAACGCTCATAATGAGTATTTTAACTTTTGATAACTTGAGCACAATCAGAGCTGCACTGTATTAACTGCAGAGGAAATGTTATGAACGTGATAAGGCTCGTATGGTCATGGACACAATGTCTGAAATAACAATGCTTGTTCTTGCACCGATTTCAATGTTTTTGATAACAAACATTTAGACAGTTTATGTCAAGTTATCCTCATACATATCCTCAAAATAAAATAATGGAAATAGAATTCTCATATTAAAGGCCGATTATCATTTGGAATAAATGATAATCGGCCTTTAATATGAGAATTCTATTTCCATTCTTTTATTTTTTTACAAAGAGATGAGTGATTTATGTTTGAGTTTTTGCTTGAAGTTTTCCTTCAGACAAGGTTGAGTAACTGCCGACATTATACAATAAATAAACTTGATAGAATTGGCCAAAAATATGAAAAAAAATAAAACAAGAAGCTCATTCCCATTGACATTGTCCAGTCTTTCAGAAAAAGTACTTCCTTCCAGATCTGGAGCCAAAACTGACCAGCCAGCTGCTATTTTGAGTGACTAATTCACTCAGCGCCATGAGCGTCGCACCCAGTGTAGGTAGTGTTACTTTTAAAAGGAACTCATTACTGTCCTGTAAAACCAACGTGTTAAATAACTGTGCTACTTTAAAAAGTAACTCGTTAGAGCAGCCATCACCAAATTTCGGACCCCGGTCCGGATCTGGACCGAGTGATGGTTCTGTCCGGACCCCTGACCGGTGGTAAATTCACGAGATAAAGTCATTTTCATGGAGCATTTTTTTTGTGTACGGCCGTGGCTATATTGACACGGCGCTGCTACTCAGTCACCTACACGGGGCTGAACAGCTGTCAGCTCCGCCGCGGGCCGCTTCCTCAGCTGGGCGAGTGAGTGACAAACGATAGAACTTCAGATCAACAAAGGGTCTACAAGCAGGCCTGGCCAACCTTTTTGCCTGGTTTAATGCGGCTATTTTACGTTCATATCAACATTTGTGTCTGTGTTGTGCCGCACGGCGCTCTGTGTGCGCGGAGGCGCCCGCACGGCCGCTCGACCGCACGCCTCTCGTATCATATTGACTTTCCTGGGCCTCTCATCATGCGGCGCCGGAGCTTCGGCATTCTCCGGACCACGGCTCGGCAGCCAATCAGAGCTAAGCACACAAACTTTGTCGACCAATCAGCGCGCAGCATGCAAATTTTCACTTGTAAACAGTAAACTGTCATAGCGCGGGCCGAGGCGGACTTTATATCAAACGCTTCCCGGCCCGATTTAATGACAATATTCCTTTTTTCTAAGATGTATTAATAAAAATGCCCCCGTCCTTGCACTCGAAAATGCCCGTCCACATTTCGAAATACCCCGTCCAAAATACGGGAAGACGGCCCTCATCTAAAAGAAAACCACCAATATTGACCTTCAGTATGGTATTTTCCTCAAACGCGCATGCGCATGAGGTGAAAACAATTTACATTATTGTATAAACTATGTGGTTTGCCGACGATCCCTTTGTGTCGCTGAACACAGTAACATGATCATTAAAATATTAAATAAACAAGCAAAGTAAATGAGTTTATGTCATACAATGGAAGGTGTAGGCCTGTCTTCATCACTTAACATCACTAAAGCAAAATAAATAGATTGGTAAGAGCACAACAGAACACGCTTTTTGAAAATAAATCCCTGTAGTTTATTCAAATCAAAAGGTGCATCTGAAAGTTTATTTCCCTTGAGGACAAGACTCCCAGTCACTAGTTGCGCAGTGCGCATGCTCACAACACGTTAAATGAGCCATCAAACAGTGTTTGGTGCTGTGGCTCTGTCTCTACTCTGCGGCTGTAAAACAAACATGGCTCTGGGGAGGACATGAGACCTAACCAAAACTAACACGTTACTGATAGCACTCTATGTTATTAAAATGCTGCTTGTATTTCTAACTAACATCTCATTATTGGAAACGTGAACACCTACAAACAAAGACGTGTTTCTTAAAGATAGTTTTTAAGACAGTTTGTTGGATAGACCGTAGCCTCTTGCCTGAGGGGAGCGGCTCAAATAGGCCGTGCCCAGGGTGAGATCCGACCTGCTCGTCCCAAAGTCCTGGAGACGTATAGGTCTCCAGGACTGACCTACAGATGGAAGTCTGCAGGCGATCACCTTCTCAGCAGAGGGCGCTGTTGTCTCTGTTTGTCCCTGGCTGTGGCTCCAGCGTACCACACGGGATGGAGGAGGTAAGATAAGATAGCCTTTATTTGTCCACACAATGGGGGAATTTCGGTGTTACAACGCATGTAGATAGAGAAGTAGAGGAACAGATAACTTCTAGGAAGCTTGGTGAGGATGGACTCAATGATGGCCGTGTAGAACTGCACCATCATCTGCGCTGGCAGCTTGGCTTTCCTCTGCTGCCGCAGGAAGTACATCCTCTTCTGGGCCTTCTTGATGAGGGAGCCCACTGGGGGGCTGTGACTTTCCTGAAGTCCACGATCATCTCCACTGTCTTCTGGGCGTTGAACTCCAGGTTGTTACCGCTGCACCAGGACACCAGCCGGTCCACCTCCCTCCAGTAGGCAGACTCATCCCTGCCGGAGATGAGCCCCATGAGGTTGATGTCATCTGCAAACTTGATCAGTTTTACATAGTCATGGCTGGAGGTGCAGCAGTTTGTGTACAGGGAGAAGAGCAGGGAAGAAGTACACAGCCCTGTGGAGATCATGTGCTGATCATCCGAGTTTCTGGTGTGAACCAGGGTTTGTCATTATTGAAGGTTACTTTTGTGCATGTAGCTATAACGTTGTCCTCACAGAATCTGATGTATGACATCTGATGATGTCACAATGTCCGTGTACTGATCCAAACTTTCTCTGGCAGCTCTGAATACTTCCAGTCTGTAATGTCTGAACACATGCGTACCTCCTCCACTGCCTCGCTGGTCCACACCTTAGAAGTCCTCTCTACAGGTTTGGAGAGCTTCAGCCTCTGTCTGGATGTGGAGAACCATGGCATAACCCACGGCACTAAAGGCATTATTGAGAGTTGCGTAACAGTGATCCAGCATGCTCTCTGTTCTCTGGTCGGGACTTTAATGGACTACTTTGGTAGTTCATGGCTGATATTTCCCTTGTTTAAAATAAAACAGGATAATAAACAAGGACTCCGGAAAGGTCCGCTCCACACTCATAATCTGGTCTGCCAAATACCAAACTCAACTCAGAGTAGAATGGTTTACAGTTAATGAAGAGATATTCCAGAGCAGGAGAGCAGTGTTTGGAGATCACGGTCATGCTGGAATACCAGGTGTTGTTGATGAAGAAAAAAACGCCTCTGCCTGGTGTTTCCCCCCCGGAGAGATCCCTTTGTCTGACGAGGAGGAGGATCAGCTTGAAATCCTGCAGTTGCACCCCACTGTCTGGGACCGACTTGTTGAGCCACGTCTCCATGAAGCACGCAACAGGAGATGAAGAAACGTCTCAGTTTCGATCAATCCCACAATCAGGTTTGTACTAACTATTCTTCCAGTGTCTCACTCAGATTACCTCTGAAATGTGAGCTCACTTACTTAAAGAAGTCACAAATATTAACAACCACCGCCTTTGTAATCACTATGAAACTATTAAGAAATGTGAACGGATTTTGGTCAGTCTGACTTGGGAACAGAAGATCAGAAGAAGGGGCTAATTAAACAAATCTCTAATCTCTAATAAGAATTTGTTCCTGGTGTTTCATGTTTTTAGATTTTAAGTGTGTTCTTCTTTAATGAAGCAGTTGTGAAGCTCTGAACGTGTGGTCGATTCATTGATTTGCATTTAGTCCCAGACACAGACAGCGGCCGCTTTGACAAACTCAGAGAAAATATGTCTTTATAGTTGACTGATGTCACCTTCATCACATGCACCAATAACATCTGCTGTGGGTTTTAAACAAATGTCACTCCCTGACCTGAACAGACGCATGGTGATAACACTCATGCGTCATTATGCGACATTAGCGGTAAAAGTCATCTCCTACATACACATTCTCTACAACAGATATCTCAGACAATGAAATGTTTCTTACGGGTTTGGAATAGTACATTAGGAAATTCTACAGTGTAAATTAATAATATTGACACAGTATTCATAGTGGCAGTGCCTGCAATTCAAGCATTGATTGCGTAGTTTCCTTATGGTCTTCTATTCGTTTGGCTGCAGATCACAAACATATAAAATTATCCCGGAAAGGTCCACATTTTATTTCTAAGTTTGAAGACATATTTTAATAAATTGACTTTTAAGATTTACCAGTCAATTTACGTTCCTACTTTCACCAATGGTCATGGGCTTTGTGTAATGCCTGACACAAGATTGCGTTTTTATGCGAGTACCTCTGCGTTTTTACAAGCTGAAGGACATTGAAAGATGTTTTGTTTTAAATTGTTAGTACCAGTAATTGCTATGGCAACCGTTCCAATTTCTTATCAGTTGAAAGCGGTGCACCACCCAAACTGAGGTCTATACTGTAAATCCTCACACATCCTCCTAGTGCCCCTTTAAAACTTAAACTGACACACAGGGTGACCTAAAGCACTCATTTGATGACACTTTCCAAATAGTTCTCGTCATTATAAAAATAACAGCATGTTCCTGCTGCAAGGTCATGACATCTCCTAAGCACCTCACAATCCAGTTCCCATTCTGCTGTTTTCGCAGTCAAGCAAACAGCAAAAAACAAGATCCTTAATGCATTATTTAAAAACCTCATTCATAAGAAACACCTTTTTTCCTTGACAAGGCCTCGCAATATAAAAAGTAGAACACAGTGGTGTCGTCGTCGTTACATCTTCTATTGGACACTTGGTTATGCCACAGTGAAGCGTGTTATTGATGTGAGCAGTGGTCGGGTTTTGCTTTCACAGACAGACGTGACCCTTGGTGCTGTCATAATAATCTGCTCTGTCAGCTGTCGTAAAGACACAGGCGCAGTATAAGCTTCTTTACTTGAGTTTGAAGTCTTTTTGTGAGTCTATCTGCGGTCATCCTCTGCACTGCATTATTTGTCCTTTTTGTCTCGTCTCGTTTGTCTTGTCCGACAGATTTCCTAAATGACCTGTCATAAATGCGGTGGTGAGGAGTTGCGGATTGAGGTCGCACCATAATTATTCTGTCGCCATTCTTTCTAACATAAGGGCTGTGTGAGGTCTATATTTTATTTGTAGTCACATAATCTACTTCTTAAGAACAATATTATAATTAAAAATGTTTTAATCATTAAATAGATTGCCTTCGCTTTCTAGTATTTGATGATCGTTCCATGGATGGCAGGAGCCTTTATAACTCCATCTTGTTTTTGAAAGGAATATCTAAACAGAGAATCTACACATTTTGAATCAGAATAATATATTTTAGAGAATATATAAAACAGCTCCATCCATTCAACTAACAAACATGTGTTTGAGTAATGTCACCTATATGAAAGTAATCATTTACTATGTGCATTTCTGCTGAAAAGACATTTCACTTTCCACCAGTTTTTTTTTTCCACATGGATATGCCCAGTAATTACAGAGATATTAACCATAAACTAGGACAAAATGTTGGATTTTTTGACCTGATAAAAGGTCAATTCCACCATAGAATTCTGACTTTTCCTGCTCAATTTAGAACTCTAGATTCTTGACTGTGATATTACGTGCACGTCCCTATACTTGTAGTTTGGTGTGAGAAAAAGCAATTTCTTTTATATTCCCAAGCTGCCCATATTTTTATGAGCCAATTGATTTGCAAATAGCTGAGGTTGTTTGCAATTTTGGCAATTTAAAGTTGAAAGTATAATAATATGTGATGCATAAAGGTGGAAAACGGAAGGAACAACTTTTAGACACGTTTTCACAAATTCCTGTGTGCCGTATATTGGTTGCTCCAGTGAAATGGCCTCTAAGTCACGCATATAAAAGTCTACTACTTTTCAAAATGGACATTATCTTTCAAAAATGTAAAATAAATATAAAAAAGAAAAAGAATACTCTTCGCCTCTGCTAAAGCTCAAACACACTTGCTCTACGTCCTGTGTAAAATCTCCTCCTCTCGGCTCATTATATTATGGAAATGGCAGCACTAGAGTCGTCATTAACCTCCTTTACCTTTGTCATGAGAACTACCTCCTCTGCAGCCGCTCCACATGACACAAGAGCTTTCCACTTATTAGTGCTCGGAAACAGCGTGACTTGAGATTATTCCGCCCAGTGTGGCCAATCCCTCGCTAACGAAAAAACATCAAGGGCCTGTAGTGTGTTTGTGTCATGTATTTATTGGAAAAGCAGTGAAGGCATTTTAGCCGGCCATCTTCTCTCCCCGGATTTGGGATTAGGGATTATTTTTATATATAGGATTTGTCATGAGGAGACAAGTTGCCGACCAAATAAAAGAGAAAGAAAACAGGCGAAAACTTATAGGTGATGGACTCTGACATCAGCAAATTAGTAGATTTAGCTTTTGGATCCATGGGAAAACTATTTAAGGGTCTTCTTCAAAATTGATGCGTTGAATCCGAATTTTTATCCCTTGTGGTAAGGCAAAACTAGTCACTAATTACTAATTAGATGCTAAACTAAATACACAGTAAATACCAACATCATCCTGAAAATAAATCAAATGTAACTAAACTAAACATGTAAGGACACAAGTTAATTAATGTTACTTGACGGAAACAGTTCAGTAACAAAAATACATGGACAAATATAATATTATTTTCTTTTTGCTGCTTTTGTTTTAAAATATGGGTTGTTCATTTGCATAAAACATCTAATTGTTGGCTTGGAGAGCAAAACAGTCCAACGTTAGAGGGCAGGTCTTAGTTACTAACAAGCAGTCATTGGGAGTCATTGGAGACAGAGACAAAGCAGCAGGGTTTCTCCAAGTGCTCTGGCTCCATCAGTTAGTTGTGACTTTTTAAGAAATTAAAATCATTTAAGAAAAAAGTTCTGGCTATAATTCAATTTAGAATAAAAAGGTTTAACTACCTAAATTGGCAGGGCAGAGTGGGGTGCGAACCTGCACTCATGTAGCTTATTTATGGTTTTAGGCCGCCGCCCTGGTACAGCAGCTTAACATGAATTAAATGGAATATTAATATTTCTTGACCGGAATTCTTGGAGTAAATACATGAAATTGTTCACAAACATTTCCAAAGTCATGGTTCTTATTTTTGATTAAACACTGTCACTGTTCAGTCCTCTCTAACACATTGATCTATAACATCCTAACTTAACACAGCTTTTTAAACTCATTTGTACAAATACAAGAAGAAAAGTAGATTTTCTGCAATTACACCATGATGTAAAGACAGGCATATGTAGTAATTAGAGGAGCATATACCATTTCCTGTGCTTTGTTTCTGTGTCTTGAGTGTTCCTGGCTTTAATTACACCTGCACAATCATGTAATGTTATTCGCTCTTTCTAAATCATGTTTCTATTGAATTAGTGAAATGAAACTCTAAGAATCTATTAGAATCTATTATTATTTATAGAAGCAGCATATGAAAAAAAGGCCTCATCGGTACGTAAAGCTAACTGCTAGAAAAGCTGAGTCTAAAGACGTTTAATTATTAACTGTATCTGTTTCATGTGAAAGCTTGAAATTCAAAAGGTCGGTCTCATAATACAGTTATGTTATATGTGCTTTAGCACCTTATTATGCAGGAACTGAATTGTGTTATTCCTATTGCAGAAGAGTAGCCTGGAAATGTAGGTAAATTCCAAGGCATAAGAATTCCTGATTTTAAAGATTTGGCATGACAATAAAGGAACGTTGTCGGAGCAATAGCGCACTTCAAATCAAAATGTAATGTTTTTAATGGGGATAGGTCCTCGCAAAAGCTTTCTGATCAGGGAGGAATCATTTGTCTGAAACCCATGAATACTGTACATTTACTAATGTTTCAGGCGATAAGCTCAGCAACTTCAGTCCAGACCAGGTATGTTGTCAACTTGCATCGGGCCAAGTGAACTGGAGGAAAGTCCAGACAGAACCAAAGCTTCTTATTCTTATCAGTGATGTACACAATTATAAAATAAAACAAATTAAAAAAAGGAATAAATGAAAATTAAACCCATTTGAACCCTATTTCAGAAGCAGAATCTTTTAGAAATTGTTCCATAAAAAAACTTCTCTCCACGGCAACGGCAGATAGAACCTTAAAATGACCTTTTGTTTTAAGAGTGTTGCCCAGAGAGATTCATATATATGTATATTTTCAGTGTGATGCTGTAATTATGTGTATTGTAACATCTATACTAAAATAAATAAAATAATGTCTAATTCATTATGTTAAAAGTCCGTTTGTTAGAATCATGCATGAATGTAGGACCACAGCATATCTAGTTATCACACTGAACGACAACGCTTTTAGTTACAAATCTACCTTGGGTCCAAGCTCATTAGAGTTCCCCCGCTGCGCTTGTGTCAACAGACCCCAGCACGACACTTTAAGTACTGCGAGCGTTACAAGACAAAGTATTCCTGATGCCTCATTAGGACAAAGGCAAACAGCCCCAGCTTTCGCACCAGCACTGCGGCTCATCTGCAGTTCACGTGCGCACCACTAATGGGAGTGTGAAATGAATTACGATGAACAGGCTCAGTCCCCCATGCTTCTGTAAGCCAAATTAAAGGTGCTCTGTACACATGGGATCCATAAGCAATTAGACCCCTTCACACATAGCCCACAAGTCACACATGGAATTACCAGATCAAAGAGAAAATCCTCAAAATACATCTTGTTATATCGCGTGCAATTGACGAATAGAGTGTGGCGTGAGATAATGAGGAAAATGAATAGGCTCGAGAGTTAATTAATATTACTCACTTGTACGTTGTTAGCGGCTTCTATCTGTGTGGAGATCGTAAATGGTATCATTGTTAGCACTTTCGGAAGTTGTTGCCTTATACATGTTGTGCAGCAGTGAATGAGGGGGAAGATCAACGTAGCAAAACTTTTGAAATATTGGTCAGTTTAAACTTGATGCATTACTAGGACATTAAGACAGATCTGGAACATGACAAGAGCATCTTTCACTGCTTAAGAGAGTGTCTTTGATTATCTAGTTCAGGGGTAACAGTAGAGACCACCACTGTTAGTTTATGCATATTATTAAGATAATATTCCTGCTGTTTTTCTTGCAGTATGTCTTTGCTGCATAGTCCAACTAATAAACTGACATGTGCACTGATATTTAAATGAATACGGTTCAAACCCTGATGATGTGAACCTACAGCAATGGTGTACATGATAGATAAATAAATACATACATGTGCTGCTCCTAGACCAAGCCCTGTTGTCTCTTCCTTATGTTTGCAGGTTGCTTAGGTTTGCAGCTTTTGTGAATATGGAGAGTAACTCGGATTTCATGAGACAACATCCTGCAGGGATTTAAACAAATAATTCATGCAAAAGTCTTCTCTGTTCTGGCTGGCTGCCGGTGGTATCCAAGGTAAAGACAACTAAGGATGGCACCTATTACCCTGCGTGTGCAGTCAGTGTATAAGAATAATGCTAAATCCTTGTCAAATCAATGTCACACAGTTTTACTGTCATTTTTACAAATGAAACTACCTACATCCATTAGAAGTGATTAGAAAGAGCAATTAACCATTTTGTCGTTCTTTGTGTTTTGTTCACAAGTGACTATTAAGAGAGAATACCGCAGCATACAATTGAGGTCCTGTGATTAGCATTTGTTTTTGTGTAAATGGATCATAAATGCAGCAAGCATACAATTATAATGGCCCTGCAAATCAAATCCTGCTTAGTGTGTGAAAGGGAGCACACAAGAGGAATGGCTCTCCAAGTTTCTCTGTTAATTAAAAGGACAACATTTGATAACCTCAGAGACACAGCACCTTCAGTACTGACGCTGTTTACTATTATGTGTGCAATGCACCTTGTCAAAGGTCAATATTAAAAAGGTCTGATTATATCATCTCTCACCTTGAGAGTTATACATTCATTAAACTGTTTCCATTTTGTTTCTGTTAAATGTCTGTCTGTTCCTCCTATGCTCTAAGTACTGAATATGCAGGGTGCATTATTATGTGCGCACATGTGAGACACTTCAGTGTTCTTTACACTTCTTTGCTGTTCACACTGCTGTGTATTCTTATGTGTAGTAAAACCACTGACATGCTCAACCTGGGGACACTTTATGAAACTGTAACCACTTTTCCCCAAGTGAAACATATGCATGAAACAAGAGTAGAGCCTGAACATGTCTGATGCTGCATTTGAGTATATTTCAATAAGACAAAAATTATCCAGTATTGAGTGTTTATACAGGCTATTGATTCACTCGTCTGAACTGTTTTCTTTCTATTTCTAAAGTACCACTTTTTCTGCACTCTTCACGATGTAATTTTATTTTTTATTCCAATTCGACAATTCACTCTACTTAAAACTATCATTTTGGACATTGAACAAAATAACTATTTTCTGTCATTCAACACTTTTTAAACATCTTCCTTCAGTACAGCTCAGGCAGCCCTCCCCCACCACCTGAAGCTTAGCCTCCTTTTCTTTTAGGGTTGCACTAATCCAACTGTTTTAGGTCTGATACAGGAGACTGTGGCTTTGAGTATCTTTCGATTTCCAGTGCCACCACTACTTGGTCATTTTCAAACCTGCATGTCTGAGCCCAACTCGACCCAGGCTGATGCACTCAAAGTGAATAACTTGGGCCTGAGGTGAACTCCTCTCTGCCATATACACGAGGTTCTGCTGCTATCATACTAATGCGGCTATCGCTCACCTGTATGCTGCTTGATTTGGCTCAAGGCATACAGCCAATCTTTGCATGTGTCACTTCGCTAGCTTTGACCTACTTTAGACATACTTGCTCCGTGTTTTTATTATAATGACATTGAAGATAGATGCTGCTATCAATCACTCACTGCCTCTCAAGTACGATCTCCATTTATCTTGTCTCATCAAAGCATTTATTTTCATACTGGATGAGGACTGTGACCTTGAATAACTGTAGTCCATAAAAATCTTAAAATCTACAACTGCCCGATAAGAGAGTATAAAAGCAGTGCAGTTAACGTAGTAATTTAGATGTTTAAAATTAGCTCTCGTAGGAGTAACCTTCAAACCGAAACAGTAAAAATACCCTAGTTGTATGTAGATGGTGAAAGAAAGTGCCGTGACTATAGCTGGTGGTAGTGGTCTATATACTGTAAGTCATGCTTTTCAGGACCATTGATTTACTTCAGAATTACGGTTTCATCTCTGTAGAAAAGTTCATTCAACTAACAATTATTTTAGTCAGTTTTTTCCCCAACAATATACAAAATATATATTTTTTACAAATACAATCTAAATTGTATCTGAGCTGTATATACATTTCTATATATATATATATATATATATATATATATATATATATATATATATATATATATATATATAATTACTTTTTCTGAGAGTGCAACGTGAAATGGGAATGAGAGGGACTTCAGACTTGAACAGCACTCAGCTGAGTCCTGTTTATCACTGAAAGACACTCACATAAAGACTGAAAATAGTGCTTAATTCATCTATGCCAAAATGCGGCGTAGAGACGCCGTGAATTGAAATAAATTCAATAAACGGGAAGTTGTGTCTTGTTTACACATACTTGGAAGTACTATTTTTTGTGCATAGTACTATTTTGTGACACCATACTTAATGTAGTTGGAACACACACTCCTCAGCCTCCCGGGTAAGGTCTATTCCAAGGTACTGGAGAGGAGAATCTGACCGATAGTCGAACCTCGGATTCAGGAGGAGCAGAGTGTTTTTTGTCCCGGTCGTGGAACACTGGACCAGCTCTATACCCTCCATCGGGTGCTCGAGGGTTCATGGGAGTTTGCCCAACCAGTCCACATGTGCTTTTTGGATCTGGAGAAGGCTTTCGACCGTGTCCCTCGGGGTGTCCTTTGGGGGGTGCTCCGGAAGTACGGGGTCCGGGGCCCTTTGCTCAGGACTGTCCGGTCCCTGTATGACCGGAGCAGGAGCTGTGTTTGCCAGTCAGACCTGTTCCCAGTGCATGTTGGACTCCGCCAGGGCTGCCCTTTGTCACTTCATTGTTTTTATGGACAGAATTTCTAGGCGCTGTCAGGGGTCGGAGGGTGTCCGGTTTGGGGACCACAGGATCTCATCTCTGCTGTTTGCAGACGATGTTGTCCTGATGGCTTCATCAAACCCGGACCTGCAACATGCACTGGGACGGTTTGCTGCCGAGTGTGAAGCAGCTGGGATGAGAATCAGCACCTCCAAATCTGAGGCCATGGTTCTCATGGGGAGTCCTTGCCCCAAGTGGAGGAGTTCAAGTATCTCAGGATCTTGTTCAAGACTGAGGGAAGGATGGAACGTCAGATTGACAGGTGGATCGGTGCAGTGGCTGCAGTGATCAACTGTTGTGGTGAAGAAGGAGCTGAGTCGAAAGGCATTTGTATGATAGCAGCAGAACCTCATGTATCTGGCAGAGAGGAGTTCACTTGAGGCTCAGGCCCAAGTTATTCACTTTGACTGCATACTTGCCCAACAGTGTCAGGTAAATATCCTGTCTCAAGTATTGGAAAGAGCCCTTTGACATTGGCTGACACACACTCATCCGTACACACAAACATTTATACTGTATATTGCCATCGACTAAACCACGCTCCACAGAGGAACAATAAGTCTGTGCAGTCCAAGTTCTTATTTCTAGACCATTAAACTTTTCATCCTTAAGTCCTGACATATTTCTTTGTGAGGACTAATAGGAATTAATAGCCTGAGTTGTTCTTACCAAATGCAGTTTAACTCAAGTCATTTTATAGTGTGCATTGGCCAATCCTTCTCCTCTCCTTCTGGCACATTTAGGATCTGCAAGTGATTCTCACGGTGCCTGTTCTCCAGTTATTTATATTGATCCAAAGTATCTTGCAATTTCTTTTCGAATGTGCCTTTTCTGTTTTCCTGCGCATCCATTAAAACGCCATATTCATGTCCTCAAACTCCTCTTCCAAGGCCTAGATTCTCTTCACAGCGGAGTTTAGCAATGCAGTCTTATCCGTGTTAACTTACACCTCTCCACTTCACCGTAGGATTTTTTAATTTCCCAGAGATTGTCGTCTTGGTTCCCTCACACCACAGGCTTGATATGATTATTCAAAAGGGCTTAAAGGGACAGTCTTAAGCCAAAAGTTTCACACAGTGCAAGGAGCTCTCAGCCGCACATGCACTTCATGTTTGAACCCAGTCTTAATGTATCTGCTGTGGTAAAAGTTCAAATGGGTTGTGATGATAGTAGATTGATTGATGTTGGCAGCCTCAGTAGAAATGAGTTCTGATGAATAACTGTTTAAATGTAACAAATATCAACTGTAATTTGTCCCTGACACTGTGTTGCAGTGCTCTCTGGTCTTGGTTGGCAGATGCCCTGAATGATCTACGATATGTCAAGATGGAGGACACCACTCTGTATTAGTCAAACTGTTCTCCTCACACTTTGACACCAGAATCCATCAAATGATCACTGTCTGATGTCAATATCACCATTACATTTTTATCAGAAAAGGGGTTAGTCGACAAAAGTGTGTCAGACATGGTGGAAAACATGACGATCTGTTGGGGTTTGTTGCTATAATGAATTAATCATCTGTGCGCATATAGCAATATTGCAGGATGTTTCACAGACATTTGAGCAGCTTGTTGACCGAGTTGAAGAGTTTGATGTTTTTATTTTAAGAGGCTCTATCCGTCCAATCACATCACTCTCTCTCTCTCTCTCTCTCTCTCTCTCTCTCTCTCTCTCATATTTTGCCATTTGCTTTGATTACAGGACACATTTGCTATGGCATGGTTTAAATAAGCTTAAATTAGTTTCTGCTTCTTCTTTTCTCTGCTCGATGCCAATGATACGACACACTGACATCTTTTCCATGACCACAGGATTTGTCTTTCCAAATTGTTGTTTCAGAAATGAGAAAGCACTCACATGACAAATCTGATGATTAGATTAGCTTCTGATTATCCCTGTAGGGAAATTTTGTCCTCTGCATTTGACCCATCCTTCAACCAGAGCCTCTGGGGCGACTTGTCAGGAGCAGTGGTCAAGGCAGTGTCAAACTCCACACAGAACTACCCGGTCAGAGTCGAACCCATGACCATCTTGCTGTGAGGTGATAGTGCTAGCCACTCTGCCACCGTACCGCAGGAAGGAAGACGTCATGTCAGATATGAAAAACAGACAAACTCTGGTCTGAAAAGAAAACATGAATCAAGAAAACATGACTTTTAAAACATGCATGTTTGAGTATTTTTTACTCTCCTCACTTTCAAAAACTGACTTTCACCGACCGCTGATACTTTGTGCTTGGTTATCTTTCTTACACTATAGACAGGGCCATCAGCCTGGGCCACAGTGCGGAGCGCTGTTGTTGTTTTAGATTAATTAAAAAGGTTTAAAATACAAACTAATTATCCACGGGTGACTTAGATTATAACTATATAGAAGACAAAAGTTAAAGATTATTTTAAAAATGTTTTTATGCCCAGGATATGTACGTTTGCAACTTGTGTGAAAATGTTTTTATAGATCGGATCAGACTACACTTTTCACTAAAATATAGTGAACACAATTATATTTCAGATTTTACTAAACATTTTGTAATCATACTGAAAACAAGAGCCAAAATCCATATAAATTACACAGTTATGATTTGACAAACAATAATATGATATAACACAGGCATGTCCAAACTACGGCCCGGAGGCCAAATGCGGCCCTCAGACCCATTTTCACTGCCCCTCCGGATTCCTGCTAAGTTGGTCCAAACAACAAAAAGTGTTTTGATGTTATTCTAACCTAATATGAATGTTCATGTTATTAAAGTCTTGTTAAAGGTGTGGAGGCGCATCAAATCCATGTCAAATGCTAAATTTAGAATGGTTCACTTTGTTATCCGACAAATTCAACCTTGTCGGGTTGTTTGTGGCCCTCGGCTTTGTTTAAGGTTCAAAATGCGGTCCTCTGTGAAAAGAGTTTGAACACCCCTGATATAACACCTTTGTTTTGTTGAGTGTCAGTTAAGTTTCAATTGTAGAACTCGGCTCTACTTCCTGTAATTTTGAACTTTTATTTCTGAAAATGTCTTCACAAACTGCAACTTAATGGAAGAAAAACTATGATAAAGATTTAACACAGGTTCTATTCCACCAAAGTAAGTCATAATTAGAAAAATAGGATAGACTTTACATTGCTATATACATTTATTCACATTTATTTCTTTATTCCTTTATTTTTCAACTGGACCTTGTTAGACCGTGGATCCCTTAACAGTCTTTTCATATTGTGCTTGTTGAAACACTGATGTCAAACTTTTCCAAGAGAAGATTTTGATGGTGTTGATGGCGTTGTCTGTCAGCATCAGAGATGGCTGAACCTCCTCCTCCGCCTTGTGACTCAGACCTCCTGCTGATTGCTCTCAAAAACCCTTCACCAACAATGCTCCAGACAAGTGCCGCCCTCATCCTGCACCATTTCACCGTTTTAGGCTAACGTGTCTATTGGATAAACTGTCTCAAGCTGAAAGTTGACAACTTAACTTAACTTTTTAAAGTGTTGCCATTTTGCTTTGACAGCCTAACTACTTCATAGAGGATTTACAGTGGAACATTATCATCCAGGAATATGTCAATGTGTTTTAATGAGAGGAGAAAAGGACTATCTATCTTTTTATCTATTTATGCAAAAGGTGGATTGTAGTTGTAAGCAGAGGGTGAAAAATATAACTTTGGTACATAAATAAACACATTTTTTATTTGAATCATATTACTTTTTTGTACTGGGATAACTCTATTTATCCAGACATAGAACTGGCATAGAATAGCTCTGGTCCTTTATGAAAAAAGGAGGATACATTACAATTATTTGGGTTGTGCGTGAGCACAATTATTTTAAACAGTTATTAATTAATTTGTATGTAGCTCTAATCCTAGTAGTGAAAGTCAAAGTAATATTTCAGTGCAGATTTCATGCAGATGTGTGTAACATTGTCGCTGTAGTTTTGTATAATTGTATCTTTACTGGAGCCGGAATGAAAGCTGACCCAAGTGGCATTTACTCATAGATCTCGGCAGTCAGACTCGGGCCACAGATGTTTTCTTCTCCGTCAGACTTTAATGAAGACCCAAGTGTCACAGCCGATGTAAGTTTGTGTTTCCTGTTGTATTTTCTATAGTCCTTTTCCCTGCCTGATCAGTGCCCGGGCAGATCGGCCCACAGCGCTGCAGCTTGTTTTAACCTGCATTATTCTGGCTCACAGATGGCATAACATAACCTTCTGGAACAAAACACCCATGATCTTTGTTGTGGCTTTAACAGTGGATATTTGGTCTTTTTTAATATTCAAGCATTTTGTAACTATTTAGCTTTTGTTTCTTTAATAAAGACATTTCATAAAACCACTCCAATTACAGTTTGTTGCTGGTTGCAGCAGGAAGCTTATACCGGTACTCAACAGTCAATTCATTGATTGCAACTGAATAGAAGAAGAATGCTCAAACGTAGCTTATACTATCTTATTGCTATTAAGTAAAATGTGCAATTATGCTATATTGAAAAAGTAATTTCACTCAACGTTTTCTGAAAGACTAATGCACTGAGTGGTCATTTCATAAATTAACTTTAAATGCACAAAGTTGTATTTTAGGCATCTAAAATCAGGCATGATGATAAAAGATTGTTGACATAATTCTGGCTTGTAAACTTTATGGTACGAGACTATAAGCTCTAAGGCAAAGAGCATCTCTGAACTAACAGCATATTGAGCTTTGGACAGACAAACAGTTTGATCCACTTGTGACCACTGTACCTGGATTCACATTCAACAGCCTGCTTCAGTTTGTTTTCTGTTTACAAAGTGTTACTGTCCTCTACATCTGCCTCCAGCCTCAGTATGGCTCAAATGTGTGGTTCCTCAGCGCACCAACTGCCGAAAAATATGTTGCTACAGAAACATTCCCTCGCATTTATTTAGTGTTGCGTGTTATGGGTTTGTGCTGAGGGGGAGCAGACGGCGTGCCTCGTCACACTGAGGCAGGAATGGCTTCTGTTCTCTCAGCCACTGCCATCTGGACGCTCCCTCCACACCACAGGGTCTAGCCAAAGACCCTCTGTGTGTGCTCTCCATAAAGTGAGTGGCCCTTGGAATAAGAGTACAATGGTAAAACGAACCCATCTACTGTTTACCCATTGAGAATGAGTAAACACTGAGCTCATTGTGCACAGAATGAATCAAGCTCTCACAAAATGCAATGGCACAGAAGGAGATTTTAGGAATTTAACTACTTTCAAAGCTGAAAAGTATAGGCATCGGTGTGTAGGGTAACATACTAGTACAAGTACTGTAAGGTTATGAATGTCCACCCACTTGTGGAGGAGGCGGGGCATTCAGGTTTGATATTGATTAAAGAATTGTTCAAGAATTCAAACATGACACACTGCCTAAGTGCGGGTAAGTTTGAATCGTATTTTTAAGAGTAGAATGGGGCACCAGCCGGATAATCGGCAATTTAACAACTCAGTTATAATCAGATATCTAGATTAATTAATTAATTAATTAGAAATTAATTTGCTCGTTGATCTAAAGGTTTGAGAACGTAACCGTGACATTGACCCCTTTTCTGGAAATGAAAGAACACTTTACCAAATGTAGGTTATGAAGATTTAATGACCAAATAATTAAACAGATAAATATGAATTAGGAATATGCAAATGAGTCGATGACAGATGTCAAACACTAGACATGATGGTTCTAGATCTATCTAGCTGTGTGCTAGAGTTAAGTCTAAGATGAAATTCAGCCTGTGAAGTGCATTCATACGAACGGAACCAGAAGCTGTGATCCTGAGGAGACGGGCCTGCGTGGGGTCCAAGGGCCTGCGTGGAGTCCAAGGGCCTGCGTGGAGTCCAAGGGCCTGCGTGGGGTCCAAGGGCCTGCTTGGGGTCCAAGGGCCTGCTTGGGGTCCAAGGGCCTGCGTGGAGTCCAAGGGCCTGCGTGGAGTCCAAGGGCCTGCGTGGGGTCCAAGGGCCTGCTTGGGGTCCAAGGGCCTGCTTGGGGTCCAAGGGCCTGCTTGGGGTCCAAGGGCCTGCTTGGGGTCCAAGGGCCTGCTTGGGGTCCAAGGGCCTGCGTGGAGTCCAAGGGCCTGCGTGGAGTCCAAGGGCCTGCGTGGAGTCCAAGGGCCTGCGTGGAGTCCAAGGGCCTGCGTGGAGTCCAAGGGCCTGCGTGGAGTCCAAGGGCCTGCGTGGAGTCCAAGGGCCTGCTCTGGAGCTCGGCTGACGTTGTCTGGCCAAAGAAGGACTGGATCGGTTCTGCGATCTGCGTTCTCCTTGGCTCTGAGGCGTTCCCGAATGAAAAGGTCGTCGTGCTGCTCCACCGATGTGGCTGATCTAAAAGGCTGTGAACTTGAAAGTTGCAAAAGGTCCTTGCTTGATTTTGCGTGATGCAGCATCAATCACGTTTTTAAAAACGGGCACAGGTTTCTTAGTTCTGGGAGGGAACCTTCTCTTGGAAAAGTCTTTGTTCCGTAGCATAGCATCACTCACGCTAACTAGGCCCGAGGCCTGCTCCCAAGGCCTCATGGACCTTGCTGGTGGGACCCTGGATGGAGGGTCGAGCTTCGAAAGAAACTCGGATGGAACTCGCTCTGGAGCTCGGATGGTACTGGTGTGTAACTCCCTGCTCTTTCCTTTTGTCTTTCCCCGCGGGGGTTTTGGCGCCGTGGCTTCAGCCAATCAGCATGCACGCTGGGGTCAGAGCTGATAAGGAGACGAGATCTGGCTTTAGGCCACAAGAGTTACACAAAAGGTAAAATTGTCCACAAAACAAGTTATGAAACAGTTAAAATGACATGTTAAACACAATATCACAATATGTACATGTAGGGTTAGGGTCATCTGGTGGACACATTTTTGCAATCTGATGATTGTCTATTAAAACCACTAAAACCGCAAAGTCTTTCAGCGTTTTAGCGTTTGTCTTGGAGAGATCGTTACTCTGTAATCCAAAAGGAGTCATTTGATGAAAAGTTATTTTCAGAGTTCAGAGCGTCTCTGTTGTCGCTATCACGTCCTCTTTCTTCTGAGGGCCGTAAAACTCCACACGGATAGGTGATAACACTTTAGCTTGCATTCCTGTCACCATGGCAACAGGGGGAGGACATCTGCATATCCTACAGGTGTAAGCAATTCTAACTGGTTACCACAACAAAATTATTATATATAATTACGTATATCTACCATATATCTACTATACTCTCGGCTGATAACTTCAAATGATATCAGCTGTCACAATAATATATATATATATATATATATATATATATATATATATATATATATTTTTAGGATTTTTGGCCCGTAGGCTTCATTAGACAGCTTAGTGAGAGAAGGGAGGACATGCAGCAAAAAGTCAGAGTCAGGAGTCGAACCCACAACACTGCGGCCGGCTGCACATGGAGTATTATGCTTTCATACTAGTGTCTTGATGAGCTGATGTTAAAGTTGGCCAATTATATTCTGCAGCACAGTAGCAGCGTACAACATAATTAATTCATAATGAAAAGTATCTTCAGACTTCACCTGACGAGGCATCGGTCACACATCACTGCTATTTATTTCTGACACCGACAAGTGGAAACATTCATGTTAAAACTGATACCAACATCTTTGAACCTTTGATGCCACGGCTACACGTGCTCAAGATATTATATGACCCAATTCAAAAATATATCTGTCCACGCACAGAGTTCCAACTTATCCATATTCATTCATCGATAATGATAATTGCTGCTATAATCAATCAATTAAGAGCAGAAATTGTAAGGCATATGTAAAAAAAAATTGATAGGGAAATTGGGATGAGGGCTACTATAATATACTATAATCTACTAAACACGTGTTTTACCGCAGTCATGACACAACTGTACCAATGCCAAGCAGCAGCGCTGCCTTCTTCATTTATCACGTTCACGCTGCTGTGTTGAACGATAAAGTTGAAATAGCAAGGTGTAAATGAGCGGACTGGTATGATGTGCTTAAGCAGCGAGTGCATTGGCACAGCCATGTCTGAGCACAAGCACTTTATACGGCAGTCACATCTGTGTCACAAAATACTACACATTCACCGATAAAAACAACAGAGTGCTTACTGAGGCAAAATACCTCAACAAATACACTTTTTAGCACACAAACTGACAGACTGCTGATCGATCCCAGGTCCATACTCAAGTCTGTGAGTCTCACTCGCAGTTCTGTGTCTGATCCAAAACAGCCCATGCTTTATGCACAAAGCACTCGATGATACAATCATCCAGATGCTTTTGAAAACAACCCAACACTTTCACACATGTGTTTTGGCCATGCACACTGTCAAAAGCCTCCACAGTGCTACTTCCGTTTGGCAAGATTGTCTGTGACAGTGAATCCCCTTTAACTTTAGTTCTATCCTTAGGCATATTTGGATAGTTGGAAAGTTATCTCCCCAGTCAAGCTAAAATAATGAAGATCTAAAAATTATACAGCAGAGTCACAAGTGGATAATCACCGACACCGTGTTAACTTATGACGTACACATGTGACCTGTACAATACCTTCAGCCATCTTGATGCTGGTCGCTAATGTAAACAAATGTAATCTCCAAAGAAAATCTGCGTAAACTGGTCACATTTTCGAACAGGCTTAATCTTTATCATCTGTTGTACTGGCATTTATATAACAACAAACTACATCTTACAAAGGTTCAGCTGCATTTTAAACTTTGTTGAAGCAAATTATGTAAAAAATGCATTTTTAGCCTTGGCGATTGGCAAACCGGTCAAACATAAGACGCTTGAAGAACTCTTCTAACAACTGAAACATGGCTTGTAAGTGTCTTTCAGTAATAGTGCCGCACTAAATATGAATTCAGTATTTATGTGGTTTTGAGCGTTTGGTACTTGCATTGATGAAAGTTTTTGCAAGTTAAAAGTCAGTGTTAAGTTGTTAAAAAACATTCAAAAGCCCTGATATCTGTGCTGACAGCCCTGTAAGAAGTGGCCAAAAACAACACCTTTCAGACAACATTGTTTAACCAAGTTTGTCTTTATAAAAAACAAACTACAAGTGATGACGTTTCCTCCTATTTGAGGGTTAGTTAGACTTAACACGCCGTCTGTGATTGCGCAACGGACAACGATTCATGGGTAGATAATCTTGATTAGCATGGCTCCATAGAAAAGCCCATAAGGATAGAAATACAACAGAAGTAGCACTGCAGGCTTTATAACAGCGGGGATAGTGGCCTGCAGTCTAATGGTAAAACAGCATTCCTCATGACATCATCTGCAGCAGCAGCGGTGACATTCCAGACCTGCTCCACAGCTGACGAGGCCACGTGTGGGAGATATACTGCATTTAAAAAAATCTTGACCTTGGAGAGTGTCTATGCAAAACTCAGTTTTATGACGTACAAATCTGTGTATGTGGGGACAGAAGGCCCAAACGCAGGAAAATCTCTGCTTTTGTAAAGAAATGTCTGTGTAGCCATGGCCTCGTGTGTGTAGCCCGCAAATGGGAGGATGTAGTTTAAACACAGATTTGCTGTGTTGTGTTGTATTATGTTTTCACATGTCACTGCAACCTTCCGGACTAGATGGAGGTCTATTATATGCACTGCTCATTATTCACCCAAAGCTACACACAATGGGCTTCAAACAAACAGAACTGTGTGGATACGGACGTGCTTATTTCACTGGTGCTCCATGCAGTGGTCTTTCCTCTCACCTGTGTAAATGTACGTGAGGACAATGCACGCTGCAGTCAGCAGACTAAGCACTTTTACTTCAATTGCGGACTGCGTAGGTCGGTCTTAGGTCAGCCGCTTTCCCCGCTCCAGAGAGCAGGGGGCACTCTTAGACCACCTGTTTTAAGAAAGATTATATATAGATAGTGATTAGTGATTATTGTAGAGCAATATATCTTAATTGAATAAAAAAAAAATCAAATGGCAATGGATGCTATAGGCAGTAGAATGTCTCTGCAAACAACAAAATAGGTGTAAATGAGTGTGTTTACAAAACATACATGAAAGTATTGATAAAGCGTGAGATCCTGAGATCATCGATTGAGATTTCAGGACAAAAAAAATATTTTAGGGATCATCTCAAAATGGGTTGAAGCTGAAATATTTTTTGGCTTGGGGATGCTGAACCTACATTTCGTCTTTTTGTTGCTTTGAAGCTTCAATACATCGTTGTGGCAGTGATTGTTTTGAAATACTAAAAAACTCTATCAGCAACAAGCATTAGGCGGCGGGTGCGTACGGGGAGCACGGCGGGTGCGTACGGGGAGCACGGCGGGTGCGTACGGGGAGCACGGCGCCGTGGCCCGCGCGGGGGAGCACGGCGGGCGTCGCCGTCGCCAACGCGGCTGGAGCAGAAAAGTTGGAAACGCTTTTTTGCGGCAAGATGCGGCGCAGCAAATGATCAAGAGATTTGGCTCTAGTAACGTGCTACGCACTGACTGGAAGAAGGACCAACACAAACTCCGCATGAGGTTTTTGGCCAATCACAGAAGACGTGAGATTCTCACTGAGACAAAAGCGTGTGTTCTGTTTCTGTCATTCTGACACGTCTAAGGTCTAAACTCAGGCAATTGACAATTACAGGTTTTGACAAGAAACATTAGTTTCTCACTCTCTCATCCTCTTGAGACTATCTCAATGTGGTCATCTCACAGTTTTGGTTGATTGGGGCCCCTAGGGCCCGTGGACCATGTGGATTGAGTAAACAAACATACGCGACAGGTGACATTATTTGGAGAGTTCATAACTTCGACTGATAAACTTACCAAAGGATGTTCAGGGACTAAAGGTGAGCAGGGTCTATCAAGCTACTATCGTTTTATCAACGTGTAAAATATTATGTGATGCCAGACGGTTTTTTTTTAGTCTTTGGAGGGGGGGAGGGGGTCCAGAGAGAGACGGGAAAAAAAATTGGTCTTTTAAGCTTCAACCTATTTTGAGAACATCCCTTACAGTTGTAGGGGACACATATGTCCAGAAAAGACCTTTGAAAGACATAGTAGAAAAAGCTTCAGTTGTAGTCATCTGGACTCAGTTAGAAAAAATTGACGTTTCGACTCTCATCCAAGAGTCATTGTCAATAAAAGAATTTAGGTCGAGAACTCCGATATTTATCCTTTTCTGTGGTAAGTCCGGCCCATTGGGCGGAGCCTTCCTGAAGTAGAAAGAGTTGTTTGCGAAGTCCCTGTTTATTTTAAACCAGGAAACACTTTAAGACAAAATCTGGTTCACCCTAAGGACAAGTTGCCGACTCAAAAACAGAGCAGTGTAGTTTATTCTATCCAATGCAGTGAAGAAAGCTGTAAAGAACGGTACATAGGTGAGACTAAACAGCCTCTACACAAGAGGCTTTATCAGCAGAGAAGAAATACAAGTTCAGGACCTCAGAGTGCCGTGCATCTCCATCTTGAAGCCTCTAATCACTCGTTTGAAGACGGTGAGGTGAAGGTTTTAAGCAGGGAGAAAAGATGGTTTGAAAGAGGAGTCAAGGAAGCTATTTTTGTTAAAAAAGAAAGACCTTCTTTAAACAGGAATGGAGGGCTAAGGTTTAATCTTCCTGTTATTTATAATGGGATACTGAACCCCTGGAAAGGTAGAGGACCAGGACAAGGACATTTAGATGCTAATCAGGTACTCAGGGTGGTTGAGCCAGGGTCTCACAAAGACAAAGAGGATTCTAATAGCCCATTAAGATTCTGAATAGGCTAGCTCGGTAGATACAAGGGGGGAGTTTCTGTTGAAACAAACAACTCTTTCTACTTCAGGAAGGCTCCTCCCAATGGGCGGGTCTTACCACAGAACAGTATTAATATCGGAGTTCTCGATCTAAATTCTTTTATTGACAATGACTCTTGGATGAGAGTCGAAACGTCTATTTTTTCTAACTGAGTGCAGATGACTACAACTGAAGCTTTTTCTACTATGGAACACGCCTGGACGAATGAGGGATTACACCGACACCTTTGAAAGACAGTACCTTTATAATTCAAGATACTGTTGCACAAAGCAAAGCAAAATGTTGGATGGATCGAGGACACTGTCTTCCCCCTTTGGGTCAACACCTCTGATAAAGAACGCAGAGGACACCAAACCTGACCCCTGTGGAGAAGAGGAAACAGTCCACTGTAACAAAATCCTCTTGTTCTGCTGGATGGAATGTTTCTCGGGATGAAGTCCTTAATTTGCCATTTAAACAGACTTAATGCTAACTGTGTAATCTGATCTTATGACTGAATTGTGTTTCAGTTTATTTTGCCATACGAGCTGTGTTTGAAATATGTTCATGTCATATTTAATGTACTTCCTCATTACAATTTTGCAGTATTTTGTTATGGTTACATGTAATTTTGCTGGTTTAAGTTAAATTTGTCCAAATTAGGACTAAGTTTGACTGAGAGTTAAAGTTACTCCCACTCTAGGCCACACCTCTGAGGTCAGATAAAAAGACCAACGAGTCTCTGCTCACTCTTTTCTCTTCGGCTCTAGATCTGAACCTCTACCAGGACACACCGGGTCGGGGAGGGGCCCCTGGGGGACTGAAGCGGACATCTTCATCAGTAAAGAACAAGTTGCACAAGTCAAGTCTGATACTACTAGAGTCGCATTAAAGTGCGGTTCCCTTGGATTATTCTACTAGAATTAATCAAAATTTAATTCTTAATACCAGCATTTCTTTTAACTAAGTTGAGCCCAGGCATGGCCTGTGTAACCAAATGTGTAATTAATTGCTTCGATAGTTTTGTTTATACAAAATCATTCTCGTTTACAGACCATTTTTATTGATCTTTGTAGAGTCAATGAATAATTGACTCACCTTTCAGAAAATGAGACTGAGTAGGTATTCATGTTTTCTGAAAAAGCTTCAGATGGTGCCCTTTGAATATAAATATGATCATTGACTACCTGAAATCTTACATGTGTTGTCCACAATGCAATGGCGGGTTCCAGAGAATATACATTACATCTTGGAGCAACCGTGTGAGGAGGAAACGCGAGAAATACCCTACAGTGTAGGGTATTTTTACACAGTCATGCTGTACTACCTGTAATACCTGACATGAAAATAAAGTAAGAGGTATTGCAAAATGTAGCGTCAATATTAGTAGTATCATCATTGTATTTCCTGAGCCCTCAATTTGCTCTGGCAGTACCTGTGCAGTATTTTTGATAATAGCCTACCTCCAACAGGAGAAATCAAACTGTGTTGAGTTGGCTTTTGTTTGTGTGGTGTTTACCTGCAGCACAAACAGGCTCCGCTCACAGACCATCTCTCTCCTGACAGACGGCTGAGCCTTCTTTCAGCACATCTAACTGGTCAGTCGCCACATAGTGAAAGAATAAATAAATAGGCAATTTGTGTTTATTTATCTAAACTTAATCTGGTTCTTTTAATTTTCAATAAATAATTCCATAAATGGACCAAAGCCAAAACACAACCAATCACTCTGCAACCATGACAAATGAACAACCATTGTTTTTGTTTTTATATTTTTATGTGGGAAATATTTTCTCTTAGCAGAAGCAAAACGTCTCTCTCAAGAACACACGTCCCGGTGTAGTCTGAGATGGTGAAGATAACACAATTATAATTGAATTCAACTCCAAAACTCTATCTGTTGTTTATTTTGTTGCACGGGACAGTGCACAATACTTTAGATAAGAGAGGATGTTCATTTTCACAGCAGATAACTTAATAATTATTCTTCTTGAGAAGGAATTATGAGTGTATTTCTTACTTTTGTTTTGAATTCACTGTGAACAAAGCCAGTCCTTTATACTGAAGGTGAATCTAAATGTTAACCATTACTATATTGTATAATCAACTATATTAATTTTACGAAACTGTTTTACGAAACTGTATTAAAAGTATAACCAACTATATTCATTTTAGACTGTGTTACACTTGGGTTAACTCCTTATACGCACAACACATAGTCTATTGTCCCATTTGACCTTCCCGGACAGCTGCAAACTTCAAGGCCACAGACGTGCGAAAGAGCTCATGGAAGAATACTGGAAGGAGGCGTCAACCGTCATATTCCGCCTAATATCTGAATGTTATAGATATAACGCGGAGCAGGGATTTCGGCGCGTCCGGACCGCCCGTGTAAGACGCCACACATTCGATAGGGACATTTTAAGTAAGCGCTCCGTTTATCTGTATTAGTCTTGTAAATGGCAGGGATTAAACATCTGATTGATTTTAACTTTCTGATTCTTGCCCCTTCTTTCATCAACGAGCACGCCGACAATACCCTTTATTTGCTCTTCTTCACAAAGCCAATAAACCATTGTCATTGTTAGTAATGGGTTTAATACTTTTTGATTGTTGACATCAACCCATAACAAAGGATTGGAATAAATAGACCATGTTCATGGTTAGACTAAACTCAAGATGTCTCTGTTTTAAGTAGTGGCTGCCATCTGCTGTAGCCCTAGGCCACTATGCTGTATTATCATTGGTTGACACACGAATGTGATTAATAGCCCCATGTCTCCTGTCAACATTAACCGGGTCAGTGTGCAGGACATGTTCACTAAGTGGCCTCTCCTCTACTGTGCAGTGGGAAACATGGGAATAATGACATGTCATCTGATAATGGCCACACTCCTGATGAACCAGTCCTCGTAATGGGCTTATAATTAATGCTTGCATGTTGGCGATGGCGCTGATGTCTGCAGAGAAAATGGATAATGCGCTGCCACTACAAAGCCTCTTTAGATCGCTGTGGATCAAGCCAAGGCCACATCGCAAATAAGAGATGCAGTTTAGTCTGAGCTTTTGTCCAGGTCTGTTAAATGCAAATACATGGTAGAAGTACTCAAATGTTCAATAAATAGATAGAGCAAAAATAAAGCGATCCTTTATGTACAATACCACAAGTAATTTTTCTTCCCATCCATAAAAAAGTCCCCACATGGATTCAACTAAGCAAATGCAGTAAATCCTCTCCTCCTACTGGATCATTGCATACCTTGCATACCTTGAGTTCAGAGGGGCGTGGCAGGTGAATTGGCCAATCAGTAACAAGCATGATCAGTTCCAAAAACACATATGGCTGCTTTTGTGAGAAAAATATCACATGGAGCTGAAAAACGTCACAAAGGTATGCAGAATCAATGAGCGATGCACATAACGCTGTTAATCTTAGGTGGGAGAAGTTTGGTTTTGTGATAAGATAAGAGAACCTTTATGTGGCCACAATGGGATTTTCCAATGTTGCAATGCACAATTCAAGAACAGCAGGAGAACTCTAACTCTGCCTGTGCAAGTAGAGCAAAAACATATAGGGCTAAATTTGAGACATTATGTACAATGCGTGATTGTGTACAGTGCAGCATTTAGGGACAAAATAAAAAACAGGTAGAAGGAGCAGTGGACCCAACTTCCAGATCTTGTGCAAGGCTTGGGCAGGACTACCGTAGCTGGATGATTTTTGGTGCATGTTTTGTGTTGATGGAGTGCCTGGAGGAAACCCACCCAGACACGGGGAGAAACAAGCAAACTCCACACAAAAAGATGAAGGGACTCCAGTGAAATGTACCACAGATAATTCACATTACGTTATGATCAAATGATAAGAGACCAATGAGCTTCTTTGTTTTGTATGTGTCACAGATATAAACAAATCTGACTTTAGGCGCAATGAAGTGCGTAGTAAGTAAGTGTGAATTCCGTATCCAAGGCAAATAGACACACATTTTAAAGTAATTTAAAGTAAAAGCTCACAATCTCACATTGATTGTGCGTCGAGGAGCTTTGCACAGAAAACCACAATGATTTTTTTCGAATTTGATGCGGCAATGTGCTTTTGAAATAACCTTGAAGTGAGAACATTGTATGAGGGAAAAGTATTGGAAAATATTTCAAATTGACTTCAATAGCTTTTTTTAACACTTCTTGATGGGCATTCTTTGTTTCGCTCAAAGTTTAACCGTGTATTTATTTTCCATCAAAGGATAAAATCTCCTTTCTCTCAATTGGGTGACTTCTCCTTTAGAAACGAAGCAAAAGGACACTCTATCAAGCTCAACAAGCATCAGAGTCTGGCTGTAGGCACCTTCTCTCTCACACAGATGATGAGATGCCTGGGAGCTCCTCTACAGCCCGATATGGAGTCACCCAGATCCTACTTTCCCACCAGCTTATATAGCGTGTCCCTGCCTCCTCACAAAAGGCAGATCCCCATTTGCCCCTTAGTGCTTCCCGCACCTCAAGTCCCTGTAAAACAATAAACCATAAGCCAGCAAACAGGGTACCACCTGTTTCCCTGACCCCTTGCTGTTTTAAGTTAAGAAACAAAAGTTCTGTCCCCTTCAGACACCTCATTAGCTACCAAGCTAAAAACGTTCCTCTTTGAAATTGCTTATGGTCAGGCCAGTTAGGAACAGAAATAAAAACCTACAGTTTCCCAGCGGCGCTGCCCTAGGAGCAACTATGCTGGGGGAAGTATGGCAGCTTGAGCACTATACTCTGATTTGGACAACTTTTTCTAATATTCTTCAATTTCACTTGCAATCCATTCATTGCCTTTTCTTCTTCTTTTCCCACTTCCCTGCCGAGAGTGGGACAGGCACATCGATGACCTGTGGACCCAGATGCTCCTCTCCTGGAGAAGCGGTCTCTACTCCATATGAATGGTTCTTCATCTGCCTCGAAGAACTGGTTCTCCTCCTGAAGAACTGGTTCTCCTCCTGAGTGACTCAGCTCCACTGTCTATCCCCCGTCTGCCTGTCCTTCTGAGGGAGTCAGATCCCCCTTCACTGTGAATCTCCTCCAGGGTTCTACTTTTTCCCAAAGAGGTTTTGTAGTTTTTACTGGCCGAGAAGAAGGGTCTAAGGACAAGGGAGCCTGGGACATTTGTCTAAGGACAGAGGACCCAGGGACATAAGTCTTAAGGCCAGTACAGACCGCGGCGGCCGAAGCGTCCAGTTTACATTCAAAGTCTATGTAAACGCGCGTCAAGCACATTGTGCGTTTCCCGCAGGACCACTCGGACTCGGAGTGTATTTTACGGACATGAGTCCAGGGCGTCGAGAACGCGCGTCTGGTGCGTTTGTCTTTCAAATGTACACGCGCTCAAATTCTGCATCGGGCGCGATTCGGCCGCCGCGGTCTGTACGGGCCTTAAGGACACTTACATGCTGGGACATTGCCAAGTCCCTATGAACATTGTTTTCACTGTCGCCCTTCGAGGCAACTGCTGTTGTAATTTTCGGGCGTTACAAAAATAAATTGAATTGAAATAGATGTGGGCAAGGCCTGTGCAACTCTGTGGGAGATTTATTGTGTAAGAAATATCCAAAATAGAAATTAGAAACATAAATGTTGGACGTGTCATATTAATCTCATGGCTCACAACAATTACACCTTTGGAGTTGAATAATTGCAGTTTTCTGAAGCTATTGCGAAAATATGATTTAAATTTACTGACAGAGAAGACTTTTAACTTTGTGCCAGTTTTTGTTTCATTTGAACGGCTGTCGAAGTTTAGTCTATACAGACTGCGGGAGGCGAGGATCGTTCTCAAAGTCTTTATTTGATGAAAACAGGGAAAAACAGGCAAAACAGCAGCATGTTGTTCTCCACTCAAGATAGCGTTGTCGTATCCATGCACATCCACCATTCCTGTGAATGCTCCCACCACATATTGATTTGGTGTTGACACAAATGAGTCTGAACCCGTTTTCTTCTGTTGTTCCACTCCTCTTTGAATGTGGAGTTTCTGCTGTACTTGCTTCTTACTTTCAGCTTCTATCAGCCCAGTTCCTAGGACTGTGACTGGTTCACCCTTTTGTCCAAGTTTTTTTTCTTTTTGTTTCCTGCATAGATCAGCCGCCACTTCCCGTTCCTTTTCTTCCAGTAGTCGTTGTAATCTTCTTTCTTCATCTGTGTCCGAAGCCAACCCAGTTGGGGACCATGCATTGGTGGCAAGTTGTTCTTTTTGAGCCACTGTTTGCTCGAGCATGAATTTGGAGATGTGATTTTGGCTGGAAACCAATGTTGTCAGAGCTAACACCTGTTCCTTCAAATCCTGCATCTGTCTTTGTTCTTGAGTGGGTTCTGACGGGACCATAGTCAGAGTACCCGAGACTACAGCATGTTTCGTTGGCAGCTGTGGTATGGTGCTGGTTGTATCTTTTATCATAAATGAATCCATGGATGAGTACTGCAGGGGAGGAACCGCTGGAGTAGAAGTGTGGGGAACTGTTTTTTCTTGTGCCGTGTCTGTCATAATTTTCTTCAGTTCTTTCGCTAGTTGTGCATATGCGCTATGATGTTTGTTTTCAGAGGAGGGGCACTGCAGTTCTCCTTTGGCCAGAGGTGGGGGGGCGCTATAGCTGTGACGTCGACCTTGTACCCCAGTCTGCTCGCTCTCTTCATCTGTGCTAGAGCCTTCATCTTTGTTATTCGCTCCAAAAGGGATGCGCTTATTGGCTCTGTTTTTCTGTTTAATTTTGTTTTTTTTCTGATTGTTTGATGCTCTTCTGGTTTCACCTGAATATTGGCATAAAATAGTCTCTCTCTTCTGATTAAAATGTCTTTTGCCATTTTGTGTAGTTTCACTGAAAATGATAATTTTTCTTCATGTTCTTTCAGTTTCTTTTTGTCAACAGTTTTTCCTTTCACTGTCCAAATCTGATGTGTTTTGTAATGCAGGACCTTAGATTGATGATATTCATTAATACAATTCCATTGTTGTTCTGTGGGAGCCACTGCTTCATCACCGTGATTAATCAATCTTCCATCCATCCATCCATCTTCTGCCGCTTTATCCGGGGCCGGGTCGCGGGGGCAGCAGTCTGAGCAGGGACTCCCAGACCTCCTTCTCCCCAGACACTTCCTCTAACTCCTCCGGGGGGATCCCGAGGCGTTCCCAGGCCAGCCAAGAGACATAGTCTCTCCAGCGTGTCCTGGGTCTTCCCCGGGGCCTCTTCCCGGTGGGACATGCCTGAAACACCTCCCGAGGGAGGCGCCCAGGAGGCATCCGGAACAGATGCCCGAGCCACCTCAGCTGGCTCCTCTCGACGTGGAGGAGCAGCGGCTCTACTCCGAGCTCCTCCCGTGTGACTGAGCTCCTCACCTTATCTCTAAGGGAGCGCCCAGCCACACGGCGGAGGAAACTCATTTCGACCGCTTGTATCCGCGATCTTGTTCTTTCGGTCACTACCCAAAGCTCATGACCATAGGTGAGGGTAGGAACGTAGACCGACCGGTAAATAGAGAGCTTTGTCTTTCGCCTCAGCTCCTTCTTCACCACAACAGTCCGATGCAGCGGCTGCATCACTGCAGCCGCTGCACCGATCCGCCTGTCGATCTCACGCTCCATCCTTCCCTCACTCGTGAACAAGACCCCGAGATACTTGAACTCCTCCACTTGGGGCAAGGACACCCCACCCACCTGGAGAGGGCAAGCCACCTTTTTCCGGTTGAGAACCATGGCCTCGGATTTGGAGGTGCTGATTCTCATCCCAGCCGCTTCACACTCGGCTGCAAACCGTCCCAGTGCATGTTGCAGGTCCGGGTTTGATGGAGCCATCAGGACAACATCATCTGCAAACAGCAGAGATGAGATCCTGTGGTCCCCAAACCGGACACCCTCCGACCCCTGACTGCGCCTAGAAATTCTGTCCATAAAAATTATCAACAGAACCGGTGACAAAGGGCAACATGCACTGGGAACAGGTCTGACTTACTGCCGGCAATGCGAACACAGCTCCTGCTCCGGTCATACAGGGACCGGACAGCCCTGAGCAAAGGGCCCCGGACCCCATACTCCCGGAGCACCCCCCAAAGGACACCCCGAGGGACACGGTCGAAAGCCTTCTCCAGATCCACAAAGCACATGTGGACTGGTTGGGCAAACTCCCATGAACCCTCGAGCACCCGATGGAGGGTATAGAGCTGGTCCAGTGTTCCACGACCGGGACGAAAACCACTCTGCTCCTCCTGAATCCGAGGTTCGGTCGGATTCTCCTCTCCAGTACCTTGGAATAGACCTTACCCGGGAGGCTGAGGAGTGTGATCCCTCTGTAGTTGGAACACACCCTCCAGTCCCCCTTCTTGAACAGAGGGACCACTACCCCGGTCTGCCAGTCCAGAGGCACGGTCCCCGAACGCCACGCGATGTTGCAGAGACGTGTCAACCAAGACAGTCCTACAACATCTAGATACTTTAGGTACTCAGGGCGGATCTCATCCACCCCCGGAGCCCTGCCACCGAGGAGTTTGCGAACAACCTCAGTGACTTCAGCTTGGGTGATGGATGAGCCAGCCTCCGAGTCCCCGGTCTCTACTTCCTCTTCGGAAGACGTGACTGAGGGATTAAGGAGATCCTCAAAGTATTCCTTCCACCGTCCGACGACATCCCCAGTCGAGGTCAGCAGGCCTCCACCCGCACCGTAAACGGTGTTGGTGAGACACTGCTTCCCCCTCCTGAGGCGCCGGACGGTTTGCCAGAATTTCTTTGGTGCCGACCGATAGTCCTCCTCCATGGCCTCCCCGAACTCCTCCCAGGCCCGGGTTTTTGCCTCTGCGACAGCACGAGCCGCGGCTCGCTTGGCCTGCCGATACCCGTCGATGACCTCCGGAGACCTACAAGCCAGAGTGGCCTGATAGGCCTCCTTCTTCAGTCTGACGGCATCCCTTACTTCCGGTGTCCACCACCGGGTTCGGGGGTTGCCGCCACGACAGGCACCGGAGACCTTGCGACCACAGCTCCGAGCAGCCGCATCAACAATGGAGGCAGAGAACATGGTCCACTCGGACTCCCCAACCCCCCCCGGGACATGGGAGAAGCTCTCCCGGAGGTGCGAGTTGAATACCCTACTGACAGAGGGCTCCACTAGACGTTCCCAACAGACCCTCACAATGCGCTTGGGTCTGCCAAGTCTGTCCGGCTTCCTCCTCCGCCAGCGGATCCAACTCAGCACCAGGTGGTGATCGGTTGACAACTCTGCCCCTCTCTTCACCCGAGTGTCCAAGACACGCGGCCGGAGGTCAGATGACACGACAACAAAGTCGATCATTGACCTCCGGCCTAGGGTGTCCTGGTGCCATGTGCACTGATGGACACCCTTGTGCTTGAACATGGTGTTCGTTATGGACAATCCGTGGCTAACACAGAAGTCCAATAACTGAACACCGCTCGGGTTCAGATCGGGGAAGCCGTTCTTCCCGATCACCCCTCTCCAGGTGTCACTGTCATTGCCCACGTGGCCGTCGAAGTCCCCCAGTAGAACAACGGAGTCCCCGGTCGGTGCACTGTCCAGTACCCCTCCCAAGGACTCCAAGAAGGCCGGGTACTCTGCACTGCTGTTCGGCCCGTAGGCCGCCACAACAGTGAGAGACCTGTCCCCCACCCGAAGGCGGAGGGACGCGACCCTCTCGTTCATCGGGGTAAACTCCAACACGTGGCGGCTGAGCTGAGGGGCTATCAGCAAGCCCACACCAGAGGTGTGGGCTTGCTCGGAGGTGAGGCCGACTATATCTAGTCGGTATCGCTCAACCTCCCGCACAAGCTCAGGCTCTTTCCCCCCCAGCGAGGTGACATTCCATGTCCCCAGAGTTAGTCTCTGTGTCTGGAGATCTGGTCGCCGAGGCCCCTGCCGTCGACTGCCGCCCAGATCTCTCTGCACCGGCCCCTTATGGATCCTCCTGCGGGTGGTGGGCCCACGGGAGGGCGGCCCCACGTCGCTCTTTCGGGCTGTGCCCGGCCGGGCCCGTGGGGTAAGACCCGGCCACCAGGCGCTCGCCATGGAGCACCCATCCCAGGCCTGGCTCCAGGATGGGGCCCCGGTGACGCCGATCCGGGCGACGTAAACTGCCTTGTTTGTGTTGTCATCATAGGGGGCTTCTGAACCGATCTTTGTCTGACCCGTCACCTAGGACCTCTTTGCCTTGGGAGACCCTACCAGGGGCATGAAGCCCCCGACAACATAGCTCCCGGGATCATTCGGGCACTCAAACCCCTCCACCACGTTAAGGTGTCGGTTCAAGGAGATTAATCAATCTTTTCTCTGCATATTTTTGGAAGAGGTTTTTCATTTGTGTAGTTTGCTTTTTTGCTTCCTTTGGGATTTGTTCATTTGCACAGATTGTGTTTTCGAGATCCTTCAAAAATGTATTCATTTTGACTGGAATAAGGTCCATTTTATTTAATTTATCTATATCTTAATTTTTAATTTTTGATTATTATTTGATAACAAAAAAGTGTGGCAGTCAGTGGTATTTCAAAAACAAACAAAACAAATAAATAATTTGAACAATAATTATAACAATAATAATGAAATAAAATAAGTTTAGGGGAAAAAAAATATTTTTGAAATTGAAATTTAAAATTAAAGATTTAAGATTAAAATTGAAATTTAAAAATGTAAATAGAATACAAACTTGAAAAAATAAAATGAATGAAATAAATACAAATTTCACCTAGCCACAGAGGGTAGTTAATCTTGTCAGTAGAGTGCTTTAAGCCAAGTAGTAGCTTTCTTAGTTCCACGTTTTATTTTATTTTTATTTATTTTTTCCGGAGTCCAACTCCCTTTTAAATCAGTTCAACTGATTGTACGTACTTTTACATGTCCAACGTGTTTTGGAGTCCAACTCTTCTTAAAATCAGTCCAACTGATTGTCTAAACTAATGAGCTAACATTCACTAAATTCATACTTGTGCAATGTGGAAAATTTAGGTCTAGTTTTGGAAAATTTAGCATTTTCAATGTGCAGATTTTTGTAATAAATACAAGAGGTTTCTGCCTTACTTTTGTTGAATGTCCCAGTCACAATGGTAAGTCAAAAATAAACTGGCAATTGACTCCTCTTGTCTCGCTCTCGTCTCCTCTTGTCTCTCTCTTGGCTCGGTGTCCTTGTTCTCCCATCATTCCCAGCTGAACCGTTACTGGACGCTATGCGTCGTCAGCCGACATCCAGAAGGGAATCGTTTAGAGCAAAATTCAGATGTTTCCTTTCCAAGCACGATGAGAGACCCGCATCCTCCACCAATTCTGTCGAAGTTTAGTCTATACAGACTGCGGGAGGCGAGGATCGTTCTCAAAGTCTTTATTTGATGAAAACAGGGAAAAACAGGCAAAACAGCAGCATGTTGTTTGTCTTGCAGCTGAGATTCGACTCTTCACAAGATTTAGCTGTGTTTTATAAAGCTGTTGCTTGGGTCTGATAAAAAGGGCCTGACCTTCACTATGACGTCCGCTCTAAGATTGTTTAGACTAGTCCACAGATGATCAGAAAATACACAGAATAGTTAAAATACACAGAATAGTTCATTGTGACCCATATGCAGCAAGATCGTCTTGACTCATGATAAATAGGACACAGACATGACAATAATTTGATCAATATCATATCCACACTGCCCAGTGATCAGAGATATGAATCATAAACCAGGTCTAAAAATCTGCAATCTGACATTTAAAAGGCAAATTGTGAAGCTCCATGAATGCAATTTATTAAATAAATACAAGACACTTTTAATGCCATATTCTAGATCATTCTAGGCAAAGCAATAACAGCTCCATGGAGACAGAATGGGTTATTTTGAATGCAACTGAAAAGTGTGATACTGCAGTAAGCGGAGCACACAAAGGTACATGAGCCCCCCTTATTTCTTTAATAGTGAATCAAGCAGAGCAATATTTGCAGCTGGGGTAGAATAGTGTCACTCATGTTTGTTGTCTTGGCACCATCCTCTGTCCCTTGAATCTCAAACAGCTCCTCTGCTCATCCCTTTATTTCTACCACGTTAACATTGCTTTTCATGTAAAGCAGTTTCGAGGTGGGCCCCTTTGTTATGACGGAGGCAGCGACAGATGTGCAAATGCAGCACTCTCAGGTCCAGAGTACGGATGCAGGTCAGAGATTCAGCTTGTGATGTTGAAACAATCGTGTCAACTGAGACCTGGTCCCTCGCCTCGACTTCAGAAGGAATATACTGCAACACTTTAAGCATATGAAAAATAGAGTTGCATCACTTGATTTATTTAAAATAGCTCAAAGGTTTCTGGCGAGGAAAGAAATCTAGCATACAGATTTTTGGCAGGAGTCCTTCTTGATTCCAGGAGCTGACGTTTGGAACCAGTTACTATAGTTACTATTTGCCCGTTTGTTTGTTGTGTTCATTCAAATATTTTTGGCGAGTGTCAGTCATTTTCAACATATTCACGTTCCAACATAAAAGCTCCTGATAGAGATTTTTTTTTATGATGGAAAGTTTCTTGTGCTTCAAAGATCACCATGACAACCCTTTGGCCCTATAGCATGAGCAGAAACATTTTTTTTTTCTTTAACAAGCTCCAAACTCCAAAGGGAAGTACTGAAGCATTTTTACTCAAACTTTCTTTGTCAGATAAATGCAAAACTGTATTAAAGTCACTCTTTATTTGGCTAGAAATCCTGCGTCATTGCTTCAGACGTTGCTGCATCAGACAAAGAGGCCTGTTGAAAACATAATAAGCATAAATATTTGGTGCAGAAGAATAAAAGGATTTCGTAGTTTAACAAAGGGAAATATAAAATACTCATTGGAGCCAAGACGGAATTGTAATTTAAATGGTGGCAATTAGTAAACCATAACATATTCTCTGCAAACAACAAAATATACTCTCTGTATTCTATACAGCAATTAAATATACAGATTTCATGTCGCATCTTTGAGACTAGAACTAAATTAATAGTTATTTTAAGATCAAGAGAAAACACAAATGTCTCTCTTGTTTAATTAGGGCACAAACAGTGCGAGAGCCTTATTGTATGTAACTGTAAATGTTAAGGGAAAGTGCTAAATTAAGTAGTTGAGGATACTGCATATGCAAGTGATGGGTATGAAAAATGAGAGTTTATTGAACTTTCAAAAATCAACATAAACCTAAGGACCTTTCAGGAGCAGGCCCTGAACGCCAGATCAATAGAGGCCCAGATCTAAGACCCAAGGTGTAGGCTGTGCAAAGGGGGCCCTGAGACAATCCCACACATAAGATGCTGCAGGGACAGCATACATGGAGCGCCATAACCAGGCGGCTGGCACAGTGTACAGAAACATCTGTGCAGAGTACGGGCTGGAGACCTCAAGGACAAAGTGGGAAACACCTCCAAAGGTGGTGGAGAACGACCGAGCCAAGGTCCTCTGGGACTTCCAGATACAGACAGACAGAATGGTAATGGCGAACCAACCGGACATAGTGGTGGTCGACAAGGGTCAGAGGAAAGCCGTGGTGGGATGGTAACATCCGGAAAAAGAAACATGAGAAACTAGAGAAATACCAAGGCCTCAGAGAGGAGCTGGAGAAGGCCTGAAGCGGATCCCAGGAAAAACATCAGACATCTCGGTCCAGAAAACAGCAAAGATACTGCACAGACACCCTCAAGCTTCCAGGCTATATATATATATATACATTTTCTTTTATGATTTGTATTATTATTATCTTATTATTTACTTTTCTGAACTATTGTATTATGTTCCATGATCTTTGAAGGACACAGACAGTTTTAACTATACATTTACAAGAAAGCAGTAGTATTTATCATTCTTCAACCTTGCGTTTTGTAAAATATTAACTTTTATCAAAGATATCCAGGCAAAATCCAGTCAACATTCCACTTTGCCTGAAGTAAATAGTTTCACATTTCTTGATTATTTATTGAGTCACAGAAGATCTTATGCTACTTGGATGAATGGTTTGGTTGTGTTTGGTTTTCTATTTACACATGACAACTATTTTAGTTTTGTGAATTTGATGGAAAGTTGATGGAAAAGTGGCAATGTATTCTCATTCAGCTTAAAAGCCATAAAAATGATCACGTTATCCAGACCTTTGTTATTATTCTTTCCCCTTCATGACAGCTGCTCCAGTGAAGATTTATTATTGCTCGCTCAAAACCGAGATCACTTAAATTGGTTTAAATCAGTGGTCAAATGGCAGCTGGCTCAGTTTACCCTTTCGTCTAATGTGAAAAGTTAATTGTTCTAACGAGCCCTTAAAAACATGAATGGCCACCTGTTTGTTGGATCTTGGTTATCTGCTGTCAGGGGCTGCAAAAAGCTGATTTTTCCTCCCAACGTTATTGATCAGTCTCTTTTCTCTTGTCACTGACTGATACAACAGTGTTTTAAAGATCTGTTGCAACTGATCTAGTCCTCCATGAGATTGCAAACACCTAAATTACTTATTCATTACTCAAGCGCTTGACTGAAATGCAGTTTGGAGTGCCAACTAATTCACTTTGCAAACTGACATTTTCAAGGGGAGCGGTTTTCTGTAAGTCTTTTCATTGGAATAACATGCATATTGGATTTTGGATAAAACATTTTTTTCCTCTATGTTAATTCGTTCTAAAACAGTGAGTGAGGGAAAGCAAGTGTGTCCTCTATCGCACTCTGAGTTAATCCCATGAATATTAGCAGCCAACAAGTCCCCAGAGGTGCCACTTGAATAGGCCCAATAAGGACAGGAAAAGAAAGCTCCACCTATCTAATTTCCCGTTGTTTGCGATAACATTTTTTTTATTGAAAGTCATTCATAATGCTACTCAACACCATCGTTCATTTTGAGACAATGAAACAAAGGATAAGAAACTGGCAGCAAATGCACAAACCATCAATTCATAAGCTCACGTCCAACATGCTCGTGTCCTATTGGCCTGTGATAACTCCCAGAGCTGCTCTCTTTACCCTTGACTTAAAACAGAGAACAACCTTGTGTTCGGAAGACAAATGAGCCCCACTGTTGGCACTGAGTGAGCACTATCCTTTAATCTTGACCTGGGATAGCGTCTAAGTGAGTTAATTAGGGCAAAAGAGCTCTTCCACCGGGAGGGAAGATGTTGAGTTGATATGGAAAACCAAGGGTTTTAGGCAAGTGATCTAGATAGTCTGTAGAAGATAAAGAGGCTAGAATCAGAGGTTTGTAGAGCCAAAATGTTCTCAGGAGCACAGTAACTTCAAATTAGAAGTACTGAAGTATATAGTGGTGCAAAACATTACTCAAGTAAAACTAGACAAAGTATTGGGGGAAACTGCTCTGGTTATAATATCTGATTTATGATGTGAAGTTAATGTAATTGGAAAACTAAAATAATGCACAATATCAATACTTTGGTATTTTCACAAAAAAGCAGTGCAAGAAACACAAATTATTGAATATTGTCAACATAAATCTTTTGTCTGTTGTTTGTCTGGTGCAAATGATCACAATAAGTCATTCCCCTGGAGCAAATATCTGATCTGATCTGAATACAATCTCATTAGTTCTGCTACTCAATAAATAGTAAGCCAAGTGCAAAACAAGCAAAGTGCAAAATGTTAATTTACCAGATGGAAAGAGGGCACTTCTCTTGGGTCGAACGGAACATGGCATCGCAGACACAGCCTGTCAAGCTTTCAGCAAAAACAAGGAACATGTTTGATGGTCAGCCAATTAGCACGGAACATGTTTGAGACCAAGATACATGCAGCATAGGACCTACTGTTGATCAAATGAGTCATATGAGGAGCTAACAAAGACTCATACTGGTCAGCCTCTGTCATACATGAGTTATACACATTTAACCAATCACAGTGAAGTGTGAACTCTCTGGAAGGAGATAACTTTAGCTACCTATTAAAGACAATATGAAGCTTGTGATCAAATCAAATCTAGTCTCAAATACAATCGTGATGTGTGAACCTGGACTTTCACTTTCAGCTCTGACTCACCAGTGACTTCATTAGTGGTTGGATGTTTACGACGCCATTGTGTTTACTGTTTACATGTAAACTGTGTTAGCCTTACTGCTGAGCTGTAGAAGCGATGCTGTTTGCCACACTAAGCCAGATGGTTTGTTTTATTCCTTTTTCATCAGATGGAGCCTGTAACGACAGATGGCAAGGACACAAAAATAACATGGCAGGGTGTTTTTAATCAGGGGTTATTGCATATTTTCCATCCTACTGTACTGTAATTCTATTTATACCTAATACATTTGATCTTTCACAGCATACTAATTAAACATATTTCTATTTGAAAGAAGCTGTGTTCGTTTTTTTTTTTTTTTTCTTTCTTCTGATGTAATTTCACTGTAAACAGGACACAGTTTGTTTGATCTCAATAAAGATTTCAAAAGTGCTTTCTCCTCATACACAGGAATCAGGCCATTCCAGTAAACAAAGCTTTGATGATCCTAATGAAGGACTAAACTACCACAGGTCAACTTCAGAGCGCTGCCTACTACTTTGTATTCATCAGAAACACGTTAATGAGACTCTGACAACCAATTAACTAGAATACTGGCCGTAGTGACAGTTTTTAGCAGACACGTTTCAAATGAGCATTTATTTTGAATAAGGTGAATGGGTATTTCAAGTATTTTAAGTGCAACCTGAAAATTAAGTTCGACAGTTCGATGCCTGTAAAACGTTAA
The DNA here is from genome assembly GCF_026437365.1 of Eucyclogobius newberryi. NCBI lineage: Eukaryota > Metazoa > Chordata > Actinopteri > Gobiiformes > Gobiidae > Eucyclogobius > Eucyclogobius newberryi. Next base: position 18,822,044 of record NW_027315746.1, read on the forward strand.
CTGACTTTCATTTATTTCAAAACATTATCGAACACCAATTATTTAAAACAATCTAAAGTAATTTCTGTGGCATTGTGTCTTTGGATTTCACAATAGCGGATGTGGGTGTCTTTTCTGGTTCATAAGTTTGCTCAGGACATTTTAAAATGCTAAAATATTTCATAAAACGTAACAAATTGGACATGTTTTCAGGACACACCGGGCAATCAAGGCACAATAGTGTTCCCCGGCATAATGGTAGAAAATCAAGGTATTAGTACACAAAGTTAGGCTTTGAAAGTAATCAAGTTTGAATTATCCATCATAATATTCCTAAATCCTTTTAGTGGGAAGGGAGTGGAGAGCTACAGATTGGAGACCACTACAATAATCAAACCAATGTCCTTGAGCCACTTTCATGAACTGTGAAAGGAGGCAGTTGATTGGCTATGGATCTCTCACCTCACTCACCAAGTAACTCTGAGAAAGCTTTTTCCAGATTGTTTTGTCTCATTGCTTGACAGGCCACTCTTGTCCCAGTTCATGCAGGTCAAAGAACAGAATAGGTGCAAACGGGAGACGTCCTCCCCACACACAAGCATATGCCCTGTTTACTGACACTGTGAAGCGCATCTAAACTCGGCAGAAGCAGGATCAGAGGAATTTTAAGGGAGGCATTTTCCCGCGGCTGCCAGGATTCAGCCGCATCTATTTTACATTTACGATGAGCGTTTGATTTTAGATATTCTTGGAACGTCCATGTTATTTTCTCCCGGCGGTGCAAAACAATGAAACCACACATGCTGATCCGCGGTGCCGTGACTGTTGTATGTCATCGCTGCTGATGGAAAAGTGAGTGAGAACATGGCCAAACGTGTCTAATATTCTCCTGGCTTCTTCTTGCCCTGTGCAGTTGAATGCCTCTCCTAGTCTCCAGATGTGTTAATAGGATTTGGCAGATTGGAATCAGGACACACTACATTTACATGCACAGCAGGAACACATAGGAAAATAGTAGACATATGTTTGGACGAGTACTCGACACCTCGACAGAGCAGAGGTGACAGACTACTGGCGTTCCAACGCGAGCTAGCACGTTTTTTTATATGCTGCTGCTTCAACGTGTTTGTTTATGCATAAGAGCAAATCATGTGAACGTAATTTCCAACATGCTAGATGTAAACAACTTATCTCTTATCTACGTTTACCAAAAGTGTGGTTAGTTTTATTTGTATCACCATTTTTATTGGCAATTATAGCTGCAAAGTTTTGGGGCTACTGTTAAATTACAAGATGAGTCTATTTGGTTCTTAAATCTGCATGTAAACTGCATGTAAAGAGGTTTTGGGTTCTCTGTGCATGTTAATGTCACAGACACGTAGTTCTCAAGTTTCCATACATTTTGAAAAATCTGTTTAAACTGGACAAGGTCAGTTACTGTATCTGGTTTTGATCAACAAACTCATTTGTCAATCATATGTCTTATTGCCAGCGATAATCTACATTGACATCATGAAGAAATGAACAAATCGTTCTACACAAAAGTTACCTTGAAAGCTCCAGGACTAATGACCTGCATGACCTCCAACCTTTGACACAGCGAGGAACAAATGAATCACACACAAAAGGCTATTTTTAGGCCCCAAAGTGCTCTTGTGAGGTCAGATTGCAAGGATACATACACTCATATTCCTACACACTTTTTTAACCCTTACGATGCTTGGGTCAAAACAACCCAGCGTCGTGAAGAAAGGACGTACGACTTCCGAAACAATCAAACCTTTGGCCCATAACAGGCGACAAATGATGAAATTAAGTTCTCATATTAATGCTCAGCACATTATCTCTGGCAGTGATTAAAGTAATGACGGTTGAACAAACATTGTGTCTGTGAGACTGAATAAAGCAGCTCCGTGTGCAGACTCAGAGAAGCTCTCCACTTCAAAAGTTTAATCTAAATCACACTGAGCTCTCTGCACTCAAACTCCTCTTCTGTGTCTCCGGAAGCCACGGTGAACAGCTAACCAGATGGGGAAAAAGCACAGCAAACCTCTCCATATCTTTATGCATTTTATTTTAGGCCCTCAAACCCATAAATAATGAAGATAATATATGTGCTGTTTGTCTCTCTCTGTAAAGAGCAGGGCGATCATAAAAAGGAAAATGTGTGTAAATAATGTACTTGATGATATACCTGAGGCTGTCGCTGCCAAGGATGGCTTTTATAATATTTATTTCAGGCTATTTAAGTAGTAGCTGTAAGTCCTCCTTCAACTCCTCACGTCTTATCCCTTTCATTATTTGAGTTATTAGCCTCTGCAGTGTGGCCTAGTCTTTGTCTCAAGTAGCAGAGCAAGCAATAAGCTGCACTTTTGCAGGCAAAAATCCACAGAAGATTCAGACATTTTCCTGATTGTCCGTCTTATTTCCAATCAGGCTCGTAGAAACAGTGAAATTAGAATCAAATAGAAGAACTTCACTGTGTGTTATTTTAATAATTAATTGTAGAATAGATTATCTATATTAAGGGCTCCACTAGATGGAGACAATTAACTGCAATCAGGGTTTAAAATCCGGTGTATTCGAAAATTTACATAAATATTCACAGCTTTTGCTCAATACTTTGTTGAAGAACCTTTGGCACTAATTACAGCCTCAAGTATTTTTGAGTGTAATTACTACAAACTTGCTACAACTTTTTATGGGAAGTTTTTCTCATTCTTCTTTACCGAACTTCCCAACCCCAATAAGTTTGGTTGGGGAGCGTTGGTTCACAGCCATTTTCAGATCTCAGATGTTCAATTGGGTTCAAGTCTGGGCCACTCAGGGACATTCACAGACTTGTCCTGAGTCACTCCTTTGTTCTCCTGCTGTGTGTTTAGGGTCGTTGTCTTGTTGGAAGGTCTGAGGTCCAGTCTGAGGTCCAGTCTGAGGTCCAGAGCGCTCTGGAGCAGTAAACTGCTGGATTCGTCTTTCCATTGATCCTGACTAGTCTCTCCGTTCCTGCCTCAGCATGATGCTGCCACACCCATGCTTCACTGCAGGGATGTTACTGGTGATGAGCAGGGCCTGGTTTGTTCCAGATATGACACTAGCTATTCAAGCCAAAGAGTTCAATCTTTGTTTCATCAGATAGATTTTTGTTTCTCATGGTTTGAAAATCCTTCAGGCGCCTTTATGCAAACTCATGTGCCTTTTACTGAGGAGTGGCTTCTGTCTGGCCACTCTACCATTCAGGCCTGGTTGGTGGATGATTGTTCTTCTGGAAGGTTCTCCTCTCTCCACAGAAACACGCTGGACACATCCATGAGAGGAACCCCACATCCATGAGGGGTTCTTGGCATCTTCCTGACTAAGGCCCTTCTCACCCAATTGCTCAGTTGCTCTTGGCGGTTCAAAACTTCCTCCATTTCCAGATGATGGAGGACTGTGCTCATAGGAACCTTCAAAGTTCCAGAAGTTTTTCTGTATCCTTCCCCAGATCTGTCCCTTTTTCTCCTGTTAATGATTTATTTTAGAACGGATACTTGATCAAACATTTCAATACTAGTTTAAGTAACGATTAGTATCTGATTTTCGATACTTTAACCCTATTGTAGGTCTCCGCTTTCAACAATGAGAAAAATTGCAACTGCAGAGTAAATGCTATTATATCACTCTATTACAAATATCACTGGTATATAATCCCCATAAATATCATAAAATATCACCACCGATATGATGTGACCGATTTCTGTCTCAGTGTATTTGTGTCTATTACAGTGTCCTATTTAAACTGACCAACAGCAGAGAAATGACCACTGTAAACACAAAGGCCAACATGAAGAGAGCTTACCTCATTTGTTCATTTTCTCATACATCAATTGAAAACGTTGATGCAATTATAAAGACAATGGCTCACAGACGCTGTCTCTTCTCAGTTTATTGATCACATGGGGCATGAGGATTCTGCTTTGTATGTGTGCGTTGTCCAGGCTGTCCACTGCGCCTTCAAATCCATCACTATTGGCATGTGGACCTGATTACTGGAGAGACTCTGAAACGCCATGAAGAAGAAGTCTGTCCTGGCCTCTTTTGCTGCACATCACTCAATCAGTGCAAAGAAACAGAATACAGCAACCCAAAGGAGCAAAACATTTCATCTTTTTGAGGAAGCAAAACCATTTTTTCTTTGAATGATTGAAGATTAAAGAGTAAAATGTAAGAGTTATATTTTAGCGTAATTTACAAATATTTATTTGACTCAAATCATTATCAACATCATAATAAGACAAAAAAGACTAAACGCCAGGAATGTTCCACAATGTGGCATAAAACTTGCATTTAGTCGAATATAGATGCTTATATTACTATAATTACATTGAAAATACAAACATTCATTTCAAAATAAACTCCTCTTTATAAGAGAAATCTTATGTAAGCTCTTGTGAAATATACAAAGATACACAATTCAGTTATTATTTTTGACCAATTATTTGTATTTATAACATGCCGTTTTTATTGCTGTATTTTTTTTAATGTTCATTTAAAAGTTAAGTGTGTGAGCAAGTATATTATTTATAGTTTTGTATCTTTTACTGCTGTAACTTTGAGGACTCCCTTGAAAATGAGGGTTCATTTCAGGGGGCTTATCCTCTAAATAAATACATATACAGCATAGAAGATCACACATTATTACTCAGGCTCACCTCTCCACAGATCTGACCTGGAATTTCCCCATGTGGGACAATAAAGGATTATCTTATCTTATCTTATCTTAATCTGACCCGGTTGCATCGCCTGCTTGACTCCAAGAGAGATGACTTTAATGTAGATCTTTGGAACATTCCAGGCAAAGCCTTGACATCTCCAGGGAAACAAACAAGTGGCTGACCCTCCACCAGAAAAGTTACTCACCTTTTTCAGTATTTTTAATACTGTTACATGTTGGGACGTCTTTGAACAACTCTTTAGCTAAAGTCATGACGATGCCTTCTTATACAATTGTGTTTTTTCCTTTCTTATCATGAGGTGACGGTGCTGAAACAAACAGTACTCATATGATTACAACACATTTTCCCTAGGCCTGGTTTCTGCAGAGCCAGACAGCTCATGTTTCTACAGAAGTGGAAGCAGTTTATTTCAACGTCTGTGAATGTAGTAGGGAACACCTGCCTCGCTAAAGCAGGAAGTGATGTCACCAGTCCACAGCCGTCTCTCGGCTATTGCTTTGACACATCAGAGTGTGGCGGTTTCCTGTAACCTCTAAACCTTCTTGTCAAGCTGAGGGGGATCCCACGCCTGAGGAAAACTTCTACACTTCTCATTTACTTTTTTATTTTTAAAACTTGACTTTTTTATTATTTCTATTTTGGCTGTAAAACCCACGGTGGTTCACAGTAATAATTGATTTTAAACACTTATTAATTCACCTTTGATGCCACAGCTGCCTTGTGGCTGACTGGTGGAGATGTGGCTCTATCCTCTAAACTCTAAACACATTCATACACATAAACAAAGTGTGTGAGCAGAAAACCCACAGGAGAAACGGGTGTAGATGTGTATTAGCCTCAACTGCATTCAACCAGCAGCTGAAAACATCAACAGATGATCAGCCATCAGGACTCACAGTGTAACATTCATTAATTTTCTGCCGCTTGTTCGTCCCGGGTGACTGGAGCCTATCCCAAGGACTTTGGGCCTTAGGCGGGACAAACCCTGGACAGAGCTCAGCTTGTCGCAGAGGTAACAGCTAGCTAAAACAACAATCATATGGCTATTTCTGTCCTTGAAAGATGAACTTGACTGTTGCTTGTCTTGTGCAAAGCTTAAAGAGAGAGTTAAAGCGCATCATTTCTGGAAACCTCAAGGTGCCGTTGTCTTTTTAGTGCCCTTTTCATCACAGGCTCCTTGTTTTTGTGATACGGAATTATCTGAAACCTATTATTAGCTTATGAGAAAATGTTTTAAGACAATCTTTTTATTAAAACAAGTACATTATTCATCAGCGCTGTAGTGGTATTTCAGTGAGTTCAAGGACAAGCTTGGGTTTCAAAAGGTGCATTATGAAAGGGTTATTATTCACCTTGGGGCTCAGTTTCAGATAATGTAGCTGGATTTATACTCAGGGACTCAAGTATTAACCATTAGCACAGAAACACCATCTGCACCAGCCCGCAGCAGAGAGCTCGAGCTTATTTGCTATAAAAGGCACATTCAAATGATGTTGTTTTTTGTAATTCAGCCGCTTAGTGACGCACTTCTAACATAAAAGGACGTTGAAGTATATTATTTTCCACATAGAGGAAGAGGAATTATTATTAAATATTTATGGTGGAAAAAATATATTAAAAGCTTCATGTTCTGGTTTGACACATGAAGCATCTGCCTCCATAGGCCAGCCTTCTTTTTTCTCAAATCTGTATTTCACCACAAGAAAGTCACATTTAAAAATTCAAGCAATCCTACTGAGAAGCAGAACAATGACTTCAGAGATGCACCCAGAGTTCTCCCCCATATTTTATTTATTTTTCTATTTGCGTTGGGAATTAAGTCCATAAAACCATGAAGGAATAGCAGTATTCATTTAATCACGTCTTATTGTGTGTTCTGTGTAGGCGCTGTTATTCAAGTCGAATCAAACAGGAAGTTACAGGACACAAATGGTCAGCAGTATTGGAACCACAGACCCACATTTCCCATTTTGGCCATATACGATTCATTACATTAGGTGCCACTTTTGAAAATGCAAGCTCAGAATGAACAAAACTGGGTCACACTGCATCAGACAAATACAACTTTAGTGGCTTTACCATGAACATCTGGTGTCTACATTTGACATTTGTAACATTTTGTTGATATTGTTGTTCATTCGGGGACTGTTGAGGAAGGTGGCATAATTAAAATAGCAATTGGTGAATATAATAATGAATATATATACATCTAATAAAAAACTGTAATTGTTGCTTCCAAACTGGCAGCTGCGGTGCTGGCTCAGTGGGAGAGTATTGATTTAGCAGCTTCTCTCATTTGGTGCGTTGACAGGAAGCAAATACATACAGCCAAGTTAAATGACGGCCATTACATTTTGGTTTTAGCGATTGTGCACTTCGCTGTTTACCTGAAGGGCCATTATACTGCAGCTATAATTCAACTCTTCATTTGGACAAAGTCAATTTGTTTTGAATTTCGGCTGGGCCAGTTGTTCAAAGTTATTATAATATAATAACTTTATAAAATAATAACTTTGAACAACTGGCCCAGTTATATTATTTTTTATGTCAGAACAAATGCCGTGAATGTCAAGAACATCATCAGCTTTTCCTCAATCACTTTGCCACAGCACATCAAATGTTGGTCTCTGCATAAATAATAAAACTATTTATAATTAAAGAGAGGGTATGTAGCTTGTACTCTTATACTGTTAAAAAAGTAACTGCAATCACATTTGAACCTGTGTTACTAGTGTCTTACAAGTGTTTCTCCTTCTCAGAAGCTGTTGTGAGATCATGTTAAGAGTTTTCCTTAGTGGTTTTAGGTATAGCATCTTTCAAGTTTGATACTCATTCTGTTTTCCGGTTGGATATTTTGTCTTAAGATATAAAACACCCCCCCCCAAAAAAACGCTTGACCATCACATTCAATATTCTAGATAAGAAAATTACTCTCAGTGTCAGTCACAGAGAACTCACGTTTGTCTCCCGACGGGGCCGAAGGGGCTTCTTCCCTGCAGCTGTTGCTCTGAGTTTGTCCGTCTCTGTGGATTGAGCTGAACCTACTCTAAACAGACGCACTTTTATTATTCATTACTTTTTCATCTTCTAAATGCACAAACTGTGATGATGAGGGTGCAAAAATGAACTAGTTTGGAATAATTTGTTTGATTAAAGTCCCACATTGACGCAATATTAGTGTTTATGTGTAACTAGGCCATACCTTGTACACAAAGCAACAGAATTACATATCTACAGGATATGTGGTGAGGGGGTTTCTGTCACTGATGTGTCTCAAACTGTGGTCACGCGTTATACAGGAAGTAAAGGTATGGGAAATGAAATGCATGTTGTGTTTATGAAAAAAGTGCCCCTTGAAGTGTTTTGTCTCATTGCTATTTGTGGCCTAGAGAGTCACACTGCACAGAGCCTAAAAGCAGCATGAAGACACTACTTCTTCTATTTCCTCAATTCAACTACATGGCCCCGAAGGAGGAACCCTATTTCAAAACGCTTGGGCCACAAGACTTTCTGCCAGCGACAATGAAGGAGGAGAGTTCCAGGTCAGTATGTGTTGAATTTCTTTAGATGAACGCTTTGAAGAAGTTATAGTTGTTAAAGAATCACAAAAAAACACCGTGATCAGATGGACCTGATTGCCGCGATGTTCTTTCGTAACTGTTATTGGTATTTGCCAGGAAACTTGCTGATGGTGAAGTGTAATACCGTTATCCTTTGACGAGTTGCGTGTGACAATAATGTTTAGAAATGTTCTGTACACCACTCTTGCAGTATGTATAGCTGTTGTAGTCAGAAGACAGTACTCAATGCGTTTTTCTTTGCAGACATAAAGACAAGGAGCGAAAGAGCCGACTCAGCCTTTTCCTCACCAAGTCTGGCTCTCATGAAAATGTCAGTCCTCATAAAAAAACCAATACGCCATCCAGAAAGTAAGATCCATTTATTTTGTATAGTGTGGTCTTATATTTATTTTAACCTGGCTATTTGTGGGATTCCTCCGTGTGCCACCTTATACTTAAATACAGATCTGAATTGGATTTCAATAATGTTATATAATATATTTAGACAGGAGTTATCTTTGACTTTTTTTCCAGAATCTCAGCAGAGGTCGCATTGAAATGGAGTGACTGCTTTGAAGAAGTCATGAAGGACTCAGGTTAGATTAACGCGGCATATTCGTTGTACCGGAATAATTCCTTCACACTTTGCTTTTGAATTATTTCCTTTACAGAGAAGATAAACTGTGCTAAAAGTTGACTGGGGTTTCACTTCATATTTTTCTGTTTGCTGTTGCTGAGCGAGTAAAAGAGAAACTATAAGGGAACTTCCTCTTAGTCTCTTAAAATTGTTACTTTGAAACAGAGAATGATGCAGATACATACAATAAAAAATAGGCATGTTATCAGAATCAGAAAGGGTTTTTTGCCATTGTCAATGAACAAAATTCACAAACATAGGAACTAGTCTTGGTGATACGGTGCAACATTAAACAATGAACAATGAATAAGTCAAAAGATAAACAATTTAAATCTACTATGGGATAAGAATAACAATAAGCTATAAGATAGACAATAAGAATAAAAAATAGGCTTAATATGTACCCAAATTTACAGTTGAGTTTACATATGTCATGCAGAAAGTGACCAGAGCAGTGAGTGATTAAATTATGGTTAAAGTGACAGGTGTTTAAGAAGTGTTTATGAGTCCAACGGCAGAGGGAAAGAAACTGTTCTTGTGGCGGGAGGTTCTGGTCCGGATGGACCGTAGCCTCCTGCCTGAGGGGAGTGGCCTCCTGCCTGAGGGGAGGGGCCTCCTGCCTGAGGGGAGTGGCCTCCTGCCTGAGGGGAGGGGCCTCCTGCCTGAGGGGAGTGGCCTCCTGCCTGAGGGGAGTGGCCTCCTGCCTGAGGGGAGTGGCTCAAATAGTCCGTGTCCAGGATGAGAAGGGTCGGCTCTGATCCGACCTGTACGTCCCAGAGTCCTGGAGACGAACAGGTCCTGCAGAGAGTGAAGTCTGCAGCCGATCAGCGGCACCATCTTGGAAAATCATAGACAGATTTGAATAGTCAATGGTTTGTGTATGTTGAATTATTAAGTCTGAGACAAAAGACAACAATGACTACAAATGCTCAAAACATCAAGTAGTGAACAAGAATAAACCTGCCAGTAACTGGTATGAAACATTATAACTCAGTGGTCTCTAATTTTGAGTGAAGAAAAACAATGGTCAAATGTTTAACTTGGCCAGACGGATGAATTCTCACAACATTTGAGAGTTCACAAACTGTTGAGAATCCATCTGGCCCAAACCACAAGAGGTTCAGACCAATCACAGAGCAGAATTGTGTAAAGGTCACAAGGGGGCGAGGGCCTTTAACACTGCGTGTATCTGAAATTATTATTATATTATGTTATTATTAATAATAATAGTGTCCCTAGAGTTTCGATCAGTCCTATGTATTGACACTAAAGAAAGTGTGTGTATTTCATGTCACAATTTAACTGTCACATTTTTAAAACATGTCCTATCCTTCTGCTCCAGATGGAGTGGAAGTCTTCTCTCAGTTTCTCAAGTCAGAGTTCAGCGAGGAAAACATTGAGTTCTGGTTGGCATGTGAAGATTACAAGACCGTTGACTCAGAGACAAAGCTGCTCTCCAAAGCTAAATATATCTTCACAGTTTTTATTGAGTCGGACGCTCCAAAAGAGGTAAAGAGATTTTATCTGTCATATTTTTGGTTTAAAATACATTTGCACTTGCTGGCATTTTCACATTTGTTCCTGTGGTGTTTCTGTTGCTGAAATATAAATTCCATTGCTGGTTGAGCATGCAGTGCCTTGACCTTTGTGAACATCACTCACCACTGCAGCGAGATTGTACTCAGGCTAGTGCAAAGTAGTCCCACTCATTTCTGTGCAAGACAGTTTCAATTTCCTACATGTAGGCAGTGCATGTGACCATGTGGTTTGGTCTAAATGACAAATAAAACTCGTTCACCAAATTGGGCAGTGAGAAAAATTTACCAACGTGTTTGCATTTTTGTATTTGAATACCATTTGTGTCTTCTATTGAATGTAAATTGAGTTTAAAAAATAAATCAAAATTGGTTTTATTCATTAGTTGGAAATAGTCTGACCAGCAGAGGGAGAAACTGAACAGGTCTTGAGTCAAATATTTTGTTACTACACAAAGCATTATAGGTTAGTTGTTTTATGTTGTTGAATGTTCATTAATGTTCTTGTTTGCTCAGGTCAACATCGACCACAGCACCAAAATGGCCATCGAGCAGAGCATCTCCCAGCCCACAATGAGCTGTTTCGACGCTGCCCAGAAGAAAGTGTACAGCCTGATGCAAAAGGACTCGTACCCCAGATTTCTGCACTCTGACATTTATCTGAATCTGACACAGAGGAAGGGCCCCGGGGCTCCCATGTCCCGCAGGAGGTCACGGTCCTGTGTTTTCAATGAGAGAGGTGAAGTCACATCTGCATCGTCGGCCTGGTAGAAGTGTTTATGAAAAGATCTTGAGAGGAGTGAATGTCCCGGTCAGGAAGTGAAGCCAAAATGCAACTATAAGCTTACTCTGCTGCTGGAGCAAAGCAAAGACACTGTACAGCAGCAGCAGCAGCAGCAGCAGCAGCAACAGCAGCAGCAGCAGTGTGTGTGCTTTAAGCTGTTGAGGAAGCGAGTCATTCTAAAATATATGATCAATGTATTCAACTAAATGCACACTATAGCATTTGTCAAGGAATTGTTAGTTTTATGTCTATAAATGTTCACTGACCATTGCATTATGAATTATACATATTAGGGTTTTTCTTTTTACTACAGTATAATATTTCAACTTCTACTACTACTTGCATTTTAATCAAACTTCTCTTTATGTCATCATATACAGACCATAAAATGAATAGATGCACAATGAAATTAGGTTGTATTGTAGTCTTATTTGTTGCTTGGATTTGCTTCATGAGAAACCCTGGCTGTTTTGTATTATTCAAAGATATTATATACACATCTTCGAGCTTTGAATTTAACTGAACTAATAAACTGTAATTACGTTGTCAGAGATACTGTGCATTGAGCCTCTACAATAACATTTTCTAACATTTCTTCTGCCTTCTATAGTGAATGTATGAAGTGTCCAGTATTCTTTACAGTAATAAAATGCACATTGTGCTGTGTAAAACATATACTAATGCCTTCTACTCAAATTAATTCTAATTCAACTTTAGTACCATTACTTAGACTGAAACAAACAAGGCCTTTCATTTAAGTCCCATTTCACCTGCATCTTGACCTCTGAGGTAGTAGCAGCGGTTCGGACCAAACTGCAGGAAGACACCACCTTAAGGGAAAGGACCAAACTGACACCTGCGCAAATCACATCTGCAAACCAATAGACATCTTTCTCAACACCACATACATCAATTCAGGGGACATTTTTTACAGACAGTGGGTTTCACAGCTGCGCCATGGGCTCTCCTGTCCCTCCAATAGTGGCCAACTTGTATATGGAGCACTTTGAAAGGCACTCACCTCCTTTTCAGGCATTGCTCCAAGTCTTTAGTACCACTACGTGGATGACACATTTGTGACAATCAAGAAACAAGAGCTGGAATCCTTCTCATCAATGCTGTGGACCCGACTATCAGGTTTACAAGAGAAGACGCTGAGGAGAACCGTTTGGCCTTTCCTGATTGTTCCATTATCAGAGGAGAGGACGGGAAGTTCCAAATAGAACTATAGGAAACCTACTCACAGGGATCAGACCTGCTCTTTGGCTCTGACCACCCACTACAGCACAAGCTGGGAATGATCAGAACATTACAACACAGAGCCCAAGAGGTGCCCACCAGCTCAGAGCCCAAGAGGTGCCCACCAGCTCAGAGCCCAAGAGGTGCCCACCAGCTCAGAGCCCAAGAGGTGCCCACCAGCTCAGAGCCCAAGAGGTGCCCACCAGCTCAAAGCCCAAGAGGTGCCCACCAGCTCAGAGCCCAAGAGGTGCCCACCAGCTCAGAGCCCAAGAGGTGCCCACCAGCTCAGAGGGCAAGAGGAAGAAGTACCCGGCTTGGGCACTTAATAAAGTGAAGAGAACCAAAAAGCAGGACAAAAGGGACAAAAGGGAAACAGAACTAAGAAGAAATGGTGTCTCTATTCCATATGTCTCGGGACTGTCGGAAAAACTGCAGAAGAATTTTTAGGCAAAACGAAATTCCTGTTTCGTTTTAAACCAGTCAACACTTTAAGACAAAAACTGGTTCACCCTAAGAACAAGATGCCGTCACAAAAGCAGAGCAATGTAGTTTATTCTATCCAGTGCAGTGAAGAAAACTGTAAAGACCAGTACATAGGAGAGACTAAACAGCCACTTCACAAGAGGCTTTATCAGCACAGAAGACACACACGTACTCCTACTCCATCTACTTATGTTCTATGCAAATAAAGAACTAGTTTAAAGCATACAGTCTGGTTTACCACACCAGAGATCAGTATCACTATGTGCATCATATCTTAAGCCCCCATTATAGTCATTCTGCAACACCTGCACAAAATATACCTAACTGTTCTTAGGAATTGTGAATAAATAAAGACCCCTGTTCCCTGGCCCCAGTGCAGAAGAAGTGAGCACAGATCGGTGGTGAACAAATATGCTCAACTTTTAAATGACTGTAGCTGAAAAGGTTTGTAGAATAAAACAATATATGAATAAGATGTTTGTACAACCTCAGGGGGTAGAAACAAAAAGGAATCAGAAAGCTGATTGTGTGGGAATAATGGACTGGGATGTCATGTTCTCTTAACTTATATTGAAGTTATGTGCAGTACAATGAGTTACTGTAGACTAGGAACAATGGTGAGAGAATGCCCACCTTAAATAAAAGCTCTTTGATTTGAGTTCAGATGCACTATATCTACACCATAATAAAGATGTTAGCTATTTTATACACCTCAGAGAGAGATACACAAGTAAGCAGGGACCAAGGGCTCTATCTGGTGTTTAATTAAAGAACTGCAGCTGAACGGCACAATGTCAGAAGACCGGGTTTAAGAACAGGTCGCGATGAAAACAAATGCTTTCCCTTTCTCTAAATTGACCTCTGGAAACACTGTCCAAGTGGAGAACCGGCTGTGCCTTGGAGCACTCAGACTTATGCTGCCAGCCTCATGTTGACCAGCAGAGCCTTCTTTGAAAAACAAATTCTTCACTGTGGTGTGTCCGTGCATGCAAAAGGGCAAGTCTGGGTATTTTCCATTGCCTGTTTTACATTTCAGGATTACGTGGTCTTGAACATGTAAACAGTATGACACGGAGTCTCCTGGTTGCTAAGCGACAATTTACTGTATGTCCTCCTCTCTTTCACTCTCTTTTTTCATGTCCAATAAAGCCTACGAGCTCAAAATCCTTTAAAAAAAGAAGAGTGGCTTGGTGTGAAGAGGTTTAAATCTATAAAGTTAATAAATGTTTAAGGACTAAATACAACAAATTACAACAAAAATATAAAAGCATACCTGTTTTTTGCTTACATTTTTCGCGACTTGAACTCAAAGATATAAAACATTTTCTATAAACACAAAAGACCCATTTCAAGTAATGTTGACAAATCTGTCTAAATCTGTGTTAGTGAGCACTTGTCCTTTTAGACAGTATTACTATTGCACAGGTGTGCCTTAGGCTGACCACAATAAAACGCCCCTTTGAAATGTTTGTTTTTGCTTTATTGGGGTACCACCATTTGCCCCGGGCAGTTCCACATAGAGTTGATTAGGTTGTTGATTGTGGCCTGGGAAATGTTGGTCCACTCCTCTTCAATGTTGTGGGAAGTTGCAGCATCTGCAGCAACATGGGCCACTCAATCCACAATGTTGAGCTCAGCAAACCGCTCACCCACACGATGATGCCTCACACAATGTTTGCCATCCGCCCTGAACTGTAAAGACCGGGATTCATTTGTAAAGACAACCACTTCCAACGTGCAAAACGCCATTAAATGTGAGCATTTGCCCACTCAAGTCGGTAACGACGAACTGCATTCAGTTTGAAACCCCGATGAGGATGACGAGCAGATGAGCTTCCCTAAGACGGTTCCTGAGAGTTTAGTTATGCAAACCGACAGTTGCAGCAGCTGTCCGGGTGGTGGAGATGAAGATGCTGGATGTGGAGGTCCTGGCCTGGCGTGGTTACATGTGGTCTGCAGGTGTGAGGCCGATTGGATGTACTGCCAAATTCTCTCAAAGTTCTTTGGAGATGGCTAATGGTAGAGAAATGAACGTTCATTGCACATGCAACAGCTCTGGTGGACATTCCACGTTAACTCAAAAAGTGCAACTTCTGTGTTAAAAAACATTTCAGAGTGTCCTATTATTGTAGCCCGATCAGAGCGATCAAGTAGACAGACTTAGTGCTTGTGTGAAGGATATAAAAACCTGGATGCCTCTTAATTATCTGCTTCTTAACCCTGAAAAAACAGAGGTCAATGCCCTAAACGTCTGTGAGACGCTTTATCTGAGCAGATAGTCACACTGGACAATGTCAGTGAAGCCTCCAGTTCTACTGTAAGAGTTTTATTTGACCAGGAGCTCTCATTCAAAGCACATATAAAACAAGCATGGAAAACAGCCCATTTCCATCTGCGTAAAATAGCTAAAATCTGAAAACTCTTGCCTAAAAGCGATGCTGAAAAACGTATCCATGTATTTGTACGTCTAAATTACGACTGTAACTCTCTGCTCGCAGTGTGTCCTAAAAGCTCTATAAAAAGCTTTCAAATAGTTCAAAATTCAGCAGCAGTCTCTTCACTGGCTCCCTGTTGAGTTCAAAATCTTTTTAAAATCTCCTCCTGACCTACAAAGCCATAAATGACATGGACCCATCCTACCTCAAGGATGCTGTAGAACCATAATCCAAACAAAGCTTTTTCCAAAGAGGTTTGGTAGTTTTTCCTGGCTGAGAAGGAGGGTCTAAGGACACGGGATGCTGGGACATTGTTTAATCTGTTGTTTCACTGTCGCCCCTGGAGGCAACTGCTGTTGTGATCAAAATAAATTGAATTGAATTGAATAACCTGCCTAAGGCACACCTGTTCAGCTCATGAAAAATAGAGGTGAAAACAAAAGTGTTGCGTATTTTTGTTAAATGTAAATAAATAATACATACATCTCTATATCTTAGAGATTTTTTATGTTGGGAATCTGCTACTTTTATTTGATCCCTCTTTCAATCCAGCAGTGCCAGGGATCTTGACCTGTAGAGCCCATAGCAGGAGAATTAGTCATGCACGCTGCATATTATGGGTTTATAGGGAAAACCGGCATGACCAGAGGAAACCCATCCAGACATGGGGAAAACATGCAAACTCCACCGGCCCCACCTGGCCAGGAAATCAAATCAAACTACGGAACTTCCCACTGTGAGCAAAGTGTTATCCACTCCACTGGCTCACTGTACAATTAGTGACTAAATGAGAGAAGGAGTGTCTCAGAAGTCCTGCCCTGTAATGGGCCATAAGGCAGAACGTACCCCACCTCAGGCCCAAAGAACCTCTGGTACTGGTATATACATATTCGTTAGATTTCTGTAATGAACAAAAGGTGAGTTCAGCTCAAATCACTGCACGTCCGTCTCTATTTGGGTGTGTCCTCTCCCTGCCAGTACAGGCCTTTGCATACAGATTTCCATATATTCCATCTATGTTGGGGAGGGCCGAGGGGGCTCATTTAGATTTGCCCTGTCACTTGACTCTGACTCTTTTCCAAACAATCACAACTCCATCTTCAGACTGGCGGGATCTAATAGTCCTTCTCCCTTCGTAGAGGAACGTGAAAATGGCGATAAAGTGAGTTCCTACATCTTTGATTATTGGGGCCTTTACCATTTTGAGCAGGCAACCACTTAAACTGCAGCCATGTGGGAATTCTCAAAGGAGCTCACTGTAAGTTAATATTGCATCATTGTCTCACTAAAGGGGCTGAAAGTACTCCTAGATTTTAATTCCAACTTGTGATTAGCTTGTTGTGTGCCTTAAAGTCTTGTTACGTGGGGGAACTGAGCTAGTGATACTACTGCTCTTTTCAAGGGTAGGTTGTGTTGCTTTCCCAAGGATCCACTGGGAGATGTTGAGTGTTGGAGTGAGTCAGTCGACAAGGTCTTGGGCTGTAAAGGTAAGAAATAAGCGTGCCCTAAAACGATCTAAATGTACATTCCTTCTCAAGAGAATTGTATTTGTTTTATAGCCGGACAGATAGCTTTCCAACAGTTTCTGAAGTCTCAGTACAGCGAGGAGAATATACTCTTTTGGCTTGCATGCGAGGATTACAAGAAAATTAAATCACCACCAGAAATGATATCCACGGCCAACCGGATTTACTCAGAATTTGTGCAGACAGAAGCGCCTCGACAGGTAAGAAAAGGACATTATGTTGTGTTCTTATCTGTTTAAATTCAAATTAACCAAAATTCTTCTACTTTCAGATTAACATAGATTGGGGCACCAGGGAAAGCATAGGTAAAAACATCTCGCAGCCCAACTTGAATTCATTTGACACAGCTCAGAAACAGGTCTACAGTCTGCTGGCCAGGGACTGCTTCCCACGCTTCATCAAATCTGACATCTATCAGGGACTGCTGAGGAGAGCTGAAGCTCGGTGACTGTTTAAAATAAGGCCTGGCTAAATAGTAACAATCAGCATGGGGTTTTGCTTTTCTTCTGCCTTTGCCTATTCTGCTCTAGCATCCTTTATTTCAGTGTGGATAACCGGTTTATGCCATACAATTTGATGTAGCACTCCTCTCAATGGTGTGACTCAATAGACACCTAACACTTCAATAGAATGTGTATGTTGTATTGTATAATATCTCTGTACAAGCTCATTTCTATTTGTAAAGTATTATCTACACCTTTGATTGAAGACCATAATTATTACTTCTCTTATATCTTTGAATTAATGAATATTTTACAAATGAATAAATACACGAGTGTATTATTAAATGTGTGTCATGTTGTCGTTGTTTAAACTGCATCTCAAATGGGTGTGGTTATTTTTGAATGTCATGCAAATCTTGGATTTTGAAGTCTGTCTGATAAACACCAGGGAGCAGCAAAGATAATCCACAAGTCAAACAGCAGAGGAAAGGGGTATGTAGTGTTTTTAAAAAAATAACTATAATCATAACTGAATCTGTGTTACCGGAGCCTTAAAGTGCAGATAGTTTTCCCTCTTCTCAGGCCATGAACAGGCCAAGTCTCATGTTCAGCTCAGAACATCTCCTCATAAGACTCAAAACACTGAATGTCAACATGGCAACTTGGACATAATGTTCAATGTTTTTGCAATAAATAATAAATAAATATTACAATGGATATCTATAAAAAATACATTTGATTTGAACATGTTTACCTGATATCTGCAGATTTATGACATTTTAAATGCAAGCTCTATATAACATTTACAGGAACAAATCATCTACAGTCTAATGTAGGAAACTATTCTACCCAGTACTGAAACTTGTCGTAAAATGTGAAGAAATATACCCAAAATTCTGTTTGAGTAGTGCTGTCTTTCCCCACAGGTAGGCTACACAGAAATGTCTGATCAAAGTGTAGGAACTCTCATAACTGCAACAAAGGGAAAGGCCACTAGACCTGCTGCTACTAAAATGCATCACTCATGTATGGCTTTCCACACTAAATGGTGTATACAGGCCTAGTTTATTCCCAGAAGAAGATTGTATTTTTATTTTACAGCAGTTTCACTGTATTCAAATCTAGATGAGAGGAGACTGACAAGAGCTTAATGTTCTATTCAAATAAGATTCAAAGTGATAAAACAGCTCTTACTTCCTTTAACTCTGTGTGCACGTCACCACTGCTGACTGTACAGGACATTTTGTGTTTGATTGGTTATTACCTTTTTACAAACGACTTCACTACAACTTCCTTTGTCTTTGACAACACAATAAATACACCTCACTGTGGTTCAAAAGGCTGTTGTGGCTCAGTAGTTATAAATGAAAACGCTGAATATAAATGTTTATTGAACGTATGGAATGTAATGTATGAATGTAATCCATTGAATGTATTATATGCACTGTATATTCTGCACTATGACCCCTCCCCCCAAGGACTACAAAAGGAAATTAGCTGTTAAAGTACAATCTGGTACAAGCATCTCTGCATTTATGCTGAATGTAATTATATGTTGTCCTTCTGAATAAAGAAATGAAATTGAACGTCTTGGCCCCTCAGCTGCAGTTCACTGAGAAGAATGATACATTATCAGTCCTCCACTGTTAATTGCTCAACTGTCACTATTAAACCTAAACCTAATCTACAAGCTTCCTGTACTTAATAAGCCTGTCGATTTCACTTTTAAATACAAAGTCAATTTAAAAATACTTAATTTAACATGGACTTAAACACTTAAAACTGAATACTCCACTGTCCCATTTACATTTTGACATCCAAACAAATGAACACACTGCTTACGTCAGCTCAACTTCCTCTTTTTCTGTGGTTCACCTAAAATGATACCATGACACCGCGACTTCATTTCAGTTTCTATCTATATAAGTTGAAGTGACACTTCCACAGACAGACTCTTGGTCCACTGAAGCCATGCCCAGCTCAAGTATCTGTCCGCTTTGGGAGGCGCAGATTATGGACAAAAGGTTTAAGAAAGACAGGTAATAATTTGAGTTTATCTTCAGTTAAACATTATTAGCAGCACTTCGTTGACCTTGTCTGATTCCTGAGGATGTGGGATGGGTCGCTACTTTGACAATGTTCAAGTCTAATCTCACAAAACGGTAAAGTTATATATAATCATTTCATATGTATAATCATTATTTTGTTACTTCAGATATACCTAATACTCCCATTTTGTTCAGCAATGTAGATGACTTTGTGCATGAACTGTGCTCTGCAAATTGCCTATTCAATTTGCAAAGAATTTATGAAAGATTTCCCCTGGTTACAGACTTTGTTCGGAGGAGCTGTCCCAGTGGTCACATTCACTGGAACGACTTCTATCATCCAAATGTGAGTTCATCTTTGCAAAGTGACGGCACGACACACTCAAGTGATTTATGATGACGCCTGCTCTTTCTCTTACCTAGATGGGCTTAAGATCTTCCAGGACTTCTTGAAGTCTGAGTACAGTGACGAGAACATTGAGTTTTGGTTGGTGTGCGAGGACTACAAAAAGACCAGGTCATACAGGATGACGTCCAAAGCAAGAAAGATCTTCAAGCGCTACATTCAAGTGGAAGCTCCAAAAGAGGTGCGATTAGCAGTAACACATGTTCATAACCAGTTAAAGCGTGTATTCATTCGTGTGTTGAATGTGTTGTTGTTGTTGCTACTTCTTCTTCATTGTGTTTATAGATCAACATTGACCAGAAAACACGAGAGATAATCTGCCAAAATATTGCTGAGCCCATGGCAACGTGTTTTGACGAAGCACAGAAAGTGGTTTTTAGTTTAATGGAAAACGACTCGTACCCACGCTTCCTCAAGTCGAGCGTTTACAGAGAGCTCTTTGACCCTGCTTAGCTGTCGATCGAGTGAATATCGGACAGAGTGAAAATCTATGGAACGTTTTAGGGGAAGGGTCATCTGTGAATATCTATGAACGGACATGGAGACGTGACATTTTCTTTTGCAATCTGAATTTTCATATGGTGTTTGGGCAGAGGTTTTTACAGAACAAATGTAAATATGGTTTGTTGTGCTAAGCTAAATGCATCATATATGACAAAAGAAAACAATGCATTCAGAGAGGGTATTACACAAAGTCAAGTGCAACAACTATGCAACAACTACTACTACTACTACTACTACTACTACTACTACTACTACTACATTGTCATTTTCTTTTTTTTCCATTTTGCCATGAAATATACAAAAGCTAATTTACAAATGTTGAATCTGATTAGTGACTAGACCTAAAACCTGACTATATTTCAACAAAAGTCTTGTTTTAGTTGCCCCTCATCTGTATTGAATATTATTAGGCTTTAAAATGCTATGATGTAATTTGAAATGCAGCAAAAGTGTGTATAACAAATGTGTCTTTACTTGTAAACCTATAATACAAAGTGACACGTTTTTGTTCCCTGTGTTTGTCAGCTTAGAATAAACAGTGTAAATAAGTCAAATATAACATGTCGGCCTTTAGCATAATGTCATTTTTTGGTCTAAATATTTTTTTATCCTATCCTTTATGCTTCTTTAAGTGTTTTTTTTTGTCTATTTTCCCAAAAACTTTCTAAAAATGACTTGAGCAACCTTTGAAGACGTTACACCCTAAAGGTTTATATTTACTGATACAGTTTTCCTTTGATTAAGAGCAGTTGCTCACAGAAGTTTTGTAAGATGAGTAACTTCTTAGCTCTCAGTGCCAGCGTTAGACCTGTTCATCCTGTAATACTACTCTTCTTACTCCGCTTCTTTTGTTCTTTTCTTCCCCCCCAGGAGGACAACTTTATTCTTAATAAAGCGATTTTACAGATATACAATTTGTCCTACCTCAACCACATGAAACAGATAGACGAGATAGGACGGAAAGACGGACAGATAAACAGACACAGATAGACAGACAGACACAGATAGACAGTGGGACAGGACGATGACAGAACTGACAGGATGGGATTGAGTAGAAAGGTCTGTAAATGGTCATGATCGGGTTATTGGAAAGTGCTTTTGGTGACATGCTATGTTTGGGTGTTGCTGATGTGTGTGTCTACATGTAGAATGGTAAATGTAGGGGGTAAAAGAAAAAGAAAAAAAGTAGTAGTTAACTTATTCAAATAAATAAATCAATAAAACAGAAAGGGGAGCATGACGTTTTTCTATTGTAATATATTCCGTGATGATTTTTATCCAGTGGTTGATTTGGCATGATTTCTTGGACTTCTAGTTTTGGACTACTTTCTTAGCGACAGTTAGATAGATGAGCAAGGTTTTTTTTTTTGTTTAAGTGTTGCGTAATGTGGCTCGTAGAGATGTCATTAAGGAGACAGAGTGTTGGAGATAAAGGGATTCTGGAGTCCAGGATGGTAGAGAGTACCTCAGTGATCGTGATCCAGAAGGAGTAGACAGGTTGACAGAGCCACATGGCGTGCAGATAATCGTCTGTGCTACCTAAAGTGCATTGTGAACAAATATTTGTGTTGGTGAAGCCCATTTTAAACATTTTACTTTGAGTGATTTGAAATCTATGTATGACTTTATACTGTATAAGTTGTAGGTTTGTGTTAGTGGTCAAGCAAAATCTTTTATTGCAGATTTGTCTCCAACAATCAGGGTTGGGAGAGAACGCCAAGTAATTTTCCCACTTGGTTGTTCGGAGAGTTATTGTTATTTTTAGGTTTGTGATCTGTGTATAAAGCTGGAAGATTAATTTTTGTTTTTTATTAATTTTCATAAGTTTTTCTAAATTGAGATGTTTTCTAAGTTGAGATGGTTGTAATGTGTTGTTGGAGAGGCTTGTTTTATCTTTAAATCTTTTACTGTTTTATCTCTCCCAACCCCATATTTCTGTGTTAGTGTATTGAATGACATGAATTGGTGGTTGTCGAACAGGTGGTGAAGATGTGAGATTCCTTTTTGTGCCAATGTGGAGAAGTGAAGAGGTGTATTATGTAGAGTGAACACTGGGTTGTGCCAGAGTGGGGTGTACCTGTTTAGTGCTAGGGATGATTTTGTGATTTGGTTTGTTTTCCACCTGTCAGAGTTGAATTGACGGTAATGAGTTGACAGTAGTTTATTGCAGTTGTTTATTTATACTGACAGAGAAGATGTAGTGTGTGTGCCAGTTTTTGTTTCATGTGTATAGGTCCAGACAGCAAATACAGAGGAATAAACATACACTAGGACAAAACTTTTGAAGGCAAACTCAGACCCATTATCCATCTTAATTTAGGGATTCTTGAATGTGTTGTTATGATCGTGAATGCATCTTATTGTAGATGAAAAACAACCACAGATCAACAACCTGTGTTAGCAGGGTCCATCCTCAGACAGTCTGCTTTTACATGCGCTTTCTTTTTTTAATTAGACTACAGTTTGATTTATTCATATCATCAGGTTACATGTTTACCAAAGTAAAAGCACGAAACTGTACATAGACACACTAATTGGTGACTCTAATGAAAGGCTAGGCTATAGATTATTATTTTTATTCTCACTCCTAGAGTGCATTTATTTATAGCCTATTGTACAGTTTCATGTGTATTCACTTTGGTCTTTAGTGTGAAATATTACATTTTTATGCATTGAAAAATACAAGGTGATAGGTTTATTGTTTTGTTGACTGTTGAAAGTAGCTGATAAGTGAAAATCGTTATTTAGACTAGAAATGTAATTTATTCTGTTGTTCAGCAAGTCAGCCCAGGAGAAACTCCTTGTTAAACAGTGTCATCTAGCGGGCAAGTAGAGTAGTGCACTGCGTTGAGCTGTATCCCAGCATGCACTGCGCCGGGAAACTGACTTTCCCCTTTATCATCATCTCTGACCGTCTTTGAGAGGCCTTCTAACTTCATTTTTTCATACGGTAGTATTTTGGTATGTATTATTGTTGTTATTTTAATGCGTTATTCTGCTAAATCCATTCGCTGTGGATTATATTCGTTTACGTATGAATTGTTACTTTAGTGTAACTTAGTTGGAGCTTAAGGCTCTCTTTAAGTATGCAAACAAATCACGTTGATTTTCAGGACGTTATGTTTATAAAACGCATAGTTGAAGCAAAGACCCACCTGCTTCTCAGAGGCAGAAGTTGGCACTGATTTGGTCCGTGATGTGGCCGTGAAATCATTTTCAACCCGCTCATTTTAAGATCAGTGGAGTTTGTGGCATGTGCATCATCATTGCCTCTAATCCGCTCAACTATTTTTGTCATTGTCGTGGCAAAGCTAACCGCAAGCGATTGCAAATACTTCGGGACACTGTCTTGGCTTATGTTTTAACTGTATGGAATCAAATGAGAAGAAATAATCAAATATTATTTTACTGTGAAAGCAATACAAGCAGTGTCTTTGTCCATTTACCACTAAAATACACACTTGTTATTTGAGCTTTCGATCATTGTGATTATTATTTAAACAGGATGTACAGGCATGTAACTGATCAAACCTGTGTCAGGTTTCACAATTGCAATGGAGAAGAACCACGACATGAAGGCCCAGCCATGGGAGGTGGATGACAAGGCCAGACTCTGCCGGTTTCTGTGTTATGGATCAGAGGGGGATATTTACACGGCCAGAGAGGAGGTGCAGGTCAGCAGGAAGAGTGCGGAGGCTCTGCTGGCCCTGCTGGAGGATGGCAGAGGAGCTGAAGTGGTGGAAGTCATCACCAGGTACAGTCAGGACGGGAGAGCTGTGTCTGTGGGCCCTTGCCTCTTTGCACTGGCCGTGTGTTCGCAGCACTCCGACTTGAAGACGAGGCAAGCCGCATTCAAAGCTTTAAAGGAAGTTTGCCAGGATCCTGGGTGTTTGTTTGCGTTCATACAATACAAGAAAGAACTCAAGGACTCAAAAAATGGAATCTGGGGACGTGCTCTGAGAAAAGCCGTCTCTAACTGGTATAATGGACAAAATGCAATGAGTCTAGCAGCGTCTGTTGCAAAATGTAAACGACAAAATGGCTGGTCTCATCAAGATCTTCTTAAGCTGTCCCATGCCAAACCAGCAAATGATGGTGAGAGGTCCAGAGTTATTCCACGCCAGATGTTTGTGGTACACTCTTTAGTTTATATATAACTTTTTCCTGTGATGTGTTTTATTTTCAGGTGTCGCTTTGATTTGTAAATATATCATGAAAGGATGGAAAGAAGTTAAAGCTGAATACGCCGACCGGGAGAACCCTGAAGAGGTTTTAAAAGCACTTTCCTATCTGGAAGTATTGGAGAAAGTCAAGCATAGCAGCGACGAGACGGAGGTTATCACGATGATAGAGGAGCATGCACTAGAGGAGGAGCAACTGCTGACCGACCATTTGAAGTCCAAAAATGTAACTGTGTAATAACTTCAGCTGCATGTTTGCTTTGGGTGTTCCTTCCTGTTGCAAATGCTTATCATACAAGATATGATGCAGAGGACAGTGGACATTTAAAATTTGCAGATACATGTATTTCTTTATGTATCTTTTTAATAGAAATCTGTATATAATCTTTTTTTTTTTTCAGATTTAACATGTAGAATGTGTTTATTCTCCGTTGGCTTCAGGTATGGAAAGCTTTGCTGAAGGAAATGCCTCTTCAGTTACTGATGAAACGCTTAGGAAAAATGACCGCCAAAAGGATTCTTGAACCAGGAAGCTCTGACACGCAGACGGTGTGTGATCGTATTCAGAATGACGCGATCCTTAAAAAAGTAGGTCCTGTAATGTCTTTCTTCTAAATGTCCAATGTATATAACGTGCAGTGGTACAAGCAGTGGTTGTGCTCTAGTATTCAATTATTATACCGTACTTCAACTCCACTTAACACAATATTCTATAGGAAATGACTGACTTGAAGAATCTAAACACAATTTTTCTACAAGTTCTGAAAATACTATAAATATATAGTTGGAAATTCTGATCGTCCTTTAAAGTCACCGACTTGTACCACAAACCTGATGGAAATGTGTTGAGTTTTACCTGTATTTATTGTAAATATATGTTTCCCAACAGGGCAGAATTCATCCTTTCAGTATCCTTGTGGCTTTAGAAAACTATAAAAAAGGACAAGGTTATCAAGGCAAAACAAAATGGGAAACGGACAGCAATATTATCCATGCCATGGACTCTGCATTTTATAAAACATTTACGGTACATGTTTCTGATTATGTGATCGTGGTAAATGTAGCATTTGTAATTGTCAGGTGTTTGAAGTGTTTGTGGTGATTTCTTCCAGCATTTGGAGCCTGTGGATAAAAACCTCGTGATAGCGGTGGACATTAGCACATCTCTGAGCAGTGTTGTCCCTGGAACATCAGTGAGCACTGCTGTAGCTGCAGCTGCAATTACCATGGTACCAACTTATGTTGTTTAGGCCAAGTGTATTTTTATTGTAATTTCCAAGCCAACGGTTACTAGGAAATCATGGAAATCTAAAAATGCCCATTTGTTTTCAAGGTTTTTGCATCAACTGAGGCAAACACACAAGTTCTGGCCTACTCTGGTGGATCTCTAGTGCCATGCTCTGTAGCAGCAGGCATGACACTGGAACAAGTAACTGCTGAGTTAGTAAAGGTAAATCATTTATTGATCAAAATACAAATGCATGTAATACCCAAGTCTAATTGAGCTATTCAAATGTTTCAGACCCCTAGTGAAAGTACAGACTGTACCCTTCCAATGGCCTGGGCCACCGAAAACAAAAAAGCCGTTGATATTTTTATTATAATGACCAACAACCCAATTTGGGCGTTTAGTGCTAGCCCCGTGGAAGCTTTAAAAAGGCACAGACAAGTATGTAATTTTCTATTTTTTACTGTCAGTAAAATGAGTTTGGCTCTGGTTTTAGCCTGGGTTTATGCTGTGTAACAATAGGGAAAAAGTGGAAAATGCATAATTTTTTATTCCATTGACGACTGAATGGATTTTAATCAAGACAAGTTAAAAAATAACCACTGGCTTTCCATTTCTTGTTCCTGGATACAGAAAATGGGGACCTTCTCCAAGTTTGTGATGTGTGGGCTAACATCCAATGGACATGCTGTTGCTGACAAGCCTGACCGAGGTGTCCTCAGCATCTGCGGCTTTGACCTTGGTGCAATAACGCTAATTAGGAACATGGCCCTGGGTTTGATTTAGCCTAATGCCTAATACTGTCATTGATATAATTTGGAGGAAAAAAATGACCCTCTTTGTAATTCAGCCATATTTTTCAATAGTATTACTTTAAATAGCGGTTTCCAGCGGGAATAGAAAACATGATTTCAAATTCTATTCAGAGTTTCACCTTGGAATGTGTCATTACAAAAGTATTGGTACTTCTGATCAATACCAAATTGTACGTATTGATACTTCAGTAATATAGCTAATATGACGCCCTTGTTTTGTTTTACTATGAAATGCTAAGCAAACCCAGCTAAGTATCTTGTACTGCTCCAGAGGATTTCATTATGCAAAAAATATATCATACAAACGGAGAAGAAAAAAAAGTTTTAAATTGTGGACTTTGCTTCTGTATGTTTTAATACCATTCAATTCCCAGCTAAACATTCTGTTTCAAATACCCTCCTTTTGTAGGAAAACCTCAGCGGTGACATAAGTGTGTTTTTATTGTTGTCTAGGTTTTTGTAAATGTTGCAGTTGAGGCGTTGCTTGTTTGATTAGGTCGAACAACCGACCTGGTCACAAATGTACTAAGTGTATAGTCTTCAAATGAATAGCATTGCTGTACTTTGGAGAAGGTGTGATGGAGTAATAGAAGGCCCTTGGAACCAGTTGAACACGTGGGCGCAAAAAGGGGTATGTTCAGAATAAGTGTCTCTTCACCTGTATCTTCCTTTTTATCTTGTCTTCAAGATACAGGAAACGTGATGTTTTACTCTGTACAGATTTTAAATACATTTAGTATGTTTGTACACAAAAGGAAATATGACTACTTTCAATTTGAATTTACAGGATGTAAGTCGTCATAATTGTAAATTCAGATCAAAGAGAGGACTTTCTAACCAAATGGGAAAGTTGTGTGAGGCTCATTCTACTTTTTTATGTCTTCAGCATCAAAATGCCAACTGCAATGCCATTTTAATCTAATGTGCAATACCGTCATATTCATGTGCAATTACTGTCGTACTCACATGCAATAATGTCACATTCATGTGCATATAACTGATGTAAATAGAGTGCTTATTTTACCATTATTATTAGTATTATTTTGTCTTACGCTAGCTGTTTTTTTATTTTATTTGTATTTATTTTTCTCCTCCATTCCTTATTAAGAAATGAGAGGTTCTGTCTCTAGGAGTTTTTGTTTATAAGAGTTCTTCAATTAAAGGTTGAATGGACGACTTTTTTGACCCAAATCTGAGTCTTATTTCCTCGTGGCGTGGACTGCTGATTAGTCCTGCCACGTATCAATTATAAAACGCACCTACCGCTCACCTGCAGCCGCGTGCGGCTTGTCCCACTTTCCGCGTGTCTAAGCGCATTGATCTATCATAATATAGTTCCCTCAGTGTACGGGACAAAATGAAGACAGAGAAAGACAGTTCGAGCTGTCTCATAAGAGACGGAAATCTAGAGAGATGCGATGCGCTCCGTTGCGCTAATAAACAAACGCACGTGTGTGTTGTATCAGTCCGCATGGGGGAGTGCACATGCGCACTTCCGCCTGCGTTCTCAAATCGCCAAAAAATCGTCCATTGCGACTTTGCGGTGAAAACATAGCAAAAACAGGGTTGTTTATTTTACACCTGTATGAAAAAAAAAAAAAAATAGAGAGCGACAGAGTGGACTGCTTTCCCACTGCACTCCCCTTTTTGAATCTAACTTTTGAACTTTCTTTTTTCATTTTAACATATTTTTTAAGATAATTTGTAAAATGATATTTAAATGCTGATTATTTGCAAGCATAACTTGGAATGGGCCAACATGTATCATGTGAAGACACATTCAATTTTAAAATTATATTAAATATTGCACAACGCAAAACATGCGACAAACTATGGCCCGCGGGCCGTAGTTTGCCCACCCCTGCTCTAAGTCATTGTATTATCATTACCAAAAGTGAAAATAAAGTGTTTACTTATTTAATTCAGTTGTAAATGTGGATTTAAAATATGTATCCATACAGTCAATGTTAAATATTTAATTTTGGACATTTAAAAAAAAAACTAAAACACGGTCACGTCATAGACCCCCCATTTTTCCTAGAGATCAAGCCTTGGGTAAACATTACCCAAACTCCTCTGGGCTGTCACCCCCCCTAGGGTAAACATCCTTTGGCCCATCTTTATGACCCCTTCACAAATGCAGTTTGTCACACACCCGTTCTTCTCTTAGACTAATGATGCAGATAAAATATCACTATTATGCAGATAAAATACATCACAGAAATATAATCATATATTCACATTTGATCACATGCTGCAAATTGTTACCTTGTCACACTGCTAGCCTGGAACATAAATGGGAGTAATGACTGTACACAGACTCTGAAGCGATGCCAAAACCCTATGTTAAGTTAATGTCGGGGGAAGAAACAAAACAACATTAGAAGTCACACGTTTTGGAAGTAAATAATAATAATAATGAAAAGAGGAACCAGAATCTTGAGAGACATAACGATAGCGCTCAGAATAGGAGAGAAAGTATGAGATGTTATAAAAGTTTGGAACGAGTCCGGCGGTGCCTAAAGATGTGTAGTAGATGTCCGTCTGCTGTCCTTGTGGAGTTTACGTCCATTTCATATTTGTGACCAGCCGTCTTAAAACCAGGAACAAGTATCCCCAGAGACATTTTAAGTTATTCACATATTCTGAAAATGTACTTTCAAAGCTATCCAATGATGTCTCACTCATGTAGATCTGATAATATTTGAGTAAGTTGTGGTCATTTGAATGTATACACCTCTCAAATCCTTTTTCGAAGAAAACGGGGCTCAAACTTACCTAACCTGGGCTCACAAGGTAGGACAATTGTGCTCATTTGCATCTCATTGAGATAAGCCCTCCCTCCTCACACTGACACACTATTTTTGGTATTCAGAACGGCAAAAGCCGTGTTAGCCACGAAAACCTGGCGAAAGTGACAATAAAATCACGCCAAACCACCATAAAACACCATAAAATCTTACTACTTACGCCAGGCACTTTCTTTTTCGTGGATCTTTTTTCTTTTTGTCTTTTTCTTTCTTTCTTTAGCCATCTTCAATACTACCACTGAGTACTGCTATGAAGCAATGACGCTTAAGTAGCCATGTGGCTCGCAGCGCATTGGTCGAAAACAATAACAAGAGCGCTGCTGCAGTTCATGTGAAAATAAGGTGACACCCCCTCAGCGCACCGAGACAGAAGCAGGAAAACTAAGCAAATACAACCCAACCCTTAAATGTATACTTTTAAGATAACGAATATTGTTATCTGAAACACGGCGTGGCTCCTTCATAACTTCAACCTTCACATTCTGCAAAAAAATGAAAATCACAAATTTGGGGGGGAAAAGCTAAAACTCTGTTTTTCTCTGTTCTGTGCCGACTGTGCCGACTTGTTGCTGGTTTTACAGCGGCGAGTCACATTTTTGTAGCCACTGTATTTCTTGCGTTATTTCTTGGCCAGTTCATTGGATAGCCAGTCTAGTCCTTCATAAAGGCCGGTGCCTTGGGTGATGCTGGTGGACTCAATGTGCCAGTGTTTGCTGCAAAGGGAATTAAGGCCGAGCTTATCGGTGAGTTCGCTGACCGATAGAGCGTTGGGCAGGTCCTGCTTGTTGGCCAACACCAGTAAAGGGGCGTCTTTCAACTCATCCTCTTGGAGAATCTTCATAAGTTCTTCTCTCGACTCTGTGATTCTCTCTCTGTCGTTGCTGTCCACTACAAAGATCAGACCCTGTATGTTCTGGAAGTAGTATCTCCAAAGAGTTCGGATCTTGTCCTGACCGCCTAGGTCCCACACTGTGAAACGGATGTTCTTGTATTCTACCGTAGCCACATTAAAACCAATTGTGGGCTTTGTTGATACGATTTCCCCCAACTTCAGCTTGTACAAAATACTGGTTTTCCCACAGGCATCTAGACCAACCATTAAAATCCTCATCTGTTTTTTGCAGAAAAGCTTGGTGAACAAATTAGAGATGGTAAGCCCCATGATTGCTCCTCAGATCCACAAAATGTACAGTTTTTTTTTGCTTGCTTCGACTGGGAGCAAAAGCAGAAGCTCGGCGCTGACACAGCTGTAAGCCGACAGTGAAGTGCCACGTGCCCTGACTTTTGAACTTGCTTTGCTACTGACCGCTTATGTGACGTCAAAAAGTATATGCGAAAAGAAAGCGTGCGCATTCAATTCCTTTCTGCCTTGAAGACAATGAAACATTAAATGCAGTGGTACGAGTCAGTCTAAACGTAACACTTGGATACCAACCGCCATAAAACAACAACAACAATAAAGCCTAAAGTGGGTGGCAGTAATGTAGCACTTGGATACCAGCCGCCATAAATCGCCAAAGACGACGACGAAGAACAATAAAGCCTAAGATGTACGTTGGAAGAAGAAGATGAAGAAGAGTCAGCTCTGGAATCAAGTTTAAAGAATAAAGTCTGGCAGTAATGTAACACTCGGATGTCAACCGCCATAAAACAACAACAACAACAGTCTGACGTACCACTACAGTAGGTGGCGGTAATGTAACACTTGGATACCAACCGCCATAAAACACCAAAGAAGAAGAAAGCAGTCTGTGTTGTTGTTGCTTTTAATTGTGGCTCGCTGCCAACTGCAAAGGTGCATCTACTCAATTTAAAGCTTGCTGCTTTATTAAATTATTAAATGTAGCCATTTGGAAGCAGGGATGGATCTAGATCAGGGGTGTCAAACAAATTTTTGACCGTGGGTTGAATTTCGACACTCAGGATGGGTCGCGGGAAAAATATAAAGTAAAAATAATGACAACAAATATAAGGAATAAATAGCTTTATATAGCCAAGTAATGTGGACCCTGTAGCACAAATATGCAGCAGGTGAAAGACCAGCTAACACATGAATGAGTCCATATTCATGTGTTAGCTGCAGGAATAGGAATATGGACTATGGATTTCTGATATGAAATGCATATATGAAACATGGATGGGCGGGAAGGCGGTCGCACGGGTGGTGAGAGCCATCATCGCCGCTAGCGCGGCTTTAATTGTAATTGTGCTTTCAAGTTGTCGTCGGCCGTCAGTATCTAAGTCGTAATATATTCAGATACTATTGATAAAAAAAAGAAACTATTTTTTAAAAGAATTACGCTCTTTTGCTGCTGCTGTCTTTTTGCCTTCACATAACCCGGAAGTGTGACGTCACACCGGGAGATAGCTAGCCAACACAGAGGATATTTACACTGAAGTGGACAGCGACAGCGACCAAAATACGAGTGAATCCTTGTCAAGTGTGAAAGAATTTCAACGGATGACGAACAGCATCTAGTTCAGGGGTGTCCAAACTTTTTTCACCGAGGGTCGCATTTTGAAACTTATACGGAGCAGAGGGCCACAAACAACCTGAAAATGTCGATTTTTTGCATTTTACATAGTTTTGATACCTCCACACCTTTAATAAGACTTGGAACATTAATATTATGTTGGTATAACATCGAAATGCTTCAATCCCTCCATTTTTACAGTAAAAACTGCTACTTTTTGTTGTTTGGACCAACTTAACAGGAAGCCGGAGGGCCGACAAAAATTGGTCTGAGGGCCGCATTTGGCGCCCGGGCCTTAGTTTGGACATGCCTGATCTAGTTGAAGAACAGGTCCAGCAACTGCTGTCTCATATATTTGAGCCTGACGCCTTGTCTGACGATGAAAATGGAGCGGATGAGAATGATGATGAGGAGACGAGAATGAGATGGCGAGTGGACATCGACAGACTTTCTGAATCGTGCTTGTTAAACTGGATTATTTCCCATGAAATTATGTGAATTACAATGACGACGAGGGTCTTTACTGTATTAGTTCGAAACTGCAAATTACTAGTCAAACTGACTTGAAAACGAAAGTCGAGAACATGCCGGTGGCCTGATTAAATTTAATTTCAAATCCATTCAACTTCCTGGTATAATTATTACAACCAGTAATATGCATAAAGTGAGCACTCTCGCCGTCAATAACAACAACACGCCATCATGCACACGGCG
The DNA here is from genome assembly GCF_026437365.1 of Eucyclogobius newberryi. NCBI lineage: Eukaryota > Metazoa > Chordata > Actinopteri > Gobiiformes > Gobiidae > Eucyclogobius > Eucyclogobius newberryi. Next base: position 18,854,557 of record NW_027315746.1, read on the forward strand.
TCAGCTAGACAGCCGCATCCGGCGTCTACAAAAGCACAGACAACTGCCTTGATGTGAAAATATCTTGCAACTTACTTTTTCGAATATCCAAGTCGATATTTCACAAGGTTTAGGAAACTGTCTTCCGTGAAATGTCGGTAGCATAGCATTGGACCAGACTTGCCATACAGCGCCAATTTGGGATTCAAAAACATTCTCTTGGTTACTTGCGGTTAGCGACAAGGCGTCATCACCATTCTGGAGCCCAATCACTACATCTCTTGTGTCGCAAAATGGTGATGACACCCTGTCTCTAACCGTACGTCTCTTGGTACAGACAAATCGTGTACAAAGACGTCCTCTACTCTTCCATTTGGGCCACTCAAAGAGCCAGCTTCCCTCTTCAGAACAGTGGATTGCTACACATCTCTGTGTCATTGCAGATAACGGCAAGATTCGTTGTATAAAACACAAAATTTCGCTCGGTTTAGGGCATGTCAGACGAGAACAGTATACTTCCAGCTACTGCAATATCCCGGTGTCTCGTCACTGATTTTGCGACCATAGTTGAAGCATTCGGTACCAAGGCAACAGCCTTGGTAACCGAACTTGTAAATTTTTTTTGTCATTGGTTAAAACTAACCGTCCAGACTTTGTTGCGAAAAAATGAAAGCTATATTCCACTTATTAACCAATGTTGCAGCCCATCTTTAATTGCAGGGGAAGAGTACAATCAGTGGCGGGCCGTGGGTCTGGGGCCTTCAGTGAGGTCCTACACAGTCCCACCTGAGTTAATCCACCACTTATTACCATCAATATGATGCCATGGCTCTAGACACTATACATTTAAACAGAAATGCAGTTTAACCAGGGGAAGAGTACAATACAATACAGTTCAACAAAGTTCAATATGTCCCTATTTTACTTTACCTTTTCATTGTGTAACTTCATTGCCCTGCGCGCGCCGTTGCCCGCGCTGTTGTTTGCGCACTTACGGTTAGAGACAGAGCGTCATCACAGCACAGTCTCGCAACGTCTTGAGAAAGGCGTTATAATTATATCCTCGACCTAATCGATATATTTTCCTCATTCCGCCATTGTGGGTTGAAAAAAAAGCTTAGTAGTACGCAAATTAATTTGTTTCTCAAATTCAGTTTCCTCGTTCTGAGGTTCTGCATAGACCCGCCCACAGGACCTGCCTCTCAATATTGGTAATCCAATCAAAAGACAAGCATGTGCTACACTTGCTAGATGGCTCCTGTGCAGCCAGCAGACATACAATAGCCAACTATAAAGCTGATTGGTTGACACATAATTTTCATTTCCATTCACTTTAAGCTACAAGCACCCGCACCGTTGATTCTGAAGGGCTGAGGGCAGATTTTGGACCCCTGGCAACACATGATGGCTGAATATGATTGGATAAAATATCTAACATAAACCCAGCCCTCCAAATCTCAACCTGGGGCTGGAAGCAGTGCAAAGAGGAAACTTCTAATGTTGGGAATGAGAGCAGAGAGTGTAAGGTGATCATAAAACTTGCGCAGGAAAATGCTCCATTAAAGGTGCCATAACATGCTTTTTTTCACGTTTCGTAGTCTATCCTAAGTGTATAATTGATAATAATAAGGGTTGTGCAACACCCTTAACATAATAGTTAAGAAAATCACCCAGACCTTGGACCCCCTCACCAACCCGGAAATGCAAACGGATTGGTTTGATATTCGCCCCCACCCTTGCGAAGAGCGATCTGGCTCCCCCGCCCAACCTGTGACGTAGTCTCAGAGCGCGTGTGTGCCCCGCCCACCCGTGACGTAGCCCCACAGCTGTCTGCTCCGCGCTGCGCCGCTCCTGCCGCGCGACTGAGTGAGAAACGATAGAACTTCAGATCAACACTACTTTGAGCCTAAATAAATCTGGTGTTTATTCTACAGCGTGCGCAGAACAGATCTATCTATATATATATATCAAGCCCCCGGAAGCCAAGATAGCCGCCATTGAAACCTATGGAGCTGCTCATTGGCGCATGGTTCCAAAAAAGTTTTTTAGTTCCGCATTACTTCCTGAACAGTGGTATATCTCCTCCCACTTTTGTGACGTCATCGCCGTGAGGCTTTGGCGTCGGGAGCGCGCACGTCACAGCAGCGCGACAGACTGAGAAGAGTCAACACGGACTTTTGGAATAATTCGGCTTGAAATAGTCTGTTTACGTAACGTATAATGATGGATTGTTATATCCATCTATAAATATACATGTATCATGTTGTAAAGCTCTGATATTTAAGAGAATTATAAAGAAGTGTTAAGATAAAAAGTCTGGTTTAATGACAATTAATTACATTTAGAAGTGTAATAATGTCCTCATCATTTTCTGTAGTTTTTGGTTTGGGTATTTATTTTGTTATTAACTTTTCAGTTATTTATATACATAATATAATTTGGCCAATATGCATTTTTTTTAATCAGATGAGAAGAAATATAAAATATAATCATCGATTCTGTTACATAATTGAATTAAGCAGTATTTAATTATATTCAGTTTCCTATTGTGTCGTTTTTGTATCATGTCAATCTTTAATAAATACAAAACACATTTGTTTATTAATGTATTTAATACAAATAATGAACATGAATGAACTTGTTCAATAAATGCAAATCTGATTATAACTACAAATGATAAATTGATTTTAGCCAGTTTTAGTTGAGTTTTAAAGCTACAATGTGGGAGTCCCTTATTAAGGGGTTTTGGAGTCTGTGTAATGTTCATTATTATTATCATCATTAATATAATCAGAAAAGGTTTATTCCATTGTCAAAGAACAGAATTCACAAACAGTGGAACTTGCTTTGGTGATTCAGTGCAACATAAAAATATTAACAATGATAAAACAACCTGTGTAAGTCAAATAGAACAAACTGAATAAAATAAGATACTCCTTTATTGTCCACACATGAGGAAATTTTGTTGTTGCAACACAGTAGATCCAGAGGAAAAGGACAGAAAAAGTTTAAAAAACACTCTTAATAGATCGATCTTAATAGAAGAACTCTTATAAACAAAAACTCCTCTAGACAGAACCTCTCATACCTTAATAAAGAATGGAGGGGGAAATAAAGATAAAATAAAAACAGCGTAAGACAAAATAATACTAATAATAATGGTAAAATAAACACTCTTTTTACATCAGTTATATGCACATGAATGTGACATTATTGCGTTAAATACTGAATATCTCAGTATTTAACAAGACTTTGTTTCCATGGCTACGCAGTCTTCTGTACTTCAGTAACTGCACCGTTCAGCTCCATCGTATGACAGAGACAAACAGAACATGTCACAGCTTTAGATTATACAAGTCATATAACATACACTTCATATGTTTTAGATTATACAAGTCATATAACATACACTTCACATGTTTAGATTATACAAGTCATAGAACATACACTTCACATGTTTAGATTTATAAAAGTCATAGAACATACACTTCACATGTTTGTCCTGAAGCTGCTTCACAGACACATGTGACACATCAGTGGCTCTTTTGAAGAACAATTATCATTTAGTTTTTTTGGTCATAACAAAACAGACATTTTATAAATTCAAAATACTGATTCTACTGTTTACTTTTAGTCGAGGCACAAGTTATTATTAAAATACCTTTTGCTTTGGAGTCGTCAGGAGTTTACTTGAGATGACTGTGTCTGCAGTGATTAGGTCTGCAGTGACCTGTAGTGACCTGTAGTGACCTGTAGAGCTCTGAACAGCACAGACAGACTAAACTCACTGGTCAGCACTGAAGATGAGAAAGATACTTATTAGAACATTTATATATTATGCACATTTAACAGAGAAAAGCTGGAATATGTTATTGACAGATTTACATTTCGCTCTGTAACACAAAAGTTCCTCTTTTCACCTTAATTTTTAAAGCTAGAACCAAAAGTAATTTATTTATGCATAAGTTTAAACCTTAGAAGTTAGAACATAACTGACATGTTTGCTAAATCTCTACATATTCCATGGAAGTAAATCCATGACATTCCTATAGAAAACAAGTGTGTGCTTTGTTTAAACACAGCACACGTCATTATGAAATATGTAATAAAACCTCAAATGTGGTCTCAGCCCCTGTAAGTACAGCACTGTCACTTTTAAACACCTTTACATTTATATATGTAAGATATGACCCATTATAGCAGGTTATATTTGAATTATTGGTTGTTTTTTATAGCACATAATACAAACATCACTTTATTTCCCTTCTTTCTCTAGTTTTCCTTAATCCGTGCATAACCTCTTGTCTAATAGAACATTTAGTAAGAGAAATAATTAGTTATTTATTTGCAGAAGCACGAGCCATCACGACGTGTTATTGCATCTTTGTGTGGCTAAACTTTAGCTTACGTTAGCTTGTGTTAGCTCGTGTTAACTCGTGTTAACTTGTGTCAACTGTGTAATCGTTGTTTTACACTTCATATGGAACGATGTGTGAAACGTGAGGAATGACATACAAAGAACTTACGTGTATCGTGCTCTCGTCTCGTCACTTTCTTCTGCTTGTGTTTAGTTTCCGTCACGTGTTCTTCTGAGGCTCGTTCATGAGGGTGACGTGCGCGCTCGGTGCGCGTACACCGTTCACCGGAAGGTTAAAAATGTATTTTTTAAGTATTTTAGAAACAGTTGAAGAGTGAAATTCCTTCTATTTTATTTTTAGACTAAAAACAATTTAGCATGTTTGGTAATTTTAGAGGCCGAACTCCTGAAATGGTCCGACCAAAAGGCTGCATTCTGCGAAGTGGCCACTACTCAATTTGGAGCCAGAGGCAGAGGGGGCGTGGCCTATCCAGATCATATAATAGATCCATGATATATATATATATAAAAGTCTTATGTCCATCGCGCTCTTATTTCCTGGTTTTTCGGTATCGGATAGAACTTCTCTCTGTTTATTTTCCTGCTGCATCAATTGCCATATAAACCTTCACCATTGTGATAATAGTAAAGAGTGCGATATCATTAATGAAGTTTTGGGCCTCTTTGAGCCGTGTTTCGTCGTAAATCGAAGCAGAAAAACTCCGGCCTTGTATGGGGAGACGAGCCTGCAGCAGCGCGGAGCCGGGGGGAAGGGGGCGGGAGGCGGCAGGGGGAGGCGGGTGGAGAGGGGGGAGGGGGAGGGGGGATGATGACGCGTGCCTGTGGGTATGACGCGGTCTTGTAGACACCCCCCGTCAGTTTGGAGATTCGTGGAAAGGAGATAGTCTGTAATGTAGCTAAACACTGCGGGAATCAATCAAAAAAACACTTATGAAGCACAAATAGCAATGTAAGAAGGTTAAAAGCTCTGAAAAGTCGATTTTGCATGTTATGGGACCTTTAAGGATTGGACTCCAGTGGCATTGACGCCGAGCCTAAGTGAGGCAGTGGGAGAGATCAAAGATGCGCAAGCTCTTATGTCCCGTTCACACCGCAAACGCCTATTCGCGCCTATTGGTGAAGTTGGACGCAAGTACGTATGAAGAAAAACGCAAATAAGCCGCGTTCTTGACGCAAGGGAGCAGAGCCGAAATATAATAAGCAGACGCGCGTTCGCCGCGTGCGCATGCGCAGTGCAGGTGTTGTCAGTCTAGCTTCTCTGGTGTAATGGCGGATCAAAGTTGAGAGAGTGCCTTTTGCGTATTTGCTCTTCAAAGCCCAAAAACGGAGACGCTCTGAGGCGTGTCTGGATCTACCAGTGATCCGAGTTGAGTCAATACCATCATTTGCTTCAGGACTGGATAAATCTCGCTCTCAGCTGTAGTTTTGTTTGTCCCGGGTCCTGTTTGATGACTTGTTTTCCCGCATTGGTGCGCGGATATGTAACAGGACAACAACTACAGGCGCCTGTCCATCAGTCCATCAGGTCATTACACAAATAATCATGTCTGAGCGCAATAATAAAGTGTATCTGCTGTGTATCTGCTGTGTATCTGCTGTGTATGTGCTGTGTATCTGCTGTGTATGTGCTGTGTATGTGCTGTGTATGTGCTGTGTATGTGCTGTGTATGTGCTGTGTATCTGCTGTGTATCTGCTGTGTATCTGCTTGTGGTTGTGTATAAAACCAATGAAAAGTACATAGATAGTAAAAATTAAACATAGTTTTCATAGCGTTAATATGTTGTTATAGTGCACCATTTAAAATTCGATTGTGGTATATTTAATGAAAGTACATATATGTATATTTAATTACAAGTAAACTAAATTTAGGCTATATAGTTATTTGTTGTTGTTGTTGTGTTTTATTATTCAGATCTCTTGCCACTGGGGATTTCTACAGGACAATCACCAGCAGCTTCAGGTCCACAACAGAGGACTGGACGTCCACAACACTGGACGTCCAGTCCAGTGTTGTGGACGTCCAAAAAATGGGAATGTGGAAAAATAGAACAGTAAATATATATATGTGAACTATTATGAACTATTTGTTATTTTACACATTATTTTGAATGAGCTGGAACCCTCTGCAGGAGAGGAAGCAGATGGAACATGAGGAGGGTCAGTCCCAGAGCGCTGCCAGCATCTCCCTCTCAAAGCTGGAGGACTCTGGCTCCAGCACCTCTTCCTCGTGGACCTACAAAAAAACACATATTGCAATTTAGATGGCACAGGTTAAAAAACAAATTGTAATCCAACCAAATGCTTTTACACACCTGTGGGTACAGCAGAAGGGCCAGCATCCCCTGAAGGAGCAGGAGCAGCAGGAGCACGGGCAGGAGCAACAGGAGCAGCAGGAGCAGGAGCAGCAGGAGCAGGGGCAGCAGGGAGGGCTGAAGGCAAATCCAGATCTTCAAAAAGAACATTGTACAGCAGTTATATTTTAGCCCAGCCCCTTTTACTATTATAATACAGCATATTTAATGAGGCATACATATGTTGCCAATATCATTTTCCAGTTCCATCAGCTCTTTGATAACTTCACACTCTCACACAATCAGCTGTGCACTATAGATTCTAGAGCATAACTGATTGTGTAAACATTTCTTTGAGGCTGTGGGACAGTTAAATAGTCCTGACATTAGATTGTAGTCACTCATTTCGCTGTTCGAGTCAGTAATTTAAGTTTTGTATCTACGTAATGTATGTCTCAAATGCATCAAAGTATTTTTGAAGTCTCATTTCAAAGTGGATGAGATCTCTTGTTAGCATTAGCTCGTAGCCTAGCTCTCTGCTAGTTGAGCAGAACAACACAACAACAACTAACTCTTCTGACAGCCCTGTTGCTGCTTCTTCTGGCCCCTTCATGTGTCCCTACTCTTCTGCAGATAACTCTGAATAAACACATGAACTCGTCAAACACAAACCAGCGCAAATTATTTTGGCCGTATCAACTATCAACACATAGATTTTAATTGTCTCAAAGTTGTACTAACTTACCCCACAGTCCAGTCTCCTCTGATCCTCCTCCAGGCTCGGTCCTTCTTGTCTTCCACCAAAGACACAACATAAAGCTCCTTGTGTTGACACACCGCACATTGTCTGCCATTGTTGTGGTGCCGGTTCTTCTCAGGTGAAATGTGTACGTACATCACCGGAGCGTCATCTCTGATTGGCTCCTGCACCGCCGCGCCGCAGAAAATCTCAAAATTCTGAACTTATTTGCGGCGAACCGTTTTGAGGCATTGAAGCTTATACGCCCGTCAAAGCGTCTCGAGCGGAAAACGCAAAAGCGTGCCCGCCTCGCCGCGCTCCACGGCGAATTGTGCCGCAAATAAGCGGAAACCGCGCCGCAAAAAACGCAGGAGGTGCTCGACGCGCGTTTACATAGACTTTGAATGTAAACTGGACGCTTTTGCCGCACCGGTCTGAACGAACCATTAGAATGGGCTCACTGCTGGTTGTATGCAAAGACGCAAAGGAAAGCGATCAAGGTTAAAAGTCTGTGTAGGATGCAGGTTTCATTTCAGACGCTGAAAGAAACACGGTCAGAGGAGTTATCATAGGCGTCCCTAAGTTGGTGACTGTCTATGAAATAAAGGAGAATTTAACTGGAGCGAAGGTGGAGGATGCCAGGCTATTGAAAACAACCCGTTTTGGAGAAAGATGTGACAGCCTGTCAGTATTGTTAAATCTTGAAGGTAAATGCCTGCCTAGTAAAAAGTGTTCATTGGATTCATAAAGTAAGGCCATATGTTTCGCCGCCCCTGCGTTGCTTCAAGTGCCAGCGCTTTGGACCTCTGCGGTCTGCAAAGGGAAGCCAAGATGTGGTAAATGTGCAGGAGATTACGAGTATGGGAAATGTGACGAAGGAGCAAAACTGAATTGTCATAACTGTGGGGGAGAATATAGCTCTGCCTACAGGGGATGCATGTTTAGAGCTGCTGAGGTGCAGAAAATGATAGACTCTCAAGTAGGGATGCATATCTAAGCCCACGTTCAGGTTCAAGTCCGGATTCGAATCCAGAGGTTTAGGTTCAGGTCCGGCCCTAATGAGTCCGGCTGAACTCATGCCATTTTTGCATAATGTTATAACCGCATAACACAAGCTACTTGGCTCAATTAAGTTGAAGACACTTGAACAAGGACGACTATCAAACACAAGGCTTAACTGCAGATTGAAATAAACTCAATTTATCTGGTTTATTCACTGTTTATTAACAGAAGTTACAACTTACAAATCACAAGCTACTGGCTAGCTAACACACATTCATGTGTTTTACTAGAGGAACAACTTCCGAACAAGAGCATGTTGAGTATTGGTATTGGGGCAGCTGTTTCAGCTGATACTATGTTTGTAAGTGTATTACTGGTTTGATTGGGCTGTTCCCACACTTGAAGTTTAATGCCTTTAGATACATTTACACTCTTTAATTTTGCAGATCCATTGGCATCAAAGTCATGTAAAAACCTTCAAAAACTAGCATAAAAGTCAACTCGAACCACTATAAATCAATCAACTTAGCAGTATCAAAAATAGAATATGAAAATATTTTACACTACACACAATACATCATATTAACAGCATTAAACACAAGACCATATTTAACAACTGTAGAATGAAAATACTAATTCCAATTAATGAATCCAGCAATTAAACAATATTACTTTGACTTAGTATTTACTTAGATGTATATGTATATTGCACATCAACCCACCTAAATAAATGCTACATCACACCACAACATAATACAGTTATTTTATTCATATTGTAGCGACCCTAGTCTCTAGTGTGTGCGGTCTCTGGGGCGGAGCTAAGAGCGGGCTCAGGAGACGAGGTAGTTTTTGATGTTCCTGTTCCATCACCATGGTTACGGCCAACAGTAACCAACTCTGTTCAAGAAATAAAGTGACAACTTGTGAGCACTAAACCAGCATTACTGACCTGAGCGAGAAGTTACAATATTTACACCCAAACCAACCACCCGCTCCTTTAACAAGCGTCTTAAAGGTGGAATGGACGATTTTTTCAGCAAATTTTTTATCATATTTCCTTGTGGCGTGGATAAATCATTTGTCCTGCCACGTATCAATCATAAAACGCACCTATCGCTCACCTGCAGCCGCGTGCGGTTCGTCCCCACGTTTCCGCGTGCCTAAGCGCATGGATCTATCATAATATAGTTCCCTCAGTGCACGGGGCAAAATGAAGACGGAGAAAGACAGTTCGAACTGACGCAGAAGTGGACAGAAATCTACGGGAGACGAGAGATGCGATGCGCTCCGTTGTGCTAATAAACAAACGCACGTGTGTGTTGTATCAGTCCGCACGGGGGAGTGCGCATGCGCACTTCCGCCTGCGTTCGCAAATCGCCAAAAAATCGTCCATTGCGCCTTTAAACTAACTCACGGAGCGGCACAAGCGGCGACGCACGCGGCGGCTTAAAACGATTCAGTAAAGCCAGCAATCTTACAGCTGCCTCAATGTTCGGTCTCTCGCGTCTTTAAACTCATTGCGCCGGCTTCAACTTCTGCCGCCCGGAAGACGTGTGCGTCGCTGATGGCTCCGGGTGCCCCATTGACAGCGATGTCAGTGTTTACGTCTTTTCTAGCGCGAATTTTGCGATCTATGGAAGGTTTAGGATGGTTTAGATTCTAGAACGTTAAGGATATAGAATGTGAGTGGTAGATTTTTAATGAGTCCAGAACCGAATCACCGGGGTTTCAGTTTTTTTGGACCTGAACCGAAACGTTTTTACAAGTCCAGATCCGGTCCGTCGTAGCGGTACGCATCCCTACTCTCAAGGCATATCCTATGCGGATGCAGTCAAGAAAGTGTCAAGTAAAGAGGTGAAAGTAGATACAGTGAGAGCACTGTGGAGGTTCCGAGTGTGGAAGTTCCAACTGTGGAGCCTCCAGAATTACTGAGAATACCTTGTTTATGGAAAGAAAGGATTTTGTACTCTTTATGGTGGATGTTGTAAACTGTGCTGCTCAAACTCAAAAGAGAACTGAATGGATCAGGATCATTTTTAAAGCTGCAGGAAGATTCCTTGGAACAAAAGAGCTTGAATAGAAAAAGGTGCTAAATGGGACTCAGAGTAAAGGAAGTCTACTTTTGGAGAATCAGAGTAATCAAAGTAAAGAAATGGATATGGGGGCGTCGCTGGTCTCCTGTCCACGCTCAATCCAGTAAGGCTGCCGGCCTCCATTGAAAGCAACGACAGCAACGGAAGTAACTCCAAGAATCACAATTAGAGTGGGTGGCAGTAGTGTGACACTGTGGATTCCGGCTGCCGTTGAGCACCGAAGAGGAAGAAGAAGAAGGAAGAAGAGGGGCGAAAGGAAGGGGAGATGTGTCGGCGCCTCAACTTAATTGGCCCATCACTAATTCTCTCTCTGTCGCTAAGGTCGGATCTTGTCCTGATCGCCGACGCCCCACACTGTGAAACTGATGTTCTTGTATTCTACCGTATCCACATTAAATCCAATTGTGGGGATTTCCCCCAACTTCAGTTCGTACAAAATAGTGGTTTTCTCAGCAGCATCTAGACCAACCATTAAAATCCTCATCTGTTTCTTGCCGAACAGCTTGGTGAACAAATTAGTTTATTATTATTATTTTTTGCTCGCTTTGACCGGAAATAAAAGCAGCAGCTCGGTGCTTGCACAGCTGTTAGTCGACTCGACAGTGAAGTTGTTGTTGTTGCTTTTAGTGGCGGTTGGCACCACCTACTGTAGTACTTGTATGTCTTCAAAGTATGTGTTTCACGCTATACCGTTAAAAAAAAGAAAAGAAAAAAGGGGGGAGAGAGAGAGAAAGAAAGAAAGAGGAAAAACAAGAGAGAAAAAAACAAATACATAGCTTCACGCTGACATCTTCATCCGGGTCACTTGACCTAGTAACGGCATTTTGCGAGTGAGAAACGACACCTTAACTACCGCATGTCATACGGTTACGCAGAGCATTTGGAGCCATAAGAAAAGCATTGATATGAGCTAAAATGTTCTCCTTACAAGATATCCGAAGGTTCATTGGTAAACGATCCCACAAGCTGCTAAATCTCGAATGGCCAGCCATTTATGAGTACCTGAATGAGACCCTCGGCGTCTACAGCAAAGAGCGTATGAGAAATTACAAAAGTCTTGATGCCTACATATTTTCCGAGGTAGGCATACAGTCATATAAATGTTTTCTTCTCAATCTTGAGTGTTGAACTTTGAAATGAAGTAGCATCATGAGCTAGTGTCAGCAGAAAAAAATAATCTATATTGATAATAAACAATAATTATGCTTATTAGGCCTACATGACGACTGCAAACGTAGGTCCACTTTGATTTTGTGCTCCATGTCTTGCCATCTTTGACTCGTTTCATAACTTTTACCCAAGGAGTTTGTATTTGATATTTTACTGCTGGTATCCTGTAGAAGGAAACCTTTTCTTCTTGCCAAGCGTGATTTGAACATCCAAAAACTGAGCAACGTTTTGGCATCAATACTGTTATCAGTGTTGTGCCTGAACGCGTTCATTGAACGAAAGTTCATGAACGCGTTCATAATTTTGGTGAACGTGAACTGAACGAACGGTATTACTGCTGATGAACGTGTTCATTCTGGTTCTTTTTAATTTCGTTCAATAAGGTGTCAGATTTCTAGAGACTTCCAGGCGAAAAACACGCCGTTATGTTGCCCAAAAAGAGCCTGTGTGTGGCAAGTGTGAGAGCTCCGAAGTTGTAGAGGCCGATAGATAGCGGAGACAGACAGAGATTTCGCGTGTCGCACCGCACTGCGCATGCGCATCAAAACTGAAGTGAAAGAGTCGCCCTACGACCAGTTACGTTACGAGTTTTATGTCGGTGAGAATGGGAACAATCTGCATTTCTGTGCAAACTTTGCCTCTGGGGAAGGCTGTCCCTTCAATGTGAATGTAAATCCTGGGGAAGGATTCAAAATTGGATATGAAGATGAAATCTGACACATAGTTTCAGCATTAAACTAATAAAATAATTGCTGCCTGTGGTTGTATTTGGGCTGTGGAAATAATTTAGAAACGTTATAGCATAATATTGGAAAAAATGAACTGAACTAGTTTTTGGAGCTGTGAACTTAGTTCAAAATTTTGAATTATGAACTATGAACTGAACTAGTTCATTTTAAAATGTGTGAACTATGAACTGAACTAGTTCATGTAGAAAGTGAACTTTCCCAACACTGACTGTTATAGTGTCCAAGATGTATCAGAATGACAATTAGCTTACTCGAGTCGAGGTGTTGTTTCGAGTGGAAAGTGACCCGGATGTTGAGACGTTGCATGAAGCTATGTATAGAGCTCATTCACGTGACCTCACACGAGCGCCCCCGAGAAACCCGGAAAGACGAGCGCGATGGACAGCTGCGATAAAACGTTCAAACTGGGAACCAAACGATCAGACTATGTAGTCGTCATATTATATCTGTTAACTATTTGTAGTTGAATTGAAATTGTCGCCAGGGAGGCAGCAGTGCGCGACGGAGGGAGCTGACAGCTGTTCAGCCCCGTGCAGGTGCGCGAATCCCAGGCATGCAGGCTCACACACCGTTGCCTGCACTGGAGCTCTGGATATATCAAGTCTATTGTGTTCCGCACACGCTGTAGAATTAACATCAGTTTTATTTAGGCGTAGACCTTTTGTTCAAAATTGGAACTTGTGAACCATCGAACCAGTGGGCTTGGATCGTAAATGTCCGGGGTACGAGATATCCGAAAGACTCTGTGATTTAACCAAGCGCCTGTGTGTCATGGAATCAGACAATACACCGATGCTATTCCGTAACACATCGAGAACACAATTCAACTTAGAATATGAAACGACACAGAAATATCAGACATTTGTATGGCAAGCTTGGGAGAAAACGCCGGGACTGATCACGCAGGCTGTGGTACGCAGCCTGCGTGATCCTCCTGCGTCTCACCCCGTTTTTTCCCATGCTGGTTGGTTTTATTAGATATTCTGGAATAGGCGGGTCACATTTCTCATTGGTCAGCTTCACATCAAGGCACTTGTTTTACAGCTGGTATTTTTCCATAGAGATCAAGCCTTGGGTAAACATTACCCAAACTCCTCTGGGCTGTCACACCCCCTCCTGGGGCAACATTCTTTGGCCCATCTTTATGACCCCTTCACAAATGCAGTTTGTCACACACCCGTTCTTCTCTTAGACTAATGATGCAGATAATATATCACTATTATGCAGATAAAATACATCACAGAAATATAATCATATATTCACATTTTATCACACTGTGTTATGGAATCAGCTCCCGACCCATTTTTGTGTAAAAAAGCTCCATAAAAAGCTTTCAACTGGTTCAAAATGCAGCAGCAAGATTACTAACAGGAACAAAAATAAGAGAGCACATTACGCCAGTGCTGAAGTCTCTTCACTGGCTCCCCGTCGAGTTTAGAATCAAATTTAAAATTCTACTCTTGACCTACAAAGCCATAAATGACATGGCCCCATCCTACCTCAAAGATGCTATAGAACCATATCATCCAACCAGAGCTCTTCGCTCTCAGAATGCCGGCCTTCTGGTGGTCCCAAGAGTCTCTAAAAGTACTGTAGGAGGTAGAGCGTTTAGCTACCAAGCTCCTGTGTTATGGAATCAGCTCCCGACCCATGTTAAATATGCTGACACAGTCTCTTCATTTAAGTCCAGGCTTAAAACGTTCCTCTTCGAAATCGCTTATGGTCAGACTAGTTAGGAACAGAAATATAAACCCACAGCTTTAGCTACGCTGCCCTAGGAGTAACTATGCTGGGGGAAGTATGGCAGCTTGAGCACTATCCTCTTCTTCTGACTACTTATTCTATCAAAAAATGTTTATTTTTTAATTCCACTTGCAAACTGTTCACCGCCTTCTTTTTCTTTTTCTCACTCCTGAGGACCTGTGGACCCAGATGCCCCTCTCCTGGTGAAGTGGTCCCTGCCCCGTGTGGACGGTTCCTCATCTGCCTGAAGAGTGGGTCCAGCTCGCCTCCGACGGTCCCTCATCTGCCTGAAGAGTGGGTCCAGCTCGACTCCGACGGTCCCTCATCTGCCTGAGGAGTGGGTCCAGCTCGACTCAGACAGTTCCTCATCTGCCTGAAGAGTGGGTCTGGCTCGACTCAGACGGTCCCTCATCTGCAATGACAGTGACACCTGGGGAGGGGTGATCAGGAAGAACGGCTTCCCCGATCTGAACCCGAGCGGTGTTCAGTTATTGGACTTCTGTGCTAGCCACGGATTGTCCATAACGAACATCATGTTCAAGCACAAGGGTGTCCATCAGTGCACATGGCACCAGGACACCCTAGGCCAGAGGTCAATGATCGACTTTGTTGTCGTGTCATCTGACCTCCGGCCGCGTGTCTTGGACACTCGGGTGAAGAGAGGGGCCGAGTTGTCAACCGATCACCACCTGGTGCTGAGTTGGATCTGCTGGCGGAGGAGGAAGCCGGACAGACTTGGCAGACCCAAGCGCATTGTGAGGGTCTGTTGGGAACGTCTTGTGGAGCCCTCTGTCAGTAGGGTATTCAACTCGCACCTCCGGGAGAGCTTCTCCCATGTCCCGGGGGAGGTTGGGGAGTCCGAGTGGACCATGTTCTCCGCCTCCATTGTTGATGCGGCTGCTCGGAGCTGTGGTCGCAAGGTCTCCGGTGCCTGTCGTGGCGGCAACCCCCGAACCCGGTGGTGGACACCGGAAGTAAGGGATGCCGTCAGACTGAAGAAGGAGGCCTATCAGGCCACTCTGGCTTGTGGGTCTCCGGAGGTCATCGACAGGTATCGGCAGGCCAAGCGAGCCGTGGCTCGTGTTGTCGCAGAGGCAAAAACCCGGGCCTGGGAGGAGTTCGGGGAGGCCATGGAGGAGGACTATCGGTCGGCACCAAAGAAATTCTGGCGCCTCAGGAGAGGGAAGCAGTGTCTCACCAACACCGTTTACGGTGCGAGTGGAGGCCTGCTGACCTCGCCTGGGGATGTCGTCGGACGGTGGAAGGAATACTTTGAGGATCTCCTTAATCCCTCAGTCGCGTCTTCCGAAGAGGAAGTAGAGACCGATGACTCAGAGGCTGGCACATCCATCTGCCAAGCTGAAGTCACTGAGGTTGTTCGCAAACTCCTCGGTGGCAGGGCTCCGGGGGTGGATGAGATCCGCCCTGAGTACCTAAAGTATCTGGATGTTGTAGGACTGTCTTGGTTGACACGTCTCTGCAACATCGCGTGGCGGTCGGGGACCGTGCCTCTGGACTGGCAGACCGGGGTGGTGGTCCCTCTGTTCAAGTAGGGGGACCGGAGGGTGTGTTCCAACTACAGAGGGATCACACTCCTCAGCCTCCCGGGTAAGGTCTATTCCAAGGTACTGGAGAGAAGAATCCGACCGATAGTCGAACCTCGGATTCAGGAGGAGCAGAGTAGTTTTCGTCCCGGTCGTGGAACACTGGACCAGCTCTATACCCTCCATCGGGTGCTCGAGGGTTCATGGGAGTTTGCCCAACCAGTCCACATATGCTTTGTGGATCTGGAGAAGGCTTTCGACCGTGTCCCTCGGGGTGTCCTTTGGGGGGTGCTCCGGGAGTACGGGGTCCGGGGCCCTTTGCTCAGGGCTGTCCGGTCCCTGTATGACCGGAGCAGGAGCTGTGTTCGCATTGCCGGCAGTAAGTCAGACCTGTGCCCAGTGCATGTTGGACTCCGCCAGGGCTGCCCTTTGTCACCGGTTCTGTTCATAATTTTTATGGACAGAATTTCTAGCCGCAGTCAGGGGTCGGAGGGTGTCCGGTTTGGGGACCACAGGATTCCATCTCTGCTGTTTGCAGACGATGTTGTCCTGATGGCTCCATTAAACCCGGACCTGCAACATGCACTGGGACGGTTTGCAGCCGAGTGTGAAGCGGCTGGGATGAGAATCAGCACCTCCAAATCCGAGGCCATGGTTCTCGACCGGAAAAAGGTGGCTTGCCCTCTTCAGGTGGGTGGGGTGTCCTTGCCCCAAGTGGAGGAGTTCAAGTATCTCGGGGTCTTGTTCACGAGTGAGGGAAGGATGGAGCGTGAGATCGACAGGTGGATCGGTGCAGCGGCTGCAGTGATGCAGCCGCTGCATCGGACCGTTGTGGTAAAGAGGGAGCTGAGCCGAAAGGCAAAGCTCTCTATTTACCGGTCGGTCTACGTTCCTACCCTCACCTATGGTCATGAGCTTTGAGTAGTGACCGAAAGAACAAGATCGCGGATACAAGCGGTCGTGTGGCTGGGCGCTCCCTTAAGCCTCGTCCACACCGCCGCGGCCGAAGCGTCCAGTTTACATTCAAAGTCTATGGTAAACGCGCGTCGAGCACGTAGTGCGTTATCCGCGGCGCGATTTCTTCCTTTTTAAGGCGCGATTGGTGCGTTTTTTACGCTCTCGACGCTTTGAGCGCGCGTATCAGGCAGCCGAGGCGACGAAAGCGGCTACGCAACGCGTTCAAATATGCTGAAGTCTCCTGCAGCTGAAGCGTAGCAGCCGCCGTAGTAGCCAATCAGAGCTGACGCTGCAACGTGTAACATTTCAAAACATGTGTCCTCTGCACCTTTTTCATATTTCATATTGCTCCCATCACAATCCCGTCTGGATGTTCTTTTTAAATATATAAGTTTATTTGAAGTTCTAAGCTCGGTCTGAAGGTATGGCATTTGTTGACTGTAGGAAATATCAATGTCTATTTAAAGACAACCAAGGACAAGAACTGAGAAGCTAATCACTGTTTATTTAAAAAAAAACTAAATTAAAACTGTACAACAGACTGTAGAAAAATGTACATAAAAGGACAGTTTGATTATTTACATGTCCATTTGGCTGCCATATGACAAAGCCATGTGTATTCCTAATGTATATGCATGAGGGACAGGACCACCACCACATCTGTATGCAAGAGCTGCTAAACCAGTCAACCCTGAATAAATGCATAACCACAATACACTTAACTGTAGAGTAAATGTCAGAGGGTGCGTGATTGGGATAAGCGAAGGGATTCTTGTGCGGCGCTGGGTTAAAGTTGGTAATCCATTGTTTAAGCATTTGCTTTTCAAATAGGCCATTAACTGCACTTAACTGTACATCACAAAAATTGCAGGTCATGTAACAAACTTATTATTTCTTCTCTCACAAGACAGTGTGTTGTAAATATATAGCTAATTGTAATAAAATAAGAAATTGGATTACAATCGGTCTAAAGGTATGGCATTTTTGACTGTAGGGAATGTCAATGTCTATTTAAAGATGTCCCAAAATCTAAGATCATACACAAAAACAACCAAGGACAAGAACTGAGAAGCTAATCACTGTTTATTTACAAAACTATATTACAACTGTACAACAGACTGTAGAAAAATATATCTAAAAGGACAGTTTGATTATTTAAATGTCCGTTAGGCTCTTTATTGTGTGCAGCGGGAAGGCTTCATCTGCTACAAAAACATGGGGCTGTAGGTCTCTGCCTTCAGTCCCGGGCAGGTTCTGGTCAGGGGGCAGCTGGAGGTTGCCTTCACGCAGGGCCTGACCAAATGCGGAATTTGCAAAGGTTGCCCCATCACTCGTCTTCCCGTATCCCCCCACATCGATAACCCGGAACTGATACCGGGCATTGACCACGGCAAGGAGAACCAGCGAGTGATCCCCCTTGTAGTTGAAGAAGCTGGATCCTGAGTTGGGGGGGGGCCTTCATCCGCACATGTTTGCCATCCACAGCTCCACAGCAGAGAGGGTAGTTCCACCGCTCCTCGAACTCTGCTGCAACGCATCTCCAGCCCTCTGCTGTGGGCACAGCCATAAATTTGTCCACAAGACAGTCCCAGATGGCAGCCGCCACATCAGGGACAATGGAGGCGACTGTGGACACACCAACCCGGAAGCTGCTGGCAATTGTCCTGTAGGAGTCTCCAGTGGCAAGATATCTGGATCAAAAAACAAACATACAAATGACTATATAGCCTAAATACAGTTTACTTGTACTTTTATCAAATATACCAAGAACATATATCAAGAACAAGCAATATAAAGACTTTTTACTAACTATTACAGGACTATTTACACTGTTTACTTTTATTAGCTATGTATGTTTAACAATACACTCAGTTATTATTACATCTGATGAATTACTGACCGAAGACAGATGGACGAGCGCTCAGCAGCTGGAATCGAGCGTCTGTAGTTTGTGTCCAGGTATGTTATCCTCGCACCAACGCGGTCGTCAAACTGGGTCCGGGACAGACGAAAATAGCGCTGAAAGCATTGTTCGTTGAGACGCAGCTCTTGAAGCATATGGTGGTATTCGCCAAACTCAGACCGTCTCTGCAGTATCTGGTGTACCCAGGCACGTCGCCGCCGAGCCCGGCGCCTCCGTGTGAGGGTTTTGAAAACCAAATACGTGAAAACAACGCTCTCGATATCAGCCATTTTACACAAATGAAAGGCCACAACAACAACTCCACTGCTCATGCGACAACACCTCTACTGCGCATGTGCGCAGACAGCTGGAGCGCGCCATACGCGCGCCTGTGTACAGTAGCCGGGGCGTCGATAGCGCACGTCTGGTGCGTAAACCTTTCAAATGTACAATTCTGCGTCGGGCGCGTTTAAGCGTGTGCGGTCTGTACGTAGCATTAGAGATAAGGTGAGGAGCTCGGCCACACGGGGGGAGCTCGGAGTAGAGCCGCTGCTCCTCCACGTCGAGAGGAGCCAGCTGAGGTGGCTCGGGCATCTGTTCCGGATGCCTCCTGGACGCCTCAGGCATGTCCCACCGGGAAGAGGCCCCGGGGAAGACCCAGGACACGCTGGAGAGACTGTGATCCCCCCGGAGGAGTTGGAGGAAGTGTCTGGGGAGAGGGAAGTCTGGGAGTCCCTGCTCAGACTGCTGCCCCCGCGACCCGGCCCCGGATAAGCGGCAGAATATGGATGGATGGATGGATGGATGAATTTAGGCATCAAATATGGATCTAAGTTGATTGATCACAGCTTTTCTAAATATCGACCTTTGTGTAGCTCATCCAAGGAGTTTGTGGAATCTGAAAGCACTGGGGCCTTTCCACGCTCTATCAGTGCATACAAGGGACGGACAAAGGGGCGGCAACGTATGCGATCACGTGGTTTTGTGACGTCGGTGAATGAGCTCTATAGAGCGAGAGAAAGGGAGAGACGTTGTTGTTGTTGATGTTGTGTTGCTTTTAATGGCAGTTGACAGCCAACTGAAAAGGTGCATTTACCGCCACCCACTGTAGATGTACGTCTTCAATGTATGTGTTTTACCCTATAATGTTAAAAGAAAAGAAAAAAGATAGATAGATAGATAGAAAGAGAGATAGAGAAAAAGAGAGAGAGAAAAAAAAAGAGACGTTGTTTTATGGCGGTTGGCATCCAAGTGTTACATTACCGCCAGACTTTATTCTTTAGACTTCATTTTCCAGCTTCCGCCGTACAGCTTTATTCTTTAGGCTTGATTCTTTAGGCTTTGATATTTCCACTGATGTCGTTGCTTGGTAGCCGTGGATCTACTAGACTGGGCGAGGACAGGAGACAGCCCCCACCTCTAGTTCTTCACTCTGACCACTCTGATTCCCCAAAAGTAGACCTCTGTCACATTGACTCCCATTTAGCGCCTTTAGCCTGTTTTCTATTTCTGCCCATTCAAGCTCTTTTGTTCCAAGGAATCTTCCTGCAGCTTTAGCAATGATCCTGATTCTTTCAGTTCTCTTTTGAGTTTGAGCAGCACAGTTTATAACATCCACCATAAAGAGTACAAAATCCTCTCTATCCACAACCAAGGTATTCTCATTAATCCTGGAACCTCCACACTTGGAACCTTCACACTTCTTGGGAGCAACGCTGGCTTCCCTCACTTCGCTCTGGCTGTGAGCAACGCTGGCTCCTCTCTCTGTATTTACTTTAAACTCGTTACTTGAAACTTTCTTGACTGCATCCGCATAGGATATGCCTTGACCTCCGCAGCTCTTTTGCTAAACTTGCATCCCCCGTAGGCAGAGCTATGTTCTTCCCCACAGTTACAGCACTTGAGTTTTGCTCCTTCGTCACACTTCCCATACTCGTGATCTCCTGTACATTTACCACATATTTGCTTCCCTTTGCAAACCGCTGCAATATGCCCAAAGCGCTGGCACTTAAAGCAACGCAGGGGAGGCGGAACATATGGCCTGACGCCATAGCACATGTACCCAATGAACACCTTACTAGACAGGCATTTACCTTCAAGTGTTTTCATTACCGACAGGCTGTCACATCTTTCTCCAAACCGGGTTACTTTCAACCGCCTAGTGTCCACAACCTTAGCTCCAGTTAAACTTTTCTTTAGGTCATCCACAGTCACCGTTGTAGGCTGTGACAACTCCTTTGACCGTGTTTCTTTCAACGTCCGAAACAAGAATGTTCTTGCTGAGCCTGCGCATAACCAGCAGCGAGCCATCCCTAAGGACTCTCGCACCCTTGATCTTTCCCACCGCCTTATATAGACTCTTTGTCAATGCAGATTCCACTCCTAAAAGGACGCATTATCCTGTGCAAGCTTTATGATCACCTTACACACTTTGCTCTCATCCCCGATATCAGCAGCTTCATCCTACTGCTCACTTCCAGAACCCTCGGACGAGCTAAGGGACTTTTTACGTTTCCGGGCACCAGTAGCCAGAAAAGGCTGCTCCTCCTCGCTGTCCAGAATGCCACTGACCATCGATCCACTCCTCCGCCATCTCCTGTCTCTCCAAACCACCCACAGCGCAGACCTGACTCTTCTTTTTCTTCGTCTTCACCAGGCTGGCCAGGGACCCTGGAGTGTATGCCGCAAACATCCCAACGGGCGTTAACCTGTTACCATCCACCTGTGCGCCGGCGCGCATTTTCCAAATTAGAAAAGTTCTATTACATCATCACTTTTATTTCCGTGGTCAATACCAGCAAGTCATAGATAATTTTAAAGGTTATTTTCTCAACAAAACGAATATGTCATTGATTTACATTGAATAATATGCCCCAAGAAGCAATTGCCAATATTTTGTGAGAAAGTCGCAACTTTTACAAACGCATGTCCTACCTGTTTGCTATTTATGACGGACGAAACGGCTTTCAATCTGTACATCCTTGTAGTCAGTCTTTCCGTAAAGAACCATAGAAAAACAAAATCCACTTTTATTTTTCCTGAAGTTATCCGATTTTGAGATATTGTCAAGTAAACAAAGTTTTCTTCTCTGATGATATTCAGGATGAAGGCTCGTCCGGCGCATTTCTCCGTCCATACCAAATTACCTGTTTGACTTATAAGATTGTGTTTGGCATCGAGCTTTTCTTCAGACTGTTAGCTACAGAATGAGACCATCCACCAATTTTTCTGTCCACGGTTTGTTTTTTACAGCCGCCGCAAATAAAAAAGGCCCCGCTTCCGACGCGCGCATCCATCTTGTTTATAGCCACATAGCGCTAGCATGCGGTGACGTAGAAGACTTTGATTGACATATTATTCTAGCCAATAAGAATACCTTTTGAATGGTGGGCGGGACTTTGGGCTTATTCACACAGAATCGTCTCTATTCACTAATATTCCCTTGACTGCTTTACTGCAGTCAGATTTTTCGGCAGGAGGCGACTAGATTTTACGCAGCACGTTTTCTGATTTTATTAGCCTTTTAGATGCGCATTTTGTTAGATATATGTATCATTATACCAATACAAAAATAAAATAAAAAATATTATTATTATTATTATTTTTACCTCTATATGGGAAATTCATGGGTAAACTCATATTTACACATTTTCACACCCGTTGTTTTTAGCAGTTATAAAAGGTATTAGTGGCCTACAAAACATCAAAATGTATGTTTTATGATCATAGAGGAGCTAAAATTGTAATAAAACAGTTTGGCACAGTTGGCACATATTTGGATCACTTGTTCCGAATATGCTTTTTGATACAAAAAGGTCAACAGCACCAAAATGCCTGTTCTTAGAGATCTGAAACTTTACACAGTTGTTGTCAACAAGATAAACAGCATGTGCAGTGAACAGCATATGCACACAATGAAGTATGTCTTGCTCAGGACCATTACAAATTGACAATATTCAGGCGAGACAGAAAAGGGATGTTTTGTTTATGTTTGGGCTTTTGTAGTGTAAGTTCTGAAGCCCTGACAGTGTTCATCTGTACATTCGCGTTGTACATTTGGGTATGTCCAACCATTGTGCACAGGGCGAAATAGGTGGATGGTAACAGGTTAATGGACCTGCATTTATATAATTAGGCCCGAGCGCCACAAGCTGGCGAGAGGCCTATTAATCTCGTAAGGCCGTGCGAAGCATGGCTGCGAAAGTGCGCACGTAGTGCGCACGAAATCGAGCGCGAAGCGCTCGCCCACTTCCAAACACTCACTAACGCACTCCTTCACTCACGCACGCCCCGTGCATACTAATTAATAGTAGGAAAATGGAACATTACCGTTGTAAACGGGCGAAGCCCGTGCAAAAGTGCGCACTAAACGAGCACTTTACATTGGGATGACGACCGCAAAGCGGTCGTCATCCCCATATAAAGCACTCATTTGCCCTAAGTAGCTCACGAATACGTTCCCCATCTCTTGCATGTTCCGTGCATATAAGCATGTAATGCAAAAATTGAACATTATTACTGTATAGAGGGCCAAAAACACAAAGTGGGCGGAGCCCACTCAAAATTAACGAAAGTACCCGTCAGTGACCAGGGACCCACACCATGAGGTAGGAAAGCGCGAGCGCTTTCCGAAAATGTATAGTTTATGATATTTGAAAAATGGGAAACATTGTTTTCGCATCGGAATATTATTCTTTCTTCTTCTTCTTCTTCTTCTTCTTCTTCTTCTTCTTCTTCTTCTTCTTCTTCTTCTTCTTCTTCTTCTTCTTCTTCTTCTTCTTCTTCTTCTCGGGACCAACCCCCCTATTTTTCACCCAGTGAACATTGACGAAAAGTCACAAAAATTTGCACACCTCTAAAAATCGTGCCTCTCTACATTCTGGCTATTTCCCTTTTCTAAAATAAAAAAAATTGGCGCGTCAGCGCCCCCAAATGTACCAAAAATGCATTGAGAGATTGGAAATGACCCAAAAAAAATCAGATCGTAGAATCATGAAATTTGGCGCAGAGGTAGATGGTGACAAGAGAAGTAAAAAATATTATTACGGCAACGCCGTCCGCCCAACCAAATGTCGGCCATATTGCTTCAAAAATGGCTAAACATGATTTTGGAGTTTTTCCAAACGTCGTACTTTTACGAACTCCTCCCAGGGCGTTGGCCCTAAAAAGCTGAAATTTGGTGAAAATGCTACTGAGGAGTGGGACATCAAAAGTTATCCAAATTACATTGACCCTGTCACGGTCTCTGTGCGGCGAAGCCGCAAACTGTAGCTAGAATTTCAGAAATCTCCCACATTTAAAATTTCTGCCGTTTGCGCAGATAAAGTCCGAATTGCGTCAAATTAGAATCAGTTGTTAAACTCTTTGCCCTAAACCTACTTGAAGTGAAATAAATTCATTTGGCGCCACAGCGCCCCCTACAGATTTTATATGGAGGTTAAATGTTTAGTTTTGTGAAATTATATGAAATTTGACACACAACTCAATTTTAGCATCCCCATCAAAAAAGTCAATGAGAGCCATGTCATAATTGTTATGGCGTTGCCGTAACGATGACCGAAACCTTCCATGTTATTCCAATGGGGAAATCGCCAGAACATGTTTACACTTTATACTTTCACAAACTCCTCTTAGGGCGTTAGCCCTATTAACCTGAAATTTGGTGAGACTCATCTTCAGGGGTGGACCATCAAAAGTGATCCACATTTTTATTCAAAGAGTCACGGTGTCTGTGCGGCAAAGCCGCACATTGTGCCAAGAATTCAAAATAAAATTGCTTTTTGATGGTAAAACAAAGGGGAGAAGATGTGACAGCGTCACAGATTCAGCAGTAGGCGCAATAAAAGGACAATTGGGGCGCGTTAGCGCCCCCTCCTCTTGCGGCGTGGCGGCGGCGTGGCGAGGGCCGATCATTGCCGCTTGCGGCTATATTTCTTCTTCTTCTTCTTTGCCTTTGGCATCAGTAGGTATCCCAATGGCAGTTCTTGTTTTGAGACGCCTAACGTCTGAACTTGCTCTGCTACTGACGCTTATATGACGTCATAACGCATATGGGGGGGAACGCATTCGATTACTTTCTGCCTTGTAAACAATGAAACATAAATGCAGTGGTACGAGTCAGCACCGCAAAACGCATTCTATGTTGTGCCGTATTTACCGCAGTAAAGTGCCAATTCTGTGGAGTCAATTTCCACAGAATATTGTGGAGTCAATTTCCACAGAATATTGGAAACACTGCGGGGTCTTCTAATACATCCATGGGTCTCCTTGATATCCTCACAGGCACTTTGCGGGCCACACCAACTGGGGCCCTCACAAACACACCACAAGACGAGTCAAGATGGCGGACGTGCTGAGCGTTCTCCGTCAGTATAACATCCAGAAAAAGGAAATCGTTGCTAAAGGAGATGAAGTTATATTTGGAGAATTTTCGTGGCCGAAAAATGTCAAGACAAACTACATAATCTGGGGGTGAGTTGCACAAACATGAAGTTGTTTGATGGGCCTTACAGGGCACGGTAGCCTACCAGCTGCACAGGGAGATCTACTGCTTTGGCACAAGCCAAACAACTCTCCGTAGTAAAAGTTAAGACTTGGCATATATATTTGATAGAATCTTTAATGCGCATAACATAAATCATTGGACACTTTGTACAGTCTGCATGTTGATATACTGTCACTGTCAGGTCAGATCAAAATAATAATATTGAAAGTTGCCGTGGAGCTGTGAAACTGCCTCAACGCGTGGGCTTCAAATAGATTGTATTTTGTTTATGACATTCGTCTCCGTCTATGTTCTGACTAAATTCAAAACTAACTTTTTGGTTAACAATGTATTTCATGTGCTCGTAATGTTGCTTTATGAATTTATGTTCTACTCCCCAGAACCGGCAAAGAGGGACAACCAAAAGAATACTATACATTGGACTCCATCTTATTCTTACTCAATAATGTACATCTTCCTCACCCGTCCTATGTGCGGAGAGCTGCCGTAAGTCATATTTACAGTCACTAAACGTCTAAATCAATATTTAAGTCTATACGATGGACTAATTAATTTCTTTTATAGACTGAGAATATTCCTGTTGTTAGACGACCTGATAGAAAGGGCTTATTATCCTATCTCAATGGCGAGAGCTGTAAGTCCTTTTCTTTTACAGTTCTAGATCATCTCCACACAAGTGTTGCATTTGCAAGTATTGTGGAATAATAGAACAGAAGCTTATAGCATGTTGATGTATTCATGTATTTCCTGTGATTGTCTTCAGCTACATCCACAAGTATCGACAGAAGTGCACCCATTGAAATTGGTTTGCAAAGGCCAACACAAGGTAAGAAGATGGCATTTTACATTTTTTTCTCATTGAAGGGGAATTGATGGTATGTAATTGGGCTTTAAAGGTGCCATAACATGCTTTTTTTCACGTTTCGTAGTCTATCCTAAGTGTATAATTGATAATAATAAGTGTTGTGCCACACCCTTATCATAATTAAGAAATATCACCCAGACCTTGGACCCCTTCACCAACCCGGAAATGCAGACGGCTTGGTTTGATATTCGCCCCCACCCTTGCGGATCCGGGGCGGGAGGGGGAGGCGGGTGGAGAGGGGGGATGATGACGCGTGCTTGTGATTATGACGCGGTCCTGTGAACACCCCCCGTCAGTTTGGAGATTCGAGGAAAGGATATAGTCTGTAATATAGCTAAACACTGCGGGAATCAATCAAAAAAACACTCTGGGTACATATATGAAGCACAAATAGCAATGTAAGAAGGTTAAAAGCTCTGAAAAGTCTATTTTGCATGTTATGGGACCTTTAAATATTAGGGCTGTTATATCGATATTTTGACGGACTTCTTGGCAATACACACATCTATACAGAGATGTTTGTTGTGACACTTTTAAACTGAATGAATTAATGATAAATTGCATATTAATAAACTATTAACCTGCTAACTGCTGCATGAAGGCAGAATCTGCTGGGCTGAAAAGGGGAATTATTCATAGGACTGTTGAGTTCTAATATTAAGGACATTCCAATGCATTTTGTTCTACTAACCAAAACATGAACTTTTAACATTGGTTGTAAAGGATATGTGTATCAGGACACGTATCATATCAAGTTCAAGTATCGAGACGTGTATCATATCGTGGACAGAGTATCATTATATGTATGGTATGTTCTGTAGGTACTAGGCAATACTAGTTGTCCTATTCAATATCTATTAATTGGAAATGCCTTTTATTTGGTGTTAACTTTAACTCATGACAGATTTATTTTTAGATTAGATTGATGATGAGCACTAAAGTTTGTGCACTTTCTCTTTGCAGTAAAAAGAGCAGCAGATGAAGTATCTTCTGAAACCAAAAAACCTAGAATTGAGGTAAAGTAGTATATAATTGTAGTGTAATATGCCCCACACATAGGCAAATTTGGGAGTGATAATTGATGACCATTATTTTGTCTTTATGTACTTTGTATGTTTTGTATGTTTATTTCAAAAGGATGAGGAACGAGTGCGCCTGGATAAAGAGCGCTTGGCGGCTCGTCTTGAGGGGCATAAGGAAGGCATTGTACAGACTGACCAGATCAGGTAAAATACTGTTTAGCCATGTCAACATACTGTATGAACGTGAATCTAAAATGGTCTATAATGCTTCTCAGGTCCTTGTCTGAAGCCATGTCTGTGGAGAAAATTGCTGCAATCAAGGCCAAGATCATGGCAAAGAAGCGCTCCACCATCAAAACAGATCTGGATGACGATATTACCTTGAAGCAGAGAAGCTTTGTGGATGCAGAAGTGGATGTCACCAGAGATATTGTGAGCCGAGAGAGGGTCTGGAGGACCAGGACAACCATTCTACAGAGCACTGGCAAGGTTTGTAAGCATTTGATACAGCGCAGAGGTGTAGGTATTTTAAGGGGTCTATAAACAATACTCTCAGAATTGAGAGGAACGTTGCAGTTCAATGACTCTGGTAAAAGTAAAACTACAGCTAAAACTCTAGTGTGTGAAACAAAAAATTCAAGTAACAAGCCCATTTTGATATTGTAAGGAGTAGAATGTACAGATACATAGGTTAAAAGTAAAGCACAGATACCTGAAATCAGTCCGTAAGTACAAATACTTCACTTGTCACCTCTACAGGTGCTTAAGTATTTATAGATGGTTGTCGTATGGTATAAAAGTACTGAATATTACTACACTGTTACTTAATCATTAAGTTTAAATGGATAAAATACAAATAACCTTAACAAAGAAATGTGAATTTATAGTGAGAGGGACATTAAGTTTTCGTCTTCAAAATGTTGCAGATGCACAGCCTGTTGCACACTGTAGACAGAGAGACAGTTAAGAAATGGCTCATGATGGATGTTTCTCAACGCTGTCCGTCACAGTGGCTCATTTGACACAATTTAGTGTTGTATTAATGCACTTGCTTGTAAGTGTCATTTTACCTGTGGGCCAGGTAAATTTTTTATATGAAGTGTATTATCTGGTTCCAGATCACTTAATGTAATGTTTAATAAAAAAATAAATACATTGGATCTATCTCTATCAAGGTGTGTGTGTGTGTGTGTGTGTGTGTGTGTGTGTGTGTGTGTGTGTGTGTGTGTGTGTGTGTGTGTGTGTGTGTGTGTGTGTGTGTGTGTGTGTGTGTGTGTGTGTGTGTGTGTGTGTGTGTGTGTGTGTGTGTGTGTGTGTGTGTGTGTGTGTGTGTGTGTGTGTGTGTGTGTGTGTGTGTGTGTGTGTGTCTGTGTGTCTGTGTGTCTGTGTGTCTGTGTCTGTGTCTGTGTCTGTGTCTGTGTCTGTGTCTGTGTCTGTGTGTGTCTGTGTGTGTCTGTGTGTGTCTGTGTGTGTCTGTGTGTGTCTGTGTGTGTCTGTGTGTGTCTGTGTGTGTCTGTGTGTGTCTGTGTTGTGTGTGTGTGTGTGTGTGTGTGCTAATAAAAAAAAAAAAAAAAGTTATTTTCAGTCAAATGATCCATTCGAAGAGAGAAGAGTCGAATTGTACTCCAAATAAAAACAAAACTTTTAACATAGTAAAGAAAAAGAGTAATATAGTAGTGGGCCGTAAATGGGCATTCTGACAAAACTGTTTTTACATGTCCCAAATCAAATTTGAGTGAAATTAGCTTCAGCTTTGAAAAAGCCCAAGAAATACTCAATCTACTGTCTGTCAGTCTAGACCTCCCACAGCAGCATTACTCGAAGAAAATGTAGGTCGGATTTGAAACCTGATTTGAATCAGTAGATTTGGTTTTCGTTGTCTGAGTTACTCTAATTATGGAAACCTGCTCTGCACCGTCTCACAATCGAATCCTTAATCCAGCCAACTCTTAACACAAATGATTGGTAAAACCTTCAGTTTTAACTAAGCGTTTAAGAGAAGATCAACTGGAATTATGAGGAATTATTTCTATAATTTGATTGAAAATAAAGTTTTATAAGCTACTGTCACCTGTTTATTGGAAGCAATGTATTAAATTAATAAGTAAAACGACTAAATAAAAAGTAATAAAGTAGTAATAATAAAAAAGGGTAAACATGACTAACATTTATCTCTAACCGCAGAATTTCTCCAAGAACATCTTTGCTATTCTTCAGTCTGTTAAAGCCAGGGAAGAAGGTCGTGCTCCAGAGCAGAGACCTGCACCTAATGCCCCTCAAGTGGTGAGTCAACTTTAACAAAAACATTTTTTTTAACTATAAACATGTATTAACATGAATTCATTTTAAATAATGTGTCAATTTCAGGATCCATCCATTAGAAATAAACAGCCGGTCCCAGCAGCCTACAACAGATACGATCAGGAGCGATTCAAAGGAAAAGAAGGTGAGTTCAACAACTGGTTGGAATAATACTCTTAACACAATAATACCCTCAACACAGGTTTTCTGAAGTGTTGCTTTCTTACCTTTGTTTAGAAACGGAGGGTTTTAAAATTGATACCATGGGTACTTACCACGGCATGACCCTGAAGTCAGTGACGGTGAGTGTGACCTTTTCTTTATTGGTTTTATTGGTTCACATTTTGATTATGTCACTAGTCACCATGAAAGCTTATAAAAAATAATGATATTAACATTTTCATTATTTTTATAAGCTTTCATGGTGACTAGTGTTGTCACGGTACTAACATTTTAATACTAGGGAAAAGACCAATACTAATGATAATAAAACCCTGGGATTGCTAATGATGACAACCAGATGTTAATTTTTCTAATATGTTTTAATCTTTTTAAATCTCTACTTGGATGCACATATCCGAAATGACCTCACACAGTTGTAGAATACCAATAATAGAGTTCAGTGTATGATACAGCATAATGCAAATGTCTCTTCACTTTGTCTCAGTGCAGTCTTTTGGAGTGGGTTCGGCTCATTCGTTCCTTCAGGGCGTTGATGCAGGCGTTGTGTTTGTTGGTTTGCAGGTGATGCCAGTATTTCAGTAGCTCATTAGGATGAAACCCATGTGATGTTATCAGGTGGCTGTATTTGCAGCTTGAGTACGACACTCTCCAGTGGTTGAATAAAAACTCATTTGGGGGAGGTGTGGGTTCGATGCCAATTTGAGCCAGGCAGACTCCTACATACACATCTTCCAGATGTAGATAGCGGATGTTTAAGGAAACGCTGTAGATTTTCCTTGCTAAATCTCCAGAGAACACATATCCTGTTCCAGAGCAGAAGGTGGGATACTTGTTGCCTGGGTAGGATTCTGGTGGCATGTACCACTTACTGTTTTTATTTCGATTTGGTGCAAAGCCTCTCATGTTATTCCCTGTAAAATAATTTGTTCTATGTGTCAGTTCTGGCCCAAGTAATTTTTGTATGAGATATTCCGTGTTGACAAACATGTCACTGTCGGTCTTCATCACGTATGCCGTGTGTGGACAATATTTTGCTACCCAGTTTATTCCCATCATTGTTTTGACAGTCAAGTTTTTATACGAGTCAAGAAAGTTTTGTTGAATAATATCATGATGCCTGCTACTCTCTGATTCCAGCATCTTCTGCTGTACAAGCCCCAGCTCACCTTCATTTTTTCCCAACAAAAACAAGCGTATGAATCCCAAAGCAGGAGCAACACTCTCATTTCCCCATGTCTGTCGAATAGCATTTCTTGCTTCTAACTGGCGGGCTTCAGTAGCTATCAGCAGCACCAGAAATGGTGCAGGTGTCCCCTCTGAGCACTTGTTTGGCTCATTGATGGTGTAAGTAAAAGGCCCATCTGACACTAGTTCCTGTGGCTCAGCTTGAGTGCTGTTGGCCCTCAGAGAGTCCAAAGCTGGTTCTTCCTGAAGAGCGGAAAATCGTACATGTGAGGATGAGTTGTCTATTTTTAAGGTCGGTTCAGAGACTATAACGAAGTGCCAGGTGCTGCGTTTGGAGCTCACATTTAATTTGGCTTTGGTCGACTCAAGCTTCTCCCCTCCAAAGACCACAGGATGTCCCCTCCACCATGGCAAACCTATGACCTGTGGGAGCCACATCTGATGGACTAGAAAGACCAGTACTCCCAACAACGAGAGAAGATAGAGAAGTTTAGCTGCATGTGTGCAGCAGTGTCTGCGTCTCCACTGCATGACTTTGGCCGAACTCTTGATTCAGTCAACATGCTGCAGGGAAAACCACAGGGATCCCTGGTTGTTCCTGAAAGTATTAAGAAAGAATATTATCTCCTTTTGTACCATTTCATTTTAGAGGTTTTCAAAACAAAGCGGCATAACTAAGTCAAGTGTGTGATATTTGCTGTGAAAGTGTTGCTTTAGCCCGTTAAGCAGTATGTTCTTTCACTTATTTGCCGAGTTACTCTACCCTCTTGAAGCACCCCATCAACACAAAGAGCGGTTTGTCAGGCCTCTCTGAAGCTCTGACACGAAGCTGCTTGTTAGCTCTGTCACTGAAAATAACCGCTGTCTACATCACACCAACACAGGCTGTCAATTCTGCTGCCATTACCAGTGTTACTTTGTTCAAACCCACCTGATTTGCCCTTGTTGCA
The DNA here is from genome assembly GCF_026437365.1 of Eucyclogobius newberryi. NCBI lineage: Eukaryota > Metazoa > Chordata > Actinopteri > Gobiiformes > Gobiidae > Eucyclogobius > Eucyclogobius newberryi. The sequence continues at coordinate 18,886,117 of NW_027315746.1, forward strand.
GTGGAACAAGCTTTGCACATGTTGCTCCTTTTTTCAAAGATTGAACAAGCACAGGGCAGCTTCAGTTTTCATAAATTTCCTGTTTGACGGAGGGTTGCGGGACAGGAAGCCAACTGCAATGCAACACATAAATGAACCTTCAGCTGGCTGTGATGCGTTCCAGTACGTTTGCCTCCTGCCTTTCTGCTACATGTGACTGAAGAAAAAATAGTCTTAGTTATTCTTGCAGTCACAATCCAGGCTCCAGCTTTCTCGACATCTGCGGTCTTACTCATTTTCCGATGCCTCAGCGCCCTCGTCCATCATTTGAGTCCTAACGCGGTGTTCCTTTTCAGACGTGTATTCTGCTGCGTCTTTGGTGTGTCCTGATGTGCGAGTGAGAGCAGAGGGGGGAGGAGAGAAGATGGAGAGGATGTGGCTCGTTGTTGAAAAGCAGCTCGGGGCTTTGTGGCAGTGCGCACTCCCAGTTACAACGTCACGCTGCCTCTGCCGTGAAACAGCAGCAGGGGAAGGGGGGGGGCTGACCCATTTGTATTCACGCCCACTCTCCGTGTCAGAATCATTGAAGCTCATCTCAATCTGCTATGCTGCTGGAACAGAAGCGGTGGTGTCACATTCTCAGATTATCCACTTAATGCCAGATTAAAAGAAGCTACATTTGCCTGCTTGTCTTGTTAGCGTTTTGGTTTAATAGTGTTCGGAGCCTCGTGGTGGTAGATGCGCTTGATTGATTACATCAACTCAAAAGACCAGTCAGACCCATTCAATGCCAGAATATATTCAGCTTGCCTTAAGGAAGATTTTTTTCTTCACTGACGTAGCCACATACTCATTGACTGTTAAAGTGGGAGAGCTAAGGTGTGCAGTAGTGCTGATTGTCTGCCCTGAGGCCTCTCGCTGCTTGTGTTTGGGGTTTGTTATTGGACAGTTTAACACAAATGGAATGCTTTTTGGAATGCTTGATAAAATAGTTTTGGTCAGTATTTAATCTGAGACTCCCACCACATATAGTATTGATACATATTTTACATTGCAGATAATGTTGATATTTTTGTCGGCTGGAACATGTACTACAGCTTCCCCCTCAGCCTCCATACATGTTTGGTCACTGCTACAGAGGCACTACTGCTATTACAAGAATTAATACTAACATACATCATATTTTTTTTTTTTAATCCAGGAAGGAGCCTCTGCGCGGAAAGCCCAGACCCCAGCGCTGCAGCCTGTCCCTCGCCCAGGTGGGCTAACAATTACAAACACACACATAAGGTTATTGTCATAAAGGTTTGACTTCAAGGTGCCGATAAGCACATCTATACATAACACAATAGTTTCACAACAATTTTTGTTGATGCATAACATTACTCATGATCAGACAATAACTTTGAAATACTCGTGATCACACTGGAAATATTAAAAATAATCTCACATTATCAGGGTCAATGGATTAATCCATTGTGATTTATTCATGTCACAACATTTTAAAAATTATTATAGCAGTGTGAATGGAAGTAGCTTGTTTTGTTTTTAATTGATGCTGTCAATTATGAAGTCAGTCATGTGAATTATTTTCCAAACATCGTGTCTTTGTACTACAGGCCTAGATCTATAGCTGTGAAAATTATTTTTTTTATTACACTCAAGCCCTTGTTTAATGCTTTGTTTTTCTTTTCTTTTCTTTCATGTTACAGTATCTCAAGCCCGACCGCCCCCAAACCAGAAAAAAGGTAATTGCCATAAATATTGAATAACATCATATAATTTCCCTTGCATCTAATGCATTCTGTTCCGTTGCTAGGCTCTCGTACACCAATCGTTATCATCCCAGCAGCTACTACGTCTCTCATTACTATGCTCAATGCGAAAGATCTTCTCCAGGATCTCAAGTAAGTAGTTTCATGTTTACTTTTAAGCTGTAATAATTAATGCTGGAGGAAATGTGAACCAACAACCAGTCACAGCACAAAGCACCACAATAAAAGTCTCTATATACTGCCATCTGCTGTAGGTTTGTGTTAATTACATTTTTTCTTACCAGTGTGTATGTGTCAATTATGACAATTACCAGAATATTTGTGAAATATATTATGCTCACATACAGAGTATTTCTTGATTTTTCAGTCACATGACTTTACCCACTCTTAAGGTTTCATTTGGCATAACAATTAACAAAGTCTAAATGTCACAGGTTTGTAACGTCAGATGAAAAGAAGAAGCAGGGCATCCCCCGAGACAATGAGGTGCTGCTTCAGAGACGCAAAGACCAGATCCAGCCGGGAGGCACAACTCTCAGTGTCACTGTCCCATACAGAGTCATCGATCAGCCCCTTAAACTGGCTCCACAGGATTGGTCAGTAATATTACAGTCTTCATAATGATCTGAACACTATAGTTATATCCGTATCAGAGCAGTCAACTCTATGGTTGCCAGGCATTCCTAGGCTGTGTACGACCTCCTGTTGTCTAGGTGGGACGATAAGGTTTGAAATGTAGTGCTATAAGATGGTGTGTCTTTACAGGGATCGAGTTGTGGCTGTATTTGTGCAGGGTCCTGCCTGGCAGTTCAAGGGTTGGCCCTGGCTGCTGCCAGATGGGTCTCCTGTTGACATTTTTGCCAAAAGTATGTAACCAACCTTAACTTGATTGACCTTTAGCGTCTTCAATAAAATGCAGCAAGCTTTGGAGATTAATAATGCAACTTTGTGCTGTTTAGTTCGAGCTTTTCACTTAAAATATGATGAAGCCAAAATTGACCCAAACGTGCAGAAGTGGGACGTGAGCGTGCTGGAGCTGAGCCGCCACAGGCGCCATCTGGACCGGCCAGTCTTCCTGCGCTTTTGGGAAACCCTGGACAGGTACTGCTGTCATCTGGACCTTTGGAAACATTTTTACTATGGAATGCTACTGGATGGCTTGATGTATTGTCGGGAATGTTTCACATTTCTTTTGTTTGTTGCAGATACATGGTGAAACATAAATCCCATCTCAGGTTCTGAGCCCTCGTGAAGGCTTTTCTTCCAGCGTGATCTTGTTTGAACAAGAGGCACAGTCACCACCAATCTGTCAAACTGCAAACGCACTGTGTGATTTAACATTTTGTTTCATATACATTCATGGCATTTAAAAATACCAAAATGTTTTATATAATACATGTTAAAGTTTAAATAAGATTAGACCTCATGATAAGGATAGTATGATCTGTACGATCGTGATAAATGGGGGTTCATCTTTTCAGTTTGGATTATGTTAAGATTGTACATACTAAAACCAGCCAAAGCTCTGGGCTGTTTACTCGTATAATATACTTTTTTTTTTAGGAAGTGGTTCTGATTCTGGGTAATGAAAGCTGTTTTAGACTTAAAACTGTGGTCATGTCCTTGTTGGTGTTGTGCTAAGAGAGACTGTGCAAAGTACCACTTAGTCATTTCATAAAAATAAACAATAAAGCCTCAAATAAGTCTTATTTTTACCAGATAAAAGATCCAGTAGCTGTAATCTGTTTGCGCAAAGCCGATGGTCTGGGCAAGTCTTTGTATCTAAAATGTCAACCAACGGAACAATATTTGCATTTGGAGAAATATTTGCATTTGGAGCAGTTTTCATTCATAAAATACCTTCATGAATCATTAACGTGGCCTTCAAATGGAGACCTCTAGATTTAGGGCTTTTCCTCACCCGTCACACTGTGCCTTGCTTTTGAGGGACGGTTTTCTGTAACAACCCCATAATAACACTATTTGGCATTTGCTACAACCAAATGTCTGCCATGATTTTCAGGACATGCGCCTAGAAAAAAATCTAGTTGCTCAACAATGATTAACATTTACCGCTGCAGTTGAACCGTGTCGAGTCTTGTGTAAGACAACTGTATAAGATTTACATTTTCTTAATATCATCTGGGGACAACATGAAATCCTTTTGCTTCCCATGGGGGTCCTGACAAGTTGAGAAGCGCTAATGAAGAGGACCCTGAGAACCACATTAAGCTCTAATTAAAGGAGTCTTTAGAAGATTATTTAATATAATTTAATGCTTTTATTAAAAGGTGTTTTGAAAAAAATATGTACTATATTGATTGGTAAATTAGTTTATTAATGCAACTTTTAAAACATGGTTTGGTAAGTCTTTTAATAAAAGATTTAATTAAAAGAACAAGGAATTTTCTGCCGCTTCTTCCCGTCAAACGTCGCGTGGCCGGAGCCTAGTGACTTTGGGCCTTGAGCTTTTAACCTTCTTACAGTGCTATTGGTACCTCATATATGTGCCCATAGTGTTTTTTGGATTGATTGCTGCAGGCTTTAGCAAGAGAACAGTCTGTATCCTTCTCCTCGGATGAGCAGACACACGGGATGCAGCACACTTCTCTGTTTCAGCCCATCCTCCAGCAGGAAGCTCTCTGAACCTGTAACACGCCTAAACAAACTTCTGTGATCACATCCAAACCATTGCAAAACCTGGATAGATCAGGAGCCACAGGTAAAAAAAAAACAGGTCAGAGTGTAATAAAGTGTTTACATGACAGAGTGAAGCTGCTGTGAGCACTCATTTGATTCACTACATTAATAATTTGAACCCCGTGACGAGCTGGCCCCTGTCCAGGATGAACCCTGCCTAAGGCCCAAAGTCACTGGGATAGGCTCCAATCAGCCGTGACCCTTAACGGGAACAAGCGATAGAAAATGAATGAACATAAATCATTTGTCACTAAGATCAGCTGAAATGATGAAATGAGTGAGCTCATATTGAGTTTGTGCAGCATCAACATTTCATATCAGAAATCATATCACAAGTCCATGTTCCTGTCTCAATCTTTCACCTGCTGCAGATTTGTGCAACAGTGTCCACATTTAACTATTACTAGGCTATATAGGCTAAGTTATTTCTTGTATTTTATATTGTTTTATTTTTCACATTATGTTCGGCCCGCGACCCAAAATGAGTTTGACACCCCTGTGTTAGATGAACTGTGTCCTGATGCTGCTGCACTGCTCCCTGTGTTGCACTTATAGAAGAAGAGGAGGAAACTTTTGTGGATTTCTGTGCTTCTCCGTTTATTCTCTCAAAAGTCACGGCAAACAACAATGTGTTACATGTTTACATTCTACGTTCTCTCTCTGTCCGCTCTCTCTTATTCACGAGCGCTCTCCTTTACTCAAAACAGGCGAACTATTGGTACCACCACAACATAGCATGCATTTAAACTGAATGAGTAATTGGTTGTACAAGACATTTTAAGTGTAGTTGGAGATGTAATCGCTAACTTAGATTCGGGAGCAAGACCACTCCTCAACCTCTTATTTCCTGAGCAACCACACCTCCACTCTTTAACCACGCCTCTTATTACCCAGAAGGCCTATATATGCACCGGCCAATCCCAGCATCTCTCGTTGTCTCTGCTCTCTCGACCCCACCCTCCCACCCCATGTCTCTATCATCGTCACCTTAACACATCACCATCCATGGAGGGGGGGTTCTGAATCGGCTGGGCTGATTACCCGAGACAGAGCCCCCATCCTGAGTCTCTACCCAGCTCATCTCATCGATCCCTCTCATCTCATCGATCCCTCTCATCTCATCGAGCTCTCTCATCTCATCGATCTCTCTCATCTCATCGAGCTCTCTCATCGATCTCTCTCATCGATCTCTCTCATCGATCTCTCTCATCGATCTCTCTCATCGATCTCTCTCATCGATCTCTCTCATCGAGCTCTCATCGAGCTCTCTCATCGATCTCTCTCATCTCATCGAGCTCTCTCATCGATCTCTCTCATCGATCTCTCTCATCGATCTCTCTCATCGATCTCTCTCATCGATCTCTCTCATCGATCTCTCTCATCGAGCTCTCATCGAGCTCTCTCATCGATCTCTCTCATCGATCTCTCTCATCGAGCTCTCTCATCGATCTCTCTCATCGATCTCTCTCATCGATCTCTCTCATCGAGCTCTCATCGAGCTCTCTCATCGATCTCTCTCATCTCATCGAGCTCTCTCATCGATCTCTCTCATCGATCTCTCTCATCGATCTCTCTCATCGATCTCTCTCATCGATCTCTCTCATCGAGCTCTCTCATCGATCTCTCTCATCGAGCTCTCTCATCGATCTCTCTCATCGAGCTCTCTCATCGAGCTCTCTCATCGAGCTCTCATCGACCCATCATGACTATTATCACTAAACATTCTTTCGTATTTCATTGTTGTGGCGTGGTCCTTGCTAGTGAAGTACCTTAAGTACAGTGTTTTCATACAGTACAGTTTCAATTATATCTTAGAAAAATAAAACATGTGGGGGGTATCCATATTAATAAACCAAAAATGTTTCTTTTGCCACAACTGCACTTTGGAGAGTCATTTGGATTCAATGGGCAAATGATGCAGTGTTTATTTGCTCTTGCATTATTTCTAACAATTTAACCGACGGTTAAAATGTTGACTTTGCCTTTCACAGCAAAGTACAATGTGATCAATCAGGGATTCTGGCTCTTGCCTCCCCATCTGAGGTTATGACATAAACACATTCTAGAATTGGAAAACCACCAATAATAGGCAACCAGATGATCCAAATGTATTTGATGTTTGCTTCTGATATTTAACCAACCATTGACGTTCTGATTTGTATAATTTCGAAATACTTAGTTGTAAACAGAACTATCCGGGAAAGTATTTTGAAATGTGGACTTTCTGTTAGGCAAACACAATCGCTGACAAACATTCTGCTGTTTGGGGTAAAGGCTGGCTGTAATCATTAACAGTTCTATTACTTGTAGAACAGCTTCTGCATTACTTCTGCGTTATTCTTCTGCCGTCAGGACAACATGGACCTACGATTGCTTGGGTTATTGGCTGTGGTTCAATGTCTCTCCGCAGTAGAGAACGGTAAGCCTTTATTTAAAATGAAGAATTCTGCAAAGTAACAGTATCATGTACCTTTTTATTATGAAGTCGTAATAAAAAAATGTTTTGCTCTCAAAAGTCGCACTATTATTTTGAATGGATTGCGTTCCAGATACTGATTCAATCAAGGGCTTTGTGTGGGCATTACAGTAGACACTTCTGATTGTCTAGCATTCATTTTTCTTCATCAACGAAATGATCATATTAAGAGTTTTGTATGTGCTCTTCTGTCAAGGCTGTCCCCCTCCAATCGTCGCAGATGGTTACTTTGTCTCTGAGCAGAACGATTTCCCCGACGACATTCAGCTGTCCTATGCCTGCAACACTGGTTTTAAGCCAGCGACGATTGGTTGGTGGGCAACAATTACCTGTCAAAATGGAAAATGGTCTTCAGCACCGCTGTGTATTAGTAAGTGCAACACTAATCAGTTATGTTTATAAGTTATGCCATGAAACACCAAATAATGTAAATAGTGGGTTATGTCATGTAAATAGCCATTTCCGGATGACTACATATCAGAATTATGTGAAACTTGAGGACTGAACAAAAGTATAAATGCAATATCTTTTGTTTTTGTTATGAGATATAGTATGAGAAAATATTTCTCGAAAATATTTCTCACAAATCTGTCAAAATATGTTTGCGCAATTAATATTAACATTAACAATCCATCCCACCTCAGAGGTGTGGCATATCAAGTTTCTATGAGACGGCATGAATATGGTACAGTTGTCCATTAGACTGGCGTCCCAGTTAATGCCAATATCCTGCACTTCTGCGACACACACACACACACATACGTACATACACACACACACACACACTGTAGATGGGTCACAGGAAATGTTATGTCTGTGAACATCCAAAGAGTATTGTTCATTGGGGACTTTCTACATTAATTTAGCAATTCATAACTATTCTTCCACAGATGAAACGTCATGCTTTGTTCCACAAATCCCCAATGCCGATTGGAATAAGATGGCAGAAGACGGTGACAAAGCATGGATAAAATGTAACCCTGGGTATGAAAACAAGATAAGTGCCGTAGCCTGTTGTGAAAAAGGAGAGTGGAAGAATTTACCAGTCTGTGAAAGTGAGTATTTGATATGAGCAGTGTCACACACACAATCAAACCAAATTATAATCTACAACATTGTCTGCTTTTACAGGGCTAGACTATTGGTGTGGGCTTCCTCCACAGATCCCAAAAGCGGTCATAATTAACCAGGTTTACAAGGACATGTTTCAGGAGCAGGATGAAGTGGAGTATGTATGTCAAACAGGATTTAAACGGGAGGGGCCTGTAAAGGCTAAATGCAGTACTGGGAAGTGGATAGATCTCCCTTCGTGCAGTAAGTGAACAGGAGCATACATGCACATCTATCTGTGATATCCATTTTACATAAGACAATGTGGCCCTGAAGTCACTGGTGACCACATATGGGCCAAATGGTCAATCCTTCCTCTTAATGTTTCTAAAATGACTATTCCGTATCCTTAGTGTTGTTAGCTATAATTCATTTTGATACATACAATTATGACACTGAAGAACACTAAGGTTCAGATTCATTTTACATTTTTGCTCCACAACATTTTGGGTGTTTTGCAGCCGCTAAAGTCGACACTGTGCCAGACGACAACCCTCAACCTACAGGTAATTAACCTTAACATACACTGTCTGCACTTTTCCTCTGAATAATCTCAATAAGTCTATTTTGAGTCATCATATTGTGTTGTGTCTTCTCCAGTCGACAAATGTGACAAAAACCCTCCCCCCCTAATCAATGGAGATTATTATCTTAATGAAATGTTTGTGACATATCAATGTAATTATTGGTACAAACTAAAAGGGATCAGTAAAGTGAGATGTGCCAACGGCGAATGGGCCCAAATGCCCACATGTGAAGGTATGGAGTATTTATAAGCAATTAAATACAGAATATTCACTTTAACCTATACTTCAATTTGTGCGCAGTTGACTTCTGTACGCTGGACACTTCTAGCGGTAGTGGGCTTGAGAGCAGAGGTAACGTTATAATGAAGTCTGGAACCAGAGTGGAATTGTCTTGTGACCGTAAATGGTACGGAGACCGTTTTGTGTATGCTGAGTGCAGCCAAGACAAGCAACTGTCTCAGTCTGGATGTAAGTATGCAGACAATGGACCTGTCTTTTTACTCATATGTTACTATAACACTGAGCCTCTTGCTCAATAAATATTTTTGTTTTAGGTTGTACTCGGACAACACATTACTCGGTAGGTCACCATAAAATGCTTTTAACATAGCCCGACTACGTTTAAACAGAAATTTGTGAAATTTATTTGTTTCTAGCGCTTATGTGAACGACGCGTTTGAAACAGTCACAAGAGGAAGCCACTGGTCACGTCCCAAGTTCATTAACAACAATAAATAATAAGGATAAAAAATAAGATTGTCATCTTGTTTCTGTCCAAAAATAACAAAACAGTTTTGCAGGTTTCTCCTGTGTCTAGGTTAGCACTCCGCCCCCCCCCCAAAACCTAAAAGCATATGGAGGACCAAAAATGACATAATTGGAAATAAATCAATAAATAAAATGATGAACGTTGGATAAAAATATATAAATGTGTAAATAAATATATGCATTTAAACATTAATGCACATACTGACCATTGGAAAGCAAAATAAAGCTTGTTTTTCCATTCTTCTATAATTATTGTTTATTTTTTCAATTGATTACTTTTTACTTTCAGAGAACACATTTCCCTAAAAGCATTACCGTATTTTCCGGACTATAAGGAGAATAAGTTAAACCAGCCAAAAAAAAAAGCTAAATATAGAAGAAAAAAATATATATATATTAAATGCACTGGAGTAAAAGTTGCATTTTTTGGGGAAAATTATTTGATAAAATCCAAGACCAAGAACAGACATTTCATCTTAAAATGCAATTTAACGTAACACCTTCAGCTACATGATGCATAGACAACGAACTGTCATAAGTGTCTGGTATGTTAACGTAACATATTAACAGTGAAGGGAATACCAACTATATTAACTTGAGATTGTATTAAACTGTACTTTGATATAATAACTAAGTTATGCTGAAACTATGAAGGGTTTAGTCCTCACACGCACACGCGGACACATATCCCATTGTTCCTCTATTACACGCTCTTTGATAAGAAGCTTGAGAACTGCAGACGAACTCAAGGACAACTCCATATAAGGCAACAGCGACAAATGGAAAGGTACTGGCGAGAAAACCAACAATGCGCCTCCCTTCAGCCAACGATGCGCCTCCCTTCAGCCAACGATGCGCCTCCCTTCAGCCAACGATGCGCCTCCCTTCAGCCAACGATGCGCCTCCCTTCAGCCAACGATGCGCCTCCCTTCAGCCAACGATGCGCCTCCCTTCAGCCAACGATGCGTCTCCCTTCAACCAACGATGCGCCTCCCTTCAGCCAACGATGCGCCTCCCTTCAGCCAACGATGCGTCTCCCTTCAGCCAACGATGCGCCTCCTTTCAACCAACGATGCGCCTCCCTTCAGCCAACGATGCGCCTCCCTTCAACCAACGATGCGCCTCCCTTCAGCCAACGATGCGCCTCCCTTCAGCCAACGATGCGCCTCCCTTCAGCCAACGATGCGCCTCCCTTCAGCCAACGATGCGCCTCCCTTCAGCCAACGATGCGCCTCCCTTCAACCAACGATGCGCCTCCCTTCAGCCAACGATGCGCCTCCCTTCAGCCAACGATGCGTCTCCCTTCAACCAACGATGCGCCTCCCTTCAGCCAACGATGCGCCTCCCTTCAGCCAACGATGCGTCTCCCTTCAGCCAACGATGCGCCTCCTTTCAACCAACGATGCGCCTCCCTTCAGCCAACGATGCGCCTCCCTTCAACCAACGATGCGCCTCCCTTCAGCCAACGATGCGCCTCCCTTCAACCAACGATGCGCCTCCCTTCAGCCAACGATGCGCCTCCCTTCAACCAACGATGCGCCTCCCTTCAGCCAATGATGCGCCTCCCTTCAACCAACGATACGCCTCCCTTCAGCCAATGATGCGCCTCCCTTCAACCAACGATACGCCTACCGTCAGCCAACGATGCGCCTCCCGTCAGCCAACGATGCGCCTCCCTTCAGCCAACGATGCGCCTCCCTTCAACCAACGATGCGCCTCCCTTCAGCCAACGATGCGCCTCCATTCAACCAACGATGCGCCTCCCTTCAGCCAACGATGCGCCTCCCTTCAACCAACGATGCGCCTCCCTTCAGCCAATGATGCGCCTCCCTTCAACCAACGATACGCCTACCGTCAGCCAACGATGCGCCTCCCTTCAACCAACGATACGCCTACCGTCAGCCAACGATGCGCCTCCCGTCAGCCAACGATGCACCTCCCTTCAGCCAACGATGCGCCTCCCTTCAACCAACGATGCGCCTCCCTTCAGCCAACAATACGCCTCCCTTCAACCAACGATACGCCTCCCTTCAACCAACGATGCGCCTCCCTTCAGCCAACAATACGCCTCCCTTCAACCAACGATACGCCTCCCTTCAACCAACGATGCGCCTCCCTTCAGCCAACGATGCGCCTCCCGTCAGCCAACGATGCACCTCCCTTCAGCCAACGATGCGCCTCCCTTCAACCAACGATGCGCCTCCCTTCAGCCAACAATACGCCTCCCTTCAACCAACGATACGCCTCCCTTCAACCAACGATGCGCCTCCCTTCAGCCAACAATACGCCTCCCTTCAACCAACGATACGCCTCCCTTCAACCAACGATGCGCCTCCCTTCAGCCAACGATGCGCCTCCCTTCAACCAACGATGCGCCTCCCTTCAGCCAACGATGCGTCTCCCTTCAACCAACGATGCGCCTCCCTTCAGCCAACGATGCGCCTCCCTTCAACCAATAATGCGCCTCCCTTCAGCCAACGATGCGCCTCCCTTCAACCAACGATGCGCCTCCCTTCAGCCAACGATGCGCCTCCCTTCAACCAACGATGCGCCTCCCTTCAGCCAATGATGCGCCTCCCTTCAACCAACGATACGCCTACCGTCAGCCAACGATGCGCCTCCCGTCAGCCAACGATGCACCTCCCTTCAGCCAACGATGCGCCTCCCTTCAACCAACGATGCGCCTCCCTTCAGCCAACAATACGCCTCCCTTCAACCAACGATACGCCTCCTGTCAGCCACCGATGCGCCTCCCTTCAGCCAACGGTGCGCCTCCCTTCAGCCAACGATACGTCTCCTTTCAACCAACGATGCGCCTCCCTTCAGCCAACGATGCGCCTCCCTTCAACAAACGATGCGCCTCCCTTCAACAAATGAGACGCTACCCTTCATCATACGCCCCATATTGAAATGTTATAAAATGTCGAGCGCAAGGTTTAGAGGTGCGTCCGGACTATGCCCGTGTAAGTCGGCGTCACACACACTATGCCCGTGTAAGTCGGCGTCACACACACTATGCCCGTGTAAGTCGGCGTCACACACACTATGCCCGTGTAAGTCGGCGTCACACACACTATGCCCGCGTAAGTCGGCGTCTTCGATAGAGACAGATAGTAAGCGGTCTGTTCATCTGTATTAGAATTGTACTGGCAGGGCTTAGACATTTAATTGATTCTTGCCCTTTCTTTCATAAACAAGTGCCAAGAACAGTTATTCAGATAACTATAGCATAAAGAAAACGCAAATCACAGAATCAATTGAATTATTTTTCCTCTGTGTCACTTCGAAACAACTCCACAAACTCCGGAGGAAGAGGAAATTCCGATTCTTCTTCTGCGTCGCTTAGAGCCTAGAGCGCCCTCTTGCGGTTGTCAGTGTAAAAATAATCATCAACATGTGACATGCGGTTGCCAGTGTGAAATTAACAAATAATATCACAGATCTCTCCGGCCAAAACTATGAAAAAGGTGCGACTTATAGTCCGGAAAATACGGTATGTAGGAATGTAAATCTATACTTCTCTTGCAGACCATAGGAACTCCTACAAGGGCTGCATTTTAAGAGATAGGCCTCATATAATAGACATGTAGTCATCAGACACCTTAAAAAACATTGATCCTTTGTCCTGCTTCCACACTGCCAGAAGAAGAATGTGCAGCTGTCTAAGGCTTACATGTAAGATCTTTGTTGGGGTAATGTGAATATGGGCAGATTTCAGCATTTTGTCCCACAGTCAAGTGCCAGCTCCACCTGCTTTACTTACCAGCACATCAAAAGACCAGACTAAACTGATTTACAGTCATTATCCTGTACATTCGGTCCACACAAAACATCCAGAGCTAAAAACAGATGTGTTTATCTCAAAATCTGCTGACAACATGTGGTAGTAGCAGTTTTACTTTGGAATTTGCAATTGTGGGTTTAGTTATTCATAAATGTTTGGTTATTTATAAATCAATCCCTAAGTGTCCAAACAACTCAAACAAGGGTGTAATTTCAAACCGAGTAGACTTACTTTGATTGACTTTGCATTTAAAGTAACTATCTGACCCTGAAGCCTTTTTTATGATTTTGGTATGGCTTTTACATTGACCACACACATGTAGCCTACAGCCTGTACTTTTGTTAGTTGTCAGATGTGGAGAGGCACCTCATGTAAATGAACCAATGTTTTTGGCTTTTGACTAATGCTCATTGTGGCATTTCCACAGAAAAGAAGACATTAAACACCCATTCATAAAGATTTTAATATTTTTTTTCATCTTTACATCTGCAATATTTTAAAACACATCAAACAAACAAAACAAAACAGAAAACACCAACAGTGAGGTTAGGAACGCCAAGAAAATTAACATAAAAACACAGCACATCTACATATGTTATAACCAGAAAATGTGGCCCTGAAAGAAAAAAAACAGACAGATCAAGATGGGAAGAGTCAGCTCTCTGCGGCCCTGCACGGCTCTCTGCGGCCCTGCACAGCTCTCTGCGGCCCTGCACGGCTCTCTGCGGCCCTGCACAGCTCTCTGCGACCTGCTCATGTTTGTTCTGCTTTACACTGGGAAGTGACTGGCTTCGCTGGGCACGTGCCACGGGGCAAAAAATATTTTTATTGAAACAACAGTGATACATTTCCACAGTTTTCCTGTTAATCTGAGCAAAGTCACGGCAACGGCCCCTAAATCTGACCTTAAATCCCTCTGAGTTTAACGCGTGAGTCTGACAGATTCTTGTAATGGTTGCATCAACACAATGAACCCATGAATTAAACAGATATTTTTTTAGGTAGGAAGTTAGGATTTAAATGTTTCTTTAAATTATTAATTAATTAATTGTGCATTCAATTAATTTATTACACATCTAATTAATTCATACTACATGTTAAAAGTCCCCTGGGAAAGTACTACACATCCCACAATGCAACAGGGTTCATTGTAGTTCCTTAAGGCCCGTATGCTGTGGTTTTTTCCATTATTGTTTTTGCCATTACTGTGTGAGGAGCAGAGCCTAGGGTTGCTGTCTTTTTATCCTGCCTTATCCTGTGTGTATAGGTACCGTGTGCGTCCATATGATATAACCACACACACAGACCCCAAAGATTTACACACCCACGCACCTTTCCTCTCAAATCCATCTGTAAATAGACCTCCTCCCAATGTTTGCTCCCTTCAATAAATGTTCGAGTGTGAACTGAAGTTGTCTGTTCCTTCTGACCGAGGAAGACTCAGTTGAAGATTGATCAGTAATCAGTGCATACCGGACGCACATAGTATCGCACACTGCATTTAATTAATACAATATGCCATTTTATTAATTCATGACATAATAAAATAATGAATTAATTATGCACTTAAGCAATTCATGTTGGCACACTCCATAGACTTCAGGCAAGTACATTTTCCACAATGCATTTCATTGCTAAGTATTCAAATGGCGTAGCAGTTCTTTTATTTACCGCATTCTCAACTCTCTGAAGTACGCTCTGTCCCAATTCCCCCCTGCGTCCTTGTGCACTTTCAGAAAATACACACTTCAGTCAAGTGTGTAGTATGTAGTGCGAGTATTGGGATAGGGCCACATACAATGCTCTCCAGTCCGACCTCTCCACCCGTCACCGTGGCAACAACTGGCAGATTACAAAAAAAACCTTTATGTAAACCCAGGTAAATATTAGATTGGCTTGTTTGCTGACTTGACTAGAGTGAAAGGACACTATATTTTTCAATTACCTCTGTATAAACAAACACTAGGGAAAGAGAATTAACTTTTTAAATTATTTTTTGGCCCGTAGGCTTTATTGGACAGGGCAGATGAGAGTGAAAGGGGGGGTAGAGAGACGGGAGGACATGCAGTAAATAGTTGGAGTCGGCATTCAAACTCACAACACTGCGGCCATAGTTCTAGTTTGTAGTATGCACTGTACACAACCTGAGGCACTGAAGTTACATAAGGCAAAGGTTAATATAGATTTGGATAATAAAGTAATAAGATAAAAGAAAATAGTCAGTTATCTTTTGAGTTAGTGACACTCTGCACAGAAGAGGCTGAGTCCAGACCGAGCAGTGTGCCCAGGTAGGACTGCTCCCGGGGGTCTAACATCTGATCGGGCCTCACCTGGTGGACCACATTAGCGGGCTGGGGGTTTAGTGTGTACTTTTCCAAGAAGGCCAGCTCTGTTGTGGATGGGTAGCTTGATTGTTGTCCTTGAGCTTGCCCCACAACTGCCATGGAGACAGATCCTAAAGTGACAGGCACACGAACGCTGGCAGGAGACGGGATGCTCAGGACGGTGGATTTGGTTTTGTCAAAGGCCTTTGTGGTCTCATAGGAATCAGAGGTCAGTTTGTCTTGGCTGAGTGTTCCCACAGGCTGCACAGTGTAGCGGATGTTGTGGACGTGGTCAACGTGGTATTTGAGTTTGTCTTTCCGTTTAAAAGCGGCACTGCAGTGAGCACAGTTATAGGGCCGTTCTTCTGAGTGGATGACCATGTGCTTAGTCAGCGTCTTCTTAATCCTGAACGACTGATGGCACTCGGGACATTTGTGAGGCTTCTCCCCTTTGACATAAATCATGCAGTTACTAAAATGCACATGCGCCAATCTGATGTAGTAGAAAGTAGACCCAATGAAATTGCAGTGTGAGAGAATATAAAACACCACAATGTGTGATAAGGTATTGTACTAATGAAAAATAAGACAAGACTCTATGTGTGTGTGTGTGTGTGTGTGTGTGTGTGTGTGTGTGTGTGTGTGTGTGTGTGTGTGTGTGTGTGAATATCTATCTATCCTAGTGGACTCAAGACAATGATCGAGATGGGGATGAAAAAGGCTATATATATATATATATATATATATATATGTATATGTATATGTAATATATATATATATATATATATATATATATATATATATATATATATATATATATATATATATATATATATATATATAAATATAAAAATACCTGAATGAGTTCTGAAATGGCTTTCTAAGCTGGATTTTCCTTTAAATTCCTTCTTGCAGACTTCACATTGATGCACAGCAGTTTTATACCTATATCAACCACAAAAGGCAACAGGTCAGAATGTTTGAATATATGTGTCACATGTATTCAGAAGAAGAAGATTCTAATCTTCATAGGCAGAAAGTAATGTCCTGTCCTGAATAAGTACTACGTTTACACGCACAATTGACAAATTACCTGTTATTTTCAGCTATATCATAGCCACAAATGGAGAGTATATTTTGGAGACACAGTTAAATAGCTGGACAACTCAGCTGCTATCGTCCTCAAATAATTTGAACAAAAGTATAGTGAACTTCAACACATACTTCTGCCACACTTTCTGTCCCAAGTGTACAGTTTTATAGTGAACCGTCAAATGATCGTGCCTTCTGAAGCACTTTCCACACTCTTCGCACTGATGTGCTTTCTCACCTAGAAAAAGTTAATTTTAAATCAGTTTAAACGTCAGTTGCAAGGTGAGGGTCAGCAGTGTCCTACCAGAGTGTATTTTTTGATGTTTACTCAGATGGTCATGTCGGATGAAGGTTTTCCCACACTGAATACACTCATAACGCTTGTCATTATGATGAACTCGCAGATGAAGCCTAAAAAAATATATTTTTTATCAAGCTGCAGTTACTTATTTTCCAACAGAAATTTGTCACTGGATCATTGGCATTCATAGTTGCCTATATGAAATGAACATTTTTATTTACTAATATGAAAAATACATGTTTTTTTATATTGGGTGACTTAAGTTGTAAATTATGCTTTTAACTGTTTTAGATCCAGTAATTACAGAAATATTAACTGCAACCAGATTACTGGTAATCTGTTTTAAATGGTTAGCTTGTAAGAATGTGGTGCTTTCACTTGAACTCACCTATTGCACCCATTTCTAATATTTAAACATATGAATTTAGTCCCTTATGGAACTGACCTGTAGGAACTGCCATGACGGAAGCTTTGCCCACAGATACTACAGAGGTGCGGCTTCTCCCCACTGTGTATTCGCATGTGCTCTCTCAAAGTTGTCCTGTTAAAAACAAAGATTTGTTTTAAGGATTGGCACTAATGACAAAAAGTGATATCTGGACATTCCACCACACAAATACTGTCAGTATTACTAACTTGGCTAAACGTGTCATTGTTGACATGTCCTTACTATGGTAAGGACATAGTAAGAACAGATTTAAAACATCACCTTATGTTACATTTAGTGAGTACAGTACTAGAGACATACCGCTCCCTCACAGACTTTCCACAGACAAAGCAGGTCCACTTCCTTTTGCCTCCGTGTGTACACTCTATGTGCCTTCTTTTGTTTCCCGAGTCATTAAACTGCCGCCCGCAGATTTCACAGGGGAAGGGACCTGATAACAGCAAAAAAACTGTTACAGAAAGTACAGGAGAATTTACAGTTCAATTGATGATGCTTAGATTACCTAAATGTGATTTTTCTTGGTGCTTTAACCTGGCAAATCTAGACTTGAAGTATTGGTCACAGAAGGAGCATTTGAAAGGCAGCTCTTGGGAGTGTAAAATCATGTGCTCCTGAAGATGTGGCCTCCGTGTGAACGTCTTTTGACAAACCTGTGGAGCCATTAAGCACATGTTAAGAAGTCACTGCTGCCTTCACTAGGGCTGCACAATTATTGAAAAAAACAAACAAAAGAAAAAATAATTTGAGACAAATAATGTATTAATGTAACGTTTTATGTTGTTTTTTTACATTAGAGAGTAACTTTGCTCCAGGTTTTAGAGGCCAGAACAAGTGTCCATATCTTCAGAACAGATTAAAAATAAATAAATACATCTGATACTATTTTTGTGATTGATTGGAGTGGAGTAATCACAATACAATGTGTTTAATTGTACAGCCCTACCACACACATTAAAAAAATTAAATCATGTTAGTTTAACATTTGTTCTTACAGCACACTTCCATCCTTCACTCCTCTTCATTTTTTTGTTGTCTTGGATATGGTCAGGATGAAACCTAAATTAAAAAAAGAATAATATGAAATCCACTGACAGGTTTTGTAAATAACAGACAATTCTTTAATTAGTGCACATCTTAGTGGGGTGTAAAACTGTGTTAATCACCTGTAGTGCAGGTACGAAAAAACTACTACTATTACAATTGAGGAACGATGACAGGGGGAAGATGTGTACTATAATGGCATAGTTATAATGTTTTGTCTGATTTGTGTATATTTCAAGTTTCTGTTGTTACCTCCTGATGTGTTTTGCTAGAGTCTTTTTGCTGGCATGGAGCTTGTTACAGACAGGGCACTGGTGCTCTTTCTTTGAGGAAAAGGTGTCGTCGTTGTGTTTTTTCTTGTGGACTGTCAAGTTTGACTTGGTGGAGTAGCACTGGAGGCAGATCTCACACTGGAACGGCTTTTCTCCAGTGTGCACCCTCGTGTGGCTCTCATACTTAGCTAAAAGGTAACGCAGAAATAATTAATGTATTTAGATTGCATTAACATACTGCAACATCTTATTATATGTGTCCCGGGGTATCCTACAGACATAAAGATCCTTAAAAAACACTAACACTCTATTCGCTTATTTCTGCTATTGTTTGACAACGGCCAAACCATGTTGGGTGAGACGAGACACAATTTCCACTTTAAAAAGTTTCTTTTAAACAGACCAGAAATATCTAGAACCTTGACATGTTTGAGATATCTTGTGCATCCAGGACAAGAAATAAAAGACATAATTAATAATTTATAAATTACTTTCACAATTGACCCATACAACTTCCAATTTATTTAGATGTTGTAGTTTTGCAGTCATTATAACACAATGTTGTTGTTGTTGTTGTTGTGCACTCTTTTTGTCTTTGCAAAAAACGCAAGGAAAATATATCAGAAGATCTTATGGTAAGTTAAATTTGTCCCTTCTCTACCCAATACTATTACCTTGTCTTTATAGTTGGCTTACACTGGACATGTTACATCAAACTTTCAATCTGTAAGTAAGAGGTTAACGTTAGATTAGAACTAATATTGTACCTGCTCGGTCAAAGACTTTGTCACACTTAGGACACTGCAGCGTCTTCTTGTTGGACATCTGAATAATAACTGGAGCCAGTCCTTCGGGATATTCTTGGCCGACACTTCGTGATGCTTTTGCTTTCATAGAAACAGCATTTGTTATTACGGAATTGTGCTGACTTTGAGTTCTCTCTGTTGTTAATTGACCTGACTCAAGTTCAGCGGTATCATCATCTAGCTCAAAGTAATCATTATCTTGAACGTGGGGGTTGTTGTTTGCTTCTTTAGTTGCTTCCTCCAAAGAATCTTCAAGTAATTTATTTTGTTTATTGACAGTGTTTTCTCTTTCATTATCTGGCTTATTTTTCAACGTTCTTTTTCTGCGTGATGATCTTCGTATTGCTGCAGAAGTCTGATTTTCACTTGTGACTTGACTCACTTTTTTGCTGTACAATAAGCCTTCAGGGTTTGGTGACTCACAATGACTTGGACCTTGAATGTATTTGGGATCTGCTGACAAATCATCACTGGTCAAATCAACTTGAGAAGCAGGAGATTTTGACTGAGCATCTTCAGAAAGCAGTTTTAGTATGTCCATCATGTCCAAAAACCGTGCTGCTGCTGTTAAAGTAGGGATGTCTGCTTCGGTTACAATGCATTCTGAGGTGTATAACATTTCTACTAAATGCTGAAAAACGGGTTCATCCACGTGGTCCAGGGTTACATGTGTGGCGTCTGGATTTTTGGAAAACTCAGCGTGGAAGTAGCTGCTTCCATGGGCCAAGACTGCCTTATGAGCGCTGTACATCTTCCCACCCACAGACACAGACACATCACAAAACCTTTGCCGGCCCCGGTCTTCATTCAGGAACTTGAGGAGGTTGTGACTGTGCTGGGACATAGTGATGCATCTGCTCACAGTATTAGCGGCTCCTTTCGAGTTTAGAGTTGGAGTACAGCTCACAATAGCTTCATTTCTGGCCTCTTTACTGCTACAGGTTGGAGGCAAAGAGATGGTTGGTTTCTTCATTTTGCCCCCAAATAAATGACACCTGTAATAAAAACACCAACAACAACATAATTTTTATTCAAGGTAGTTATTTTGTTCACATGTGTGCAATGTGTAAAACGATTTAGGTAGGTGTTTTAAAATTAAATGGATTATTTAGGTACAATTTAAAAGCAAACTGTACCTGACCGAGGTTTAATGAAGTTAGTATTAAAGTACTTTCCTTAGGATTTGTTTATCTGCAGTCCATTTTCAAAGTATAATTCTTATGTAAAGACGTATTTTCCCTTCATATCATAACCCTCTTTTTTATTTTTTTTTATTTTATGTCTACGTATGACAAAAATACACAACATCAGTTAATCATGCTAACAATGATGCTAACCAATATTTAGAAACATGCTAACAATAGAGAAACTATGTAGCAGGTAAAGCATATAGCTAAATACTGCCGACAATGTTAGCACACTGAGCACTGATCTCTAGAAAACCTGAGTCGTTTGTAAAGATCCCTATCGCCCTCAGGGACCCCTACATCCGCGCTTCAGTTGACAGCGAAAGGGCCCCGTGTGAGGAGAGTGTTGACACACGACACGGCGGAGACCACAAAAACTACTCTCGTACAAAAAGCTAATGTATTTCCCACCTTCAACGCTCCGGTCGACGTGTGGAATCACAACACACTCCAGCCTACGCAGGTAATTGGCAGGAAAGAGCTGAGAAAAGTCATTAAAAATAATAATAATACAATTACAGAATGAGCTCAAACGCCCCACCCTGTTTATATGGAGTGACACGTCCCAACAAACTGACCGCTGATTGGCCGCTTTGGATTTTGCTCCGTTTGTAATGAAATTCCGAGGAAATAAAAACATAAACCTGCAGTTTATGAAGGTTATTTTGTGATTTTATTAAAAAAAAATTTACATCGAATTTATTTATTTTTTTACATCGAATTATTATTTATTTTTTACATCGAATTTAAAAAAAAATGTAATCGTATTTATATACAATGAATATTTTTACTTGATTCGATGCAAAAATAATTTCTAAAGGATACAACAATAACAACATCTCATGAACTCATGGTCTTTGAAACACCAAAGCAATTGAAGAAGAATTTCTAAAAAATACGACAAAGTCTGAGGAATAACACTTGGATGCCAACCGCCATAAAACAACAACAACAACAACAACAACTTGATTCGATGTCCAATTTTTTTTTAATATGCGTAATAAAAACACAAAATAACCTTCATAGCAGTTATCTTATTTGGGGTTTATCTAAGTTCCTCATAACAATTGCATTTTTTACACTCTTATTTTTGTTGTTTATATTTATAAACCATGACTTGTCCTATTCATGGGTTTCAGCTTCCTGTTATATGGATGTTATTTAATGTTTTGTTTCTCGTCATTACTTGTTAAATCATGAAATCAACTCAATTAGTAATTTCTCACACATTGTGTTTACCCTTGAGTCATTTGGGTCACGTTATATTTATTTATCTATTAATGATGATGATGATGATTATTATTACTCTAATTGAGAAAACATTTTGGCTATTCTACTCACCTTTGATCGAAATTTACCTAGGCCCTGTACTAAACTCTAAAGTTGTCTGATTGGCCAATATAGCCTTTTCATTATTCATACACTTCAAAAGTCATTTGATTCACTGGTCAGGTGTACTCAGGGCTCTCACTTCTCTTTTGACTCCAATAGATATTTTTAAAGTAACTCAAATGAGCTGAACCCTGAACCCTCCCTGGCACATTTAAAGCGTAAGACACTGTAAGTGCATTAGCTTAATCCTTTATCTGGCTCAACAGACTCTGTGAACATGTTTCAGTGTCCACATGCGAGGGAAGATGGCCAGGGCTGGAGTTGTCTTTGAGTTAAAATGAAGATTTAGTTTGATAAAAGATGTTGCAATAATGCAGTGGCTAGGAGTGCACTTTTGGAGTTTATTGATTCTTTGTTCAGGTAAGTTTCCTTTATTGAATCTATCCTGCTCTTATGGATTGTGCATGTCGTAGCGCTATACCATACCAAAAATAATTCAATTCTATTCAATTTGTTTTTGTAACACCCAAAATCACAACAGTGGTTGTCTCAAAGGGCAACAGTGAGAACAGATTAAACAATGTTCATGTCCCAAGGTCCCCTGTCCTTAGACCCTCCTTCTTGGTAAGGAAATAATGAATAATTGTGTGCATTACTATACAGCCATGGTTCCCAAAGTGAGGCCCGGGGCCCACTGGAGAGGTTTGAAGGGCACTTTAAGATATATATGTGTTTAAATGTATCAGTATAAAACCTATAGCCATTGTTATTTGTTTTCCATATGTAAAGCAAAAAGCAAAATATTTTTGGGCGGCTCCGTGGGAGTTTTGTGTTAATAAGGGGGCCACAAAGCTGCACAGTTTGGGAATGGCTGATATATTTTCTAAATTATAAGTAAATTGTTTTCTTTTATACAGGTACTTTCACAAAAGAGAGAACTGGTTGTGAACAGCAACCATGCCAAAATGGAGGGACTTGTGAAAACGACAAAGGAGGTTTCCGGTGCCTTTGCTCTCAA
The DNA here is from genome assembly GCF_026437365.1 of Eucyclogobius newberryi. NCBI lineage: Eukaryota > Metazoa > Chordata > Actinopteri > Gobiiformes > Gobiidae > Eucyclogobius > Eucyclogobius newberryi. The sequence goes on from NW_027315746.1 coordinate 18,909,057, forward strand.
CAGAGCCAAAATGGACGCCTTTACGGAGGAGAGAACTGCACAGTGGCACTTTCAGGCTGTGATGATAGTCATTGTGAGAATGGTGGAATATGTTCGCCTCAGCTTGTTGATGGTGAACACTCTTTCTCATGCTTTTGTCTCAGTGGCTTCACAGGACCATTGTGCCAAATACAGACTGTCTTCTCTTTTGAATCACAGGGATACATTTCCATACAGGCTCCAGACCTACAACCTTCTGTCAGTGTAACCTTTAGCTTTAAAACGGATAGAGAGGTGGGGACCCTGTTGCAACACAGAGTGGATAACCTGCTCCTCAGCATTGAACTTGTTGATGGACGTCTTTGTCTTAAAAGTTGGAGATATAGAGGACCACGGACTTTAGTACAGAGGCTCCCAGATTATTTATCGGACCATACATGGCACACAGTGGAGGCATCTCTCGGTGGTTTAGTCAGCCTGATGCAGCTGCTCTGCTCTGGGTCCAACTGCTCCAGGGAAACTCATCCTGAGCTCCAAGTACTAGAACACACCTCACCCCTTACACAACCACAAATTCTTCTCTATAGCCTCACTATAGGAGCAGTCAGTGGCATCTGGGGGTCAAATAGTGATTCAGAGCACCCTACAGCTTTTTTGGGTTGCTTCAGGGATGTCTTTGTGGGCTCAAGGCTGGTGGTGCCAACTTCAACAACTGATGATTTTCAGACAAATGTTACTTTAGGTTGCAGCAATAAAGACAAGTGTGTTGAGAGGCCATGTCAAAACCGAGGCCGCTGTATGAGCCAGGGGTGGAGGAGCTACACCTGTGAGTGCGTCAGACCTTATGAAGGCACCAGCTGTGAACAAGGTAATGTAGTAATGTAGTTTGGTCTCAAAATATTTGCACAGTGACACAATATTTAGGATTTCAGATGTATAAAACCCTATGGGTACACCGTTTTTTTTTTTTTAAACAAAATCACTCACGACAAAAGTAACTGGACAAAGTTCATACCATAAACAAAATGTTCAAATATTTTGCTGAAAATTAGATTAGAATTAGGATTAGAATTAGGTTTAGATTTATCTTGATTTCTTCTTGTTTGTTTGTCTAAATACATCGATACATCTGCACCAAAATGTACATGTGAGCCACATTAAACGATGTGGATTCATCACAGAGCTTTCAAGATAGAACTCATCAAAGACAGGCTCTATTAGACTAATCTCTTCAGTCTAGGAACTACTACAAGATGCTTGGAAGAAGAATGTTGCCAGTTGGACTGCAAATGAGCTTACTCATCTGAAATAGCACAGAATACAGAGTCGTGCATCACAACAAGCATTTAGCTATTTCTAGGCAGGGAGATTTTGAAATCTCTTTAATTAGCTGACCTAGTCTGCCCGCACAGATGACAGCTTTAAGACCTGTGCCATGTGACAAAGAGACGATAGCTTAAGCAGTTCTCGCTGCTTGATATAGATAATAACAACATGGGTGGAAAGGAAAATTGGATTATTCCTTCACCTGGCCAGCCTCACTTTCTGGCCAAACTATTCTCCGCTAGTGATATTGTAGAATCTTTTGTATGTGCAGTGCAGAGCCTAATTCTCTTCACTATTCTTCCATTACAGAGTATATTACAGCAAGGTTTGGAAGCAAAGAGTACCTAAGTTATGCAGTTTTTTCATTGGATGATGACCCAGGAGACACTTTGACTGTATCCATGTTTGTCCGCACCAGACAGTCCAGTGGCCTGCTCCTCGTCTTGGCCAACAGTACCAGCCAGTACCTCCGCCTGTGGCTGGATGATGGTAGAATTAACGTTCAAATCAACAACTTTGAGAGTCTTGTTGGCCAAGGTGCCATTAGTGATGGACATTTCCATTTGCTGACACTAAAACTGGAAGGAACAACAGCCAGACTGTTTCAGTCGGTCCAGAATCAGGGTTCCACAGCCATCAGACACATTCAGGCCAATGCTGGAGATGTTATTTATGTCGGGGGTCTCGCAGACCCAAAAGGTAGTGCCTCCTTTGGTGGCTACTTCAAAGGCTGCATCAAAGATCTGAGACTCAACAGCAGACGTCTACAGTTTTATCCAATAGCAGCTCTGGTGGACTCCTACAATCTGCAGCAGCTCAACAATGTGGAACAGGGATGCAGCAGTGACAACGCATGTGCTGTGAGTGGCTTGCAACATTTGTCTGAATATACGACATTTAGTATTATGAAAGTTAGTGAGGGGATGTTCACAGGTCAATCCCTGTCTTAATGGTGGAGTCTGCTACTCCATGTGGGATGAGTTCCTCTGCAACTGCCCCCCTACCACGGCAGGCCATCGATGTGAGGAGGTTAAATGGTGTGAAATTTCCCCTTGTCCCGCCTCAGCCGTTTGCTTGCCGCACTCTAAAGGTTTTGACTGTGAGTGGCAGATTAAGACTTGGAGGAGTTTATTTTTTCCCAATATACTGTTCTTGTTCTATTAAAATGTGTTTTATTTATTGCAGGTTTATCCAATGTTACAATTAGAACTCTAAACAGCCCTCTGCATTACAGAGGCAACAACAATATCAAGCGAAGCTTTACAAATGTCTCTGTAAGTTTCCGAACAAGACAGTCTGCTGCCACATTGCTGCACACGGTAAAGGGCTCAGACTCTCTCACTGTGTCTTTAATGGATTCCCAGCTGACAGTGCAGCTGGTTGGAGTTGACCAAAACCTGAGTTTAGTGCACGGCACACGTCCAGTTAGTGATGGTCTTTGGCACACTGTTGAGCTGAAGATGGAAACAACAACACTCCAAACCCCTCTGTGGATCCTCATTCTAGATGGAAATAAAACACCAATTGAAAGGTTCAGATCTCCACATACACTGGATTTTATCAGAGAAGATGCAGATATTCTCCTAGGTGGAGTGAATGCTGCCGTCATCAATATGACTGGATGTTTTGGACCAGTCGAGATTGGGGGTCTTTTTCTCCCTTTCCACATGGACACTGAACTCAACTTTCCTAGACCACAGCCAGAGCAGTTTGTGAGAATAGACAGTAACATAGTTACTTTACAAAATGGCTGCTGGGGAGCAAGGGTTTGTGAGCCCAGCCCTTGCCAGAATAATGGTGTTTGTGAAGATGTCTTTGACCTGCACCAGTGCACTTGTTCGTCGGAGTGGACAGGGCTCTTGTGCCAAAGGCCGACAGACGGGTGCCTCTCCAGCCCCTGTATGTTTGGAAACTGCAGCAGCCTTCCCACGGAGTACAAGTGTGACTGTGAACCAGGGTATGGGGGAGACCAGTGTGAGCTGGAAGTCGACCTCTGTGAAAACAGCAACTGCAGTAATGGTGCCACATGTCTGAAGGGTTTAGAGACATATACATGTCTTTGCCCTCAGAATCTGACAGGAGAATACTGCGAGTATGTTATATTTACTCAAGGCTTTATAAAATGACATAGGGATGTATTACTGTCTGTAATATTGTGTTTTTTGACAGTGAGAAACTTCCAGAAATTCCATGGTACATTGAGACAAAACCGTAAGACCTTTTATGCTGTACGGCTACTAAGGCTTATTTATTTCTGAAGAGTTTAAATTATTTTCCGTTTACAGACTTCCTCAGCTCCCTGTGGCTACTTGCATCGGCACACGCCGGAACTACAGTTGCTTCAACGGAGGAAACTGCTCAAAAGAGGAAAATGCATGTCTCTGTTTGCCTGGTTTCATTGGACAGTGGTAGGACAAAATACCATGTGGAAAAGTAAAAAAAAAACATGTAATCATAACTTTTGGTATTTTTTTTGTCATTTAGGTGTGAGAAGGATGTGGATGAATGTGCCTCTGAGCCGTGCATGCACGGAGGCTTCTGTGCTAACTACATCAATAGTTTTGAGTGTGTGTGTGACGTGAACCACTCTGGGAACTACTGCCAAATCGACATCAGTGACTTCTACTTGTATCTGTTCCTGGGACTGTGGCAGAACATATTCCAGCTTCTGTCCTACTTGGTAATGCGCCTTGATGACGGCCCAGAGGTGGAGTGGGGCTTCCAAAATGATTAAAGATGTCAGTTAATAAATCCAAATGTTAAGGAATATATATTTTGATGAAAATACAAGGCATATTAGTGAGCTACAATAGAATAAAAAGAAAACGTTTTAGTTGCATTTTCCATAAGGAACATTTCATAGTTCACATGTGCCTTTGGCTCCATTTTTGATGTGGAATATTATCCTCTGTGGATTATTAGCTGCATGCGCACCTTTAAACGTTAATCTTTTTGCTGTGCATACAGAGCCTACATTGTGTGTACATATATCTTACACTTAATGATATAAAATGTGTGAATCTGACAGAATGACAAAAATAATTGTGTTTTGCCATAAAAATGTATTAAACAATCAAATTAAATTAAATAAATCAAACCTGTCCAAGTCATTGAATTCTGAACATAAATGTGCATATTAATGCATTCACAAAACACACACTAACACTGAGGTCACATGAGGTCTGCCTTCAAGAGAACAGTGTAAACTCAAATAAATGTGGACTTATCCATGTACAACAAGTAAATTCTTTCAACTCTTAACACTTGTCACGCAGATTGCGCTCACAGAGCTCTTTGTAGATTCGCTTTCGTATGTTTGGCATATCCCTTTGAGAAAACTGCAACGATTCAGAGAATGCAAGACATCTGGAATACTGAGGAAAAAAGCAATATAAATCACACAAAAAAGAATAATGAAATAAGTAACATTAAGAGCAAGAGATGACAACCAACCTCCAACACAAACACACCACAGTCATTCTCATTAGTTTGTTGTGGAATTTCCTAACATGAACAGTAGATGGAGACAAAAACCGTGTTAACACAAAGTATACTTGTGCAGCAGCAGCAGCTCATTTCAAACCAGAGAAATGCCCACCTCAACCAATGACACGGTCCAGCCTTCTTTAAAAGCGTTTTTTTTCTTCTCTTTTGCTTCGTTTAACAAGTATTTTAGAATGTTCTGTTGAAATTGTAGCATTTTAGTTTGTAATGTATTAGAATATAATATCAAGTAGTTTTTTTTACCTTTGCTATTTTATGGAGATAAAGTCCTTGGGAGTCATACAGGCAGACCTTTTTCTTAACAAAGTCTGCAGTCACCAGACACCAATGAACCTCAAGGTGCACAGGCACCAGAAGCAAATGTTTTGAAAACAAATCCACCTAACAGAAAGAAAAGTAACAGTATATCACTTAAATTCCATAAGTAAACTCACATTACAATGACATCAATCTTACCTGTTTTGTCCACCTCTTGACTCCTTCATATCCCTTAGTTACAAGTTGTCTGTGGAAAAAGCTGTTAAGAAAATGGACCTAATGAAGAGAAAAAAAACAATTTTAAAAGGAATCCACAGTGTTATAGGGGTTAACGATTCTGTTTTACCACAAGAACATTCCAGGTTTAAGTCTTGGGATAATCTGTGTGAAGTTTGGATTTTGTGTGTGACTAGTTAGCACACTGACTGGACCAAAATCTGTACACACAATCAATTCATCAAAATCTCCCTCCCTCCCGACTTCAAGGATCAGAAATCAGGTTCCCATGGTTAGGCAACTAGTGATCATGGTAAAGGTCTGATTCAATCTCCAGGACATGACTCTAAATCAGTGGTCCCCAAACTTCGGCCCGCGGGCCGCACCCGGCCCGCTGGGCCTTTCAATCCGGCCCGCTGGGCCTTTCAATCCGGCCCGCTGGGCCCGCTGGGCCTTTCAATCCGGCCCGCCAAGCTTGTCCAAGTTATATTAAAAAATATTTGAAAAAATGTTTAAAAAAATGTCGGAGTCAAACTCATACTGTGGCTGGCCGTTCATTTTCCCTTTCGCCTGTAATGCCCACATTTCCCCAAGAGATGGCACTGTTCCCTCTAAGCTGCGCCTGCGCAGCTGCGCACTGCTCGCACATAAGATCTATGGCGCGCAGAAAATAAAATTCACCACAAACGGCCACTGGGGCCAATCAAGCAGGAAGCGCAAGTGTTTGACACACTGTAGATCTTGTGGACAGCAGAAGCACTGTCCAGGGGACACGTCGTGTTCTCTACATTTTTAGTTTCAAAACGCTGTGTTTTATTACAATCAGAATCATATTTACTGAGAAATTAGCGCCTTATTAGTCCCGCAGAGCGGACCGCAGCCCGAGGCGCAGCGCGGACCGCGGGCACGTTCAGTAGACATGTCACTGGCGTGTCACTATTGTGTAAATGAGACTTTCTTGGCCAGACCTGACTCACGAGTCAAAAGACACATGTGCATCATTATCTGGATCATATTTCTGTGTAAATATCTCATGTCACAACGTCACACTCACTCACACTGAGTACGAGCTCAGGAGCAGATGATCCAGATGTGAAGACACAGGTAAATCAGCTCACACAGAGTCTTCAAGGACAGAGGGGACAGAAGGGACACTAGAGACAGCTGTGATTTGTTCTAAAGCGGGTCTAAAGCAGGACTAAAGCGGACCGCAGGGTGCGCCGCGTGCGCCACGAGGCCCCCGGTTTAAAAGACGCATCACTACTGCGTTTATTTATGTGTAAATATCTCATGTTACAACGTGGGCACCTGCGGTTTATGACAGGTGCGGCGCTGTTAGTTTATGAATAATATCATCTAGAAATGGTCTTGAAGTGGCATATTTTGGAGCAGTTGATGAGCATAAAGTCACAGCAAGAAGCAAACGCAGCATCAACCTGGACAAAGTGTCCAACCACTGGAGACATGAGAAGGACAGAAGTGCAAAAATGTAACATTAAAGTCAAAATGTTTGCATATTCTGGTGACATTTATTAAGATGTTTTATTCATGGATATTAATCATTCCATGCTGTTACTACTAGATCATTTATGGGTAGAAGAAATGCTAATAAAAAAACGGTCCAACACTCTTAAACTTAACGACTTTTGTGCTTCACTGAATGAAACAAAACCTCCGGAGGACGGCACAGAAGATGCTGGTCTTGTTCTGCTCGACCTGCATATGTGAGACATTCAGTGTCATGAACATGAACAAAGCCCGTCACAGATCCAGCTTCACTGACAAACACCAAAGGATTGATCCTGAGAATTGCCACAACAAAACTTACACCAGACTTTGATGCAAAACAGGGAGATCAACAACACTGTTCCCACTGAAATTGAAGGTCAATTTTCCTGCTGTGTTATGGAAAACAATTTTTACATTGAGCATTGCATTTGTTGCTTTGTTACAAGTTACAGGTCAAATCTTGCCTGTAATTTATAGTAATTTATTAGTTCACACAAACACACCATATTTTCCTGGCCCGGCCCCTCGGCCAAATTTTAGAACCCAATGTGGCCCTCGAGTCAAAAAGTTTGGGGACCACTGCTCTAAATGATTGTAATGTCCCCCAAAAATGTGCAAAAACAGATGGAAACAGCAGCAATAAGGTCCCAGCTGAGGCCAAGATAAAGAATGAGATTCCAATTCTCAGGGTAACGTTTCAATTAAAATAGGGTGTGCCACGAGGTCAGCACAACATTCCTGCAGTTTTTTTTTCTATTCCATACAAAGAATGGGACCAGGAAGGATTAGCCATGTAGTACTATGTGTCTACTGTAATGTATGGTATTTTATATATGGTATCAACAAAGATGCAGTATCACTTACCTTAGAGTGTGCCAAGTCCATTATCAGTTCTCCATACATGTTAATCACCTGTGGCAAGATGATTGATATTATGTCCCACATGTTTCCATTATAGATGGTTGTGTGTCAGGCTTTTATTCAAACCTGGTCATTTAGCCAATTCTCACTGGCCAGTGTTGACAAGTCATCCAACGTTAGTGTGTGCTTCTTGTATTTCACTTCAAAATATGGGATAGTATTTATTTTGGCCATCTCTTCTATGGTTGTCTCCAAAATCAAGACTTCACTGTAAAAGAAAAATACACATTATTACAAAGATTTGTCCCTGGGAGTGAGCCAGAATAAAATGCATTTAAGTAGGAATAAAGAAACACTTACTATTCCTTGAAGTCTTTTTGTAATTTCACTTTTAGGTGTTTTGATAAATCAATTTTCTCTAGGGGAATAAAACTTCCATATTTTCGGTGGAAGTCATACAGAAATTCTATACAAAAAGGAACAATGCTCAAGCTGGTTAAACAAAGAATCATCAAAATGTAAACTGAAAACAAAACTAAATGAATGAGAGGAAAGATACCTCGAATATTCTTTGAAATAGTTTCATGTGGACTCTCAATTTGAATAGAAAGCTCTTCATTTTCTTTGGCCAGAGTCACATCAACGGACAAGTGCTGTTGGAGCACTTCTGTGTGCATTACATTGTGGGAAAATCTTGACTGGTCTCTTTTAGAGTCATTCAGAGCATCAGAGACGTCTGCTTTTGAGGGAACGTCATGATGAATTAAACAGCTACAACTGACCTTGCACATTTCTACTTTCTTTTCAGAAGTTCCATTGCTTAAGACATTAGAGGACTGGGAAGATCCTTCTGTTTTGGCGATCCTCATGTCTCCGTTTGTTTTCAAAGGGGTCCGTGGACGTGAGCAATAGAAGTTCTTGATCACTCGTCGCTTGATTCTGGACCTTCCCAAATTGCCAGTTTCTTGGCGTTTTCTCCACAACCAGAATTGTAATTTGAGATGTTCTTTGGAAAACATAATAGCGTTCTTTCTGCTGTGAAAACTCTTTTTCTTGTCCCTTGTCCAGATCATGTTCACTTGGACGTGCACCAGGAAAGGACAGACCTTATTTTACACTCAACCCGAGGACCATTGCCTTCTCTGTGATGCACACATTATGGTTCTTCCTCGCTTCTTCACTCTCCAAGTGTTTCTCTTGTGTCAAGACGGATGGACCTTCAAAAGAACCAAGTTTAAATTATACTTTTGCAGCAATGAATTCTAAGCGTGACATCCAGCCAGACCGGCATGGCATCCCAAAATGTAAATACAACTTCTATGTCGCACATTGAGTACGTCACATCCACAAAGACCAATCAAAATGGTCTTTTTCTTCTTCTTTCTCGGTTTAATAACACTTTCCAAACCAAGGACTACGAAAAGTCTGAGGAATAAAGTCTGGCGGTAATGCAACAATTGGATGCCAACCGCCATAAAACAACAACAACAACAACAACAACAACAACAACAACAACAACAACAAGGAAAACCATGTATGCTGCCACCTACTGTACCGACGTGATAGAGCGACCTGATAGCTTACGTTTACTTTTAAAAGATGGAAGCCTTTCGTCCTATCCTCAAGTTATCTAAAATGATGTGACCTCATGTTATTGCAACCTGTATAATCAAAGTATAATGCTACAATTCACTGGATAAATATCAGAAATATATAAAGACACTTGTGAAACTGAAATACAGCCATCATAAATGAATCAAGCCAGAATACCCAGACAATTATGGGTTTACTGTGGAATTTAGTTTTTTGTTTTTGAAATTTAACTTTAAAAAAGCAACTATTTCTTGTATTAAGAGAATGCAACAATAGATAAGATATATACAGGTGAGCTGGCCCCTGTCATCACGGACATTTTTAGCACCTCCTTGGAGTCATGCCACGTCCCAATCTGCTTCAAGTCGTCCATCATCGTCCCCTGTCCCAGAACTTAAGACGCTCTATCAGTCGTTACGTCTATAAAAATGTCTTTGTAACAAATTATTGTGTATCCATTGTGTATCTTGAAACTACAAAATACAATCTTCATAAACAATATTTTTTATAAAGATGATTGTGACAACTTGGCCCATAGGGTGTGACAACTTACCCTGCTGCGGGGCATGTGTTGGAACTCTAATAACTCTGGGTGAGAACAAGATGAATGGAATGAAAAGACCAAAAATGGTTGTCTTTGGTTTCTGAGACAGAGATAAGAATGAAAAAAGTGGTAACATACCCCAGTCTCCCCTACAGATATCTGCTCCCAGATGTATTGAAATATAAGCATTAGCTGCTACCCACACAGGTAGCCTTTGTAACTTGGCCTTAAATGACATGATGTGAACTCGCAGCATCTGCCAAGACTGAACAAATATTCCGAACAAACATTCTTTTAACTTGTATTCATTGAAATTGGAGCTGATCATTCACTGCGACTCCACTGAACATTTTTATTTCTACAACCTTTATTCATTGATTCTTTTAAGGCTAATTGTTAAGAAGCATAATATTATTTCATGTAAAATACAGGCACTTTACATTGTGAATAGAATCAGTTAATAGACTAATAGATAGGTAATAGATCATACATTTGGCTAGGAGCCTATAACCTATAACCTATAAACCCCAAAGTGATGCAGCAAGAGCAGTTTATAATGTTTACCTTGACTGTTATTGCCTCATGTGGCCAATATATAACTCACAGACAGTGAGAGCCCCATTTCTGTGTCTAACATTCTGCTTATTCCACCAGATTCACTCTCCCATAAACAATGCAGTGTCTGAAGTTCGTAGTGGCTTTGGGACTGCTGATGGGGACATGGGCGCAGATCAACGTGTTGCGTCCAGAATGTGACTCTCCCGAGGCAGAAGAGGCTGCGGTGGCAGCTCAGGATTTCCTAAATTCTCAGCACAGTCATGGCTACAAGTATGCTCTCAACAGGATTGAAGACATCAAGATTATTACAAAGGTATTATAATAGGTCTAGTTATCGTGGTACAAGTATTTTCTTGTCTTTTTTTTTGTATCAAAGTACAGTGCAAAGAGGTGTGTGTTGTCTGCTGCAGTAAGTTTGTTTTGTCTTCATAGTTGGATGGAGAGAAAACCTATGAATTGGAAATAGAACTCCTGCAGACAGACTGTCATGTGTTGGACCCTACGCCAATCTCAAACTGCACCGTTCGACCCAAAGTTCAGACGGTGAGAAGTAACTTGCACGGAATGAGACTTGGAAGAGGAGATTATTTTTTATTTTTCATTGATCAGGCAGTTGAGGGAGATTGTGATGTGGTCTTGAAAAATGTCAGTGGAGCTTGGACCGTCACAGCATTTAAGTGTAAAACTGACGGTGACCAGTATTCTTTATACTGTAATATTTTATTACAAAATGTACACCAATTAATCATGATTACATTGTTTACATTCAGAGTCCACAGAAGATATTTGCCTGGATTGTGCTACCCTCCTCTCCCTAAATGACACCAAAGCCCTGGACTTTGTTCAGGCCTCTTTGGGTACATTTAACAACATGACAGAGAATGTCACTTTCTCCCTACTAGAGGTTGGAAGGATGTCATCACAGGTTAGCATGTCAAAATGTATTCATCTGTATTGACGCTGTCCTGGGAATAACAAGGATTTTCAACAGATTGTGTCTGGTGGGCCAATCTATTTGGCTGAATATATTGTTGCGGAGGCCAACTGTACTGGAGATGTGTGTGAACCCTTAAATGCCATGGCTGTAAGTACAAAGCTGATGACAATGTACAATGATGATAGAACATAATAGCATCCATCTTTCTGCAGACCCTTGGCATATGCTCTGCCAAAGGATTGAATTTTCAGCATACAGTAGACTGCAAGATGTTCCCCAACATGGTAAATTATACAAAAATCAAATATCCACAATTGTATACACTTCTATACAGAAGCTTTGTCTGATTTCCCCCCAGATTAATGTGCTTGACAGCAACAGCACTGCAGCTGCATCTCCAGCATTCCATGTGCACACAAGTAACCATTCAATGCATGGTCTGCGACACCACAAGTTGACAGCTCGCCACGACCCTCTGAGCCTCTTGTCGGCAGAGTCAGCAGAGTCAGCAGAATCTGCAGAGGTGGTGCCTGTAGCCCCAGCAGCTGATCCTGTTCCAGCCACAGACCCCAGTCAGGCTGCACCCGTTGCAGACCCTGCCCCCGTGGCAGACTCAGCCTCAGATTCATCAAACAGTTCCCAACTCCCTGAAATTGTGTTCAAGAGGGACGTAGCTGCAGTGGTCGCAGACACACCGGCAGCTCATGCTGCTCCAGTGCCTCTTGTGCCAGTTTGTCCAGGACGGATTAGATTCTTTGATTAAGTTGGGCTTTTAGAAATACATCAATTCAATAAAAGCAATAGATTTAGACACCTGCAATTATAAACCATTGTAAATGTTCAGTTTAATTACAATATGTTCACTCTGCAGTTTATAATCTTTAAGTACATTTTAACAGTCATATGGACTTTTTTCACATGCCCAATCCACTCACCCATAACTGCAATTGCAAAACAAATGTTTGACATTGGTAAACATTGTTGGCCATGAACCCATTGACTGCTATAAACTGGTCACCGCTAAGTATCCCTTCAGTATTGCAGCAGAATTATACCGGACAGTTTTCCCAATCAATGGTATTAAACCCAATTACCTTTGTATACACACGTAAACAGACCATTAGTTTTTGGGTAACATTTTATTAATATTGGCTTTTCATATCACTAGTACAGACATCTCCTTTCAGATAACTTCTTTCCTGAAAAACAAACATTAATCATTTACTGCAGATTTTAAAAAAATAAAAATCACTGAAATATTAAAAGCTGTTTCATACATTGCCTTTGTTGTAATCTTTGAGGTGTGATTTCAATTTGGGGAACATCTTGTGAAGTCCTATGTATGTGACCAAAAGATGAGTAAAGCCTCTGTGGAAATCTGACAGTGGTAAGTTTCTGTCTACCAGAAGGATCTTTGGATGAAGGTGGTGCATTAGGGCCAGTAGAAGATGAAGTCTGTAGCTGAGGTCCAGGCTTGCCTCCCGGAGTCAAGTCAGCATTACCAGATTCCCCTTTGAGTTTTAAGAATTCTTTTGGGAAAATAACTTCACGTTTTTGACCCAGAGTGTCAGATGTCAAAACAGGGTTGCTACTCTCCCTGCCTGGTGGACCCTGTTGAAGGAGCACATAGCCCCTTTGCTCAGAGAAATAACTCTGAGTCTCCTCCCGTTTCGCTGTTTTTCGGTCATCAGCAGAATGGTGGTTGGACACTCGGTCTTGTTCTTGAAGGGTGTGATATGGAACCAAATTAGGAACCGGCCGATCTAAACTTGCTGGCCCTTTCACGCGTTTGGCTGGCTTAAGTACATGCTGGTGACTCCTAGACAAAACGTTTAGCGCTGGTGGGCCATCAGACTGCTGTGAAGATTGGACATTATAGGGCGAATATACATTTGCTCCCTGCACTGGAGCAAAATATTCAGAGTAATGTGAAGGAGTTGCACTTGAGGGAGCGTCAGGGTGGTTTTGATGGTTCCAGTGATTCATAACACTATAGGGGACATAAGCATGGGGTTCAAAATATGGATAAGCAGGTTGATTACCAGTTTGCTCATTGGGCTGGTTCTCAGACTGTGTAGCAGGATTGCCCTCTAGTGGTCGGTTGTATGTCTGCCTTTCATGCTGTCCTCTGAGTGCATTGCTGAAGGCTGTGCGGCTTGGATGGACAGGTGCTTCCCCAAGGCCTGGTGGACCATAACCAAAGTTTGGTATAAAGCCATTTGGTAGTCCTTGTAATGGGGGGAACTGAGGATATGAATTACCATTTTGCTCATGTGGAACAAAATGATACATGTGATGATGGAAAGCAACTTGTGGACAGCAATAAGGAAGTCCGAGTTGGCAGTACTGGGAACACACTACTGGTTTGGTTCCAGGTTTAGCATTTGGTGGGAATATAACAACTGTGCCTGGGCGTGAGATGGGAGGGTTGTGTGGTTTTTGTGTTGGGGGGGTGGGGGTTGTGGGTTCGTGAGGTGGGTGCTGGGAAGGAAGGGGGTAGAAGTACGGACCAAAAAACTGATGTTTAGGAACAGTTGCCGGTGGACTGGCTGTAGAAGTTAATTCAGGCTGCTCTGTGGGATAGTAATGAGGGTACAGGTAAACTGGTGGCACAGGACCTTGTGGCTCTGGTGGTGCAGTGGACTCCGTAAAGGCCGTGGGCTTCACCGGATCTTGTGGATAATAAAATGGATAGGCTGGGTGAGGCTCAGGCATATACCACTGTGGATAGAAAAGTTGAGTTGAATCCCGCGCAGGGTCGTCTGGATGTGCTGGATGTGCTGGTTCGTGTTGGGGGGGCACGTTAGGGTAGAACATAGAATAGGAATGTCCCACGCTATCATCCAAGCCCGGGGGCACATTCCCTGGATTCTTCTCACCCGATAGGGGCAACTCCGGGTACCCTGGATAAAATGGTTGTCCTACCATCTTATCGCTGGTGGGCTGAGGAACTACTTGCTGAACAGCTTCTGGATGTTGAATGTACCAATGGGAAGGGTAAAACTGGTTCCATGTTTGGCTCTGGGCTGGTGGTATAGGGTATTCTGGTACCCGAGGAGGTGTAGAATCATCTCCAACATCCATCATCGGTTTGGAAGAGTCGGCTGAATACAGGGAGGGGCAGAGGACCTTGACTTCATTGTCCCTTAACAATTTCAGACCGTAAAATCCATCCTGAAAATAAAGTGATAAGAGTACAATCCATTTATGGCATTTCAATCAACAGTTCTTAAAAATGTACTTTTGTCTCCATGCAGGGTTTGTAGGAAATGGAGATGGTTGTGCCCTCAGGATGTTCAACTGCACCAAAGCCACACCTGGGCGAGGCTTTCATCAGCGGCTCCCAGTTCCCATTCACTGAGGAAGATTGTACATTAACATAACTACAAGACTTTGTAGTTTATGTCGATGGAAACTTACGGTTCACTTTTATTTCTGAAAGACCAGAAGTCCAATCAGTTTTTACAACCATTCCCTCTGCGTGGCAGGTCACCATCGGAGGGTTAGACGAGTGTGACAAAGGCTGACTCAAAGGGCAGGACATTTGCACTGGTAATCCCAACCAACGCAGTGGAAGCACATAACGGGACTCCTAAAAACACGACTGCATTAACACGGAAGGGACACATTTCGAGAAAGCCAGTGTAGGAGTAAAGATCACTTACTTCGACTAGAACAAAGCAACCATCATAAGGAGCCACTATGACCAGATCCCGACGAGTTGAGCTGATTTTATAACCACAGCTTTTAGGCAATTTAGATAGGGAAAGAGGAGAAAGTTCACCTGAAGAGAAAACAATGCATCTAAAATAAAAGGGTTTGAAAAAAATATATGTAGGTACCATAAAAAACAGCAGCTCACCCCTGTCCACAAAAAGCAGAGCACCTGGTTTAGAGTCTGCATCTTGTACTTTAAGCCTCATGTAGTTTCCGGAGCAGTCTACGGTTGGGTCCATTTTCAGAAGTCTCTCCACTGCAGTGTTGTCATGTCTTGGAAAGCCATGTTCTTGTGGCGGGTGTGAGCCAGGGACTTCCCAGGCTGACGAGAAATAGAAGTTTAGAATTACATTTGATAGAAGATAACATTGCTTATAGATAATATTCCCCCACTTACTCATGTCTGACTGATAGTCAAAGTCTAAATCTATTGTTTCCTTTGATTTGCCGTCTTGCTCAGGTTTCAGGCCAATTAACAGTTTCCCATGATGCCAGTGAAGCATTTTGCTCAGTGATATACGATTTTCTTTGAGTTTTTTTGTATGACTTGTACATTGACAAAGAGAATATAATAGAAAAAATCCTAACGATAATAAAACTAAATTGTTGTTGCACGCCATTGGTGCAATGAAACAATAAAACAAAAACCAAACCACAGCAAACTAATGTTTCAACAGTGAACCACTGGAACTCAATGGTCTGATTGAAGGCTTAAAGAGCTCTCACTGTGGCAGGTGCTGCTTATGATTCAATCAGGAACAGGAAGTCGTGCCTCAGTCTCTCCCGGGACAACCAATCAGCATGGAGTCAAAGGCTACCCATGTGTTCATGCAATACAAGAAGTATGAATTATAACATCACTTTTAAGGGAATAGGAAAAATAAAATAAAATAAATAAAATAAATAAGGGAAATGTTGATTATAACATGAAAATGTTTTAACATTTTCTAGATTTATGTCTGGAACTAGTATATATCGGGATAACCAGTGATGTAAGCTATACCAAAAAGTACAATGCAAGCATGAAATATATGTTCTGTAGCTTCAGTTATTATTCTCATTATCAAATAGTTTGCATAGAAAGTCAGCATATATATAAGAAAATTAAACATTATGTTTTGAGAAAATACAAATGACTACAGTTCTTTGTTAAATACATATCAAATAGCAGGATTGGATCGTTTAGAGTCAAATAGATTGTAATCATCCAGTGATGGACTTCCAGTGATGGAAGTCTCGGAGATACCATATTTCAGTAAAAAATCATGGCTATTAATATCACAGCTTAAGATATTAGTTTGACAACAATACTGCAATGATTTTCTTTTTTAAATATCGTTTTGGCCCGAAGGCTTTAATAGACAGGAAAAATGAAATGGGGGATGAAAGAGAAGGGAGGACATGCAGTCCAGTTTCAAACTCACGACACTGAAGACGGCTGCACCTGGAGCCTGGCATATGTGCTGTGAATTAACCACTCAACCACTAGGAAGCGCAGCAAGGATTTTCATCAGTTGTGTTGAGAGCCAAAGTTTTGAAAAGGTAAACTCTTTTCTGTACGACAATATCCCCTTTTACAGCAACATATGGAGTTTCACATTGGGGTATTAGAGCGAATTTGTGTTTGGAAATCCTTCTCCAATGTAATAAAACCTGTTGCTGTTTTGGGGAAAGTTTCATTTTATGTCATTGTCACATCTTAGCAAAACTAATTCCGTGCCAAAAAATGTATAGATACTGCACCAGGAATATGAAACCGAAAATGTTTTTGTTGTTTTAAGAATTGCCTCGACCAATTTGTTTTTACAGTGCAATTAATGCATTACAAATCTATATATTTTACACCACTTTCTTCATATTATTTTAAATGTGTTAAAATGTGTTTACTAGTTTTATAGCATAATTTGCTATTGATAATGAAATACATTTAGAAAATACACTCCATTTTTGTATGAAATATGCAATGATGGAAACAAAAGCCATTGATGTGTGGGACTCTTGAAACAGCCAACAAAATTTTAATAGTTTACATTTAATTTCATTCCATACAAAGCTTTTATTTTCTTATTGTGGCTTAGTATAAAAATCCAACACCAGCTACTCACTGTTTTAGAAAGAAATGCACAAGACAATGTTCTTCTTCCAACCAACACAATTTCAATGTGTACAGAGCATCATTTATTTTTTTTAATATACTTCTAAGCACCAATACTATGACAATTTGTGAATACATTTTTCCATGTCTAAAACACAAAGATGTCCTTGATGTTGAAGGCCATCAGCCAGGTTTATAGTCAAAATGCACCAATAGTGTATTCAGGAGACAATGCTGAACATCTGGTCAATGATATGAAGCAAAACTAGTGTGTACAAATTGTGTTAATCTACACAGGCAATTAAGTTATACAGCCACATCAAGATAAAACAAGTGAATTGGTCCAATTTACAAAAATGTAAGAACCAATGGACCAGCAGGTTGTGGCTTTGAAACCTTGGTAATGCTGAGCTCAACAGCCAAACAATTCATCAACTTTGGGAACACATTCATTTACAATAGTAATATGTTGTTATGGAGTAGGACTATGGGGATATAGGGTACACACAAAGAGGAGTGGTCACTTATTGAAAGGAGGGAGGGTTTGATGGCTGATGAGATTTTGTTTGTAAAATGTCTTTTTTTTTTTTTTTTTTAAATGAAATGCTTTCACAACTGTGAACATGCAACTTTAATGCCATTTTGATGAAAGAAAACAAACTAAATTTGGCATCTCTGTTCCAGTATTTAAAGTACAATGTGTACCTCAATAACCCTCACATAAGTGACATTATACAAGGCATATTCCAATCGATTTCACTCTTTTACAGTGTTTGACAGAGCAAATGCCATTGCGGAAGTGCCAAAAACAAGAAGTGTATGACTGTTAAACCAGGAACATTTAAACAAAAGAGTGGACAATAACACAAAGTCCTTCGTATAAAAAGGTGACTGGGACAAAATAGAAAAATCTACTCATAGAAGTCAGTGTGGAATATTGGGGCGGATTCTACGCAGATTGAGAGGCGTTTAATCTCCAGACCTCCTCAGGTACTCGACCATAGCACGTGCTTTCAGATTAAGATTTCCACAATGGATTGCCTCGTTCCAATGAAAAAAAAAAACAATACTGGAAGAAAAAAAATTAACAAAATGGAAGAGTCTCCTCCTTTCAGAGAACAAAGGGGGACCAGAGATGACGGTCTTACCACTCCCCATAGCTATTAAAAGTTTCCATGACATTTGACCACTTGCAGGAGAAATTTTAACAGCAACATTTATTTTTTTCCTTCTTTATGTCCCACAATTTGAACCAAGCCAACTTGAAAAACATTAAAAGCCTGAATCCCTCAAGTATTTTGCCATCTCGAAGGCCTTCTTATTCAATACGCCTCCGTGGATTCCTTCTTTTCCCATAACAAGAACCAAAGCTGAAAAAAAAAAAACAGATAGAAAGATAGTTTAGAAATGTGAAAACCAATAAGATTAAAAATATATATCACAATTGAAAACAATTAAAAATGGTTGTCAACAAAAAAAAAAAAAAGTTGTCCTTGTAATTTAGCTCTAAGACATTAAAATATGACTTCAATTCTCTGATGCAACAATGTAAAACAAAATATTACGTTTTAAATGCCAATTGTGAAATACAGCAAAGTCTTGGATATATTAAAAGCTCCTTTTAAAATGTTGTAATGAATACAGATGAGTACCTGTGCCTGCTTTTCCTACAGAGATATTGTAGGTTGGTTCGCCTCCTTGGCTCTTCGTCCGGATGTCCATTGTCCATTGTCCATCCTCCTGCAGGCCGTCTCGAAGAATTGAACACTTCTTTGCGCCCAGGGTCAGGCCACTTATGAACATGGAGGTCCTGTCCTTGGCAATAAGAGAGTCGATTTCTTGGGGCTGGAACATAGAAAATTTCATCAGTATCAGATGAAAGAAACCAATAAGTCTGTTGGAAAAGCCATTCACTAGTAAAAAAATACAAAATATACCCAGTGGATGAAAATGTGCAACACTTCAATGCCTATTCAACTAGTTTGGTAAATTCAGAGCTGTTAAACACAAATCTCCTTGTGCAGGACAACAAAAAGGGCACAAGAAAAAAAAAGAAAAAACAAAAAAAAAAGGATAGTCCTGTAAAGACTAAAAGGTTTTAGCTTTAAATCTTTGTCCGGCAGGATTTACATTACGATCACATTTTAAAGGGGCATATACAAAATGAATTTAAGTTTTAATATCACCAATGTATGAGAAAATGTGCCGATAAACTCCCAGGATCCACACGCGGTCAGATAATCTCGTTACTCGTTTTCCTATAGGCCACTGTGGATGCCCTAGCTCAATGCTAACACACATGCGTCTGTGCGGACAATAAGACAAGCGCTTTCAATCACCACCTTCACCACAACCACTTGTCTTCTAATGTCTTACCGTGATATTACTAAAAGTACCGCCAGATTGTGATGCCCAAACATATTTGGCGTCAGTATATCCAACAATGGCGCTATCCTGACAGGAACCATCGGCCATCAGGTTGTCCACGTAGGTTTGCCACGACATTCTGAAGAAAATTAACTAATATTTTAAAAGCGCTGGATATAATGCTACCACACAACAGGCTGTCTTGGTGGCAAAACAAATCCGTTCAGTCCCAAATCTATGCCACAATTTGGCTAATGCTGTGGCAGCAAATAAAGCCGGGAACAAGGAGGCGGTGCAGGGTGTAGTCCGTACCAGATCCCTCCGCACAATGAGACAGGGGCGCTCTTTAAGACAGCGCAGTGTGATGCGGGCCAGAACCAGAACCACAATCAGAACCGACTGTGCGGAAATGCAGCCGAGGAGGACGACCACAGACTGTATCGAATTATTATTTTATTTTAAATTAATATTTATATAGTCACAGGTGGCTATGCTATGACATTTTTTTGACATCGATTTTTTTTGGACATCGAATCTAGTAAAAATATTTGTTTTAATTCGATGGGAAAAAAATAAAATAAAAACATAAATCGTAATAAAAACACAAAATAACCTTCATACTTATTACTCAAACATTTGATTACTGGAATCACTCTTTGATTCTCTCTCTTTAGGTTACAGTTGTTATTTTGTTTTTGTTTGATACGGCTTTACTTATTTATTTTATTCCCCCCTAGTTCTTAAAGGTATTCAGCAAAGTTGCCTCTTGTCTTGTTTAATTGGTGAATAAAAAATAAATTTGCGTTTACACTCTAAAACCACTAGGGGCGATGGTCTCCATGAGTTTGTCATAATTTGACTCGGACCTGAAAGAAAACAATACTTTCACTCTCCATACCATGGACCTATGCTACAGCCCATCTGCTATTTAATGTCTACTTTTAAATACAATACATTCTGGTATGTTGTAAATACTACAACATTCCCATCAAGTTGCCCCTATTGTATAAAACTGCATTTGAAAGAGTGCTACAGCAGACGGACTTATTGGTTGGTCTTATTTGTTTATTATTACTTTATTATTCAAATATAGAAGCGTGGTGTCATATTTTCGATTTTAAAATATTATTATTTTTCATTTTATGATTAGGTTTATTTTCATTATAATCATTGTTGTTATTATTTTAATTTTAGTTTGTATTTGCTCTGCTGTAATTTACTGTGTCTGTGTGTATTTTCCCTCATTCGTCTTATATTTTCCAAGTTTGGTTTGGTTACATTTCTCTTTAATCATGAGTTTATAATTGTCGTTTTTTTCCAGGCGCTCTTTGAAGGCGCGCGGACAGCGTCGTATTCACAAACCTCTTTACGCAACTCTCTGTGCGCAGTCTTCCTACCCACGATGCAGCGCGGCGCACAACATAGCCATCTTGTCAGGGTTGACTGAGGGAGGTAACGGCTGGGGCTGTTTATATTGTCGTTTAGTTAACAAACGCGAGGAATTTATCTGCGGTCTCGCCCCAAACTGCACAGAGATACGCACTTCGTGTCGTTACACGTGAACTGAAGCGGGTAAAGTGAGCTGGTCCCGAAAACAGTTTTTGTGAAGATGTCTCGCTTACTTGTGCCGACGTAGGGGGAGTGTGCAGCAGGCAGTGGCTTCATTGCTAGCGTTAACCCAGTGAGTGGAGGGCTGTGGGCCCGTCTCAGCCTGAAGTCGCGTCTCTGGCTGGGGCCTTTGACAACTGCACAGCCGGGACTTGGACCGATCCGGACTGACCCAGAGCTTTGGATTTATCGTCTTGCGTTGCCTTTAAAGGTGATCGAAGCCGCATTGCTGGACTAGACTCCCGATTGTGAGCCCGTGAAACGCCACAGAAGAGCGTCGGGTAAAGGGATGGCGCAGATACAGCAGGACTTTAGTTAGCTGGTAAAGTATTTTTGTCCAACGTGATGTTTAATATGAATTGATCTTCTGCGAAGCTGCAACACGGCTCGTCTCTTTTGACGGAGGATAAATATAGCCATACGAGACTTCGAAAGAGGCTGCCAGTATGTCTAAAATGCCGGCCAAGAAAAAGAGCTGTTTTCAAATCACGAGTGTCACCCAGGCCCAGGTGGCGGCCTTAGGAGCTGCGGATGACACGGAGAGCCTGGACGACCCGGACGAGTCGAGAGCTGAGGATGTGTCTTCTGAAATCTACGACATGTCGCGAGTGGAGTATGAGCCCGCCAGTGACAGAAGTCCATCTGAAGAAGCCCAGAATAATGTTGTTGAGGTAGAAGCATCAGCACACATACCTCCAGCAAGTCAGCTGTCAAACAAAGGGTCCAATCAAAGTGGCCAGTTGCAGGCAGGGCTTTCAGCTGGGCCACCCATCGCCCCTCAGCAACAGGCTGCTGCTGCTCCCCTGAACACATCATTGACCGTGTCCAGCTCAGCTTCTCCTGCTGCCTCTGGCTCCACAGTGAGCTGCACATCACGCTTCAGAGTCATAAAGCTTGACCATGGTACTGGGGAACCTTTTCGTAGAGGCAGGTGGACTTGCACAGAGTTTTATGATAAAGAGTCGGAGGGCTCAGCGGGAAAGGCTGGAGACAGCATACGACATGCCAGTACCACACTGGACCCCAGTGGAGAGCGTGACAGTGGACTGGGACATACAGCGGGCTCTGCAGCAGACACAATAGTGTCTTCAGCCCGGATCCTATCTGTGGAGGCATTAACCACACAATCAGTCCAGCACACAGGCTACAACGTCCGTCAGCAGAGCCTTAGTGGCACGCAGAGTGCCTTCTCAAGCAGCAAACCAACTGCTGTCCAGCCAGCGCAGACCGGTACCGGCACCCTCCAGCAGCCTGCTCCCCAGGCTGTGCTGCACATGGGACAGAATGGCCTGCCTCAGCCCGGCATTCACTTACACAAGTCACCTGTCATGCCCCCTTCTTACCCTCCCCAGCAACAGCTTCCTATGGGACACCTGACGGGTCAGCCTGCAGCTCTGGGGCAAAGCCAGTCAGAGTTCTATCAGCCCACTGGCCAGAGTGTCCTTTCTCCTGGGCAAGGAGCTTCCTCAGTCATGCCTGGAGCCACTACTACAGTTTCAGTGCCCAGTCAAATTGGGGATGTTGGGGGTACTCTGACTACAGGACCACCTCTTCAACAGCAGCCAGTGGGAAGTGTTCCTGGTTCCTTATTGGTCGGTGGGTCTACTTTACAGACTCAGTACATCACAACGGGACAGCCACCACAACATGGTGCATCACCATCCAGCGTACAGAATGTGCCTGCCAATGCAGTGGGCTCCAGTGTGCAAAGCACCATGCCCGCTGCTGTGCCCAGTGCCTCGAGTGCAGTCATGCCAAATGTGACCAGCTCTGCTCTGTCCCCAGCTCTGTTTAAGACTGCAGTGGCGCAGGGGATCCCAACTGCTGGACTGGGACAGGTTTTGAGTGGAAGAATGTCTGAGGTTCATTTGCCCGGGAAGCCTCTGATGAGTGATGCCCTGCAGCTCTCCACGCCCACCGTCAACAGCCTGTTTGGGATCCACATACCCGTGGATGGGGATGAGGACAGGTAACCCTACACCTGGTGCACCCACAAACTAACTTAACAAACAAAAGCAAGAATATATACTGGTCAACCACACAATTTCAAAATTACTTTCATTTTGAGTAGTAGAGTAGTATAAATGATCATGTTCAATTCATTGATGAATTTTCCTTTTGGGTAACTGCAGAAATACTGGTCACTGGTCCCTGGTCCCTGTCTGACCGTGTGACATGGACTAATATACACCCTGAAAAAAATCCTAATTCCATCGGGGTCAAACACTTAAAGACCTCTCCTGCGGAAAGTTCCCAGTACTTCTCTTTTCTACAAGCAGAAACTTGTCAGCTCACATGGGTCCTGTCATATGGGATTCTATGTGTGTGAAAGCCCCTCTGTTGCTGCTTCCTCCTGGACAGCAGTGGCCATGTCTTCAAATCTCAAACCTGTGTTTAAGTACACCTTTAACCACTTTTAAACTTGGCTCTTTCATGTTTTAGAGAAACGATTCTTTCAGTTTCTATTATTGATGAATAGTTTTGTGTCAGAGTTTTGACCCAAAACAAGTTTCATAAGGTTTGTAGGACTGGGCTCATGTTAACTTTGTTGGCTTTTAAACTTGACTTGAGCTTTTTGACCTCCAGGGCATCATTAGCTTTTGAAGAATTGTGCAGTATTTTCTCATGTAAATGTATTCAAAAGCTCTTTACTAGCTGGTTAGTGCAGAAGAGGAAATGTAGACTAATCTTCTTCTGTAGTTGGCTTACTTTACCAGAGCATGTGCTTTCATTCCTGACTTTGAGCTCAGTTTCACGTATAGAAGGCGGCAAAGCTTAGCGGAAATGATACTCACCCTGAAATCTCTTGGTGGTTTTCTTTTGAGAAATGTCCCAACAAAGTGTAGCTCTATATTTATTTTGTCCCCTTTCCCTGTATTTCTATTTATGCACTTGGTTCTTTTGAATATAAATCTTACACAATAAATGCATGAACTTGTAATTAAATATTAAGTGTTGATGAAATATTTATTTATTGTGCAGTTTCAATTGTGGTACTCAAATGTGGATACTGGCCCTGAGTTGATAATACCATAATTAGTTACTGACTTAGTTTTAATTCTAATTTTAATGTTTAACCCTTTTATAGGGCTGCCAGTACTTCATCAAAGGATTCTTCTGATGCGCAGCATGATACATGTCATTTTATTTTGAGTGATGTTATCCATAAGCTGACATTAACATTAGTTTATTGGCCGCTCTGGGGCTGATAAGTGTGGGTGGGGAGTCTTGGTACAGATATTGTAGACTCTCTATCAAACTCACAGCAGTAGTCTTTCCAGCGTGCCCCTGTGGGCCAGATAAGAGCCCCGTCAGAGGGGCGTGTCAAACCTGTTTTCTCACTGAACCCTGCGGCACATTTAGTCTACTCTATTCATTAGTTGCCTGTGCTTTTGTTTGTTTGTAGAGTGCTCTGTTTTCGAAGCATCAGTTATTAGTGCCAGATCCTTATACCTCCCACATCCACCAATGGGCTGACAGACGAGGGCTGACAGTTGTGAGGATACAGCGGACGTGCTGAATGATGGCAGCTGGGGTTTGCGCCCGCCGAGCCTCCGTAAGAACAGACATATGAGCTATGTCTAATGTAGCCACCCTTGTCTTTGTCCCCGATTGGTTGTATGATGCAAAAAAAACTGTACTTTTACCTCCCAAAACTGTTTGACATAACTTTACTTAAATGTTTACATAAATTCTCGTAATTCTCTCTCTGCCAAGTTCCAATGGAATTTTGACATTTCCAGCATAGATAATTCCTGCTAATACCCATTTTAAGGATATTCAGATTATTATCAGATTATTGCTTATTGATTAAGTCACTTCTCCTATTGGTTCGCCCCTGTCATGCTTGAACTTGATGACCTGCAAGTGCTATCAAGCAGTGTATTATATATTGGAATCTTGGTCACAGAGTGAGCCCTCCTCTCGTTGTGTCTAGGATCAATCTTCGTCAAACATGTGACCAACAGTAAATACAAGCGCTTCGTCAAAGGAACGGCTGGGGAGCTCAGCCAAGAACTATGCAAAATTATCTCGTTTCGCTTTATTAACTAACTTTTACAAGTGCATAAACGGCACTAGCATGTAAAGCTAGTCTCAGTTAACCAAGGCTCAAATATTTGAATGTGACTATGATATGGCGCACACATACTATGCCTAGTCCCTGACATTCGCATAGACAAACTTTGGTCGTAGCTGTGATTGATCGTGTGAGTCCGGCCATCATACAGTTTAATATTATGCACGTAAGACAAAAAATGTGCAGTGGACACCAGACTATACTTGGCTTGGAAAAAATATTCCACATGCTGCTCAGTGCTCAGCTGAGAGATGATCTGGGAGCGTCAAGTGACGACACAACGTTCAAGTATCGGTTCGGGAACTCCCTGGTATTGGGACCACAATGTAGCACCTGGTAGTGAGCCGATGCCCGAGACAGAATCAGTGCAGTGAATCCCCTTTCTATGGCTCACATTTGTGTGGGGCTCACTTAACTTACTCTAAACCAAGTCTAAATTTATAACTGAAAAGAAAACAAGCTATTAACACGCGTTACATTAAACTTTCATAACTACTACTCAAAAATAAACACTGTCACTGTCACCTTAAATGAATTCCTCTTAATATAACATACTTCTACACTGACTCTTATTTAAAGTGCTGATTTGTCTAAATTGAACACACCCTGCTCATCTGCTCACATTGTTTTGCTCAAAACTGTTCAGTAGTACAGGTAAACGTTTATGCTGCAGGATATCGTCATTTGAATTGTCTCAAAAGACAAATCGCACAGGCTGCCATTATCTAGCGACCAGCGTTTGAATGACAAAATATCTATTCTTATTGCTAGGGGTTCCCAGTATCGGTATCGGCCGATATTAATGTAATTGAGTAATGTGGGTTTCAGTCCAAAACCACCGATATCAGTCTGCGGTGTCTTGGCAATTAAAAAGTTAACTCTGCTGTCCCTTCAGATACAGGAAGAAAACAAGAAGGAAACTTTAATCCCAGAAATGACAAGTTTAAAAGCTTTAGAAATCATGAAATAAATGCGTGACTATTTCACCCGCGATAAATGCACATTATTATCATTATTTGACTAGTTTTCCTCCTAAACTATCAGTTTAGACACGTTTACTCCAAATAACTTGAGTGTGAGAGGTTTTAGGAGACGTTGTGTGATCAGACAGTGTCTGAGGAGGAGCTACACGAGGATGACACACGGACTGGAAAGGTTCAGCGAGAAACTTGAGTCTAAGAAATAATCTAAATAAAACGGAGAATTCACAGAATGGAAAAGTGCACATGCTAATATTAATCATATATTCTAGCCTATAGCATTTTTTCACCTTTTCCCCCAAATGAAGGGTATAATGTGTTCTAACTCAACATTTAAAAATAGATTTGATTCTTATTTTTGAAATACAGCAATATTTCTTTGTTAAAAATATACTTTTTAAAATATCAGCCTAATATCGGTTATGGGCTCAAGCCTTTCCAATAACATCGTATTGGTCTAAAATTTCCTTATCGGCACCACTAATTATTGCATATATTTGCCACTAATTTGTAGTTTGACCTCGATAAACGTGCTCAAATGCGCAAGAGTTTTTGTATTGTATTTACTGCTCCTACAACATCAATGTTGAATCTAATTGCAATTGCAAAACTTGCCATTGGATATTCATCCAGAATGATTTAGACTTGTACTGCCATTGCATTTGTCCTGAATCTAAACCTTGGGGGTGGAATGATGGTCCCTAGTGTTTGTCCTCCTCGGTGTTCCCTTGAAAGTAATTACAGTACTGCAGTTGTGATAGTTGTGATACCTCATCTTAAAAATATAATTTATTTTCTCTCTCCAGTGGTTTACAGCTGGCCTTAATAACTAAAGCTTTAAATAACATTGTGCCTCTAGTTGTTTAGCTGAAATAGTTTAATTGTGCTAATATAAATATCTATAAAAGCCTGGAAAACTGGAAAATACAGAGCCCGTGCTGCCCGAGTGGTTAAGGCACAGCACACATATGCCAGGCTCCAGGTGCACCCGGCCGCAGTGTTGTGAATTCAAATCCCAACAGTTTACTGCATGTCCTCCCTTCTCTCTCATTCCCTATTTTCATCCTGTCCTCTCCTGTCTAAAGCCTACAAAATCTTTTACAAAAAAGAAAAAGGGGGAAAATACAGAGCCCAGGTCTAAGTGCAGCAAGGAAGGGGGTGTGTCCTTAAGTCTGTGTGCAACAATTATCCTGCTTAGGGTAGGGGCCTCTGGTCAGGAAACTCGAAGCACAAAGGTAGTAAGCTGTAAGTTTGCAGTTCATTGAGTTGAACAGGGTAAACTCTTGTCTAGAGCAGGTTCCCTCTGACCTGTTGTCCTGTTTTCAGCCGTAACACTTCTCCTCTGATGCATCCAGTGTCCCACGTCACTAGTGCCATATACTATCAGAGGCAAAGGGGTTTGATTTCTTTTCCACTATTCAGGGGCTGAGCAGCTTTCATAACCTGTTTACATACTCCTGCCTGCCCATACAGTGCACTATGTAACTATGACTTTTTTTTAGGTGTAAGGTCTATTACCTGCTTGTTTCCATGGAGATGTTATTACGTTGCTTGAAAGGTTTCACAGTATGGAATTTTAATTGTCTATCATGGAGACAACCAGGCTAAATTACAGGTCAGAAGAATGCTTGTTTTTCTTTTCTTAAAGGTCCCATAACATGCAAAATCGACTTTTCAGAGCTTTTAACCTTCTTACATTGCTATTTGTGCTTCATATATGTACCCAGAGTGTTTTTTTTTTTTATTGATTCCCGCATTGTTTAGCTATATTACAGACTATCTCCTTTCCACGAATCTCCAAACAGACGGGGGGTGTTCACAGGACCGCGTCATAATCACAGGCACGCGTCATCATCCCCCCTCACCCTCCCCCCTCTCCACCCGCCTCCCCCTCCCGCCCCCTTCCCCCCGGCTCCGCGCTGCTGCAGGCTCGTCTCCTCATACAAGCCCCGGAGTTTTTCTGCTTCGATTTACGACGGAACACGGCTCAAAGAGGCCCAAAACTTCATTAATGATATCGCACTCTTTACTATTATCACAATGGTGAAGGTTTATGAGGCAATTGATGCAGCAACCGGGAAAATAAACGGAGAGAAGTTCTATCCGATACCGAAAAACCAGGAAATAAGAGCGCGATGGACATAAGACTTTTATATAGAGATAGAGATATATCTGTTCTGCGCACGCTGTAGAATAAACACCAGATTTATTTAGGCTCAAAGTAATGTTGATCTGAAGTTCTATCGTTTCTCACTCAGTCGCGCGGCAGGAGCGGCGCAGCGCGGAGCAGACAGCTGTGGGGCTACGTCACGGGTGGGCGGGGCACACACGCGCTCTGAGACTACGTCACAGGTTGGGCAGGGGAGCCAGATCGCTCTTCGCAAGGGTGGGGGCGAATATCAAACCAATCCGTTTGCATTTCCGGGTTGGTGAGGGGGTCCAAGGTCTGGGTGATTTTCTTAACTATTATGTTAAGGGTGATGCACAACCCTTATTATTATCAATTATACACTTAGGATAGACTACGAAACGTGAACAAAATTATGTTATGGCACCTTTTAAGGTGCTTTGGTTCGTAGGCTTTATCTGACCAGACAGTAAAGGGTAAAATTGGGAGAAGAGCAGGAGGGCACTCAACAAATTGTCAGCCAGGAACCGATCTCCTGAAGCAGAGCCTGACATTTGTGCTGTTATAACTCTTAACCAGCACGCAGCACAAGAATGCATGTTTTTCAAGGCATTACTTTTAACAATAAAAACACCTGTGAATAAATGCAATTGAATTATATTTAGAAAAAAATAATATTGGGGAACATTTCAGGCAAAGCAAGTGATGATAACTCCACCAGAAAAGGTACATAGTGCAGCTTTTTGAGGGCAGTATTTCATAAACGTGCAGTGCTGTACAAAATGTGACACATCTGAAGGCAACACTTGCTAAAATGTATTGGCTGTGAAAGTAATTGCTATTTTACTCTCAACAAAGACAAACATTACAAAATTGAGAAAAACAACAATTTACAATAATTTTGAAGTATGTTCCATGCACACACCATGTGTGTTTCCGTGAGTGATAAAGTGGCCTGTGGGTTGAAAAATACATTCATAATGGCCTATTCCGTGCTTGATGTCTTCGGCTTTTAATTTAGTTTAATTTTAAGCTTGATGATGCACACTTCTGTGCGTGAATAATTGTGACTTCAATAATACTAAATAAATACTAAAGAAACTTTAATATTGGTACAGGTCTGGATCAATCAATGATCTGGATTCATAGTATTCATAGTATATAAATAATATTAGGGCAGGGATAATGAACGGGTTTACGCATTGCATAAATTCGTCTGTTTTTTACATTGTTAAATTGTATGTGGTGATGAGCTTTTAAATAATTTATTCAGGTTTGTGAAATAATTAAATTAAAATGTTTTCATCTTAATGTATTGCTATTCATGGGCTTCCAGATGGGCGCAAACATAGTATTTTCTATGAAATATATACAAGGTAAATTCAAACATCTTGAATCTGATAGTTTTAGTTAAATTTCTGTTAGTGACTAGACTCGTTCACTTTTTTATTGGAATGTGATGTCATCTGAAACCCAGCAATATGCAACATTTGAGGAGGTTTTTCCATCCAAAGGTTTTACATTGTTAGTCTCTATGGCAACGGTCCTAATTTGTGGTCATTCTGAAACCCATAGATACATTGCGAGGCAAACAGGCCTTCCTTTAAGATTCATGTGCTGTGTAGGGCTGGGCAATGAATCTAAGATCAACAGATCCAGATCGAGTCATGTGAAATTGACATTATTTGGGAGGGATTTTTCGAGAGATCCACAGTCAGTCCTTTGGTAGTAACATGTGGTATTGAGCAGAGTCAGACTTAAGACATTTGAATATTATTTGTGTTGAATGACACACAATAAAAGTCTGTATAGTTTATGTTGATTAAATTACAACAGGAAATGTTTACTTTGTTTTTGGAAAGACCAAATGGGGAGTGGTAGGAATTGTTTTAAGCCGGTGCTTCCATGTCCTTTATGTTCATGTTGTGTTTGTTTAGTCCAGTTGCTTTTCTTTGAGCCGTTCACATTCTGGGGCCATGTTTGAGGTGCACATAATTACTGTCATTTTATCTGAGTGTCTGTAGTGCTGTCACTCTGTCATCACCTCCCCCAGGTTTCAATAGGTACAAGCCGCTCCTCCAGTCACTGCTGGGGCCGGTTTGGGCCGAGCGTTTGTCTAGGGATGTACTGTACTGTGCTGCAGATAAACTCAGCTGGGAATATGCTGCTATCTTGTTTTTGTGACGTGTGGCTCAGTGACACAAAGTCTAGTTCTATGTTGTTCTGTTCCCCTCTGAGTCATGTGACAATACAGGAGTCAGGTTACAACAACGTGTGTCAATCAAGGTTTAGTCAAGACAGTCATTTAGTGGGATGACAGTTTAAAAGCATTTGGTTTGATGCTGAGTAATCTAATACTAAATACCAATATTAAAAAGTAACTTAAACTAAAAGTAAAACTAAATGTTTTGGTGGGTACTTGAAATGAAAAAACACTCAAATGTTCAGTGTTCTTCACCTAAATCATTTTAGCAACAGAAGACACTTCTGGTTCTACTTCTGCTGTAGAACGTGATCATGTGACTTTCAGCTTAGTCTGGTTCAGCTCCTGCCTCTTGTAATGAACAGTGGCACCAGTTCTGCGTATGTGCTTAATCTTGTTCTTCTACTACTCCAAACCTGCTGAAAGAAACTCCCACAGGACTGGTGAAATCTAAATAGTTCTGACCTACTTCTGCAGTGTGGCAGCTGGATGGACGAGGTGGAGAGCCTTGAGTTAACACTTGGCCTTTCAGCAGCGTCTTTGCACATATCCGCTCTCCTGTGCTTTAAACAAGCATTTTATTATTATGCTTTTGTCGTCTATTTAGTATTAAACTACTTCATGCATTGATCTTTTTTTATTCGTTGTAAACCACAATATTGATAGAAAACTGCTTAATAATAGAAACGGGTTTGAGTTCCTGCTCAAAACTGCTGAAGTGATTCTCTTCTGCTGCATGGCCCCGCCTCTTCATACTGGCATTTCACCACAGTAAGCAGCAGATTTTAATCTATTTTGTTTTTATTGTTGAAAAATGGCTGACATTTTTAACCCTATATTTATGACCCACAGGCTGAATTTTATATATATATATATATATATTTTACTTCTACGCTAATAAGTATGGGTTTAGGTGAAAACAGACATTTTCTGAGCATTAAAGCCTCAAATGCAGGATTACTCAAACATACAAGAATCTATTAAAATACAACAGTGTAAGCTAGTGGTGAGGGAATACTGTTGTAATATAGTTGAAAGTTCATAAAAGTACATCTTAAAGGAATAATAGAGGCTTTTCAAGCGACTGTTGGTCCCTTTTTTTTTTAAACTGCACATGCGCACACTCACCAGGCTCACCCGACTTACCCCCACCCTTCTGTTGTTTCCAAGACGCCGCCTACAATCAAACCTTGTGCATGAGCACGCAGTAGCCCCGCTGCAACATGTGCTTTTATTAGCGTGACGGATGGCATCTCTCGTCTCCGCAGATTTCCCATCTCCTCTGAGACAGCTCGAACACAGTCTTTCTCTGTTGTCATTTTGTACTGTACACTGAAGGAACTCGCTAAACACACCGGCATATCAACCACGCATGCGCAGCCAGGGAAACGTGCTGTTATGCTGGGAACGAGGCTGCAGGTGTGCAGTAACACACAGGGAATGGTTGACATGTGGGAGAACTACTCGGCTAACCACGCCACTAGGAAATGAGACTCAAATTGCGCGCCAAAAATCCTCTATTGTTCCTTTTAAATATAAAAGCCTGTTGATTTATTCAATTGTTTTCAATAGCCCGTGCTGATTGTCGTATGAGGTCAAAAAGGATTTTTTTTAATCCCACCTGGAACAGAAAGGTTCCACATGCGATCAAATAATCAAAAGTTCACATTCTGACAATTTAAAAAAAGCTTTAGGTCTCCGTCAGCAGAACACCAGCAGTTTGATTCTATTCACTAATCAAACTCGCTTCAAGACTGAGGGGGCGTGTCTTATCCAGATCATTTTATACTTCCATGGATGAGAAAACATCTATTTCAAGAACAATCCTGTGTTTATTTTGGTTTTCCAGACTTGAACTTACTTTTTGACCGCTGAAGATTGCAAAATGAAAAGGTTGTATTTGTTTGATATGGGTTAATGAACATCTAACCACAGTATCTGGTATGCAATCGAACAATATTGTATTCATTCTAAATTCAGCCAAAGTCTCCATCCATCCATCTTCTGCCGCTTTATCCGGGGCAGGGTCGCGGGGGCAGCAGTCTGAGCAGGGACTCCCAGACTTCCTCCTCCCCAGACACTTCCTCCAACTCCTCCGGGGGGATCCCGAGGCGTTCCCAGGCCAGCCGAGAGACATAATCTCTCCAGCGTGTCCTGGGTCTTCCCCGGGGCCTCTTCCCGGTGGGACATGCCTGAAACACCTCCCGAGGGAGGCGCCCAGGAAGCATCCGGAACAGATGCCCGAGCCACCTCAGCTGGCTCCTCTCGACGTGGAGGAGCAGCGGCTCTACTCCGAGCTCCCCCCGTGTGGCCGAGCTCCTCACCTTATCTCTAAGGGAGCGCCCAGCCACACGGTGGAGGAAACTCATTTCGACCGCTTGTATCCGCGATCTTGTTCTTTCGGTCATTACCCAAAGCTCATGACCATAGGTGAGGGCAGGAACGTAGACCGACCGGTAAATAGAGAGCTTTGCCTTTCGGCTCAGCTCCCTCTTTACCACAACGGTCCGATGCAGCGACTGCAGCCGCTGCACCGATCCACCTGTCGATCTCACGCTCCATCATTCCCTCACTCGTGAACAAGACCCCGAGATACGTGAACTCCTCTACTTGGGGCAAGGACACCCCACCCACCTGGAGAGGGCAAGCCACCTTTTGCGTTCATTGTGGCGGTTGATCTCCAGAACACACTTAAGTAAAAGCTATGCGTCATGCTCAGGCCCCACTGTGACATCAGCATACAAGAATGCACCAAACGTTTATTTTTGTCGTCCTACAATCCCCAATCTGCTAAAGCATTAATGTGAAGCAACGTTTGAGAATGTCTTGGACTTCCTTGTAGCATCCTTTTAATCTAGCTTCAGTCTTGTGAGAAGGTATCTTGTAGCACAACCTCCTCAACTGTGTTTGTGGCCACACTCACTAGGGTTTATTAGGCAGATGGCGCTTCACTACTGTTGAGCACACAGACTGGTTTCACAAAGAGCCTCTTTCAGAGATGGATATTGGCATTTTATATTTTAGTTTTACAAAGACGGGCATTGAGAGCTGAACGATTTTGACATGAAAACAAGAACTCTTCCTTCTCCCTCGCAGACTTGCTGGACTCCAGGTTGTTTGACCTCCAAGATATCGGCAAATGGAAACCGCTTTTCCCCTTATGTATAACTGTGGAGGCGTGTGCTTGGCTGTGTTTTCTTTGCCTGCGAGTGAAGTGAAGCAATGGCAAAAGAGGGGGTCTGTAAGAGGGTTCAGTCATGAGGTAACTAGAGAGAGCGGGTTTGTGCCAGCGATTTCTAGGAAAATGGCTTTGGCTCTTCTATAATATTCACACACATGCGCCAGGGCGACTCCTCCTTCCCTCTGTATGTGTTGGCTGCTGGACCGTGTCACTATGAGCCCATATGCATATTGTGTATGTGAGATAGCAGCAGGGAGGCTCGAGACCAGATGTGTGTGTGCATGTGTGTGCGTGGCTGTGTGCTAAGGGTCAGAGCGGGGATTTCCTTTCCCCTTCCCGACATGCATCCCATGTCACAGCACACACTGTTCCTTTGTTCTTCTTAAACACAAATACACTACAATCACAGAGCGTTTGTTGTGATACTTTTAATGCCATGATCCTAAGCAAATGTGAACCAGTTTCAGTGGACGAGTCAGTCCTCTTTCTTTCAAGTTGATTGAGTGATCGGCAGGTTGTTTATGAATAAGCCTGAGGGAGGTGTGTGCTCTCTATGAAGCAATCTGCATTCCTTTTTGTCCTCTCCCTCTATTGCTCACTCTTTTCCTCTCCCCTTCTGTCTCCCTCTCTCTACTTTCCTGGTTAAATTGCTCCAGACCTCCTAAAGGCTCTAAAGGGAGCTAAGAGTTGAGTTCATAAACTGCTACATTAAGACACATTTCTAGGAATCACATGTCGGTTTGTCACAACATGTTCTCATTGTTTTCATCTGCTCTGTTTCTGTTTTTCTCTCTCCCTGAATACGGTTGACACAGGAACCCCTCCAAGGCTTTCTACCAGGCCTTCCAGTCTGGCAGCAGATTAAGAGAGTCAAAGGCCCTCAGTGATAGGTACAGTACTGCCCTGGTTTGGCCTCTGCTGGTCTGCAAGAGTGTTGCATTTGTGTGCTATGTGCGCCTACAGACTTTGCTTTATCCACATGCATGGGTTACGTTTGTGAGTCAAGAAACACTGTACATGGAGCAACAACATCGTCTCAAATCGGGAAAGCATCACAAGAGTCTGTCGGCTTGTAACAAAAATCTGTTAACAAGGCTTTAAACCAAAGTATGAAGGGTGAAATGCACAAACAAAAACTTCCTTTGTTAAGTTTTAGGCAGATTACAGCTTAACCAGGAAGTGAACTCAAAGCTTAATAATGGCTTTGACAGAAAAGAAGAAATATGTATAACGTTTCAAATCTCAGTGGAGCTGATGGAAAATTGATGTTGTCAGATCATACTTGTCATTGCAGCCATTCGAATCTGTACATTATAGTTATCTTTATGTCTTGTGAATGCATCGTAAAGGAGGAGGTGCGAGCATGTGCCCTGGTGCTTTTGCTTGAGTTCTCGGTGTTGGGTGAGATGGTCATTGTCTGCTGAGCAACTCTGAGCTCTCTGACCAAAGTGAGAAGGGAAGCTGACAAACCCACACTGAAGTGACAGGAAATGAAAGCGCTTAAGTGAAGTATACATCGAACACATTGCCAGCCCCAACCTCTGCAGCTTAGAGCAGTGCAGGAAGTTGGCATTCAGTTTAGTTTTTGGTTCTGAAGGTTGTTGTTATTGTGTCACGCTGTCTGCAGGGTGACAAAGTAAATAGTTAAACTGTTTAAAATGACTGCGGTAGGAAAGTTAACTACTTTCCACCATTGTATAGATTATGTTGCCACATTCCTTTTGGCTTTGCTTGTTTGTTGTTATTTTGTAGTGTCAATTTTGAAGAGCGCTTGGTTCAAGTTGGATTTTCTCCTATAAGTCGGTCGTTCCACTTGACTTAGTTTTTCTATGCACCTGTTGTCCCAGGGCTCATGAGCCGGCCTCGCCTTCTCAACATGCTTTAACAAGTCTTCAAGTCAATTATCTAGACCTGTCTTTATTTTACTGCAAATGACTCAATCTGATTATTCCGCCAATTTTGATCCATTTCCACCAGCTGTGTAAGTGACATCAGTAGTTACATTCTGTTTGCTTAGTGACACTAGTAAAACAGTGCAGCCACATTTACCAAGCCCTGAGCACACTTTTGTTTTGAGTAGAGAACAAGTTTGTGGCTTTAACATAAGCTATAGAGGCTTAGCCAAGATCACGTGCATCAGGAGTGAGCTTTAAAGTGGCCTGGACAGTGTGGCCTCCACTGCCTCCTCCTGTATTCGGTTTTACAAGTGGTATATTCATGTTATATCGACAATCTTAATCTCTTTTCTAGTGTCTCTTTCTTTGTATGCACAACCGTCATAAAAGCAGTTGTGACACGTGTAGCTTTCAGCCCCCAAATTTTTTTTTTTAAAATAGGCATCAGAGCTTCTTGTCCTCAAATAGAGGGGGACCTCAATCCAGAGTCCAATGGTGTTCCAAAAGGCGGCACCGGGAGCTTCTGCAGGAACTTAAGTGTCCAAGCGAGTGTTTACTATGTTTAACAACCAGTGGGGGGACCCGGGGACACACTTGGTTGGACATCCTCTTTACATATTTAAAAGCATATTTAAATGTGCATTACAGGGGGAACCCAGCCAGGAAGTATACTATGAATTTTAAATTGCCCCTTTGTGCCTTGTAGCATTTCTGCCTTAAAGTGTCAATGTATTTGATTTTGAAACAAGGCCACAAGAGAACAATGCTGAGGAAATTGTGATTTCAGCAAATTAGGAACCAAATGTGCTAATGTCACACCAACAATAACATTTAGATCCTACTTTGGTGCATGTCAAATGTACCTGTCCTGTTTGATTTGCTGTACAATGCTGTCTGGCTGCAGAGACATTGTTCTCTGCTCACTCACTGTAGGTCACAGAGATCTGCGTTTAAGGGACACAGATTGTCAAGTGTCCTTTTATGAGGTCCCACTCTGTTATGGGCAGTGTGCAGAGGCCTAGCGCACCTGGAGTTCAGCAGCATGCCACTGCTGACATAGTAGCATCAGCATTTATGAGCACCATCCTTTTGCAGCTCATGGAAGCATTCATTCATTACAGAAAGTAACTGTTTTGTTAAATATAAAATCCATATAAATTTCCCCTGCAAAACCGTTAGAGCTAGTATACAAAACTGGTTTGTCCAGTTTTTGAAAATATAATGCAGCTGATTACAACTTCTCCCCAAGCTATATTTTCATTCATAATAAAATGATCTCATTGCAAACCCCCTAAATTATTTGTATTTACTTATTTTGTTAAAAACCTTGTGGCAAATTGGCCCCACAAGGCTTCACTGCCAGCCATGTTTGCTGCTGGTTAATATCAGGTCATGGCTAAATGGTTACCAGATGTGCACAAACTGTGTCTTTATACAGTGCTGTAACTATGGGAGAGTGGAATTGTGTTGACGTCTCAGTCTTTCTTCATGTCTGAATTCCATGGTAAAGCAATAAGGGTGTAGCCCTCCAGTCCGTTGAGCCTGTGCTATACATGCTGTCTTTTGAACCTCTTGTGGAGGGACGCTATAGGAGCGCCTGTCCGCGCCTCCTGTCTAAATTAAACACACCAGGTCCAGCTCTGAAGTCGAGGTTTGTTTGTTTTTTTTCTGATAATAAATGGTGTTTTATAAGTGTGTGTGAGGAGTTGCACAATGTTTTGTAGGCCGGCCTGGATCTGACGATTGCTAAAACGTACGTTCTTGTTGCTGATTTGCACTGTGTTGTGGGTGTGTTTGAGTGACAGCAGATGTGCTTTACTAAACACACAGCCTTGTTCATTGTGCCATCTCGGCAGCATGTTCATGGTGTTTGAGCAAATGTATCTGTCACATCAAAGGCAGAAGGTGACTGACAGCAGAGGTATGGGGAACATTCCTCTGATAACAAAGTGCTGAGTGCTTTTGTTGGTCTGAAGGACCTGAGATGGTGGAAAGAACAGAGAATCTTGTCAGACTTTGCATTTGTGTCATAACTCACCACATGGTGGCATCAGTGTTCAGCCATGAGGCCTTCCCATCGTCCTTTGCCCGTCACGTCAGAAGGAGTCTTGAGAATTTAAATGAACTGGACACTACGCGTTGAGTACGGACTTGCGACACCTTGTGGCAGTGCTAATAAAAGAAAAACAAAACTAGCCAACTAAAATGAACAATCGAGTAACAGTTTGAAATGTTTGGCCTGTCCGCGTAATATAACACACATTAATCTCCGCGCGTATCTATGCATCTGCAGTAAAACACTGGGCCATAACCACTCAGTTTAGAGTTTTATCTAAACACTTTCTGGCTCCGTACAAAGTTCTACAAATGATGATTGGTGGATTCAAACTCGTATTGAATCTTGAGAACAAAAGTATCTTTGAGTTAGTAAAGTCAAACTTTACTGTATCAGGCCCGAGGTATGTCAGAAGCGTGACGTGTGTAAAGTTGTGCGCGCGAGCCCGCCTCCGCTCAGCTGCTGCCGCTGCGGCCGCCGCCGCTTCAGCTTCAGGTTTCACTTTTTCTAAAATTAGTCACTGTGTGGCTGCTCTAATTCGCCTCCAGACTGCTACTTGGCCTCTTTTTGCGGGACAGAGCGGAGCTGCAGTTTAGTGCAGGTCAGGGCCCATCATGCCGTGCACCTTCTCCATCAGGCTGCCGTGCTGCGCCGCGCACACGCAGCAGCAGCTCAGCTACGGGCCGCTGTTTCCACGCCGCGCGTCGCGTTTTTGGCCGCAGCTGCACCGCAGGTAAAACGCCCACTTGCCGTATTGCGAATTTCTCTGCTTGCTGCTGTTTGGATTTATCCGAATTTGTCATTTATAGATAATCTATATGTATAATTAACATGATGGTATTTTCTATGCCATAACCACTCCTAATACCCATACTGTACATTGTGTGGTCCTCATGTCTTGTACTTCTGTGTAAGTGTGATGATCTGACCTAAATTGGACTCCACACTGGCTGTGTCGCCATATTAATGACCGTCCATTTTACTGTATGTCTCAAGTCTTACCATGGACTGGTTATGAGCTGTCCTAGAGTCTTTGGTAGATCAAGCACCAACAATGTGCATTCAAATGCTCTTGTGATGCATCCACGTTTAAGTGCATTGGTCTAAGTACTTAAACCAAAAGTTTACCAATATTTTAGCAATACACTAACATCCAACTTTTCTTGTTTTACAGTGCCTCGGGAACCAATGTTGTTGCCATTGACAATAAAATTGAACAGGCAATGGTGAGTATAAGACCAGAACTTGATCTCAATTATGCTTCCAAATGAACATAGGATTTAAAACTAGACTGCGTCTAACAGAAATGTATAACTGCATGCTACATTCTAGCCTTGAGCTCTTGATGTCATTGTAACAAATCACTTGGCGCCTGTCGGCTCATGTGGTGCTCTTGCTTGTTGTAGGACTTAGTGAAAAGCCATCTGATGTATGCAGTGCGTGAAGAGGTCGAGGTCTTAAAGGAGCAGATCAAGGAACTGTTTGAGAGGAACTCTGTTCTAGAGCGGGAGAACGCAGTGTTGAAGTCCTTGGCCAACACTGAGCAGCTGTCACAGCTGCCTGCACAGACCAGCTCCACGCCTCCTCAGCCTGCACTCCTCGCACCCAACCCCCCGCTCCAGACTCCGCTTGACCCCAGCCAACAACTGCAACCTAATGTCACCTCAGCTTGAAGCGCAATTTAAAAACTACAAGCAGTGTGTCCTGACAACCTATTACAGTTAGTGTATGTGAAAATTCAAAAGGAGAAAACTGTCTTCTTAGCCACCAGCTTGACCACAGAGTACAGTGTACATTTGTGTGTGTGTGTGTGCCAGGCCGAATTGGCAACAGCGACTGTGAATTGGTGTTGAATGTTTGTGCATCTGTACTGTGGGCCTTTCCAGTGTTAATGCAATCATTGAGACAAAGTATATGGAGGCGAAAATCAGGGCGGTCTTGGTTTGTTAGGAGTTGGCGTCAGTATGTGTCCACATTTGACTAACTGCTGGGTCCAAGCTTGCAATGACTTTGCATTGAATTGAATGAGGCATCTGACCTGACACCTGCTCCAGACATGGAGTGTGAAAAGGTGCGCTTTACCTCCCCTAAGGGACAAATAGTGTGATTGTCAACAGAGAGCGTTATTTTTTTAATGAAATCTGAGTGGGTTAAGGGGTATTTTAGCCTTGCTGTTTCATGTTTAAGATGGAGAATGGAGAGAAACCGCTGCCGTTACTTTTAAATCAAGTCCAACCTTTGCAT
Source organism: Eucyclogobius newberryi (assembly GCF_026437365.1). NCBI lineage: Eukaryota > Metazoa > Chordata > Actinopteri > Gobiiformes > Gobiidae > Eucyclogobius > Eucyclogobius newberryi. The sequence continues at coordinate 18,948,894 of NW_027315746.1, forward strand.
CAGTCTGAGTTCTACTGTTGAGTGTTTTATTTATTACAGGGCTGCTATTTCCATAAACGAACAACTTCTTCAAACCTTGTTAACCCTACTTTCTCACTTTTACAGTGTTTTTGTTTTACATCCCTGGGGCAATTTTTAAAGGCAAACTTTAATCATGACAAATGGATAAACACTACTCATTTAAGCTGCAATTCTTGATTCAGAACTCAAGTCCAGATTTATGAATGTAATAAGTATTAAGAGCCTTGATGGGTGCATTTTCACCTGACATCAAAACAAGGATAAACAAGATGTCAAATTGGATCTGTTTTTTTTTTCCTTTCAATGTTTTTCCTGAAGGGGGCCAGGGGGAAAAGCTGTGAAATCATTCAACCTACTTTGTAACCAAAGATGCAAAGCTGTGTAAATTGATTATTTTTAAATGTACACATTTTGTTACTTTCTCCTCCACAAAATATTTCGTTGCTGTTTGGCATGTTCTGCATGATCTGTAATTTTCAACCACTTACCTCATTTTTACTCAGCACTCTTATTGTAAGATAGTCTGTGAACAGTGTAACGGGGAAAGCTGCAGCGTTGGCAAGAGAAAAATAACCTAGTGTTACTGACACTAGTCACAGAAAATGAAGTGAGCCATGTTTGTCCATTCAAAAGGTGTTTGAAATTCATATGCCAATAGTTTTGTTACATTGCAAATTTTAATGTATTTAAAATAAAAGCAATATTCAGATTCCAAATCTGCTGGACTCCTTGTGCAACACTGAATTACTTCTGTAGTTCCTGATCCAGTGAAATAAGGAATATCAAGGAACTAAAAATGTTTATAAAACATCTTAGCAATAGAAATGGAACTCCCAGAAAATCAAGAACTGTAACAGCGTCTTTAGCATTGGGAGAGTCCCTTTGTAACTCAACATCCACAAGATAAAAAGGTAATTGCACTGTCCAAGAGTCCACTGACTCCTTAAAGTTCATAACCTGTCACGATCTGTCCGAAGGCTTGGCTGAAGTAGTCAGCCTACGGTAACAAAGCGACTGCCTTTACTGTGTTGTGCCTTAGCCGTACGCTGGTCCTTAAGGATCCGGAAACGCTCATTTAAAGTAATGGACGTCTGCTGGAAAGAGCACAGTACATGGTCAATTAGGAAACAATTGAAATAATTTGTGTTGCAAAAATTAAACTTGCCCTTACTGGCTTTGCAACACTGTTGATGTCAAACTGCAGGGCCACTCCTTTAGGGATCTTTCTTTCCACCGCCTCGAGTTTGACCGGGGCAGTATTTACAGCAGGAGCATGCAGTGTGTAAGCTGTGGGAGGTCTGTACAGATACATTTTCCATATTTAATAAATCATGAGTTATATCAAAATCAACACAAACTACAGACAGCACTTACTCAGGTTGAGTTCTGGCTGACGGATTGTCAATGGATACAGTCAGAATTCCATTATTGGTTGATGTACGCCACCTTGTGGTCAAACAATAAGATTTAGTTGGACCAATCCATGCAATATTAAGCTTTTTAAAATCAAAGGTTAATTTAAACAAATACTCACTGTCGAGTCTTGACTGGAGGATTATTTTTTTGGACCCGAGCTTGAATCTGCAGAATAGAAAAGCCTCTGAGCTACTTTATTGATGAGACTGATGCTGAAAGGAGGGTCATCTAGGATTTTAGCACATAGCAATAGTACCAATTAAAAGATGTAAGGTTACCATGTACCTTAAGTCCTCTGTGAAACAGAAATGTGGCTTGGCGTGCATCTCTCTGAGTCTGGAGCAAAGGCAGAGGTCTGTCAAATAAATAGTCATTAATTAGGTAAAAAACTAGAAAGCTTATTTTGAAAAACAAAACAAGATCTTTGGACCTCAAAAAGGAACACATTTGGTTTATTTCACAACTTAGGGTTGTCAAAAGTATTAACAATCTGATACCAATCCAACTAGTATTGAACAAAGATATACATTTGAGAACGTATTAGTACAAGACCACAATGTTTAATAAAGAAAATAATACTACCGGTATGGCAGTATATTGTCTAAAACCTTGACCTAATAAAGGGCATTTTTAAAAATTATAACTGGTATCAAAATCAATATCGAAAAAACAAGTATAGTCCTTAGTATTGAAGTAAAGTTTGAAATGTTTATATTGTGGCAACACTACAACCAGGGGAACCTGTGGTTACTAACCACTGTCCTTAATGATTCTTCAGGGGTATTTCACACAGCGAGGTTAAGTCTAAGCCTAGTTCATTTCTACCATATTGGTGAGTACCTCCGGCTTAGCTGGAAAGGTCTTTTGACTGTTGTTGGATTCAGGCTCCTCTGTGGTTCTGGCTGTTTGTAAGTCTTCCTCTGTCCCTCTGATTTCCTGTACTGGCTTGTGCTGGTAGCGTTTTGAATAAAAGGTCTTGTTTTTGCCCTCTAAAAAGAAACAAAAAGGGGAAGAAAGAAGATCTCATTAGTAACAAGCAATCTGACCTTTGCCTGTTTATTGAACATCTTCGTGTCTGAAGAGAGGTTTATGTCCCAAAACATCACATGTGACCGCAATTGGGTGAGTGTTTAAAGCAATAAAGTGGTATAATTATAGAATATAAAACTGTTTTGTTTACAGCAGTTCAATACAGTGGATTCTTCTCAGCTGCCTGCACTATTGGTCACCATCACGTCCTACAGCGGTTTGAAACCTGATCCTCTTCTTGACATCTCCATTAAACCAGCTACATGCATTAACATGCATCAAACTTGTAGCTCTGACTTTCGGATTTAACAAACAAGTTCAGTTACATTTTTATAGTTTATTTGACTTACTGTTAGGAAACCTCGTTTCCCTTGTGACCCTGCTGCTGTTCTGTTTATAGTCCCCAGTCGTTTAAGCAGTGCCCCGGTCCTGCGAGAGGCCAAGCCCGTGACGACCCCTGGGGCCTGACCCCGTCTCCGAGCGGAGACCATCGGCCCCTTTCTGTTCTGTTTAAGGGCTCCTCTCTGAGACAGGCCAAACCCTGGTCAGATAATACATTTCAAAATACAGTTGCGTGTTCGTATAACCCCAGTAATTTAGGTGTGCATGCTTTCTGATGCCGTTATAGTCGTTACCCCTCTGTGCGGGAGCAGCAGCCCTCCTCACACCTGTCCCTTGCATTAAATGGCCTTTCTGCTTGACTGGTCTGCGGTTCACGGAGCCTTGTTGTTGCTGGTTAAGTTTCTGCTCCTTTTTGTTGAGACGAATGATATCATCTGTTAAGCACAAAGGGAAAACAAACACAGTTTTGGCGTAAATTGCATAGGATTTACAAAGCCACTTCTCCTGCCAACCTGTGTCATTTTAGCAACTAGTTAGCTAAAATAAGCTAACATTAATATTGTGTTCACGTTATATTCAAAAGTCCTTACCTAATGACATGTCGACCTTGTCCATAGCTGCTGCTTTATTTGCCGAGCCCAAAGTTGATGTCACTTGAAACTAGCACCAAAACAGGTGAAATAAAAAGTAAGATTGTGACTGACAAGGCTGCCTGCAGCTACTGGTCGTCTCCGTTTAGAGCTTTGCGCGCCCCTCCCCCTTACGTACATTGGCACGCATGCGCCGACTAGTTTACGGCATTGCATTCTGGGAAGTGAGGTCCAATTCTACAAAGATATGGTTACAAAACTCGTAAAGAAATGCTAACGTAACTGGTTGAATAAGGAAAAACTACGTACGTTACGTGTCTGTTACGGACCGTCCCTGCATGTCAGTATGTTTTGGAGCCCGTAAGTATTGAAATAATAGCTTTGTCTAGAAATAACTAGGTTTATCGGTTGTCTTCAGGTTCCTGTTTGCATTGATACGGCGTGTAAAATATTGCATCTACGCTACAGTTTGTGCGACGGCACCAAAAGGACTTTTTACGAGTTTTCGTCGAAGTCCTCTGAATATACATTTACACCAGCTTCATTCATTCCGCTGTAAACCTATCATGTCGCAAAAGCGCAAGGCTACGACTGATGCTGTCCCCGAGAAGTCCAACAAGCAATCTAAAACGACCTCCAAGAAGAAAGCAGACGGCTGGTTACAGGAGCAAGTGCTGCAACAGCGGACTGAGAAGAAGGAGATGAAATTCAACAAGAAACGCCTCCGATTTCTCACAGATGCTCAGAAAATAAAGCAGGGCACAGAGGGAATCCTGTACTGGATGAACAGAGACCAGAGGATCCAAGGTAGGCCATTCAGGGTCCTACGCATACCCCAAACATTCAGCAGTATTTATGATTTATTTGTATGTTTTCAGATAACTGGGCTCTGATCCACGCACAGCGGCTGGCTCTGAAGCAAGAGCTTCCCCTGCACGTCTGTTTCTGCCTAGTGGTCCCTAAATCCAAACTGTCCACTTACAGGCATTTCAGCTTCTTGTTGAAAGGCCTGGAGGAGGGCTCACAGGTTGGTTTATCCATATATTTAACAATTCGAATCAAATATTTATTATAAACGTAGTAAAAATATGTTTATTTTATTTATCAATTAACCTACCTGCACAGTGTATTATGTGCCTGCTGTTCTTGAACTGTGCATTGTAACACTAGAATTTCTTCATTGCGGAACAAATAAGGGTTCTCTTAACTTGTCTTATCTAAGTTTTGATACAGCTCACACATTAAAATATAATAACATTCTAAATTAATTGTAGAAAAAGCTTCAGTTGTAGTCATCTGGACTCAGTTAGAAAAAAAAAATTGACGTTTCGACTCTCATCCAAGAGTCATTGTCAATAAGAGAATTTAGGTCGAGAACTCCGATATTTGTACTATTCTGTGGTACGTCCAGCCCATTGGGAGGAGCCTTCCTGAAGTGGAAGGAGTTGTTTGTTTCAACAGAAACTCCCCCCTTGTATCTACCGAGCTAGCCTATTCAGCCCTTTAATGGGCTATTAGAATCCTCTTTGTCTTTGTGAGACCCTGGCTCACCCACCCTGAGTACCTGATTAGCATCTAAATGCCCTGGTCCTGGTCCTCTACCTCTACAGGGGTTTACGATTACACCGACATATTCTAAATTAATGATTAAAGTAAATAAGGTTCAGATATACTGTTTGGTATATGTACCTAAGTAAACAAACTAAATATATCAAGGCGATACACAAGAGCTAGGATAAGGGAAAATAGTGGCTTTGACATGACAGGGTGATTTGTATTACAGTATGGTGTGAAATAAGTCCTGTTTTTTTCATTCAAACTATTCCTAATTACATCTTGAAATACTATATACAGCTAGATATGCTACAACTTTAAGCTTTTGGCATAATAAGATATTCCTCTATTGTCCACACATGGGGAAATTTCATTGTTGCAACGCAGGTAGATACAGAGGAAAAGGACAGATAACCTATAGACAGAACCTCTCATTTCCTAATAAAGAATCGAGGGGAAAAATAAAGATAAAATAAAATAATAAAATACAAACAGCTAGCGTAAGACAAGATAATAATAATAATAATAATAATAATAATGGTAAAATAAACACTCTATTTTCATCAGTTATATACATGGAGATATTGCTTTTTTCCTTTCACTTGCTTGTTCGGTAATCTTAATTGTTTTCCCTCCTCTCACATTTTAGGAGCTTAACAGTTTAGGAATTGAGTTCCACCTCCTGCATGGTCCACCAGGGGATGTTCTGCCTGGTTTTGTGTCTGACCGTAGTCTGGGGGCTGTGGTGACGGACTTCTCCCCTCTCAGAGAGCCCCTGCAGTGGCTTGAAGATATCAAAAAGAAGCTCTCAAAAGACATTCCTTTTATACAGGTAAAGATTATTAACAATTGACAACATCACATTTTAATACCATTAAAATTCTTTGTTTTAATACTTTATTTATTTGCAAAATATTTGAAAGCAATTATATACACTTTTATGACTATAGTTAACATTTGTCATCTTCCTTAGCTTATGTAAGGGGGCCCTAAGAACAGTAAATCAAATAAAATACACTGATGAAATTTAAAATAAATTACTATACCTTTTAACACCCTACAGTTCCATTGTTTGTTTAGAGGTCGTATTTGGTGTAATGTGTGACTGTGTGAGGAATCAGACAGTATCGTATAACTATACAATTCAACAATTGACTATAACTATATCATAAATATATTATTATTGTAAATAAATATCAAATATATATATTTGTTCATACAGATTATACTGCTCAATTAAGCTATGCAGTAACAATTACTGTTTCAAACAATAAAAGATATATATATATTTAAAGATAACTATGGTGTTATATTTTGTCTGTGTCATTTCAAATTGCTTGTAGTATTGTGTTTAAATGCGTGTGTGTATAGAAAAAGTTGGCTGTCTGTAAATTTGTTTTTATACTACATTATACAGCATGCACTATTCTCAGTGAGCTTTAGAAGCTTGATCCTGTAAAAAGGAGAAACAGAGCGAGTGTTAATCTCAGACCATTATATTATAGTCATATCATTTTCTTTGTTGACTTGTGTGTTGTAGGTTGATGCGCACAACATAGTGCCGTGTTGGGAGGCGTCCCCAAAGTTGGAGTATGCGGCCAGAACCATAAGAGGAAAGATTAACAAGGTTTTGCCAGAATTCCTCACAGACTTTCCTTTAGTCAAGAAACATTCCTACACAGCGACCAGAACAGCCAAAGTAAGTGCAAAAGTTTGTTAATTTAAATTAAGTAATTATAAAACTATTTTAGAAAAGCATTTAGAAGAAGGGTCTTAACATATTATGATGCACCTACAATTCATAAATAAATAATAAACATAATAAAACACAGCAATAGTATCACAAGCATTAGGATCACAAACTAAACAAACAAACTGCACAGGAGAGGGGGGGAAGGACAGGGGCAGTGTCATTAATTTCAAGGTATTAGGAATTTTTCTTATTAACAGTATATTTCACAAATGAATAGTGCAGACTGTCAAGAAGATCAGACATCACTGGATATTAAAGTTTTCTGCAGTTCTGTCATTGATATTCTAGTTTCTTTACTGATTTTTGTCCTGAAGTTGAAGTTTGTCCTTTCCTCCATTGAAGTCCTTGTTCCTTTGCCCTCACAGCAGGTGGACTGGGCCAAAGTGCTAGCGTCTCTGCAGGTGGACAAGACTGTGGGAGAGACCGAGTGGGCTAAACCAGGCACCAAGGCAGGGATGGCCATGCTGGAGTCTTTCATCGATGTTCGTCTCAAACTGTTCGCAACCCAGCGCAATGATCCCAATGTCTCTGCTCTGAGCCAGCTTTCTCCCTGGATACGATTCGGTCAGTGCTTCTGCTTCCAAATGTTTAATTTTAGTTTAAAAACAAGATAAAATTATTATTTTAAACTATGTTGTTCAACAAAGTAATTCTTACACATTCATCATCTATCTTACATCTTTTACCACAAATCATAACAGTGTAATTGACTCAATAGTATTGGCTATACGAGCGCTATGGGAACAGATCGACTCAGCAGTTAACTACTCTGTATTTATGATAAGCTTTAATAGTAAAGCCAACCACACAAACAGTATGTTACACAAATTACTTTCTGAAATTACCCACAAACTTAATTTCTACTTGTAATTTGTTGCTTCTACTTCTGACATTGTCTTATTTTTTGCCCTGTTGAACAGGCCAGATTTCTGCTCAGTGTGTGGCACGGCAGGTCAAGAAGGCGGGTGGCGAGTCGGTGGCTCCGTTCATCGAGGAGCTGGTGGTCCGCAGAGAGCTCACAGACAACTTCTGCTATCACAACAAGAAATATGACTGCGTTGAGGGTCAGTTAAAGTTTCCTCATAAAACAGAGCTTATGCATTTCTGTGCAAAAGGATTAGTGAGAAGAGCAGACGAGTTCCAGTTATTATTAATGTATATTCAGAGATAATTACTTTCCCCTCCAAATACAAATTCATTTTTGGTGTATTCTTTTACATTTTAAAGCTGCACTATGCAACCTTTTGGTGGCGTCCGCCACCTGCTCATCTCCCTGGTGATGTTTAGTTTGTATTGCTTTGCCCAGAATATTCCTCTGTATGCTATTAATCTGATCAATATCCATGGAAACCAAGTTACAGGTCAGATCTGTGGAGAGGCGGACGCGCTCACAATAAGAGTGCATGTTTTTCAAAGTATTTTTTTTACCCTTTATAAAAAGTTGAATGCCTTACTCTGGAACATTCTACGCAAAGCAATACCATCTCCATAGAAACAAGTACTTGGCTGACACCTCCAGAAGTTAGAGTGCATCTGTAAACTGGCTTAATCTAAGGACAAAACTAATTCTACATTATTGAATCACTTTAGACGTCATAAGTTTGAATACGTCTTTTTGACGACTTTTAGCAGTTAACTTTAACCTCATTGTTTGCTCCTGTGGTATTCAGGGGCCTATGACTGGGCAAAGAAGACTCTCAAAGATCATGCCAAAGACGAGAGGCCGTATGTGTACACACGAGAACAGCTGGAGAGAGCCAAAACACATGACAAACTTTGGAACGGAGCCCAGGTACCATACTTTCCTGATTAACTAAGCACATTCACTGAAATACACACTTATAGACAAATAAAGTGCTGTGCTATAAATTAACATAATGAATATATTCCATGAATTGTTAAAAAAAAGCGCAAACCTAAGTATTATTTTTTTACCAAAGTAAAAAAAAGAATAATGTAATGACTTAATGATAGTAGAATACCATATTACCTCTACTTACTTTCGTTTTGTGTGGCTCTAGTTCCAAATGGTCTCTCAGGGAAAGATGCACGGCTTCCTGCGCATGTATTGGGCCAAAAAGATCCTGGAGTGGACAAGCTCACCAGAGGAAGCGCTGTCTATCGCCCTGTATCTGAATGACCGCTATTCTCTGGACGGCCAGGACCCAAATGGATTTGTTGGTGAGATTAAAAAGAAAAACTTTTAGACTCTTTGTGGTGAAAAGTCTGTGATTTTTTACTTTTTTGTCCCGCACTGCTGCAGGTTGTATGTGGTCCATTTGTGGCATTCATGACCAGGGCTGGGCCGAGAGACCTATTTTTGGAAAGATTCGTTACATGAACTACAAAGGCTGCCTGCGGAAGTTTGATGTGGCCCGTTTTGAGAAAACGTACCACCCTAAAGACCTCTAAGCTATAAAGGGTTTTCACTGCTTTGGGCATCGTCTCTTTTGTTGTTTGGTTGTTGTGTGATGCTGTTGCTGAATTCAAAGCATTTATTACATTAATCCTTGTTTTTATATTTTATTAAGAAGTATGCTGTGCCAGTGAGCCTGAAATTATATTATAAACAAAGTCTGCAGAATATTTTCAAAACATGCCAAGGCTAATTTACTACTGTGTCAAAAAAATACAACTTAATTTCTCAAACTAACCCATGACTAAACCGACCAAGAATAAATCTTGCTTCAACGAGTTTTTACTAAGGGAAATGTAGACAGTTTCCTGTGACACATATGTTGAGATGTAAATACTAACGCAAAAAAAAACTGTATCAATGGAAGTTATTTATCAACTGTATAATGTAGAATTTGCATGCAGCAACTGACTCTTATTTGACTATTGTTTACAATATAGTTACACTTTTTTGTTATTCTTTTTTGTACGGTTTATTCTTCCAAACACTGATTGTTTCTCAGGGATACTGCACATGCTATTACAACATGGGCATGATGTGATTTATGGCCAAAACAAAGTACAGTGAATAAAGTGCACCATCAGCACAAAAGCTCACTTCACATCGTTACACAAATCTTCCCTCTTGGTGCGATAAGTGGAATTCACATTTGTTTGGTCGATACAAAAGTCCTATGTTTGTTTTTGCAGTGTCTTTTGTGCCTTGAGATTAAACATTTTTTTGTTTCTATGGGTTTCCTTGTGACTATTAAGTATATAACATAGAATCAGTGTATATATGTATGTACATATACTAAACTTATAAGAGAAAGATTTATATATACAGTACAAGAGTGGTGTAGTTACCATGAAACCACAGCTCAAGGCAAAACAGAAAGCCTTGTTTAATGCAAAACTATTGTTACGACTACGTATCAACACGTGAAAGAATAAACAGGAGCAGAGTCTGATCAATGCATTTCATTAGTCCTCGGTCTGAAAACACTGTACAATCATAATTTATGTCAGGTTACAATTTACATTCAATCAGTTAGATTAAACTTTGACATTGAGTATTTTTTGTGATGGTGATATGGTGAAACATCTTTTTAAAATTATTTGTTATTATGGGGGTTTGTTCTCATAAAAACAGTAGAAGCCGAAGACAATACATATTTGAGCAACAAAGGAAACTTTTAATAATACTTGATATTTAAACATAAATGGATAGGAATTGTGCAGCAACACATATCCAAGCCAATGGTTCTTTTTCAGAAATGTATTACTGTCATTAGAAGGGACAGAGCTGTTGGCAGCTGGAAGTGTCGTGCGATCAGGGCAATCAAGGCAAGCAGTGGTTGACTAATACAATCTAAAATGGCTGTGTGTCACAACTATATTTAAATTAGTCCAAAATATATTCAAATAAGCTTTTTTCCCCTCACTTCAGCTGCTGAAGCTTTCCCAAAACTGCAATTTTTGTGTTCTCTATAGGCCGCTGGGCAATAGGAAGCTTGGTGTTTGACCGTGTTCAGAGGCCCGTTCGTGCTCCGCCCTCCAGCCTTTGGAGAGGTCTTAGAACCTGAGTGGACAGCAGCTTCTTTCAGAGGTCTGCACATGCTCAGAGGACAACACAGCCTGAGGAATAAAGTCTGGAGGAATAAAGTCTGGCGGTAATGCAACACTCGGATGCCAACCGCCATAAAACAACAACAACAACAACAACAAATCTGTGTTGGAATGTTTGCTGGTTTTGCCCTAACTGAGCGTGTGCAGAGGAGAAGCTAAGCAACAGCATTCCCAAGTTTCAACAAACTGACTTAAAAACTATATTTTAGTTATATATAAGTCTGTTTACATTTCTGATTAGACGTTAGTTAGAAATACAGATATTTAACAACATAGAATGCTAATCATTACACAGAACATGTAATTAATTGATCAGTGAAGTAAGCCTAGTTCATTCAGCATCATTTACTGGTATGATAGTTTAGCTCAGTAGGATCGGTGATTGTCCTTCATGCTGGCAACCTTCAAATCATGTTAGTTTTTGTCTTGTTTATTCACTTTGGCATGCAAATGTTATCAACTAAATATTGACCATCTTGAGACTGCATCCAGAAAACATCTGACAACTGTCCGATTGTTATATTTTAGTATCAGACACAAAGTCCGTGCTCTTGAAAGCTTTGAGGGCTTGTCGGGTGCAGAGGGCTTGTGGATGAAGAAGCTTGGATGTAAATGTGTGTTGTTGTGGCAAGTTGTCAAGTTGTCGCTGCTTATAATTGTCAAGGATCCAAACCCATAACTTCTGCCTCATTGCAACTTTTGTAATTTTCAATTTTCATAACTATCTAACAGTGGAGAAAGGCAACAGCATGTAGTGACTTCTTCAAAATGACGGTGACATCAAATCAATCATGTCGCTTCTTCTGCAGTGATTGCTTCGGCTGTGATGCGGCTGCTCAGGTCGGTTTGACTCTTGACTTTGCTGCACAGATCCTGTTCAGACTTAGGAGCAGCACTTGTTATCTTATAGTGCTGAGAATATTCATGATTCGGTCTCAGTCCTGGGATCATATTTTCCTGTGTGGAGTTTGCATGTTCTTCCTCTGCATAGGCTGCATAGGTTTCACACAAAAAACATGTTCAATAATATGCTGGTGTATGAATGAAAAAGTGTTGTGAGAGTGAATGTGGGTGGAATGTCTGTTCATTAACATGCACCGTTGCAAACAAATAAATTAACAAACAAATCAGCATCTCATCCTAGCAAAAATAGATTCAGTAGAAACCATAATGCATCATTTATTAACTTTTCACAATAAGCGGCTCTGTTGCCAAACCCAAAACAATTATCTGAAACAGGTCACCTAAAATTACATTTGCCTTTTTTAGTGTTTTCAATATTTTATTGTTGGAAAATGTTTGCAGATATAAAGAAACACTTTTTGAGACCTCTTTTTGTGAATTAAATATATAAATAAAGATGAGGTATTCAAGTTTAATGATGAACAAAAACATGCTACTACTGCATAGTTTGGTGGCACACTGAATTTTCATTTTAATAAGACCTCGAATATAAATTGAACATATTTCATTTTGTCAGGGAAAGAGTTTACACATTTTAAAAAGCATGTTACTGATGAAGGACTGGCACTAATATCTGCTATTGAAAAAACATTATACCTCTAAAGCAATGTGAACAAAAACATGTTTCACTCCATGGCTTTGTAGTGGAATTTCTGCAAACAATTACCAAGAAATAATGAGTTTGTCTTTCTCAAAAGGTGCATCTTTTTTTACTGGCGCACAGTAAATAATATCTTTCCCTGACAAATATCTCTGTCCCTCATCCTGCAGAACAATGACAATACACATCCTTTTTAAGGCAGTGACAGAAACTGACACAAACGCACAACATCACAATCAAATCAGCTCCAAAAGAGATGGAACAGAACAAGATTCAAGCCATTCGGAGGTGACCTGACCCTCAATACACATCCTGACCGACACGATACAGAGGCTCCCGTCCATCTTTATCAAGAACACATATTATATTGTATTATCTGTACACACACAATAACACAATAACAACATAGATAGAATGACATGACATTTTTCCATTACAGCTTCAACAGAGTGAACCTAAACCATGGTCTTAAAGGTTTCAATGGCATAACCTCCTAAAATGAATGCAATGCATAAATGTAACAACAACAACAACAACAACAAAAACAACAACAACAACACCATCTAACATATGGTTGTGCATTCATACAAAATGGATAGCAGATATCATACATGTCAAAAGTAGCACAAAAGGCAGTCTTATACATTTCCACAAATACATTCATGGCAAAGGAAACCAGTGTAACTACTACTGTAAATGCAAAGCCGGATCTAACATTCAGGGGGTTCTAAGCAAATGTTGGCATGGGGGGCCTGTTATTGCCACATGAGCTCTATTGATAATTCACATGCCACAACATGATACACAGCTGCCATCATCTGCAATACATGTATCTGTATCACACACATCAGAAAGCACTTTAGTGAAGCACAAAGGCTAAAAATATCAAAAGCCAAATACAACAGGGGGTCTCGGGGGTCTTTCTCCAGAAAAGTTTTTTTTCCTAATTTTTAAAGCGTAAAATCATGACTTTTAGAAGTTTACCTTAAAAATAAACTCAAGTCCACATTTAATAAAAGATGTCTACTTTATTTAACTTATGTATCCATAGTTAAGCCTATTTTGTACTCTAGTCATATTTCAGTTAAAATATTGCCCAGCTGTGCAGACTTCTATGGAGCCTTTTGAACAGAATAAAGAAGACCTCTGCCTGTCTTTACGGAGATGTTATTGCTTTGCCTGGAATGTTCAACAGCAGGGCATAACATGTGTCTCTCTAACATTTAATGAATTACAAATGTTTTAATTGCTATAAAATGTCAATTATAATCTGCATTCAAACTTTGTGCAGGGTCTACTCTCCACAGATCTGACCTGTAACTAGGCCTAGAGGGCTACTGTTTTATACTTTGACAACAATAGGTGGGACGACACCAGTAAGGAACTGCAATAACTGTGGCATTATTGATGCAAAGCAGAAGAACCATACTAATTAATAAGCGACATTTAATCAATTGTAGTCAATTTACACACAAGTTACAGATTTTTCTGAGAGTTTAAACAATCATTCATCAAAATAAAGGCATTATCCGATATTATTATTTATCGAATCTTAACTATTATGTACTTTATATGGATTTTGGACCGTTTACCAAATGGCTGCTAGGTAACAGTTGTGGAAATTCCTCTATTGTCGAGGTACAATAATAACTATCATCATAACTGTCAAACTGGGTAAAAATGGTACAATTTTGTTTCTATGTGTGTGTGTGTGTGTGTGTGTGTGTGTCTGTGTGTGTGTGTGTGTGTGTGTCTGTGTGTGTGTGTGTGTCTGTGTGTGTGTGTGTGTGTCTGTGTGTGTGTCTGTGTGTGTGTGTGTGTGTGTGTGTGTCTGTGTGTGTGTGTGTGTCTGTGTGTGTGTGTGTGTGTGTCTGTGTGTGTGTGTGTGTGTGTGTGTCTGTGTGTGTGTGTGTGTGTGTGTCTGTGTGTGTGTGTGTGTGTGTCTGTGTGTGTGTGTGTGTGTCTGTGTGTGTGTGTGTGTGTGTGTCTGTGTGTGTGTGTGTGTGTCTGTGTGTGTGTGTGTGTGTGTGTGTCTGTGTGTCTGTGTGTCTGTGTGTGTGTGTGTGTGTGTGTGTGTCTGTGTGTGTGTGTGTGTGTGTCTGTGTGTGTGTGTGTGTGTCTGTGTGTGTGTGTGTGTGTGTGTCTGTGTGTGTGTGTGTGTGTGTCTGTGTGTCTGTGTGTCTGTGTGTCTGTGTCTGTGTGTGTGTGTGTGTGTGTGTGTGTGTCTGTGTGTGTGTGTGTGTGTGTGTGTGTCTGTGTGTGTGTGTGTGTGTGTGTGTGTCTGTGTGTCTGTGTGTCAATCCATTCTGGCTCTTCATCCTTCATCGGGGCAAACTCGAGCTGACTGTTTAGGGGAGAGTTAAAAGTCACACGTCCAAAGTGGGCTGGCACATAGTCACATGGTACATGATGTAATATATAAAGAACAGCATTTACAAGACAATAAATTTGACAAATATATTTGGTACAAGAGTATTTGTTATAGTAGATACAATAGAACATGTGAAAAACATTTCATGAGATATACTCCATTATAAAGATTGATTATTTATAGATATTTACATATGTTGGCTTAAAGGAAGAGAGAGAAATCAAACGTCCCACTGAGGCCTGGAAAGCTTTAAGGGGAGATGCTGAAGGCCTGTAAGGCATCAGCCTTATTTCATTCTTATCTGCCATGTGATAATAATGGCTTTCAAAGAACTATTTATTTGTTTTTTTACCTTCATTCAAGACTCGGTACAAAAGGCAAAATCATTTGTAAAATCTCATGTATAGTCACTACATTTTAGTGAAATGTGTAGTCTAACTTGTGCACAGGTAATCCTCAAAATCTGTGATTCTAAGTGCTAATTTTGGATTTACTGCAAAATGTTGAATTTGCTTTCATGGCTGCAGTACTTAATTATGAGCCATTTAAATGTGTGTCTTTATCTTGTCCTTTGTCCATTATGACCTTGTGGCCGAGTGTGCTGCGCTGGGTGAGGCGCATGCTGGAGCGGTGGTGCCACTTGTGGTGTGGGTAAGTCATGTGGCTGAACCTCTCCCTGAAGCGTGTGGACATGAGGCTGTAGAGGACGGGGTTGACCGCGGAGCCCACATAGAAGAAGACGCCAGAGACAATGTGCACCGGCTCAAATACCATGAGGTGAAGTTGGGACGAGGTGTCGAGGAAGCTCCACATGAGGCGATCCATGTGAAAGGGGGCCCAGCACAGACTGAACACCGCCACGAGGACACCTGCAGGGGGACGCTGGTCAGAGTATTCTCTAATGGACAAATGCACACCTCTTTCATGTTATCTAAAGATATATTACATTAGGGCGACAATTAACGATCAATTTGTTCATCGGTTAGTCTAGCGATTATACTTTCGATTAATCGCTTAGTTGTTTAGAATGCAAATAGCGTGTGACGATAAGATTTTTACAAAATTTGTCCCAGATGAAGCTGAAGTGAAGTCGCTTGAGGATCATGTATGGACAAAAGAGTGTTTTCATCAAATACACTAAGTTTTTATGTTTTCTGTGTCATTTTCAAGCAATTGCAGCTCAACTCATGGCATGTTTTGTAACCTGTATATAGACCAGTTAACGATTATTCTATTACTAAATTAGTTGATGATTATTTAAGTAATCGATTAACTTGTTGCAGCCCTACATTACGTACTTTACCATAAATTTTACTTTTTGAGAAATTAGATTTAATTTTTTTTTTTTTTAATAGAACTAACTAGAAATAACTGATATTTCTAACAGGGAAATTCAAAAATTGTGATTATTTTCTTATTTTTTGTTACAGAGATCAGAACTGTTTGGATCTGATGTTGCTTAATCTTTAAATATGTTTTATTGTTGCCAGTTGCCTCCATTCAGGATTTTTTAACATTCTGATCACCCAAGAGTTAAATGCTGGTTCTTACACAGCATTTTAGTCACTTGCATGTTGCGTTTACTCAGCCTCTTCATGTGGGCCTCTGACATGCTGTCCTGCCTAAACGTGGTGGTGGAGGTGTCTGTCATGCCCCTCGCCCTGTACAGTGTGAGTCCAATCAGGAGGTACAGTGCGCCCATGACCAGCACAGGGAGCACGAAAAAGACCAGAGCGGAGATGAGGATGGTCAGCTTGTACATCCAGGTGGGCTTCACAAGATCTTACAAAAAGAAGAAAACACTTGAACAGACTTGCCCATAAATATTGAACTGGGATCAACAATGCACTGCAGACTGTTTTTATTATTGGCATTCCACTTGATTCTGGCCGCAGGGAAAAGGCCATAACAAAGAAATGGATGACACAAACTGCACCAACAATTAAGGACTGGACTGGCATTATAACTGATATTTGAAAAATAGGGGGGGAAATGGAAAATTCAGTAGACTTTGGACCAAATGGGATGACTATTTTAAATTACATGACTATGTAAATCGTTGCGTGCGCTCTCTCTGTGTCGTGTTTCTGTTCTGTGTTCCTTTTATGTTAAGCCAAATGACTCTTGTTTTGAATTGTTAATGTTCACCTCCAGTGTTGGTTGAAAACAACTCAAATTTGTTCTCACCTCTAAATACGTAGTTTGAGAGTGAATGAGTTAATTTGCTGATCCGAGTTCTCAAACTAGATAGGCAGAATGAGAATGACTTTTGTAGGAAAGTCGAAAACAGTGTCCAGATGACTACAACTGAATCTTTTTCGCCAATGTATTTGTGTTGAATGGAAAAGTGTTTAACTTAAGTGACTAACTCTGGGGACATGGAATGTCACCTCGCTGGGGGGGAAAGAGCCTGAGCTTGTGCGGGAGGTTGAGCGATACCGACTAGATATAGTCGGCCTCACCTCCACGCACAGTTTGGGCTCTGGAACCCATCTCCTCGAGAGGGGCTGGACGCTCCACTTCTCTGGTGTTGCCCGCGGGGAGAGGCGGCGGGCTGGTGTGGGCTTGCTGATAGCCCCTCAGCTCAGCCGCCACGTGTTGGAGTTTACCCCGGTGAACGAGAGGGTCGCGTCCCTCCGCCTTCGGGTGGGGGACAGGTCTCTCACTGTTGTGGCGGCCTACGGGCCGAACAGCAGTGCAGAGTACCCGGCCTTCTTGGAGTCCTTGGGAGGGGTACTGGACAGTGCACCGACCGGGGACTCCGTTGTTCTACTGGGGGACTTCAACGCCCACGTGGGCAATGACAGTGACACCTGGAGAGGGGTGATCGGGAAGAACGGCTTCCCCGATCTGAACCCGAGCGGTGTTCAGTTATTGGACTTCTGTGCTTGCCACGGATTGTCCATAACGAACACCATGTTCAAGCACAAGGGTGTTCATCAGTGCACATGGCACCAGGACACTCTAGGCCGGAGGTCAATGATCGACTTTGTTGTCGTGTCATCTGACCTCCGGCCGCGTGTCTTGGACACTCGGGTGAAGAGAGGGGCAGAGTTGTCAACCGATCACCACCTGGTGGTGAGTTGGATCCGCTGGCGGAGGAGGAAGCCGGACAGACTTGGCAGACCCAAGCGCATTGTGAGGGTCTGTTGGGAACGTCTAGTGGAGCCCTCTGTCAGTAGGGTATTCAACTCGCACCTCCGGGAGAGCTTCTCCCATGTCCCAGGGGAGGTTGGGGACATTGAGTCCGAGTGGACCATGTTCTCCGCCTCCATTGTTGATGAGGCTGCTCAGAGCTGTGGTCGCAAGGTCTCCGGTGCCTGTCGTGGCAGCAACCCCCGAACCCAGTGGTGGACACCGGAAGTAAGGGATGCCGTCAGACTGAAGAAGGAGGCCTATCAGGCCACTCTGGCTTGTGGGTCTCCGGAGGTAATCGACAGGTATCGGCAGGCCAAGCGAGCTGTGGTCGTGTGGTCGTGTTGTCGCAGAGGCAAAAACCCAGGCCCGGGATGAGTTCAGGGAGACCATGGAGGAGGACTATCGGTCGGCACCAAAGAAATTCTGGCAAACAGTCCGGCGCCTCAGGAGAGGGAAGCAGTGTCTCACCAACACCGTTTACGGTGCGAGTGGAGGCCTGCTGACCTCGCCTGGGGATGTGGTCGGACGGTGGAAGGAATACTTTGAGGATCTCCTTAATCCCTCAGTCACGTCTTCCGAAGAGGAAGTAGAGACCGGGGACTCAGAGGCTGGCACATCCGTCTGCCAAGCTGAAGTCACTGAGGTTGTTCGCAAACTCCTCGGTGGCAGGGCTCCGGGGGTGGATGAGATCCGCCCTGAGTACCTAAAGTATCTGGATGTTGTAGGACTGTCTTGGTTGACACGTCTCTGCAACATCGCGTGGCGGTCGGGGACCGTGCCTCTGGACTGGCAGACCGGGGTGGTGGTCCCTCTGTTCAAGTAGGGGGACCGGAGGGTGTGTTCCAACTACAGAGGGATCACACTCCTCAGCCTCCCAGGTAAGGTCTATTCCAAGGTACTGGAGAGAAGAATCCGACCGATAGTCGAACCTCGGATTCAGGAGGAGCAGAGTGGTTTTCGTCCTGGTCGTGGAACACTGGACCAGCTCTATACCCTCCATCGGGTGCTCGAGGGTTCATGGGAGTTTGCCCAACCAGTCCACATGTGCTTTGTGGATCTGGAGAAGGCTTTCGACCGTGTCCCTCGGGGTGTCCTTTGGGGGGTGCTCCGGGAGTACGGGGTCCGGGGCCCTTTGCCCTTTGCTCAGGGCTGTCCGGTCCCTGTATGACCGGAGCAGGAGCTGTGTTCGCATTGCCGGCAGTAAGTCAGACCTGTTCCCAGTGCATGTTGGACTCCGCCAGGGCTGCCCTTTGTCACCGGTTCTGTTCATAATTTTTATGGACAGAATTTCTAGCCGCAGTCAGGGGTCGGAGGGTGTCCGGTTTGGGGACCACAGGATCTCATCTCTGCTGTTTGCAGACGATGTTGTCCTGATGGCTCCATCAAACCCGGACCTGCAACATGCACTGGGACGGTTTGCAGCCGAGTGTTAAGCGGCTGGGATGAGAATCAGCACCTCCAAATCCGAGGCCATGGTTCTCGACCGGAAAAAGGTGGCTTGCCCTCTCCAGGTGGGTGGGGTGTCCTTGCCCCAAGTGGAGGAGTTCAAGTATCTCGGGGTCTTGTTCACGAGTGAGGGAAGGATGGAGCGTGAGATCGACAGGTGGATCGGTGCAGCGGCTGCAGTCGCTGCATCGGACCGTTGTGGTAAAGAGGGAGCTGAGCCGAAAGGCAAAGCTCTCTATTTACCGGTCGGTCTACGTTCCTACCCTCACCTATGGTCATGAGCTTTGAGTAGTGACCGAAAGAACAAGATCGCGGATACAAGCGGTCAAAATGAGTTTCCTCCACCGTGTGGCTGGGCGCTCCCTTAGAGATAAGGTGAGGAGCTCGGACTAGAGCCGCTGCTCCTCCACGTCGAGAGGAGCCAGCTGAGGTGGCTCGGGCATCTGTTCCGGATGCTTCCTGGGCGCCTCCCTGGGGAGGTGTTTCAGGCATGTTCCACCGGGAAGAGGCCCCGGGGAAGACCCAGGACACGCTGGAGGGACTATGTCTCTCGGCTGGCCTGGGAACGCCTCGGGATCCCCCCGGAGGAGTTAGAGGAAGTGTCTGGGGAGAAGGAAGTCTGGGAGTCCCTGCTGAGACTGCTGCCCCCGCGACTCGGCCCCGGATAAAGCGGCAGAAGATGGATGGATGGAAAAGTGTTTGTCTGACATATTTTGTAATAGATTAAAATCTCAACCAGGGGCAGAAGTTCAAAATTAGAACCTGCGATAAACTAGAGCTGTAGCTTTTAGTTATTTAGTCATTGATGGTGACTCAGTCAATCAAAATTTGCATTAGTCGACTCGTTCTTATTTTTTGAATATAAGGATTTATATTTAACAGCTAAAAGGACAAGGTGCCATATGAGTTATCTGAATCATGAGTTTTAATCTACCTTTTTACAAATAAGTACACAGATGTTTAGATTATTTTTTTATGTAAATGCAGTTGTGGTCCTGTGAGTGGGTTTGGGTCAGAAAAGAAACATGGTCAGATAGAGAATTACTAGTTTTGAGATTTCCCCCCGCTTTTTAGTCGACTATTCGATCGACTAAGAATTTCATTAGTCAACTACAGCCCTACTATAAACTCTGTATGCATCAGCTACAAGCTTTGTTTTGTAACTATGTCTGACTGCATTGTCCCTGTCAAATAAAAAAAAAACAATCATTTCTATGGAATTTCTCATCACGCCGAAACCCATGGATAACCAGAACAACGTCTCATTCAATCAGACCATGTAATGAGTAATTCCTGGTGCATGGGCAGTTGACACAGATTAGCAGCCACCTCCCTGTCAGTCAATCTCAGAGCGGTTGTGGCTATTGCCATTGCTTTATACACAAAATTCTTTGTTATTCATTTTTCACAATGGTCAGAAATTAAAAAGTAAGCATTGACTCACAACACATAGCTGAGCGTGGAAACTGCCGTTAAAACTTGGGGGGTAGAAGGCTAATCCCGTGCAGACTCGTGTTGGGCACGGCACAGATCATGGACATCACCCACAGCATCACAATCACCTTCTTCACGTGGGTGCGGGTCGAGCGGCTCTTCACTTTTAATGGATGTAACACTGCTATATACCTCTCTACACTTAAGGCTGTGACGTTGAGAACAGATGCAAAGCAAACTGTTTCAAATAGGAATGTCTTGAAGTAGCACCCGCCTGCGCCTAAAGGGAAAGGATAGCTGCGCCACAGCTCCAACAGCTCCAGAGGCATGCCCATGAGGAGTACCAGCAAATCTGACATGGCCAGGCTTAGCAGGTACAAGTTTGTGGGCGTCTGCATGTTTTTGTAATGCAAAACGACAGCACAAGTCAGGAAGTTACCAAAGAAGCCCACGAGGAAGATGCTCAGGTATGTGATGCAGACTGGTGCAAACATGGGTGATCGAAGAGGTCCCAAGTAAAGAGCAAGATACTCTTCCTCACTTAAACACAGCTCGTCAAGGTCCACAGAGCTAACATTGGCCAAAAGCAGAGAAATGTTCATTCCACAGAGCAGAGAGGAGTCAGGGCAGTCACTGGACATGTTGGAGCCCAAACGGACGATGGTCTCAAGGGACCAGTTTGGGGTGGGCATCTTAGCACTGCTAAAAACAAGTTTACACAAGTCAAAATGTCCACATTGCATAATCTGGGGTGTGTACAGTTGAGGTATAATTTCAAACATCAAATGAGGAAATAACCAAAACAAATCCTTCAAGCTGTAACTGCTTTTGATCATTAACGTATCTAAATGTCCAATCCACTTTATTTTGAAGCACATTTTACGAACAAAGCTGTTTCCAAAGATGCATCGAAATAAAATGTGGCACAGTGCGACACATAATGAAAGTTACACACTACTACCGGTATATATTATCATAACCTACATATATAATAATGATGGTGAAAGAATTCCCTGTTAATAATGAAGTCAGATATATATATATATATATATATATATATATATATATATATATATATATATATATATATACATCGCGTATTTACATATATAAGGACACACGTTCATTTAATTATCTGACTTTTAAGTCTGCGTGAGTTGTGTGGCCCTCTTTTGTCTTTAATGGATCTTATTTGATTTATTTTTATTTTATTAAAACGCTTGACTAATGTGGTAAGTCTACGTTGAAAGCAATTACCAGGCAGAAGCACTTTACCTACAGGAGCAAATACGCTCGGCCTCAATTTCATTTGCAATTATTGTGAACTTAAATTAACCAATCATATCCTTTTTTTTAGTGCAGTAACTATAGCTGTTATTAATTAAAAGATGTGATTTACAAAGAGCTGCTATGAAATAAACATAAATAAGTGTTGTAACAATGTAAAATGTAGGTGTTGATTGTATTATAATTTGCAGAAGACTCACCTGTAGTCTCCAGTGTGTGAATGTATCCTCCTCTTCCACTCCAAATGAGAGCATTATGAGATTGGTGAGCGCTCCTGCCTGGACTTAAAAGTATGTGTGCGCTCAGTATGCACTCTCTCTCTCTCTCTCTCTCTCTCTCTCTCTCTCTCTCTCTCTCTCTCTCTCTCTCTCTCTCTCCCCCCTGGTAAGGGGTGTGAATGTACTTGAAGCTCTACCATTTGATTACACCAGACACAGGTACAAAGGGAAGTTGAAATTACTTCTCCCTATAAATAATGGCATGTGGAGATAAAGTTAATAATAAGACTGAAATAGCTTTTTATTTTCATTACTACCGTAGATTATAAAATGAAAGCCTGTTTGCTTTGCCTTAACACAAAGCAGGTACGGTTTTAACTACAGGGGCTAATGTAATGTATCTTATTGCTGCATTTCCCTTTTTTGTTGTTGTTGCTTTTCCATTACAGTGATGCATTCCACAGTTTTGTCCGACACCATTATTATTGGGCTTCTAGAAAGTAGGATCAGATCAGAAGATGTATGGAACCTTCTTTTGAGCCACACTTGAGAACCAGAAACGATCTGTTAGATAGCACACTGCTGCCTACAACTTAGATTATGTAATATAAAAAAGATCTATAGAAGGCAGCTTATTCTGTAAATGCTGACGATGAAAATATGGTTTAATTACACATATTAGAGTGTAGACTAGTGATTATAATGACATTTCTAAGTCCTCCTTGTTACAGCAGGTTCTCTCCTGCATCTTCTTGGACCAAATACATGAAAGTGATGTGTGATGTGCCATAATTATGTGAAATTAGTAAGGCCTCAATGATTAGTCGGATTAATCATATATATATATGATATATAATGATCAAATCTTGTAATTATTGATGACTGTTAAATGCAATAATTGATCATCCATCACTGACACTAACCCTCTAACTGATCAAATGGGGATAAAGGTTTTATCGACAATTCTTTTAATAAATCAAAATGGCACAAGAAAAACACTTTAAACATGCGAGATCCACATTCGGCTAATATGGTGTCTATTTCAGGACTTGTGTAAGACTCCTGTTGACTGGTATATTCAGTCTGTTGTTGTGATCGTGTGATGGTCGGGGACCGTGCCTCTGGACTGGCAGACCGGGGTGGTGGCCCTCTGTTCAGGAAGGGGGACCGGAGGTTGTGTCCCAACTACAGAGGGATCACACTCCTCAGCCTCCCGGGTAAGGTCTATTCCAGGGTACTGGAGAGGAGAATCTGACCGATAGTCAAACCTTGGATTCAGGAGGAGCAGAGTGTTTTTTGCCCTGAATTTTTGCTAAATTGCTCTGGCTTCAGGAGAACAGACATCTTCCATCTATCTAAGGTGACTTCAGATGACATGGCTGCACTGATACCTGGTTAACAATAGCATTGTGATGAGAGAAGTTGAGCTTGAAGCCAAGCAGCTGCGACACGCTCCTAGTGCCACCCTTATCATTTACAATGAGACATTCTATCTTTAATACTTTCTGAATTAAAGTTAACTTTGTCTTTGTCCCACCATTCTAAACTTGGCCAAGCCAACCACAGCAGCTGCAGCTGCAGCCTCAGCCTCAGCTTTAACCTGAGCCTCAGCTTTAACCTCAGCCTCAGCTTTAACCTGAGCCTCAGCTTTAACCTGAGCCTCAGCTTTAACCTCAGCCTCAGCTTTAACCTGAGCCTCAGCCTCAGCTTTAACCTCAGCCTCAGCTTTAACCTCAGCCGCAGCCTCAGAAGCAGCCGCAGCATCAGCTTTAACCTCAGCATAAGCCTCAGCTGCAGCTTCAGCCTCAGAAGCAGCCGCAGCCTCAGAAGCAGCCGCAGCCTCAGAAGCAGCCGCATCCTCAGAAGCAGCTGCAACCTATGCCGCAAATGTTGAATTGCCCCTTCTATACAGAAGTGAGTTACAGAAAGTCTCCCCATTAATGTCCAGAAGATCAAACTATCCAGGGCCTAGAGGAGCAAGATACTGTCCGTCTTGAGAAAGCTCTAGCAGATTTCCTCAGTGGGTATTTTGAGCAAAGGTCAACAATTTTGCACCATTCAATGCCTTGGTGGTTACAGCTGTCTCTGAACTGTTCCAGTATGAGACAGACAGTACAGTGCTCTTGAATCTCACTGTGACAAAGACTTGGACTCTTGGGCGTTTTACAATATCCGAAACGAGTTCACCTGCATTGAATCCACGGATGCAGAGTGAGTTGGTGGTTTCACTGATATGTCCCTTGTGTGCATAGATTTTTAAACAAACTGTGAAGCTTTTATTACCAAATACAAATGAGGGTACTGGCAATATAAAAGAAAGGTTTTTGACAGGTGCATCATATTACTTTGGTTCTGCTGCTGATCTTTTCAAGATCTTTGTACCTCAAAGTATCAAAATCAGAAATCTGAAAAAGATTTATGCCATCGTCAGTGAATAAAAAGCAGATTCTCAAACTTGGAACTTTCTTCGGTGAAAAGGTGCAACATGAAACAACAATATAATAGCTAAATATAGAAAATATAATAATAAGGCATGAATAAAAAAAAAATGTTAAAAGTATGGGGCATTTACACCTAATAATAGTAAGAGCGTTGCCACAAGTCCAATAGTCTAACTTGATGAACTTCTTTCATGAAGTAGCTGCTGCTTTCTCACCACACCTGTCTGACCAGCCTCATGTCCCACAGTTAGTTCATGTGCACATCTGTACGGTAAGTAGCACCTGTGAAGCTGCTATTCTCCTAAAACCTGAACCTGCTCAACACAACCAGAGACACATAGACAGATCTGCACGGATCATTGTAAGGGCCATGTCTGCCCCAGTCTTTCCAGCAGCTCTTTTTACACCATGACCTAATGGTTTTGCACTCTTTAATGCTGCCACTAGAAGGCGCTCATGCTCCTCTGGTGAAAATGATTATGGCCTTTACTTTCAATAACGGCTGTAAAAATGTCCAACTAAGTAAATATAGAAATAAACGGGCTAGTTCAGGTGTCGTCATATTTTAACTAACTAACTAATTTAAATCAAGGCCTATCTGTATTAAATCTGAAAATAATGTTCCCTAGGTTTATTTCAAATTGAGCAGTTATTTTAAGTATACAGAGAGGCAACCCTCTGTGTGCATGCACTTTAGTGAGTGACCAGATCATGTACAGGTAATAGACCTCCACCGATCACACATGAACAACCACAAACAGCAGGCCAAAGGCAATGGGTGAAAAAACCCAAGAAAAAAAAGAAATCACGTGACAGAAACAATGATCAAATACTAGATTTAAAGGAAGCCAAATGAGTTTATCTCAAAGGTAAAGACATGTTAGTGGGAGATCCCAGAATAATCCCTCTGTGCTCCTGTAGAAGAGACTCTCGCCATGACTCGAGCCGTGGCAGGTTGAAATGTGGACGCTTTGGCTCCAACAACTGCCAAAAGAACAAGACGGGACGGCGCTCAACAGCGAGACAGGTTCTACTTCTCCAAATGAGAATTGTGAGAAGCAAACTGTCAGACACCAATTACTGCGCAGGCTGAGAGGGATGAGCAGGCGCCGCGGGAGAGCCAGGCAGGCACTTCTTACCTGGACACTGTCGGGGAACATCACATCCGATCAAGTGCGCGAACACCTTCAGGGGCCCGAACAATGAACTATGTAACAATGGAAAGCTCTGTTTGCCATCTACAGCAAACAAGTGATGCTTTAGTCAACTTTTTAAAACAACAACAAGATCAACAACAACAACAACAACATACAAGATAGGTTTGTTGTGCACTCTCAACCAACACGGCCCCTCATCCTTATGTTCATTCCTGTCTGTTTGAGTAACAGGGCAGATGTCATACCTACACTCAAGAGAATAAAATAACATTTGAGAAGTAAGCTTTTAGTAGCAAGAAGGCCCGTGTCTCTCGTGTAATAGATATTCTGAATCTCAATGGAAACTCCTGGTTAAATAAAAGTACACATAAAGAAATAGTAGGACATGTTTCGAAAGTCTCCGCAGGCGCTGCCATAATTGTGCCCCTTCTTGTTGTTGTATGTTTTAGCTTAGAGGACTGCAAAAGAAGTTACTGTATATAAGCCCAGAGAAACGCTACATCTTTGACTTGCTGGCGCACATGAACATTGAACATTTTTAACACAAATCAACAATAATACACGATTTTAGCTGCGTGACTTTCCTCTAGTTCTCTATTTAATTCACTCATATAATCGGAACAACAGGAGTGTCAATCAGAATAAGTCAGAAGTAAATGTGTGCAGACAGACTAAGGT
The DNA here is from genome assembly GCF_026437365.1 of Eucyclogobius newberryi. Lineage (NCBI taxonomy): Eukaryota > Metazoa > Chordata > Actinopteri > Gobiiformes > Gobiidae > Eucyclogobius > Eucyclogobius newberryi. The sequence continues at coordinate 18,975,356 of NW_027315746.1, forward strand.
GAACAAAGGTTGAGTGGCCTTGAACAAAGAAGATGTAGAATAAACACGATAGGTAAACACACATGCATGTTACTATACTACTAGTATTTTCTTGTAGTCGTTTACAATACCAAACTTGAGGCATTGCATGATAGTAACAGTGTCATTAAAGCACTCATTTCAGCTAGGCCCACATGTTTTATAGTCTGTTTGTTATGGGAAACCAATTTAATCATCTTTGCCACAATACCTTTAACTGTATTTTAATGAATCCTTTTGCAGAGTAAAGTAAAGCCCTTCTCATTTCGCAGCATCTTAAGATAGTGGAGCCTGTGGAGCAGTGAGAGGTCAGGCGTCCATTAATAAGCAGTTCTGAGCTCATATTAAAAACCACGCGTTTATGAGTGAACAGCCGCAGCGTCAGAAAGGCCACTCCGGATCTCTCTTATCTCATTTGTCTCAGTTCTGTCTGATCTTGTTTCTGCTATCCCTCTCCACTGAAAACAATATATTCATTTTCTGCCTCTGCGATTTCCATCCTCTGCTCTGGCCTCCTGTGGGAGTCCAGCTGGCGAGCGAGTCGAGCCCAGAGCTGAAGGTAGAAAATTAGCAAATACGCCAATGCCAGTAATTGTTCAAATTGCAGCAAATAGACCCCAAGTGAACCGAAAGAACAATCAGAGAGAGAGAGAGCGGGGAAAAAAAAAACAAAAAAACGCCTACCCAAGTTGCCCAGTGTATCTAAATTCCAATACAGTCAGTAATGGAAAACAGTGTAGGGATGTCATTGCGAACAGGCCATGGCGGTGTAATCCCCGGGCCCACTGGAGTCCATTTAATCAATGCTACAGACATGAGCATATAAGAGAGGAGCTGTCCGCAAATGGGGGCAGAGTTCTGAGTCAGCTCGCAGGAGATTAAAAAGTAGAGGTGGATGAATAATGGAGGAGGAGAATGGTGGGAAAATTGCCGAATGTGGCGAATCATCAATAAACGCCCCCCGTGAATAATTCTGTAAAAATAATATCTTCTGGAGAAAAACTGTTGGCGTTCAAACTTGAAATCCCAATGATACTTAATTGGTGATTTTGCTGTGTGTTGCACATAATGACCATTTTCAGGGTCATTATTCTGAGCTCAATGTATATGCGCCCCAAATAACCTGCTGCAAGTCTGGAAGTCTAACTCCAAGTGACACTTTGGCAGCGATGGACTAAAATTATACAGAAGACAATTGCGGGAGGTGCAGCTCGATATCCAAAAGTTCTAGTGATGTCCCAGATGATTTCCAGGCTGATGTGTGGGCTCCATCATCCTGAAACATGCACAACAGGTAAAAGCTATCCTGAACAGTTGTGGCTCAGGAGATTGTTTAGTACATTTAGTAGACTAGGAATAAACTACAACCAAAGACAGGGCCAAAACTAGTGTTGTCACGGTGCCAACATTTCCAACTCCATTTCAACACTAAGGAATGAAATGAAAAAACACAATGACAATTTAAAAAATGCTTTTTCTTTAGACAATAGACTAATTTTCAACACAAAATCATAATACTTTCTTTATGCATCCATGTGGTCCTTTTCTTTTAAGATCTGTTCCGAAAAGGTCATATTTTGTCCTGTTTATATGATTATTTTTAGTATTGGTACTTAGTTTCTTGTTCTAGTATCGATCTGATTTTCTATACTTTTGACATCCTTATGAACCAAACCAGTCTGCAACAGGACAAATTTGGCTTCAACCTGGACCAAACCACAAGACGTGTAACAGTGTACGAACACTTGTTTAGGTATGTACTCCACTTTAGTAACTGTTACAGCAGATTTGTTTAGTTACTTTTACTTTTTCTTTACTTTTGGAGACTGCCTTACATATTTGAGGGGTTACTTAAGAGGTGTTCATAGAGTAAGTTGACATCACAACTTTGAGCAAACAAAATATAAAAACAATTGCGTTTCTGCAGAACAAAAATTTGCAGCGGCTCTACTCCAAGCTCCCCCCGTGTGGCCGAGCTCCTCACCATATCTCGCAGGGAGCACCCAGCCACCCGGCGGAGGAAACTCATTTCGACCGCTTGTATCTGCAACCCGATTGACCAGTAAATCGAGAGCTTTGTCTTTCGACTCAGCTCCTTCTTCACCACAACAGTTCGATGCAGCGACTGCATCACTGCAGCCGCTGCACCGATCCACCTGTCAATCTCAGGTTCCATCCTTCCCTCACTCGTGAACAAGACCCCTAGATACTTGAACTCCTCTTTTTCATGTCAGACTTTTACTTTTACTTGAGTAAAAGTAAAAGCTCCTGTATCTAAACTTTTACAGAAGTAACAAATATGAGTACTTCTTCCATCACTAGTATTCGCTACCATCTTGACATATCAACCGAAGAACAACTGTCAGTAACAGAGGAATAACAACAACAAAAAAACTCTAACCCTCTAACCCTGGACCAATGTCTTGGCAACAATTCTGTTTCAAATCCAGTTCTGCTTTGTGGTCTGTCAAAGCCTCACCAATGTTCTTGGGCTGCAGAAGGATTTTCACTGTCGGCCCCGGTCATAATCATGTATCATTACTTTCCCAATCAATGAAGCTGCACTCCATCATTGTAATATTTTACATCTTGTTGCAGTCTGGTTGAGGAGCTCTTTATTTTAGTTGTGAAACTGGCACAGACAGCTATTCAAATGTATTAAGAATTGTGTCTTGATTAGGATTATTACGGCCTCATTATCTGTCAGTGTTGTCCCCTCTCACAGAGGCTCCCGGTGAGCGTTGACACATTATTTTCTGCACATCAGCAACAGCAGTATCAGTGGAGGATCTCTTAAAGGGGACACAGTCTGAAAATGTCATTGTTCTGGGGCTTTCATTGATACTTCAAAATAAAAACGGCACTATTTGTTAATAATAACAAGGTTCTGGTCATAAAAACAGTCAATACAGTCTATCTCCAATCGCTACAAAACTTGTGTGTGCAGTCAAACAATGAGCGTTTAGAGTATGTTCACATAAATCAAATGATGGACACAATTAAATAAAGACACTTCTATTACAAATAAAATTATCGATGCACAATTTTTATCCCCCAGCATTAGCTCCATATTGAAAAATAAGGTCTAAGCTAACCTTTAATAACACACGTCATGTTTTTTAGAGAAGATGTTATAGATGTGATGACAGCCCAACGCTCTTCCTGAGTGAAAATGCAATCACAGACTTTATTGACCTTTACATGTTTTGTACAGAGTAGGAGAAGATCACCTGGGATTGTAATGAGCATTGATAACATATATTTATAAATATTTGGAGGAGAGGTGTTCCAGGCATGTACCACCAGGAGGAGGCCCCCGGGGAAGACCCAAGACTGAACTGGGGGGACTATGTCTCTCGGCTGGCCAGGGAACACCTCGGCATCCTCCTGGAGGAGCTGGAGTAAGCGTCTGGGGCAGGGACAGTTTTGGGAGACCCAACCCGACCCCAGATAAGAAAAACAAAAGTAAAAGAGGCCTTATATTTTTCCCAATGGTACTGAAACACACATTTATTTATATAGTAACATTATTGATGAAGGAGTATGAGTATAAAAATATGAACAGGTAATTATGGCTTCCCAGTGATTCCTTTAACCTCCTTCTCCTTTACAGCACTCACCCTACAGCTACAAGCTCTCAGTCGCCAAGAATGGCACAGAAAGTACTCGACCAAGAAACCTTCCGGGCCCTGCTGCTCCAGAGCCCCCAGGACAAAGAGAGAGACCTGAAGAGGTGCCGACAGGAGGCCTCTGAAGTGGAGCAGCAGATCTGGCCTCACCAGGAGACCCAACTTGTAAACTGTAAAAAAACAAAAGCTTCAGGACCAACTTCAGCGGGACGAGACTGAGCTGAGCAGAAGCATATCTGAGCTGAACACACTGTCTGTCGCACCGGAGCACACACAGTTTCAGACGACAAACCCGTCATGATTCAGACAGCGCAACGGCACTACTTTGTGACTACAGCCGTGTCAGGGAGAACTGCGGCTCACTTTGGAGGAAGGCCTGACTAATCTCTCTCTCTCTCTGAGTCCAGCCCAGGTTCAACTACTGAATACTTCCTGCAACGCTCACCACAAAACACACTGGACCCAAACACAGTTAGTCCAGTGATGAGTGAAGAGCAGAGTTATCCTGATCATCCGGACTGATCCAGTTACTTGGAACAGGTCCGGAGCAGAGAGAGTGTGACAGGCCCCTGTTACTGGGAGGTGGAGTGGGATGTGGGTTTATATAGCAGTTCTGTACAGGGATATCCAGAGAAAAGAAACTCTAGTGAATGTGGATTTGGTTTCAATTATAAATCCTTATAGGCCTTTGAGCCAATAACAGTTTATTTAATTTCTGTTTAACTCCAAAGTACGAGGTCTCAGGTCCAGTCTCGTCCAGAGTCTGTGTTTACGTGGACCATGTTTGCAGGGGCTTTGTTGTTTTACCGTCTAACCGTGAGTCTCCTCCTCATGAGTCCAGTCGACTTTCCCTCTGAACACTGGAGTCAGGATTTACCTTTTCCTTATACTCAAATAGCAACTTTGTTCTCAACAGTTTGGGATTATCTGACATTTTATGTACACATTTCAATCTACAGTAGATTACTTCAGCACTTCTGTCAAACAGTTGGGAAATGGATTAGATTCATAATATCATTGCATATTGAGTTAGAATGTGCTAGAGTTACCTTTGGATAAATGGTTGGAGACAAATATTCAGTTGTATTGTCATTTGGACAATCTGCGGCTCAAGTTCTCAGATGAGATCTGCAAATCTTGTGTGATGATAGTGAAAAATAGTATCTTCAATGTTGTTACTTTAAACTCAAATTAAAAGAGAATACTGTAAGTAAATGTTTTATGTACATATCCGAAATAGACTTCAAGTGTATGTTAAGTGTACAGTACACAAAAAGTCTAAATAGTGTAGACTTTTAGCAAGATTAATCCATGGATCTGTTAGATATCCAGAGAGTTTCCGAGGATGTGCTGAATGAGCTGATCTGTTAAAGATACTGACAAATACATAGAACAACGGACTATGTTCGAACCCTTTTGTTAGATAAAAATGTGTTGAAATTGCACACCCCACGCCACAGTCATGGACAGAAAGGATCTGAATGTGAGCTTTGTGGTCACTCTGCTGACATTGGCCTTGTCCACCCTTTTCAGACTGGGCAGCAGTTGATTACTTTGCACACTGTTCGTTCTTTATTGGAGTTTTTTATTGAAGGTAACTTAGCAGTTAAGGTTACAATGTTGAGCGTGAATCTTGTTTCAGTAATGATTAAATGAGGAGCAGTTGAGTGGGGTTTGTTTATCTCTCCACACCTACTGATTGAGCTTTAATTGTTTAATGGTCTAATAATCCACAGGCATTCGATTTGAGATGTAAAGTAGTAGTAGTTTTGCCTGTTTAGGCAATTGAATCTTTTTCAACAATGGAACACTCCTGGATGAATGAGGGACCTTTGAATTATTGATGTATTCTATGTATTTAACGTCTATAACTGTATTTTACGGATGGTTGTAAAACAAAAACAAAAAATGGAGATTTTTTTTTACACCTTTAAACCTTTTACCAGAACTAAATTACCATATTTTCCGGACTTTAAGTTTTGTAGTTTTGACCGGGGTGCGATTTATACTCCGGTGCGACTTATAGTCCGGAAAATACGGTAATGAATCATATGGCATTTTCGGTTATCTTAAACAGACTGTAAAAATAGTTGAAGAAAATAGTTGAAAAAAAGTTGAATCTCCTGAATAAGTGTTTTTAAACCACAGACTTAAGATGTAAATACTCTCTAGATTTAAACAGCAAATATGCTGCATTTCTTTATTATGTTGGTGAATAATTTCCTAATTGTATTATTTTAGGGCTAATTGATTGAGAACAATTACCTAACTGAAATTTTTGACACCAATTTAACTGTAATACATTTTGTAATATATATGTTTTAAAGGAAGATGCATTTCACAAATATTTGGATATTCAAAATGACAACCTGATCAAATAGCGTAGTCATGTCGAGCATCTTTGTGGCAAATTGGCGCAAAGACTTTCTTGAGGAGGCTGAGGTTGTTTGGGGTCAGTTCTAACATACTCATCTTTTACAATGCTGTTTTGGAAAGCCTGGTGAGGTATGGCTTTGGTACATTAACCATGAGGGACTACACAAAACTTCTTAAGCTCCTCAGTGAAGCCACGAAAATGATTGGCAACAATGACCACCCGTCTTTGCAGAAACGGTTTGAGGAAACTAGTGCCCCAAACTAAAGAATACAGTTTAAATGACTTTGCAGACCTTACAGCAGTCAAAACAACAACTCCCAAAAACTGTGAACAGAATCAAAGAGCAAAGTAAAACTAAGCTGCAGCAGGCCTCCCAATGAGAGTCAACAAAACTTAAATATATTTGCTAAAAGGAAAGAGGTGGATGAAAGTCAAGAAGTCGAAAAGGTTGAAGTACTCAAGACAACTAATGGATTGAATATGAAAATATGTATGGCTGAAACGCTCTCTTTGGCCCTATTTGAATCCTGCTATAATATAACATTGGAGTTCCGCAAACAAATATTCTCTAGTTTGTACAAAAATGATTTCCGTCACTGACACCTGCCGTCGTTCAGTGAAACACTTTTTTTTGCAATGCATTGTCATAAACTCCTGTTGCATGACACCTTAACATGTACGTTTGATTTATCTGATGATAGCCAAACATACACAAGCCCAGAGGCATAACTCTGCAGACAGGCGCAGACACTCTGGCTTCTGTTCAGGCATCCTTCTTGTCAGATTAACATTGCTATCCCACAGAGCGACTTTTTTCTGTCCTCTCCTCGCAGTTCATCTCTGACTCCTTGCCACGCTCTGTGAAATATGTATTTTTCCTTCCCTAAGCCTATAAGCACTGATTTCTCCTCTGCAAAAAATGACACATGGCCTCTCTAGAACAGCAATTCTTTATTCCACCTGTCGCAGCGTTAACCAAAGCACACATGGCCAATCCAGTCGGGAAGATGAGAATTTTACACAGTTACTTTTTCAAATAGTTCTCCAGAACTTATCCACAGATAAGTTTTGAAAAACACCTACATGAAAAAAATAGATTAACTTGAAGGGATTCAGAAGATGTCAAACACTGAACTGAACTGGGAATATCTTGCTAGTCAAAGCAGGAATGTCTGTGTTTTACAGCAAAACCAAGTAAACATGACAGTCTTATTTTCAGAGACTAAATGTATGAATTAATAGGCTGCAGGGGAATAAGTGGAACTGAGGCGCATCTGAACAGTTTGTCCAAATACACAGTGGTCTCTGAGGAGAAAAGCAAGAATGTTCAATGAAAACCAAACAAGTCACTCGTTTGTGCAGTTTTGTTGTCAGGTCACCAATTTTCAAATCTGTGCAAATCCAAATTGTGAAAAGTCTCTGTATTGTATTGTATTATGACTCTGCACTCAAGCACCATGTGTGCCCAAGACAACTCTCCCTCTGAGGGACAATAACGTTTAACTTCCATATGTCTTTTGAGGGGTTGGTTAAGTTGTGTCCAAAGATTCATAAATTGAAAAGAAAGTTGTAAGACTAATTATTAATTATCTTTATTCTGATTCATGTTTCATAGTGTATGGATTATGGACCACTGGAGCAAGTGGAGAAACCTAACAAAAGACTGGAAACTGTGTTTGCTGGTCTGAGCATTAAACCCACATCCTCTACCATTTTATATAGGCGAACATGTGTTTTGATTGAATCTTTAAACCATCCTATGGGAGTTGTGTTGTGTGTGTGAGGCTGTTTTCCACCCTATGTTGGATATAGGAGGTAAAAAAGAACTGTCCATCATGGTGTCAGTTTTGAGGATGAGGCGAGCCTGCTGGGAACTGAACTGTAGTTAATTAGCGCACAAAGCCCGCTGGACAAAAGGAAACTTTGGCTGATGGAGTAGGGCGGCGAGCACACTCAAAAAGACGCTCTAAAAGTGGGGAGGGGTGTAGGACTTAGAGGAGAGGGGTGTGAGACGGGATGGGGCCAGTTTGGATGTGTGTGTTCCTGGGGTTCAGCAGGGGAGCCAGGGCTGGGAGAGGAGGTGGGAGGGTTTAAGGGGTGCAGACGAATGAATTAGCTGTGAGAAGGGAAGCCTTGTCCCTAAAGCTGAGACCAACTAGCAGCCAATGCAGAGTCATCACACAAAAGAGGAGGTTTGGTTAAAGAGGGTGACCGCGGGACTTAGGCAGGGAAAGGTCAGAGTACGGCATGAGCTAATAAGGATGGGCATAGAGTGGACAATGGTGCACACTGAACATATCACTTTGATGAGGGGTGAACTGTGTCTGCCTTCATAAACTCCCTCGGGGAAAGACACTAAAGTCTGTTTGGAGCAACTCCACAGTGGAGTCTCAGAAAGCAGCCTGTGGCATTATTCACATACAACTCAAAAATAAACTCAGAGACTTCTGTTCGTCCCATTCATGAAGACCGTCACTACAGACATTTTTTTGCTGTGATAATCAATTCAGTATAATTCAATGGTGAATAAGATGTCTTTTAATCTAAGCTTGTCAGGTGCTACCAAAACTTGGTAGTTTTAGTATTATTTTCATGATCAATTATGTACTTGACATTGGCTCAACAAATTTAGGTTTGTCAAAATTGGAACGCGTGTGTTGTTCCTGAGTACCCAATTTATTCTGTGTGTTTGAATGAGAAAGGCTGCTCTTATTCAAAGAATCAACAACGATGAAGATTACTTTTTTGTTTTTTGAATAAAATAAAGCTTGCCTCTCCCAATTTCCAGTTTTTGTATCTGGAAAATTGTGTTTCATTGCCTCTTAGTCATTCATGTGCCCCTCTCTGTACAGATGCCAGCTGGTCACCTCATTGTCTGCTCGATATCCCACAAGAGGTGCTGGGACCATTATCAAAGCTCGTATTGATGCGACTTTGCTCTATTTACTGCCAGATCTGATCGACGTGCACCATCTCTCCACCCCGACTGATGTGTTTGTGCATGTGCGTGTGGGCGTGAGCCTCCTGGCGGGACCGGCAAATGGACCGGGCCGCTGGCCTCGTCTATGGGCTGTATGGACAACCAGTCGCCCCTGCTGCCACCTCCCACTCCATCACTCTCTCCTCTCCACACACTGCCTCCTGAAAACATCAAGGCAACAACAATCAAGGAAGTATGGCTGCTTGGATTTCACATTATATCTTCATGTGGTATGGGACTTAAGTGTATGGTATTTTGGGAATTTCCATCTGATGTTGGTAGTAGATTATGGATACCTAATTAACCAACTAACCAATTAGCTCAAATAAATAAGTAAATAGAAACAAGCTATGACAAAAGGCTCCCAGAGAAGTATTCTCAGGGCCCCCACAAAGCTAGAATGGGCCCTGTCGGACAGACCTGCCCTGTATGTTCCCAGTGATGTCTGTTATGACCAGTTCCAGTTACTTTGTCCTGGTTTAGGTGCAGGTGGTGGATGACATCACTTAGGGGTGAACCGATTGTGACTCACCGCATGCTCTCATGTGCTACCCATTTAAAAAAAATAAAAAATCATTTGAGCACACAAACTTCTGTCCATGTGGAATTTGTTTTAAGGTTCAAGCTATCAGGGAAACTCCTTTGTTTCTGCTATAGCGTTGCATATAATTGTGGCCTAATTTTAATGGTGAGTTGAAGAGTTGGCAATAGCTAAAATGACCACAAAAACGTTATAGAAAGTGCATTAGTCTAGCATTTAAGCCTGCATGACAAGGGCTCTGTGGTTTATTCATTCTCAAGTGGAAATTGTTTTCGCCACAGACATACAGTCGATCAGCAGAAGAAATAGCACATAATAAAGCCAAATAATTCTCAAATTAAACATCAGTACAGCAGTTTAAATGCATATTATGTCTGTGAAAAATTTAAATAAACTTACAGTATAACTTAAGGTGAGAGCCATGCATCCCTAACCTAGAGTAGTGTGGTGCACAGGAAGTGAACGTTTCCCAAAAGGCCTATTTCCCCTGTTCCACGTTGAGACACATTTGTTGATTGATAGTCAGTTCGTTTTTAACTAATTTGTAACTGAAAAGCCGATTGAAACCAAACAGGCTACAACCCAATTTGAATGACAAAGGGATGCAAATTGGCAGTCTCAGAGATTGCTTTAAAGATCTGTGCGAAACTCTAAACATTACTGTCTAATATTAACGATTGAGGGTTGAAAATGTGGCTGAGTGACAAGAGAATCGTTACTCTTAATAATAATAATAATAATAATAACAATAATTAAAACAAAAAAATAACGACAATGATGCGTCTTTATTGTGTAGGCGTCCCCCGGAAGCTCGCGTCCTCTTCCTCTTGTGCGGTGCCGCTGCCCGGAGCCCCCCCCCCCCAGCCCCCGCGGTGTACGAGTCTGTCCCACTGTTGCCATTCCGACGCACGTCTCTCACCACTGAAGTAGCGGCTAAACGCGGGAGTTGAACGGGACAAACCGTGCGCGCTTTTACCGCCGCGCGTCCACCGGAGTTCACCGCCGGGCACGGGCTTTACGCGCGCGGGTGCCAAGATGCGCCGCTGGCCGAAGAAGGGGGTCCGCGCTTGGTAAAAGTATCATAAAGACGGGACTGCGCCGTGTCGTTTTTCAACTCCGCCGCAACAAAAACGGCGCCTGGGTGCGAGAAGAGGAATTTCCCCTTATGACTGTTGACATTTTGACGTTTTTGTAAGAGGGTTTTGACGACAATGAGGCGGTGGAACGCGTCTCTCGCTGCGCTATGAGAGGAACAAAAAGCACTTCGGCTGCTGCGGCGTGCGTCTGACTCTCCATCCTTCCCATCCAAGTCCACACACAGCATTCTTCATGTTGCAAACGCCTGGTTTATGACAATGGATTACTTGCTGTGGCTGTGCAGCCTCGTTGTTCCCGTGGTCCTGGCTGTAGAAGGTAAGACTCTAGGATTTGTTTGTACTTTATTTGGAACGTTTAAACAATGGAGATATATTTTTTTTGGGGGCTGAGAAACTGGCATTGTTTGGGCTCGTTTTCCACACTGAACAGAACCGGACTCCATTCAGGATTGTGGACCATGCGCGCTGACAATAGAGATATCGAGCGGGGTTTTCTGCTTTGTGCGCACTGACCGTTACATCCCGCGTCTGCACGGACACCGTCACCGGCGTGGCTGTGTTGTGGTGACACCTCATATGCGGATAGATGGGGACAGCCCTGTTGCTATTGTCCCTCTTGTTGTCACACACCCCCGCCATATCACCTCGGCGATGATGCCCCACCTGCCCCACCTGGTGCCCCCCCCCTAAAACGGCTCCCCGCCCCGCACAACCGGGGGGACGGGATAGAGCAGTGGTCGGTGCCAATCACAGTGCATGTTGAAGCACAGGTCAACAGAGTGTGCCGGTCCCGGGCTCGTGCAGCGCCCCGGGGACAAACATGTGTAACGCATTAAACGACAAGTGCGCATTAAAGGTCAATGGCTTAACAAGAAGTCGTCCCCAGGAGCCTCTGGTGGGAGTGTTTCCTCTGGGGAGTCCACCCTTTTGCCACACACAGCACCACCCAGCCCATCCTTCTTTATTCCGCCTCCGAGCTGTGGCTACATTTCTTCACATACCTCTCCCCCCCCACCTTCCTTTTCTTCCCCTATTTCTCCTCTTCTCTGTCCAATCTGCCTCCGCTGGACCGGAGCCAGCCTGATCCCTCATCAATTCTGGTGTCAGCGAGTGAATCAATGCAGCGGGCGGCGGTGCTCCGCGTCCCTGTGGGCTCTGCACACGGAGATGATCGGGCTGTTTCCCCAAACCTAACTGTTACTCAAAGCGCAGGGGTTAACTAATGTTTGTCCTCCGAGGATCAGCACCAAGGGCACTTCACACTTAAGAGAATGAGGCGCGTTCTGTGCGTGCATCTTTGGCTGCTTGCTCAGTGGATTTAGACACATGGCTGCGATTAGCTTTTACAGATATGCAAGTGTGGAAGGATGATGCAAGCTGAAGTGCAAATTGGAGTATTTGCAAAAGCTTACAGGCGACTTGTCTCTTGTTTTTAGCTCGCCAGACCGGCTGCAATAAAGAACATTGACAACTGTGACACTTTTATAATGCATTACATGTATTTACAGCCGTTTTCGCATAAAGCAGCAGCGCAATGGCTGCAAAAGTATCTTATAAAATGGTCTAATTGACTGGAGGTGCACGGAGAAAAGGGCAAAGCGTTGCATTTCTGTCCACAAAGATTTCCATTTGTTCATCTTTATTTATAGCACCAATTGACACTAGAACTCATTGGGAGTGCTCACACCGGCCCTGGTTTAATGGGTTGCTTGTATTAGTAAATTCAACAAATCCTCCCCTGGGTAAACACTTGTGAACAATGGTGAGATAAATAAAACCGCTCTTACAATCTCATAGACACAAAGAGGAGACTGATCAGGCCAAGATTTATCTGCAGTCTGAGCACATCATGAGCGCTGGTTAAATGATGTAGCAATAAATCTATGCATTGAATATACAGAGAATTATAAAGTAAACGCTGCTCAATAAACATGCTCTTTGTGACACATAAGTGGCGTGACTTGCAATATTTATCTATAAAATAAATGTCCTTTCTTTCTGCAGTACACACCTGTTTTGCTTGTCAAAAGACACAATTATATTTATTATAAAACGATTTATCGTGTTGTATCCACATTATGCACTGAGCCACTATGAAGCAGTGTAACAGAAATGTTCAAGTCATCTTCCTCATTGGGAATTTCATATCGATTTGCATATACACATTTTACACCAGATGCCCTTACCGGTCCAAGGCACACCATTGTGAATATTTTGGTCACAGTTGATTTGAATTCAAATTTGAATTATTGACGTATTGTATGGCTTGTTGTGGAATGAGCAACACTAACTTTTGTTCCTTTTTGCCAAATTGTTTCATATCCTTACATTTCTCTTTATCGAACGTGGCAAAGTCAGTGAAGGACGGCTGAAATAATTGTTAAAAATATAATCTCAGTTGATACTTTTTTCTTTAGATGTTGTGTAAAAATATACCGGTATACGGCTTGCCAAAACTACTAATAGCACCCAGGCCTGCACATTTAAAAGCATCGCCCTTAAACAAGATGTAAGTGCCCAGAACTTATTTACTACTTCATATTTGATCACACAGATGATGGTGTTTGGCTGTTAATATTTTATATGTTTGCTTGTTGGCTGCATGTGTCAGTGCACAAGCCCTCTCTTCTTTCACGATGCTCCCGGTCCTACAAAGTGAATAAAACATAAGTCATATAGATGCACTCCCCCAAAGTGTGCATGCTCTGGATAAAGAGTTGTCCGGCATTTCCAACCCTGATGATTAGAAAAAAGGGTAAATGCCATGGGCGGTGCTGGTCTGCATTGTTTTCCTGCTCCTCGTGGCAGAATGGCTTGAGCCTGGTGTAGTTTTACGGGATAGAGGGGGATTTCAAGATTTGAGTTATAGCAGCAAAGCCATCTCAAAGGTCTAGTAAATTTAACAGAGTGGGGGGCTGGGTGTACCTGGACCTGGGCTTATGCGAGATGACACAGCACTCACGTAAACAGCCTGTTTTTGACCAGAAGTGATATTTATTTTTTTTGGCCGATATGTGGAGATGAGATTGGACTCAGATGTTTTAAAGGAGAGGTCGATTTTGCTGCAAAGTTCTAAATTGTCTCCTCTCTTGGCCAAGGTCTGGTGAGCGTCACTTTATATCGGCCCAGAGAGATCTTGAACTATGCTTTCTACTGAATCCTGATCTTGATTTTTTTACAGTATTGTTTTCAGCACAAGAGACAACTCAACTGCACCATTGTTGCCAACACAATCTGCTAAAAAATGCACATGCCAAAATTGGTCTAGAACAGGTCTAGAACAGGCCTAAACCAGGCCAAGTGCTAATGCACCCATAATATTCAATGGCTAGTAGGGTTGTCAAAATGATCAAAAATCTGATATTAATATATATTACAATTAGCATGAAAACTAGATATTGACACACATAAATGGACCTTTCTTGAACAATTTTCAAATTATCAGGAGGTTTATGAGAACTAGTAAGACCACATGTTAAAGGCGCAATGGACGATTTTTCGGCGATTTGAGAACGCAGGCGGAAGTGCGCATGCGCACTCCCCCGTGCGGACTGATACAACACACACGTGCGTTTGTTTTTCACAGACATTGTCTGACTTCATCGCCACCACAGACATTGTCTGACTTCATCGCCACCACAGACATTGTTGATTCATTTCTCCCTGTGGCCCTCAGAGGCAACTGTTGTTGTGATTTTGGGCCTTACAAAAATAAATTGATTTGATTTGATGATTTTGATTTGATTTGATTTAAATTGATTTGATTTGATTTATTAGCGCAACAGAAGCGCATCGCATCTCTCGTCTCCCGTAGATTTCCGTCCACTTCTGCGTCAGCTCGAACTGTCTTTCTCCGTCTTCATTTTGCCCCGTACACTGAGGGAACTATATTATGATAGATCCATGTGCTTAGGCACGCGGAAACGTGGGGACGAGCCTGACGCGGCTGCAGGTGAGCGATAGGTGCGTTTTATGATTGATACGTGGCAGGACAAATGATTTATCCACGCCACGAGGAAATATGATAAAAAATTTGCTGAAAAAATCGTCCATTCCACCTTTAAGATAAAGAAAGTACATTTATTTTGTGTTGAAAATGAGTCTATTGTCTTAAAAAAAAGCATGTTTGAAGCCTATTTTTTTGAGTTTGACATTTTAGTATGGTGAGCATAGGTAATGACAAGTGATTAACCAACGTTTATGGAAGAGTCTAAAGTAACCATGAATTAAAGGTGCACTATGTAACCGGTAACCTTTCTGGTGCAGGTCTGTCTCCATGGAGATGTTTTTTCCCTTGAATGTTCCACAGTATGGCATTAAACAACAGCAACAACAGAGTTTTTTGCATTTGTCTTAAACTCTAGTATCTTTCAAAACATAAAATACAGTCATTTGGTTTGCTCTTCTGAGCATTAAAGCACAGACTGGCACAATTCTTTCTGTAGATACTGCAGGTTCAGAAACGTCTCTCTCTGGTGATAGGGTCAGCTCGAAACGCTTGATTTCTCCCAGTCAGTCCTCTGCACCGCTAGTCTAAGGAGCACTTCACATAAGGAGGGTGAAATTCTGCTTACAGAGGTCCCTCAACTGAGGTTTTTTTGTTACTTATTTCTGTTTTTCTAAGAAGAGAGACGTATCGCACTTTCCCTGTATATACTGTCTCTTAGATCATTATATTCTTCACGGTTAATTGCCCTTTTGGTGCTCATACTGCTCATAGAAACGAGCCTCTTGCCTTCTTGTTCAAAACGTCATGGCTAATTTTCTCCTGCCTTATTGTGGCATTTCATGGTAGCAAGCAGCAGATTCTTATTTAAGTTGTTTTGATTTTTGAACCCTACACGTTTGACCCAGTGTCACGTAAGCACTGTGCCGGGTTAGATACTAAGTGCAGACAGAGTACTTAACGTGCATAAGGTTAGACTACACCCCCAGTTTGACAGTTTTAGTGGAGTCTATATTTGTACATCCCGGTTGGACATGAGCTGCTGTGACATGGGTGCAACTGTAATTTACACAAGGGCCAAAAGCCACATCAATATCACAATAGTTATGAGTTGACAAAAATAATACACCTTAATTTGGTTAAATGATTCCCTAATTTGAGTCATTGACAACTTTGGGTTACAAACGTTGCAAATCATTGACTGTAAAAATGACAAATAAATGTTGGTTTCTAATCATGACAACATATAGTTAGACAAACAACATCTTAAATGTATGATGTAAAGGTATACAGTGTATATTAAATGTATAGTTCAAGTTCAATATCAACCCAATGTTTGTGAAAACACAACATTTAAATGCCTATTAACCCGACAAACCAGATCAGAGCATAGAAACAATATTTATATTTCATGTTTTGGTGTCTTATGTCTTTCAATAAAGACATAAGACACCAAAACCAAAGTCTATTTAACTTAAGTGACTGGCTACAAGGCTAAACATTACAATGAACATTCTAACCTTTGCTGGCTATTTAAATAATGAAAATATAGTCACGCTAACAACCGGTATGATTGACTAATAATTGGGCAAATGACAGAAATTGGGGAATGACTCTGCATTTATTGATGACAAACTGCCACTTGACTGATGCCGAACCATCATATATATTTACCACATGTACTCTTCCACCAAACCAATTAACAATTAGAAAAACATGAAAACATATGCAGTTTAATAAATAAATGCAAAAATAAAAAATAACTCAAACATAGATGAATCAATCAAAATACAACACTCTGAGAAAGAGAAACCCCTTGTGTCATGGTTAAAAGCTCTCATTAGAAGCTCTCATTTAGCACGATATGATTCTTTAACACATTGCAGCGTCACTCACACTCATAATTCAGACTGAGTTTGCCTCTGGGCTGTGGTGGGTGGAGGAGAGAGGAGGAGAGAGGAGCTCTCCACCGGATCAGGCCCCCTCGGGATCATCCCGGGATCAACGGCACGTAGTCCGGCGGTGTTCAGCCGTGAGCCGCTCTGGGCCAAGTGTACCCATGCAAATACGGTTACACTAATCATTCAAACAAACCCACTAAAACATCTTTACGCACACCGACGCAACAATGCTTTTATGCTTTCTTGTTGTGAAAGCCCTGTTTAAAATTTGTGCATTAATTTCACCCATTCAAGGTGCGATGGAAGAAACCACTTATCCGCTTTTTTATATTCATACTTCACCTCGGCGTTCAATTTATTCAAGTCTATCATTTGTTCTCTGTATTTATTATCAGCGGACAAAAGGGGCCAGCGTGAGCCCGTTTTCTTTTCGAGCAGCACAACATATCGATAGATTGGCCGACACCCATATTTAGGCGATAATGCGATCAATGCGGGTCGTGTCTTGTGTTGCAAACCCTCCGGCGCTGAATGCCACAGACGTAATCCATCCCCATCGCGGTCCATTATTCACAGAAAGGCGCACGGTATGGTTTGGATAATGACTGTAAACATTGCTTATAGCTGGGGCTCAGATGCACCAATGATCTCTCCACTCAATCAGAGCACGTCTATTACCGACACACAAAAGCCAAGGACGAGCTGCGATGATGCCTTTGTCTTGTCCTGGGAACAATGGACAGTGTAATTGTCTCGCGAGTGTTACAGGAATGACGTCTTTTTAGCGGCTGTCAGCGTGCATTGTAATGTCAAAGGTCGGTGCCATGGGAAAAGAAAGTAAAGCTGTGAAACAACATGGCAATTAATTTCTAGCTTGTAGAGTAAAACATCTGTCGTCAATCACTTTTTTTTAGATCGGGGATGGGATGGCCCAGGCTGGTGCTGAGATGTGCTGGAAGTATCCATTTTGGTTTTCCTTCTGCGCTGAAGAGGCCGTCAGGAAACGAAAGGGATAGCGTACTAATCTAGCCACCCAAAAACGCATCATCATTAAGACAAGTTAGTTTGTCTTTGCAGTGCAGACAAACTCTTACATGAAACACATAAAAAGGTTAAGCCCTTCAGTTAATTTAACTAATATGAATTACTTTACTTTTTTCTGTTTTCAATCTTAAGTCTTTAGAAAAATGACAGTAGTGAAAGCTGTAAAAGCAGTATTATCAATCAGGGGTAGGTCTTCTTGGGATGGTTTGAGACTTTAAGAAGAGGTGAAATTATTTTTTTTGTTAATTTCTATTCATAAGAGGAGGATTTTGGACATCAAAATATAATAGGAATTAGCAGCAATATTCTACAATAGTAAACAGATGTATTTTGTATACACTGGATGTATTTGTCTCAAGTGGTACAGTATTGTGTATTGATTCCTATTTAGAAACAAAACCTCTTTCCATTTAAGTCTGTGAAAATGTATAATCATAAGAATAAATAAATCTCTCTTTAAAATCAATCATTCCACAATTTGACACCATTCGATACCCCAGTACTGTCATCTGTCATGATTATAACACTACAAAGAGGCGACATTATTCTCAAGGATTGTCTCCCGCATCAGCGTCACAGTGAAATCAGAAACATACATTAGAACAAAGTATCTGATAAAACGCTCGCATTCCATCTCTCATGCTGCTGTTGTTGTACTCCATTTGTTTACCCTCTTGCACCCCGCTTTTAGGGCTGTTATCACCAACTTGTGAGCAAATGGCGCACAGCAGGCATTGTGTCACCAAGTCCCCGTCGACAAGAAAGTGTAATTGTCCGCGATTACGTGCAAACAAGCAGGAAACAATGGGTGCGAGCTCGGAGACAGCTGTAGTCGCATTGTGGAGGTGTGATGAACTCGGCGGCCCGTAGCCTGCCAGGTGAGGCGCGGACTGAGGGCCCCGGCAACAATGCTCATTGATCAGTGTTAATTCCCCCGCTCTGCTGTGATTACTGCTTGTCCTGCTCTCACCTTCTCTGCGTCGGGGGAGAGACGGCCCTGTAACTGTCGCAGGCAAATGGATTGTTTTATGGACCAAGTGGCATTCATTTGTCTTTGCCGTTCCTATTCAATTAATTGCCTCCGCGGCCCGTGAGAGTTTCCGGTCAGTTCATGCCAAAAGTCTTGTTTGTAGGCGGGATGCTGACATGTGCTAGACTCGGTAAGTTTGACTGGGACTGGCAGGTGTCCAACGCAAACGCCGCCACGCCACCAAGCAGCAGAAACAGCCTTTCACTGCAACTTGAGTGACTTTTTATGTTGAATGCTGACACTTGAGACACAAGCAGTTGATGTCTAAAAAGCCGTGCTCTTTAAATACAATGACAGCAGCGGAGAGTCCGTGAGAGCTATTCAAGCTGGTGGTCTAATAAATGTGCTACTCCAAGCAAATTGTTTAGCATGGTATAAACACGGGGATATTTGAACAATTTCATTTTCTAATCAGAACAATTTGTCACATCAAGCCTTTTGTTTTATGTTTGTCGTCCTCGTAATTCTGATATAACGGTTCTATAGCTATTCAGGATGTGTTTTTCCATTTTTCTATTCGTTTTAGTATTGATTAGTATCCGAGCACCAATCATTTTGACAAGAGTCCACATTGTCTACGACTTCAAAACAACAACCGTAATCACGTTGTATTTACTGGTCATATTGTTATGTCGTTTCTAGCATAGTCACATACCGTAATAAAAATATTGTTGAGCATTTTAACTCCAGACCCACTGTCTAAAGAAGCAAAGTGTGACAAAAACAAACCATAATACAATATCAGTATTTTGCCTCCGGTGTAAGAATATTTGATCGCGTTCACATAACTATCCGTCCTTTGACACTCTTAAGATCACATTTACTAAGATGAGTCCAAAGTTTCCTTCACCCTTTTAAAAATCATGTTATTAAGTATCTATCCCACTTGAGAAACATATAATCTACTCTGTAATCAGCACTGTAAAAATACATAACGCAGCCTATTGTTGAGAAAAAGGAAACACTTTGCTTTTGAACAACAGTGCTTAGGTTTTCTAGCAGCACAAACTCTTTGAATATCACTGTTTTGCCAAATACTCGATCCACTGGCCGCCGTATAAACTCCAAGTGTGCTTTTCTAATCTAAAATGTTGATTATTTCCTTGTTTGTGACCTTATCCTGCTCTACCCTAGAAAAGGAGGCCTCAATCGTCTTTGTTCTCGTTCCCACAAATGAATATTGAAACAGGCGCGATTTGCCAAACACATACAGTATCTTTAATTAGGCTGCATCACAGATAGGCCCTCCATTGTCAAGGTTTTTAAACAACTGCAGGCCGCGTGGGTGGAGGCGAGACGAGAATTTTTTTTTTGAGGCATCTTTTCCAGCGATGAACTCTTTTGGGGTTCGTAATGCTTTGCTCGTGATTTAGTTTTGTTCCTCCTTGCGCCCTTTTATTTCCACTTTGTCAACCTAATATCCTCCTACTCTTAATTTGCAGAAACCCTCATGGACAGTCGGTGGGCAACCACAGAGCTGGCGTGGACCACGTTCCCAGAAAGCGGGGTAAGTGTAATGATAAGTGCATGTGTGTTCCTGTGTTTTTAAAGCATTTGTTCCATTTGCTTGTTAATAGGGCCCAGACTCCCTCCAACCACTCGCCTCCTACTGTTTTATGCCTTTGTTTTGTGCCATGCATGTTGGCTCTTTACCTACTACAAACGCAAATAAGAAACACATTGTAAGGGATAGGGCTCCACACTATGCAACTTCAACTAACTACGCTGAGAATAGCAGTATAACTTATTGGAAAAAATTATTGACATCGTAAAATCAATTCAGTCTTTGCGTATAATCACATTATTATCAGCCAATAGTACATCATTAGGAAAGTGAACAATGTAGGGGTGCCAAGTTAATGCGAGAACGTGACGTCAACAGGCTGCCTGAGGGGACACAAAACAGAACTCTAGTGTGTTTTAATGCAGAGGTAAGTGCTTATCACACTGCAAGCTACTGTTTACATGGACCAGTGACAGCTCGCTCCAGCACCTGATAGTTTACCCTCGTACTTTGTCTTTAGCGGCTGGAACTCTCTCTCTCGTCTTTGCTTCTTGGCCCTTTTGCTTCACTAACTCCCATAAGTAGTGGTGCGTTCAGGGTGTTTCACCTTGTGGGCGACAGGATATTATTGACTTAATTGTTTGGGTGATGAACAAAACATTAGCTGTTGTTATGTTTGGGGTCCTTATACTTAGGGCTGGGCGATATTGACAAAAATGAATATCGTTATAATTTTTTGGGGAATATGCAGATGACAAATTCAGACAATATCATCTCAATCCAACAGAAATGTGTCGAAACGTGTCTTTAAACGTTATTTGAGCACTTTTTGTAGCATTTTTACTCTGAACAATATACTTTTTTTAAACTACAAACCTTATACATTTGGCATATCAAAACATGATTTAAATTTCGATATATTGCCCACCTCTGTTCATAAGACGACCCCGTCCACTTTCGCTTCGGTACAAAACCACACCTCTCTGAGAAAAAGCAAGCCAGAGCCATGATGAGAACAATGGTCATGAATAGATGTATTTTCCGATTGCATTTGACATTTTCATATATAACCTTGCGTCACAGACTTGCTTCACAAACAGAGAGACAAATCTGTATTAACTTCTCCGCACTCGACTCAAACGTGCAAACAAGCTGATACATTGCAGATTAGGCAGAGGCTTTGGTCTCCCCAGGACGGAGCGCCGGTAATTGTAAGCGTGTGCCTGCGTCTTTTATAATAACCGACCCAAAAGCGCATTACGGGCAGGAATTAAGGTTTTCAGTTGATACCCCCTATAGGAACGGTGAGAAAATAAAACAACATGAATTTGACCCCGGGGCTAACAGCCTGACAGACCTCCCCCACTCGCCACCAGTGTAATTTGTCTTCCCTACGTGAGTGCAAAGTCAGTCAATGGAAATGCTGGGTTGCCATGGAAACGGGCCTAGGCAGCGCTGCTCATCGCTCCTCCCCCGGGTTTTCGCATCCGAGGGCCATTCGTGTACGTCCTGCCAGCCTATGAAGTCATATGTCACAGGCGAAGGGGCAGACCTGCTCCTCTGGCCCGCAATTATCATATTTGTCAGCCAGCGCGACAAACGTGTTGCCGGTGATTTACGACAGCGGGACGTCCAGTGTAGGGGCTCATCGTTTGGGAGTAAATTGCACGCCGGCGCCGAGACGTGCGATGAGTTATGCATTATTTTTTTTTCCTGTTGAAATAATCAATTTCTACTGAACTCATTTGTTATGGAAACTAAGCATTTGGTCCAAGAGGGAATTAGCAAGAAAAAAAAAAGATTGACTTCGCACAAGGTTACTTCCTAATGGACTAAATATATTGACCACAGACGCCTTTTATCATAGTCTAATGTGATTCACCATTTAAAACAGCACTGTCACCAGACACGGTTCAGTCCTTTCCCAGTTTGTCAAGATATTTCACACACGTTTTTATAGATGCATTTTTTAACCAGACAGATCTGATCCATAGACTCTTCATGAGCTGCGTATTTATTTAGATCGAGCAATTTGAAAGGGAACATTAAGTACCATGTTTAAAAGGACTAAAGCTCTTCTTTTTAGTTGACATTTTTTAATTGGTGTTTCAAAATCTTAAAAAAAAGAAGTGAATTTTGCATTATTTTTCAAGCCATTCACTTATATTGTAATTGTGCACTAGTCAATATTTACTGAATAAATACAACAGGTTCGTATAATTGCAAGTATTGTGTTTAGGCTAAAAAATGGTGTCGATATATTGCTACAGAAACCATTTCAAGATAAACTATAAATTGATAAATTGAAACCACTTTGACTCTGACACAATGACCCAAAAGCAGGATAATCACAGTAAACTCTTTTCTAAATGTAGAATATAAAAAACATGAGCTGCAATTAATAAGTACATGTAGCAGAATGAAACACTTACCGGTAGATATTTGTTTAGTGCTGATCATTATTTATAGAAGTTACTTATTTGAATCCCTGCTGTGCAAATCAAAACACAAAAGAACAATACATATCAAGACCCCAAAACTGCTATTATCTATTGAACGATAAGTCGACATTGTAATGACCATATGCTGTTATTGGTTGTCAGCTGCCAAGCTCCAATTAATTGCAATACAAATTCTATACATAGACTAGAACCTTTCTATGACACTGTTTTGGAACGTCCACAACAAGCTTTAAGGGCTTTAAACATTCATATTATATTGCGACAAATAGAAATATAAAAGGTTTAATCCCTACTTTTAAACCAGCATATGCCTCTTCATAACCTTTTGCCGGTTAAATTATGAAAAATGATGGAAGAACAGTTTTTAAGTGTGTGAGTGACTGCCTCCAATACAGTATCTGCAGATTTTTCTTTCTGATTAACACGATTTTACCTCACACACTGCAGGGCACATATGCACAGGCCTTCAATCTTATGCATGAGATAAAATGCTGCTGCAGATGTTAAAGCCTTCATCTTATGTTATTCTACTGTGTGCTCCCATGCAGGACAATCATGCTGACCGCAGTGCATTTATATAGGTATTTTAATACATAAGTAACTGTTTGCATTTTAGATGTTATATACGTAGGGACTTGTGCAGCTTTCCACTCTCATTTATCTCCGCCAAGATAACACATTTATATGTTAAAGAAACCAAATCTCATCTTGAGGCCATTTTGATTTGCGCTATCTCCACTGCAGCACTAGTGGATCCGGCTCCTATAGAAGCGTCTGTAGGCACTTGCTCAAAAGTCCTGAGCAGCAACACGCCACAGCTGCATCCTCCTCCTACTAACCTTTAACTTGTGGTCTCGATCCAAACTGTTATTCAAATGAGCCTAACGCGTGAAATGTCTCTAATGGGAAAATGTTGCCTATTAATAGTCCATAATGATTGGAATTTTCTGAGCGATTCAAGCAATTAAAAGCATTTTAGCTGCAAATGATTCGTCACCGGCCTCGCACACTGATCACACTTTGGGTGTGCTTCCGTTTCAACATCACACATGCCTGATATTTTCAAAAGCTGTGTTTAGACCGTATTATATTAACACCATTTAACCATAATTGACACAGACAATTATGACAAAATAGTCAAATAATTACAGTTTTATTTGTGAGAGATAATACAACAAGTATTGGTGTTTGTGCTGTGGCATGACATCATTGTCACGCTCGATATGGCCATGCCATCGAGTCCAGCTGAGCCTCTTCTCAAGGCTCAATCTGATTGGTCAGATTAACAAAGGAGAGATGAGAAATGAGCGCAGACAAAACCCTCACAGAGGTCTGCTGTGTAAATCTGAACACATCTGAGCATTACACTTTCAATTCTTATTGGCTGTCATAGTTACTCATCTAAGCTGTAAACGATTACATAAAAAATAGAAAATACCCCCTTTTTGCCTCCAAAATGCTAGCTAGATATTATATATATATATTTTTAAATCTATGCAGATTTTTAGTACAACGAATGTATGTAGCTCGATGCTTAGTTTAAAATTTTATTTGGAATATTCAGTTCCTAAAGTTAAATATAATGGCCCGTTAAGTTTATAGCCCCATTCTTCTGTTTAGGCTCTATTGTTTTATAAGGTCACACAGACAGTAAGGTCATGTCTAGTCTTCATAACGAACATTTAGAGACAAAAGGCTCACTAATAGCTTACAAAGGAATTATACAATGCACAATCATTCAAACATGCCAATTATCTTCTCCACGCATCTATCTACTTATGAATGTTTCATTGTATGATGTTGATTAAATCCCTTTAGAAGTCTGTGCATGTTGATTGTACAGAACTAATTAAATCCCTTTAAATCAGACTTTTCTTCTGCATGTCCTTGGCTTGTCTTTCCTTCACTTGCCTGATTCCTGTCATGCTCATTCTCCTGTCTCTTATGTCCGCAGTGGGAGGAGGTGAGTGGCTACGATGACTCCATGAGCCCTATTCGGACCTACCAAGTGTGTAACGTTCGCCAGCCCAACCAGAACAATTGGCTCCGGACGGACTTCATCCCCCGCAAAGGCGTTCTCCGGGTCTACGTGGAGCTCAAGTTCTCGGTGCGTGACTGCGCCAGTATTCCCAACATCCCCGGCTCCTGTAAAGAGACCTTCAACCTGTTTTATTACGAGTCTGACGGCGATACAGCCACGGACACCAGCCCCCAATGGAGGGAGAACCCGTATGTCAAGGTGGATACTATAGCTCCGGATGAAAGCTTCTCCCTGCTTGAGGCGGGGAGGATAAACACCAAAGTGCGCAGTTTCGGCCCGCTGTCCAAAGCCGGCTTCTACTTGGCCTTCCAAGACCTCGGCGCCTGCATGTCTCTCATCTCGGTCCGCGTTTTCTTCAAGAAGTGCTCCACCACTATTGCCAACTTTGCAGTCTTCCCTGAAACGGCGACAGGGGCGGAGGCGACCTCTTTGGTGATCGCACCCGGGGCCTGCGTCACCAATGCCATGGAGGTGTCCGTGCCTCTGAAGCTGTACTGCAACGGGGACGGGGAGTGGATGGTTCCTGTTGGATCGTGCACGTGCATGGCTGGCTTCGAACCGTCGTCGGACAGCACGCAGTGTCAAGGTAAGTGTATTTAATGCACATGCAGGCTTTTATTTAACAAAGCTCCTTTATATGCTCAGCAGAAGTCACCTCAGCTCGTGCCCTCTTCTCTGCATTTATTGTGTGGCTCCTGAAAGGGGGGTGAAGGAGGCTGGAGGAGAGTATGAATTAATGAGGTGTTGCAGCGAGGAGCAGCATACAAATATTGTGAGCAGGACAGAAGGGAGGGAAAGATAGGATTGCTGCGAAGGCACAGAATGGCGAGCCAATAGATTTGCTTTAGAGAAAAACACTGATAATCAGAAGGAAAGGCATTCAAATCCAGAGAATGAAGATATTAACTGAGCGTTAAAAGGTGTGAATCGCGGCCAAAGCCAAGCCTGTTGATAAGAAGTCAAACACAGACAGGTCCTTGAGAAATAGTGTCTGCCACGCGACAGGGAGCTCATCGGTTGCCATTTGGCGGCTCAAGGTTAAAAGCTTGCCGTCTGCTGCCTGATAGAAAACTCTCCAGGGCCGTAGCCAGCGGTTGTGACGAGGAAGTGTAATTTCCGCCAGCGGCCTCCTGTTAGTTAATCTACAGGCGGCCACACTCATTAACACTGCTCAGACCAACGCGAGCCAACAACTGCACGCTAACATAAATCACGGCGACGTTTCATTTGTTAGCAGCGGGTATTGCTAGCAGCCAAATCGCAACAGAGAAGAGAAGACAGTATATGAGATTGGGTTTGTGCGTGCGTGCGTGTGTGTGTGCGTGTGTGCGTGCGTGTGTGTGTGTGTGCGTGTGTGTGAGTGAACCAAAACCAGGGGAATCATCTGCCCTGTGACGAGGTTAATGGATTGAAGCAAGATCTTTAAAACAAACAAACAAATAAAACAAAATGACGATAGGCTCTGTATTAAAAGGCAAATAAATCTGTTCGCAGAGTAAAGAGGTTCAGTAAAATTGCAACCTTTTTACATCTCCGGCTCAATAAGGTGAGGTTTCCAATACTATCAGGTTCAGAGATTTTCCTAAAAGTGTCATTGTTGTGTAATTGGAGTGGAGAATTGAAAGACCACTTAGCCCTATCTAGTTAATCCCGTTCTCAAACACACACACGCACGCACAATACTAGGCTTTATGAGGTTCCATGCTGACACGGCAGATGTTTACCAGAGAACCCCGACATTTTACGGCGCACTGTAAAACTCTGCAGACCATTCACTACTAATCCTTTTTATCTCAATCCTGCTCTAGTCCGGGCTTAGACTGGCTTATCCTTAAGACTTGTATCAGGCAACCTTCTGCAGAATTCAAATTAATCTCTTCGCCGCTATATTCGCAGATTACCCAACAACTTTTCCTCAGTTTTATAAAACCCTAATTCTCAAAAATGTAAGGTGCCGTGTAAAGTCGTCGAACAGAATGTAATGATCTGCGAATCCCGTTGTTCAGTGGAATATAACACAATACTGACACCTTTTTATATTGTGTAAAAAAAAAAAAAGAGCAGAACTTCAATTCGATGATAGGAAAGAGCATTGTTAAATCTTTTGTGAGATGTTACAATTCGTCTGAACATTTTTTAGAAGACGCGATTAGATTGATAATTACATGCACTTTGCTATTTGACTTCTTTAAATATTAGATTGTGATATCTCACGCAAGATTCCAATGCCTTTAGAGCTATGGGAGAAGGTTTTATAGCTACAACAGGGATTGGAGAACATTACCAGTGACTTCTAAGTGATTGGAACCTGTGCAGTTTGATAAATGCAACAGTTAATATGGCAATTTGGCTCATTGTTCAACCCTAGAATATTAGTCAAAAACTACACATTGTAATAAAATCTGTATTTTTTTGTGTTCAGGGCTAAATATCTAGTTTTCCTGTAAAAATATGATATCAGCGCCTGAGAATGTTAAGATGTAAACAACTAGATTTAGTTTTATGGCCATCTTAAACCAAAGCGTTTGTAATTGGGTTCAAATAACTCATCAAATTCCCGCCCTTTCTGGTCCCTCTTCATTTGGACTGATTTATTGAGGTATTACGCCGCTATTTTGCATGTGTTGTGAGGGTTTGTTTGTGCGGTTTGGAGCGGGAAGGCCTCGGTCGAATGTGATTGATGGCTTTCGGGTGTATCCCTGTTCCTCAGAAGCGTTCTCCATTCCCATTTGTCTGACAACAGCAATCGCCTGTCAGCAATCTACAGCACGCTTATCCTCCTCTTCAGCACCAAACTTCACTGTCATCTGAACTCTCCTCTGCCTCTTTAGAAATAGATTAATGTCAGCTGTGCACGAAGAGGGGGATAAAAAGATGATGCATATGTTGAGATAAGATGCGCTGAAGTGTTTACCATCTTTGGTTTTTGTCATTAATACGTTTTGCATGGCAGCTGCACGGTTGGTCGTCTGACAGGTTTTTTTGATGTTGCTTTTTTGTTTCTGCAGCTTGCATTCCGGGGACTTTTAAATCCAAATTCGGATCGGCGTCCTGTGTCTTGTGCCCGGCCAACAGTCGCACCAGTGCCAGGGGCTCCAGCGTGTGTCCATGCCAAAATGGATTCTACCGCGCTGACAGTGACCCCCCAGAGTCTGCATGTACCAGTAAGTCATGCTATAAGCAACTTTGACTGTCAATGTTTGAAAAGTAAAAGGAAGGTCTTTGGGTTTTCTTATGTGCATTTATCATAGGTGGCAACAGTACTGAAGTTCACTACTCAACTTAAAGTACAATTAACTGTCTAAAAATGACTCTGGTAAAAGTACAAGCACAGATGAAACTCCTTTATATATTTATTTGTATTCCTTATTAAGAATATGAGAGGTTTTGTCTTTAAGAGTTTTTCTATTAAGAGGGTTTTTTAAAGCTTCCTATAAGTTATTTGTTCTTTTACTTCTGTATTTACTTGCGTGCAACATCGAAATTTCCCCATTGTGTGGACAAATAAAGGCTATCTTATGTTATGTTATCTTATCTTATCTTTATTGTGCATTCAAGTAAAAATTTAAAAAATAAAAACATACAGTTGATGGGATTGTGTTCAAAATGTAATGAATTGAATTATGGGCTAGACAAATGTTTTGATTCCCCCTATATTTTAGCGTGTTAACAATGATGAAGGTTAAATAAAAGTAGATTTGCAAAGTGCGCCCTGATATGGTCCTTCTCAGAGCGTTTATTTACCTGAGGAGCTAAAGCCAGGTCTATTCCTCCTCCTGTCTGATCACACACAGCTGTGATCTCACGCCACTAAAATATGATTCAGTTTGTTTAAGCATCTACCTGCACTGTCTCCACGGGAACGAGCTCCTCCTCTCTCACCTGCGTCCCTCGCTCGCCCCCGCAGCCCTTTTTTCCCTCTGTCCCGGTTCTTCTCGTGTTCACGCCACGGCCTTAGGTCCAATCAGCATATATTTCTTCCAACAGTTTGTGCGTGAGTCCACGAGTTCACGCAGCGGGATCAAAAGTTTAGTAGTGAAAAGTAAAGAAAGGCGAAGTGCCGCTGTACAACCACGCACTGAGACGCACATAAAATATGCAGATTTAAACAAAAGAAACAAGCCCATTTTGATCATGTAAGGAGTAGAAAGTACAGATTGCGATTAATAGTAAAGTACCCTACAAATACTTTGTTACTTGCCACCTCTGACATCTCTTTATCTGTGGTTAAATAGCCAAGCAAACATTTATATGGTATGGTGTAGTGTTCTTTTTTTTTAGATTTTGTTGCCTGTAGGCTTTATTAGATAGGAGAGAAGAGTGTGGATGAAATGGGGGATGAGAGAGGGGAGGACATGCAGTAAACTGTCAGAGTCAGGATACTAACTCACGACACTGCGGCCAGAGTTATTTCAAGCACACTTTTTAATGATATCGTTATCTGATGAAATTGCAATTATTATTTTGAGCAGTGATGGAAGAAGTACTCTATTTTGTTATTCATATTTAAGTTATTAAAAAAAATAAGGTAAAATGTAGTGCAGTTGAAAGTACAGATTCCTGCCCTCACATGTAGTTAAGTAAAAGCAAAAGTAAAATGGACTGAAGTAAAGTACAGTTACCTAAAAATATAGTACTTTTACTTTTGTACTAAGTTACTTTCCACTTCTGTCTGCTACATAATTGCACCGACAGATAGTTACATTTACATTTTGTTTTTCTCCAGTGAAAGCAAAATGCCAAACAGTATTTACTTGGAAAAGGATTATCCAAAGTCTTCTCTGATCTAATTAAGAAAATCATCCATCCAATATTGCAATATTGGGCGGTATCCAGTCCTTATGTATTCTGGGTGATTCCCCTTTTCTCATGGATCTGTTTCCATAAACATGTGCATTGGTCCTGCCCGCTGCCATCTGCAGGTCTTGGATCATGAGAGTTGCTTCGCTTGGTTTCTGTTTATTGTCTTCAAGGGTCAGCTCCAGACTTGTTGTGTTTCCATCCCCAAAGCTTTTATATGTTCATATTTTATCTTTGAGTGGAGTCATATGAGATCCCTATTTGAGATCTGTCTGCACCCTGTGATGGAGGGTGACATGTGCGGTGTTGAATGTGTAAACTCACCCCTGGGAGCCTTTTGTCACATCACCACACGCCCACAGCCCACTGTCCTGTCCAGACTGCGCTCACAGGAACACAGTGGACTCGGAGCAGTCAGCCCGGGACACCTCGGACTTTGCTCCCTGACAGTTCCCTCGCCCCCCTCTGTTCTGTCGCAGCCCACTGGCACACGGCCTTTGTGCCAGGGAGCGCTGCAGCCAGTCGATGTCCGGCGGCCTGGGCCCAGCGTGAGTGTGCGGCGGGTGTCCAATTAAAGCGGCCCCCATTCTGAACTGTGTTGGCTTAATTAGGAAGGACAGGGTCTGTAATGTGCAGCTCCGGGCTGGCAGTGGATCTATTGTGAGTTTCAGCGCTCTTTGACACTACATAGGCCATCTCAAGCTGGGGAGGAAGTACCACTGAGGCCATCAGAATATTTGTTAGAATTTGACTATTGAAATAATCTTTTACCTTTTTAATAATCGTCATCAGATTTTACAGAATCATTAAATCAAAATGTGAAAATGTATGATTTTTTGTTTTAATCAATACACATTCTCCATATAGAATTCCACTGTCATTAAATGTTTACTTGTATCTGGTTAAAATTTCAATGGTTTTATTTGTTGACTAAAAATGACTTGCTGAATAGTCGACTATTGAAAGAATTGTGTGTTGATAAGAGTTTTATTCTGCATATTGACCTATTCTGGTTAGTTAGTGGAGCCACATATTCTGAAATGAATGTGATTCTTATATTAGTTTAGCAGTCTTTCTAAAATGTGAATGCTCTAGAACAACTTATTGGCCCTAGTTGTAAGCATGCTGCTCATTTAGTTTGATACGCTCTGGTATCTCTGATGTGGGATATGTTAGGTCCTGAATCCAGCATCATAGAGTCACAAGACAGTACATTTGTTTGTCCACCTCAAGCACAGACACATGTTGAGGGCTGCATCAGAAAAGTTTTTTAAAAATCACTAGAATCTATTTTAGGTGAAGTGTCACCGCTTGTCACAGGACTCAAGTCCAAGTCAAGTTCCCAGGTCACCCAGTAACTGTGAGAAAACCTTTCAAAGCTTTGCACTAGACACTGATGATTCACTGAATGCTTTTCTCCCATTGCAGTTGTCACGATTATTGTGTTGGGCACGAGTGTGGACAATATATTGTATTCTTAGAACAGCTGTGTTCTGCTTGTGCATGACAACTTGTATTTACTCGGTTTTTGTAACAGTTTATTTATTCATTGCACTGTGTTCCCTGTTGGCATGTTTTGGTGTCCTTTGCTCTGTTGCATTTGTCATTTTGTACATGGAGAGCATTCGGTTGTAATAAGCACAACATTCAGCGCACGATTCAGGGCTGCAGTTATTTATCACAATATTACAGCAATTCAAGACACTGTTTTAATTTGTATAGCTTCTGTATCTTTGATAAAAGCTAAAATGTGTCAAAATACCCAATTGAAATGAAACATAGAGGTGCTCTGGAGATGCCCTGGTTGTGAATGATGTCCCAACATGCATCTGGGTGCATTTAGATGGCCTATGTTATTTATGTCAGCTATGGCCATCAGTGCTGTTGTGCCACTGTTGACTTTGTGGCTCACTGGGAGCTGATCATTTGTTTAGCTACACTGGCTGTTTTATGGTCACCGTTTCTGCTGAAATGTGTCATGGACAATTGAAAATGCAATGAAGTAAAAAAAAATGAAACTTTCTTGTTGCTGGTTTCCCATTGCACAGGAAAATATGTTTTACAGCAAGAGGGTTTGAGCATCAGGGCCGTTTCTTGGTCGATTAGTGCCTCTGTGCAAGATGTTCCTTAGGGGCCCTTACTTTGCCAATTTGAAAGATTCCTTTTTCTATTTATCAATGTTCATGCTACAATCCACAATAAAGGGATATATAAATACTTTACTTTGTTGACCCCGAGGCAAATTCAACTGAAGAAACCTTTTCACTGGGCTTCTAACTAGCTCAGACAAAGGTCTCGGTGCAGCTCAGCAGAAGGACCTATAAGTTAGAATCAGCAGCTCAGTTTGACGAGAGCCCTCAGGACAAAAGACTGTGTGTCCAGCAGCCCGGTAATCCCAGTGTTGAACAAATGATACCATTTTAACTCGGTTTCAGTTCGAGGGAAAAGATTTCATAGTTGATTATTGGGATACCACAGTGATCATGAGAGCTCACTTTTTTTAGACAATAGTAGCAATTTCTTTATTATTATCTTGTAGTCTTATTTTTATCCGTAAACTGCTGTTCACAAATGATTTTCATCAAATCTGACTGAGCTGTTTTTCAAAGAATAGTGCAAAAATGTCAGTCTGCAGGTGAGCAGCGCTGGACTTTCAGCTGCAACTGAAAGGCATTGTTTGCATACTTTATCATGGAGCATTTTTCTGTTTTCATTTATTTATTTATTATTAAATTGAAGAATCGCGTATAATTTTCCTTCCACTTTAAAGTGGCATTACTCTTTTAACAAAAAAAGCCAATATAATGTATTCAAGTTTGTGGTCGTGACGTGACAAAATGTGGAAAAGTTCCAGGGGTATGAATAAGTTTAAAGCTACTTTGTGTCATATAATGTGATTTTCTATTTAGGTATCAATAGTTGTTCAATTTAATATTTTTTTTTTTTACAAGTATTCTTTGGATAGTAGATTTTAGGAATCTACTATCCACAGAATACTTGTAATTGTACTACTTCAGTATGATGCCTGCTTTTGGCGAGGACCTGTGGCTGTGGCCTGCATTTGCAGCTTAAGCTAGGAAACAATACCGATATGAAGGAAATTGGTGTAAATCTAAATGCATGTTGTGAGTAGGTGTTCAAATGAAAAACACAGACTATATTAATTATGATGTTAATTTAATTAAAATCTGGGTTTTCTGAGAATGCACAATGAAGCTCATTTATTACCGCCTCTACACTAAAAGTAGGTGGGTGTTTAAATGAGCTTCATTGGCACAAAATACCTCAAAGAATTCTGTTAAACACAATCACAGTTCAAGCCATTGATATATCTCAGCAAATGTCTGTATTTAAATGAGCTATGATTGCATTTTACAGCGAAAATACTGTTAGGCTTTGTTGCTCTTTTTACATAACCAATGTAAATGTAATACTTAATTTTGCTTGTTTGGCAGCGATCCCATCAGCTCCTCGAAACGTCATCTCCAGCGTGAACGAGACCTCCCTGTCCCTGGAGTGGGAGGAGCCTGACGACATGGGTGGGCGGAGTGACCTGGTCTATAACGTTGTGTGTAAGAAGTGCCTTCGTGACCGGAGCCCCTGCACGCGCTGTGACGACAACGTGGACATCGCCCCTCGTCGTCTGGGGCTGAGGCAGAAGAAGGTGGTGGTCCGAAACCTCCAGGCCCACACCAGATACAGCTTTGAGGTCCAAGCTGTCAATGGGGTCTCTGGGAAGAACCCCACGTCACCGCGTTATTCCACCGTCAACATCACCACCAACCAGGCTGGTCAGTAACGCTGATCTGCCAATAGCATTATGTGTGTCCACAAAGTGAGCTAATTCATAGAGCCGACCAGTCAATAACACTTAACATGGGCATGAGACACACTGGTTAGTGGATATACGGCGTTCAGTCAATGTCAGTCTGGCTTTAATGAACTCTTGTTATCTCACAGTATTTTCAGTGAAAATGACACACTCTCCTGCGCCGTTCCCATTTAGACACAAAATGTAAATTATACTTTCTACCCCCGGAGTCAGCATTTAGCACACTGACAAGTGGCCGTTTTATATTACATCTCTGACAATGTCACCTTTCAGAGACTTTGAATTCGCAGCGTCATCATCAACCAAACAGCTGGGGCCCCCTCAACACGGCTGCAGGCGCTTCCCTCACTTAACCCGCTCTTAATCCGCCGTTTACAAAGCCACGACAAAAACAGGCATGATAGTCGCATTCACAAATCAATAAAGAGCAGAACAGCGAAGGTGACACATGCTGCGCTACGGCAGAGGAAGTTTGAATAATCATTATCTCACTCTGACTTCAAAGAGGAGGGTTGATCTTGTGAGGAGGAGGGATTGTCACAATATCACATTTTAGTGCTACGATTATTGTGAGAAGAAACATCACAAAACTTTTCTTTCATTCACATGTCTTATATATACTACTATTCCTCTATGTGGATGATAAATTATGTGACATAAATGGGCTGATTATTTTGGGACCTGAATAATCATTATTGATTAAAGGGACCCAACTTTAGGTTATTCTAGTTAAACTGAATGCCCTTTACATTATGCATATTATTGTAAAAGTAGAGTCTGTAAGACAAGAACCTATGAATTTTACAAAGCATTTTGTTTGATAAGAACAACAAAAGAAGCCACTGTCAGGCAGGCACACACCATCATCCATATGAACCATTGTTAGATGAGAATCGTGGGATTACTGGAAAAAGGGAAAATAAGTGGATATTGATAAAAACTACATGAGACCTTCTCAGACTGTTGTTTTTGTGTCATAGTGCAATATCAGAGTGACTTAGTGAGCGGGGCTCATGTTCCTGACTCATGGTTAGAGGTGGACAATATACCAAAATGTTGATATTATCATGCATGTTGTTTTGTAAACTCTCAAATAAGTGTATAAGGTGATATTTCTGCACTTTGATTAACTGTAGAGAAATGTTACATTAAACCTCAACTAATACGTTTAATAATATGATTTAACACAATATTGTATATATCGTTTTCGGCATTACTCAAAAAATAATTATCGAGATATTCATTTTTGTCAATATCGTCCAGCCCTATTCATGGTTCAAAATAAGGTCTTTTAAGCCAACAATATTCCCGGATGTGCTGTGAAACACTCATTTAAACCCCATTGTGTCCACCAACAGCTCCCTCCGCGGTGCCCACTGTCCATCTGATGCGCTCCACAGCAGACACCCTCAGCCTGTCATGGCTGCCCCCAGAGAAGCCCAATGGGGTCATCCTCGATTACGAGATTAAATACCACGAGAGGGTAAGCACTGACTTTGGACTTAATCATCGAGAAACCAGCCTTTTAAAAGAGCAACATTTAAATGTATAATGCTAATATGCAAATAAGCAGAGTGTTTTTGTGCCGATTCAAGTGAAGTTAAAGAACCTTTGTGAATATTTAAGATGGAGATTTCTTCTTTCCATTTAGCACTTTCTCATGCTAGTTATCATGCTTGGGGGGGAGAAAAACTACAAGGACTAGTTTTTAGATTTATTTTCTATTGTGTTCTGTAGAGACACTGCCAAAGGAGCACTGCAGTCAAACACAGGTCTATCATAGACAGTTGCTCTTTTGTCCAGCTCTTAACAAGATCTTATTCTTTATTTAGACATTGTCAGGGAAGTTCAAACAATGTAATTAGAATACTGGCCCAGTTTGATCACAATCTTGATTAAAAAGTCAATAGTTGTTTGCAAATGTTAGATCTCTGCTAAACCCAATTAGCGGTCTCTGCTAGTACATTGTCAGTGATATCCAGTGTTGTTTTAGAAAAATAAGCATCACATCAATATTAATTCACTTAGGAATATGATGCTGCATTGAATTTAAAATGTGCTTGAGGCTATTTCATTTGCACTGAGCTCATAGTAAGAAATGAGAAGTGATTTCGACAAGTGTAGCTGTAAAATGATGAAAAAAGCGGATGATGCTCTGGAGGATGTTTATGAATATTTGTATAATGTTGTGAAATATTTCCTTCCACTATACAAGGTGACATGTAAATGAGCATTCAAAAATGATAAACTAACATTGACCACATATGCTAATTTAAAATGCACATAACCGCACACAATGAAGCTGATGGTTTTCTGCAACAACCTCAGAAGGGAAATGCCAAAAGAAAATCAGAATTACTTTTCATAAGAAAGGGCAACAAGTCAGGTTAGTATCCGTGTTAACAAATGCAAATGGCAACTCCAAAAAAGGCTCTCCAAAATGTCAGCTACCTCACTTTCAGATTAGGTAATTGATCAATTTAGCGCGTGTTTTGTCGCTTGTGAATCGTAATTATTTTCCAAATTAAGCTCGCCCCAATGAGCCTGATTGCCGTGTGTTGATTCCCAGGGACAGGCCATGTCTCACACGGTGACATCTCAGCACAGCTCGGCCAAAGTGGAGGGTCTGCGCACCGCCACGCCCTACGTGGTCCAAGTCAGGGCGCGCACGGTCGCCGGGTACGGTCGCTACAGCAACCCCATGGACTTCAGCACCGGCCTGGATAGTAAGCCCCTGCGTCTCCACTGACTCTGCTAATGAGTGTTTGGCTTAATAGTTTTTTACTGCTTCTTTAATTAGTAACCATTAGCGACGCACCCCAGACCTCCTCTAATCGCCCTCAGTGCTGTTATTTACTGTGTGTGTTTGTGTGTTTGTGTGTAGGTGATCCGCAGAAGTCTGTCCAGGACCAGCTCCCGCTCATCGTTGGCTCTGCCTCCGCGGGTCTGGTTGTCATTGTGGCGCTGGTGGTTATCGCCATAGTCTGCCTGAAGTAAGTGTTTTTGATATTTAGATTATTTATTATTGACTGCCCCGAACTACGCATTTCATTTTGTTAATTAGACACTGAACAAAGTGCCTCATAAAAGTTGAATGCACTTTCAAAGAGGTTATAGTGAATCGTTGGTACAAAAAGAATAACTCAGCAGGATTTCTTCTTCCAGTCTGGAGGTGAAGTTGTTCTGTCCTTGTCCTTTTTGAAACATGTAGTTGTGTGTAGTCTTGGCTGGACATCGCTGAGGCCTGATGATCTGAATGTGACTGAAAGAACACGTGTTGTTTACAGGAAGCAGCGGAGCGGCTCAGAGCTGGAGTACACGGAGAAACTGCAGCAGTACAGTGAGTCTGTGTTTCACTTAGGGATGGTCTCACCATGGTATTTTAGTCATGCCAGTACAGTTAGCTGTCTGATTAAATCAATTATACGATCAGCTGAGGCAGAGGCAGGAAACAGGCTTGGGTTTGCTCAGAGGAATGCCAGACAGATCCTCTGATGTGATAATAAGGTTCAAATATAACACTGACAAACGTTGATTTTATCGTAATAGGATCTTTGAAGAATATTCTGTGCAAAAGACAATGATAGGGAAATGCATAAATGCCAAATGACAGTTATAATTCAGTTTATAATTTAAGTAGCATATAAAAACTGTTTCACAAGACATACGGTAGTTTCCAAATTGACATTTAACTACTTAACTACTTTAACTACAACTAGCGCACTTTGAACATTATTAAATTCCCAGAGCAAAGGAAATGTAGTATTTTTAGTCTGTTTTATCTGGGATTAGTCCGGTCTTCTTACGTCGTTGCTAAGATAACCTTGTTTTCTCTCTCTCAGTTTCTCCTGGCGTCAAAGTCTACATCGACCCGTTTACTTACGAAGATCCCAATGATGCTGTGCATGAGTTTGCCAAAGAAATAGACATCTCTTGTGTGAAAATTGAGGAAGTCATTGGCGCAGGTAAAGAACACGGTTGTTTCGGTCCCTTGGTTGATAAAAGATTTCTTTGAACTTAAAGCCTATATGACAGGTTCTCTGGTTTTTCTAATTATGATTTAGTTTGGTAGGATAGAAACTGTCGTCAATATTTAAATTTTTACTTCCGTTAAGTTGCAGTTTGTGAAAAATAAATTTAAAATGACTGTAAGTAGAGCTAACAGAATCCCCCTGTGATGTCATCAATATGCGACGTGCCATTGAAAACACAGACAATTTACACTGAACGCATACACTTTTTGACAGTTTAAGCAATCATTCAACAAAATAAAGGTATTACATGGTATTATTGTTTGTCAAATCATAACTGTTGTGTAATTTATATGGATGTTGGCTCTTGTTTTCTTTTTTTTTTTTTTTTACTATTTATTGTTTTTGAAACACACAGCAACAAAAAATACATAACACAAAATGACCTGTTTAAAGGTTTAGGGAAGAAAATTAAAGGTTGAATGGACAATTTTTTTTGACCCAAATCTATGTCTTATTTCCTCGTGGCGTGGACTGCCGATTAGTCCTGCCACGTATCAATCATAAAACGCACCTATCGCTCACCTGCAGCCGCGTGTGGGCTCGTCCCCACGAGCAGCACGTTCCCGCGTGTCTAAGCGCATTGATCTATCATAATATAGTTCCCTCAGTGTACGGGACAAAATTAAGACGGAGAAAGACAGTTCGAGCTGACTCAGAAGAAGACGGAAATCTACGGGAGACGAGAGATGTGATGCGATCTTTCGCGCTAATAAACAAACGCACGTGTGTGTTGTATCAGTCCACACGGGGGAGTTCTCAAGTCGCCGAAAAATCGTCCATTGCGCCTTTAAATAATGAGAGGAGAAGAAAAAAATAAATTGATAATAATAATAATAATAATTATATATATATATATATATATACATATATATTTATTTATACATACATAGATGTACAAATTTAAGTACAAAGTAAGGCTCTTGTTTTCAGTAGGGTTGCTAGGTAACAGTTGTGGAATTACCTCTACCTATGTCATATTTGCTACCCATTTCCAACCAGGAAGTGCAATTATAAATTTTACAAAAATTGTCCAACTGGGGACAACAGTTTTGTCAAATCTGAAATATATTTGTGTTCACCACTTTAGTGAAATGTGTAATCTAACCTGTCCTATAGACTTTTAAGTGCTGCATAAAGCCTTAAAGTAGTGTGTACTACTGCAGCCTCTTTGAGTTAGGATCCAGACCCTGCATGTGAGCTGCAGGTGCCAGGGAAAGAAGGGAAATCTCGCTAGCTTCTCCTGCCTGTGTGTCTCTTTATTATTTTCAAGCAGCATGCTGTGTCCTGACTCCACCTTAATTGACAGTCTGCTTCTGCTCGTTCAACTATCCTTCCCCTCTTTTCTCTTTGTTTTGTACCACTGCCGTCCTGCAAAGGCACCAAATGCAAAACGCCCAAGTTCCTCTCTCGCCCACTCTCGCCCTGCACTGCTCCCAGATTGCACGCTCGATCGATAATGCTCACTCCTTCCCTCCCTAACATTTTTAACCCCTGACATGAAGCCTTTCATTACTCCACCTCCTTGGCTATCCACAGAAACCCCAGGACTTTTACAGAAGTCCATTCCCACTCTTCAATATTCCATCAGTGCGTTCCAAACACTTTTCCCGACACCTCGCTCACTCAAATCCCTATCCCGGTCACCCTCACCCCCACCCCCTCCTCCCCCTCCTTTTTACTCCACTACAGGTGAGTTTGGAGAGGTGTGCAGAGGTCGGCTAAAGCACGCAGGACGCAGGGAGATGGTTGTGGCTATAAAGACGCTGAAAGCTGGATACACTGAGCGCCAGAGGAGGGACTTCCTAGCAGAGGCATCCATCATGGGCCAGTTTGACCATCCCAACGTCATTCGTCTGGAGGGAGTGCTGACCCGGAGCTGTCCCGTTCTGATTATCACAGAATTCATGGAGAACGGTGCTCTGGATTCCTTCCTTCGGGTAAGTTTGGCAAAAGGTGCGCTCCACAAACAGCTGCTACAGACGATTACTTGTGTGTGGTTATCAAAGGGCTGGGCTCAAAGACAGTGACTCGCGACACCTCTGGGTTATCGACATGTTTCACTCAGAGTGAAGCGCCTGAGGCGGTCGCTCACTGAGTGATAGAGATTAAATGTGCAATATAACGCCTGGAGACAGGCATACTGTCTCGGCTCGATGTGACTGACTGAAGCTGACAGCTTTACAAATCTACAAACTCCAAAAGGTGCCACACTCCAAACTTATGGATGAGTCCTACATCAGTGATCAGTGTAAGCCCAGGCCCTGTACCTTCACACAGAGCTCAGCAAATGACTCGTGAGAAATGAGGTGTCACACCACACATTCACAACTGCATGGGGCCATTTTATGTCATTTACATTCAATAAAATACGTTTTCCTGCCTGACTGCGCTGTGAAGAACTCTACTTACTGGAGCTATTAGAGTGGTTACGGTTACTTAATGCTCGCGCTGAATCGATGATGTGCTGCAGCTTTTAAAAAGCAGTTCATTCTCCTGATGAAACCACGCTGTTTTTACCAGGCGTCAGAAAGTTTATTATTGACTGGCTTCATACCACTGCAATCAATGCTCATGCTGCAGATGGATATTGAAGTCTCAGCTTTAGTATACCTTAATTTAATTAAATTCATCAACCATTTTCTATCCTCAAGAACATTACATTGTGTCTATGCAAACTGCAACACCTTCAGAATAAAATCAATTCATGTTCCAAACAAACAAATACACAGAAGCTTCTTCTTTTGAAGAACTTTTGACATTGATTCTTTATTTAGTTATAAAAAGTACCTTCAAGACACTCACCCATACATTTACAAACCAGTGTACGCGACTCCGGATCAGACCGGCCAACCAAGGCTGCTAGTCAGAGAAGTGTGTTTGAGAGAGAATATGACCATTCTATTACTGAGCTACTGTAGCAACTTATTTAGTCAAATGCTTTTAAATGAAATAAATAATAAATATATATTTTGAATCTTAGGGTCCACCTTCTTCTTTCCCGCTGCACTTGGTCATTTCTCTAAAACTATGCTTTAAGTAAAAACCGTGCCCGGGCGTGTGAGTGCTGCTCTGTGTAATGAGGGGAGTACAGAGTTAACTGGCTTATGTACAGTCTGTGCGTGTCAGGCACATGAAAGCTCCTCCAGCAGCAGAGCCGTATGGGGAGGTAAGGGGAGGGACGCACAGAACACACACCCCTTGTTCCACACGCAGCGCTCGTTTGAAGGGCTGCTATGAATCATGTCTGTTTATACACCAATCCATCCCTGCTCGTTTGGCCGACTGTCGTGATCCGGGAGTGCACGAGAACAGAGCTACAGAATGTTTATAGGTTTGTCATGCCACATTTTTCTAATCGTGAAGTCGGGATTCGATTGGGTTGCAATTTGGCTGTTTTCATATTCATATTCAGGTCATGGATAGGAAAGACATTTTCACATTTTACTCGTTAATTGTGTATCGACAAACAATTGATTTGCTTCATTCCCACGTATCATATTTCATTAACGCTCATAAGTCATTAATGATTTGCTAGTCTGTCTACAGCACTAACAAAAGCATGTCTGTCTGTGGTGGAGAATTGTAAATTAAATCCTGAACGGCCTAATCTTTCATTTGTTTCAAGCTTCCCAAATGTTGATATAAAAGGCCAAATACTGCAGATCCAGGAGTTTTGGATGGGGAAATAAGCTCTGAGCTACACGCCACTCTAATTCATTTGACGGGCCAAGTTTGCTTTAATGTTCACGACACAAAAATGCAAACAAAGCTTTTGCCTGAAAGAATTTGTGTTAACAACCATGTGGCAGTGCCAATCTGCAGCGAGTTTGTCGCTCAGAATAAGAAACGACCTGCTGTAGCTGCCATGGATCAGTGTTTGTGTCAGGGCCGGGATAGAGTCGTAATGCTTTTAGTGCCTCTGTGAAGTGTCTAATTAATCAGCTAATTGGAAAGCATCCGTGAAAAGGTCAGCTGCCAGAAAGAGTCTGCAGCGGTCATGAAGCATTATGACAGATGTCATGTTTATGTCACTCTCTGACTGACCGCCCGTTGCCCTCTTATCTCCCTCACAGTGGCTAATGCTCCCATTCCTCTATTTTTCAACACTGCCTGTGCCTGCAGCCCTCACCCACATTAACAGCTCTAACTGCTCTGTTGGCACAGTTGAACGACGGGCGCTTCACCATGACCCAGCTGGTTGGCATGCTGCGTGGCATTGCCGCGGGGATGAAGTACCTGTCAGACATGAACTACGTGCACAGAGACCTGGCCGCGCGCAACATCCTGGTCAACAGTAACCTGGTGTGTAAAGTGTCCGACTTCGGCCTGTCGCGTTTCCTGGACGACACGTCTGCAGACCCCACCTACACGAGCTCCCTGGTGAGGACATCACATGCTTTTATTCAACACACATTTATTTATTCAATTATTATTTATAACATGCCAGTGTAGGAGCAACTAAATTATAACCTTGTTTAAGTTAAAAACAAATACAGACAAGCTTTGTTAACAGTATCTTGATCTTAGTTGTCGGGGGAGGGGCGTGATGACACTCTCAGTTCAGCTCCATAGTCAAAAAATATCTTCTACAGGACGCATACTCTGTTTGACTGTGATAAAGACTTTGGTCTGGTTCAGCCCTGCTTTAGCTCTGATATTAACCTTGTGAACAATCATCTGGTTCTTTAATGAATAAAGATGTTTTGAGTGTGGCCTGCTGTGCCCTGGATCCAAGCCCTGCAGGCGTTACTCTGTCTCTGTGTATTGGCTTATGCAGTTCATTATGTTCAGAGTTATGTCATAGATAAGCAAACCGACTTAATCAGCACAATAATGTCACTGGGAATCTTAGCTGTTAGTTTTATTAATACTTTCAGTTCCCCTGGCGGTTTGTAAGCTCTGTGTTTAATTGAGCTTGTTAATACGCACCCCTTCACTCGTTACACATATGTGTGACTGCTCATGTGTGCCAATATTTGCACATGAGACATCCGCCTGATAAATCTGCATCTTGAGTGTTATTTTCTTGCTCAAACCTATCTCTCTGTGGTTGTACTTTTCTGCAGGGAGGAAAGATACCCATTCGGTGGACTGCTCCAGAGGCGATTGCGTTCAGAAAATTTACCTGCGCCAGTGACGTGTGGAGCTACGGCATCGTTATGTGGGAAGTGGTGTCCTACGGGGAGAGGCCATATTGGGATATGAGCAACCAAGATGTAAGTTCCCCTGACAGATGCATCTTTTTTAGACAGTTTTGAGAGTCTAGACTGTTGAGACGTTCCACAGTGAAGTCGGTCAGCTGGTTGTAGTGTTTATCTTCTCACAGCAGATGCAAGTGCAGCTGTGATCCTGTGTTATAGTTTTAGAGTGTCGTCCACAAATCCATAAGCTTAAGCCCCTCTGCTTTCCTCACACACTCTCTCTGGCTGTTTTATGGCTGCTGTTACCTACAGCGCACAGACATTGTTCCTATAGCATTCAGCCAGGACGTGGAATCAAGAAAAATTCCTACTTTCAGAAATGCGCTGAAGCACTGTGATTCTCTGTGGGATATCTGGCTTTTATTGTTGCTTTCAAAAGACAGTTGTAACGCTCATAGCAATAAAGTGAAAAGCAGGCAGAAATGAAAAGGTCCAGAAATGTATGTGTAACTTTCATAACAAAACCCACATGCAGTAATTAAAGCTTCAAAGTGGAGCCCATGTGTTGTTCCCAATAGTCTTTGTGGCTCAGGCATAGCTCAATAAGCAACAGAATCAACAAATACTAGATATAAACAGAGGTGCGCACTGAAAACAAGTACCACAGAAATCAAAAGAGAAGCAGCAGAGAGAAGCTGTACCTTACCATTGTTGTGTGGAGCTAAACCCACAGTGCAGCCGCCAAGCTTCACTAAACCAACGACATATGCTTTTGTCCGCAGTTCCTATTGTCTTTCACAACGCTCACTTTCAGATTGACAGCTTTGAAAGACTTTTTAAAAAAATGTTTGCATATTTATATAAATATGCACAAAAGATTTTTGGAGTACTTGACAGCAAAGTAAAGCAGCAGAATAAAAGCAGGACAACAATACACAATTAAGTGGCATTTACTGTCAAATTATCAAATTTACTACAAAAATGGTCTACTTTTTTGTATTTCCGATCAAATGTAACACACTTGCTGACATGGGTACATTTTTCAGGTGATGACAGCTGTTGAGCAGGACTACCGGCTTCCCCCGCCCATGGACTGCCCCATGGTGCTGCACCAGCTCATGTTGGAGTGTTGGATGAAGGAGAGAAATCTAAGGCCTAAGTTCTCACGCATCGTCAACACGTTAGACAAGCTGCTCCGTAACGCAGCCAGCCTCAAGATGGTGACCAGCACCTACTCAGGGTGAGGATGTTAAGCATGTACTGTTTTTAGATAAGTCTGACCAGTGAAGTTAATGATGGTTAATCATTGGCTCAGATTCAGGAGGTGGACCATGCCTCAACCTCCTACTCCTCCTCCTGCAACTACTCCTCCACTCTTCCACCACCAGAAGCCCTATTTATATATTTATACAGGTCTAGCTGAGCATCTCTGTTTGTCTCTCCTCTCTCGACCCGACCCAGCCTCATGTCTCAACCACAGAGCTTCTCAAAGGGGGGGACGCGCCCGTGTCTGCTTCTGTGCCCCTCACCCATGTCTGCCTCTGTGCCCCTCACCCATGTTTGCCTCTGTGCCCCTCACCCATGTCTGCATCTGTACCTCTCACCCATGTCTGCCTCTGTACCTCTCACCCATGTCTGCCTCTGTACCTCTCACCCATGTCTGCCTCTGTGCCCCTCACCCATGTCTGCCTCTGTACCTCTCACCCATGTTTGCCTCTGTACCTCTCACCCATGTTTGCCTCTGTACCTCTCACCCATGTCTGCCTCTGTGCCCCTCACCCATGTCTGCCTCTGTGCCCCTCACCCATGTCTGCCTCTGTACCTCTCACCCATGTCTGCCTCTGTACCTCTCACCCATGTCTGCCTCTGTGCCCCTCACCCATGTCTGCCTCTGTACCTCTCACCCATGTCTGCCTCTGTATCTCTCACCCATGTCTGCCTCTGTGCCCCTCACCCATGTTTGCCTCTGTGCCCCTCACCCATGTCTGCCTCTGTGCCCCTCACCCATGTTTGCCTCTGTGCCCCTCACCCATGTCTGCCTCTGTACCTCTCACCCATGTCTGCCTCTGTGCCCCTCACCCATGTCTGCCTCTGTACCTCTCACCCATGTCTGCCTCTGTACCTCTCACCCATGTCTGCCTCTGTGCCCCTCACCCATGTCTGCCTCTGTACCTCTCACCCATGTCTGCCTCTGTGCCCCTCACCCATGTTTGCCTCTGTGCCCCTCACCCATGTCTGCCTCTGTACCTCTCACCCATGTCTGCCTCTGTGCCCCTCACCCATGTCTGCCTCTGTACCTCTCACCCATGTCTGCCTCTGTGCCCCTCACCCATGTCTGCCTCTGTACCTCTCACCCATGTCTGCCTCTGTACCTCTCACCCATGACTCCAGGGGCATGGATTCATATTTTATCTCCAGATACATATTTTATCTCCAAAGGGGGGGCACCAGAAACATTTTGAGAAGTTCTGCTCTATCATCTTCACCCTAACACATCACATCTAAAGAAGGGGGTTCTGATCGGCTGGGCTGATCACCTGAGACGGAGCCCCCATCCTGAGTCTCTACCCAGTCAACTCTAATCGATCTATC
Source organism: Eucyclogobius newberryi (assembly GCF_026437365.1). Classification (NCBI taxonomy): domain Eukaryota; kingdom Metazoa; phylum Chordata; class Actinopteri; order Gobiiformes; family Gobiidae; genus Eucyclogobius; species Eucyclogobius newberryi. The sequence goes on from NW_027315746.1 coordinate 19,020,325, forward strand.
ACTGATGTCATCATCATCGCCATCATCATCACTAATATCAATATTCTCTTGTATTCCATTGTTGTGGCGTGGTCCTTGCTAGTGGAATAACAAGTGTGAAAACTAGACTGGATATGCAATTTCAGTGAAGCCTTTTAATCGCATGACATTGGACTATTTTACATTATTCACATAATCAGAGCTTATGACTATAATATTGTTTTTAGCAACAGGAATAATAATCCAATACATACTGTACAATACTGTGATGAAGGTGATATTGTTTATTCAGTTCAAATGTTTTCAGTTGTATTGCAGACTGAAACATGATGCAACTGGTTGTCTCTGACCTGTGTGAAATCGCTCTGTGTCGCAGTGATGGCTGTGGAGCATGAGGGATGGAGATGAGTAGGGCTCAGCCTCTGGGCACTTGGAATAACATGTCATGGTAAAAAAAATTATGTCACCTAAAAAGAGCTGGCTGCTTGAGTTTGGTTTGTTCTGTGTAGATGCAGAAGCATCGCTCATTGAGCTGAGAGCTCAGCCCGACAGACAGACTCACTCACTCACTCTGCTCTCACTCTGGAAACAGTCTCATTGATAAGTAACTTGTGTTTCATGTGTGAGAACCTTTCTCTATTTTTTAACTAAAATGATACAGCCAGCTGACATTTGTGTTTTGAAGCTAGTGCTTGGCAATATTTCAATGGTCTGGACAATGCATTTTCAAATTTAGTTGTTTTGGCTACCATCCAGAAGTCATTGTGTCTTAGCTAGAATTGATTTTGGCCTTAAGGAGGAGCTTGATTAGAACTGCCCCTGGGGAAGAGTTTACCTTGCCCTTGTTTAGTTACTAGACTGGTTTACATGGGCCAGTCATGGAAGAATGGGGTATTTAATCGACTAGTATTTGATAGATTTTAAAGGCCATTTTGACCCATGGTTCAGTTTAAACTGATGGCTTAACCCACTAAATCCCTTCTCTCACTCGTTGCTCCATGATAGTTTTACTATTTTTTATACCTGGCAATAAAATTATTAAATGCACTGCTGATACCATTCTGTCTATTTTTCAAACAAATAGATTTGTAAGACACTGCATACAAAGGCCAATTTCCTGAACTAGAGGAAATAAAAAATATCTTTATAAAATTATTAAATAAATATTGAGATTGAACTTGAATACAGCTGTTCCATTTCATCCCTATTATTTTGTGTTACAATCAGTTTCTGTGTTGACTACTTCACACTACTGTTGTTTACTGGTGTAAATTCATCATTGAGATCTTTATTTAGACACAAACAGATGAAAGTGCTCATGCTCATGGGCATGCCGTGGCTCACAGTTCTCCTTTTACTGGGAGCCCCGAGGGCAGTGCCAGTGCCAGGCTTTGGGCTCACTGGAGCTAATTGTGTGGAAATGCGATGGCTGACCTCAGTTTAATTCCTGCTCTCGGCTGAATGCTGGATGTAGGTGATAGGACAGACAGCAGTCAGTGCTGCTGATGTGGAAAAGCAGGAGGTGATGGAGTGAGAGTAATAAGAGAGACTGAGGAGCAGCTAAAAGAGAGGAATGTGTTTAATTAGGTTGCTAATGAGCTTTTTAATGCATAAAGGGCGGGCTCTGTGCAGCGACTACAGAGGTGTGTGTTTGGATGCTGGTGTGCATGTTGCTTCATGTCAGTATGGCCATATGACATGTCAGTGATTAATTTATGGTCTCATCTGTATGCATCAGCTGCAGATACACAGAGCTGAGAGGGAGGACCATCTCCTTGTCAGAGTATGATTTAAGCAGCATCTGTAGTGGAGGTTCTGAGGCGAGAAGGCAGCGCCTGTGCCGCACCTGCCATTGGCTGCTCACTGATGTTTGGGCAGATAACAAGGGAGAGGGAGGATATGAGATGCACATTATCTGTAAAGTATCTTCAGCCACAAGGGCCTTAAAAACAAGGATGCCGCCTCTGAACAAAGGGCACTGAGAATGTTCTCCAAGATGGATGAGAACCACAGTCGAGCTTTAATAACGGCTGTGATGAACAGATATGACGAAGCATTTTTGGAGGACTTTCGCATTAGTTCAAAGGACTCAATGTATTTATGGCATTGTTTAAATTAAATTAAGATATTTGTAGTGTGTTGTAAGTACTGTAGAAGCCCCGTGCTCACTTCTGTGCCTTGTGTTGACAGGGATCTGTTACGACTTGGAGGGACCCTGCCAGGGCACAACAGGAAGAGTCCAGACAACAGCCAGGAAATAGTTCGGCAACAAATGAGCCAAACTCTGCCCATCAGAGTGTGAGATTCAACACAAACAACACTAAAGGATTCCCCAGAGAAGAGAAACTACCTAGAAACTCTAATACAAGGAGCCTAATGTAAAATATAAGAAGAAAACGAAAAAGAGACTACAAAGCAACAGGACTGATGTAGAGTCTTTCTGTGATAAAAGGAACTATCCATTGACATGTGTGTGTTCATTACTTGACACTTGTGGATTTGTGACGATCAACAAAAAAGCCAAACTTCCTTTTGCCCCTCTCAGGTTGTGTTTGCATGTCTGCATGAGTTTCTGCTGGTTGGGCGTTGGTCTTCCTTCTCAACTGACCATGGACGAACTTGCACACACAATGATTCAGTATTTACAACAGTGCCAAGACAAAGCATTCGTTTGCTCAATATAAAGACTGCAACTTTAGACTTTAAATCCTACCAGTTTTTTACCCAACCAATGTTTTTTTCTTCAATGATTTCTTTAACTTTGACCCGCTTCCTCTGAAATACTGTCTTCCACCTGTGCCGGGAGATAGATGTAATAATTGTACAAAGCATCCAAGTCTTCACACTGTCTCTTTGTCAGAGAGATGCTACTGACACTGTGCAGGACACATCGTGTGCATGCCAAAGTGGACAAGTCTTCATGAAAAACAAGCAAATCTATTAATACTTCAGCGATTGCTTTCTATCTAAATTTTTTAAAATCTTATTTCACTCATATATACACATTGTTTTGTATGCTAAGTTATTATCAATGTTTGCAAAAAGATGTTTTGTGTTTTTTACTGGAAGTACTCAAGTTTTTTAAAAATATAAGTCGCTTGTTTTTTGCACCATTTATCAGATGGACAGTGAATTTTACACTTGGGCAGAACAAAAAAAAAATACTTTGGGATTAATAAGAGCTCATGCAAGTGCCATGTTGTATATATTTAAAGTTGGCAAGTGTGCAGCAGATTAGGGGGTATTAAAAAGGTCACTAGATGAAAGCTTAGTGACCTTAATATTGACCTGACCTACAAAATGTCAATGTATTACAACAAATCATGCAACAGTTAATTTCTCCTTACAGTACATGCATTCTTTTGGCACGATGGCTGTCCAGCGCAGTTCTTACTTAAAATACTGCCTGTATATAAATCTATTAGAACCAATCTGTTCAGCATACTCTACTATCTGACCTGATCGTGGCCTCATGACCTGTTTCTATGCCTGTGGATTGTATAGGACACACAGTTACAATTTATGGACATTATATCCGAAACTGCATTAAATGTCAAAACTGAGAGAAGACATGTGTGTCTGTTAGCAAGGCAGACTTTTTTCTTGTGCAATTAAAGGTGTAATAGATTGTACAAAAATTAAAAAACACAACTACAAAAAAAGCATTTCTGTTTCCGTATTTTTACGATAACCATATGCAAATAAATTATTAAACCGATCTCTAGTATTCTCTTTGAATACTTGGCGGGTTCACTCAGGCTGCCGCTCTAGGTCTGGTCTCTTCCGGCCGGCGGGATGAAAAGGGGGAAGAGAGTGTGCTTTACCTCCTCATTTGAAATATCACAGCAGCCGCTTTGGACGGATTCATTACGTTTTAAGATTTATCAAAGCTCGGCCCGTGCAGCGCGCCAATTAGCGGGACCGCACGACTATTCATGGGGATTTCTGTGGCTGCAGTTGGAGAAGCTTCAAGGAGGCAAAGTTAATCTGGCCTCACACCAAATGTCACTGTTGTGCCTTTAATCCGTCAGCTAGGACAACCCTCTCCAAACCAGCGCACATGAGTGAGGCTGCTCCTGTGTTTTCATTGACCGAACAGCAGCTCATGTACCGGGCTCGGCGGTGTTCACACTCAACCGTTTCTGACTGGATGCCCAGACAGCCACGCCATCGTGCACCGACGGGACGACTGGTGCTGTCAGATCCTCTGCATGTTCCCTAAGCTCATCCAGTGCTCCCTATCCAAGGATACACTCCAATACGCTGAGTGGAGAGACGGGTTTGAGTGTGCTCCGCATGTGGGCACATTGTGTGGTTTCACAACCTAACCTTCAATTGAATGTGTCAGAGCAGAAATGGTTAGCAGCAGCACGACTGTCACCTCAGTAGAAATGTTGGCTATATGATTCTCGCTCACAATATGAAGACCAAGAGCTTCACAATTTGACAAAAAAGAAATAGGATTTTACATTCGAATGAAACCTTACCCAAACATTCAAAATCTCAAAACCTTAGCCTTGCTACATCATGGTTGGGCTCATGCTCTTCTGTGAGCTGATTCCTGTTAGATAAGGATAGGCTCCAGAGCAAAAGAAAATGGAATTCCATAAACTAAAAGTATCTTCTTCAGATTCTCTGAGAGAGTTCTAGTTTAGTCAATCTGCCTTGTTTTTGTCTGAAGGGAGGAGCTAACTACACAGAACCTCCCACCCTATAGTTGTTTATTGTAAAGAATAGGCCTTGAACAATCCTATTGTGTGGACTGTCACGTGAGTCATATTTCTTTTTAGACATATTTCTCTAATTAAAAAAAGTGGTCTTCTTTGGCCCAGTCCTCCATATGCAGAAGCACAAAGACTATGAGAGTTATTGTGTTAACAATTAAGCTCCAGCAAACAGTCGTTCCAGTGAAACAGAAGAGAATGGAGCAGTTCAATATGGATGAGAAACCACCGATTCTCAAATACACTTGTGTTGTTGGATTCAGCTGCATGAAGTGTTCCTTATATGGCATAAAGCAAATGAGTTGGTGCCATGTTATTGCAGCTATTTTTGCCTGTATTTGTCCAGTGTACAGTAGACATTCTTGACCTTGTAAACCAGTGTGAGGGGGTGGCTTCACAACATTTTGGGTAGGCTTATATTTTGGATTCATAGGAATCATGTATAGACTGCTATTTTCCATTGAGATCTGAAACAATGGCAACAATTTGATTAGATTATCCCTTATTGTTCCATTGGGAAATTTGTCCTCTGCATTTGACCCATCCTTCAACCAGTGCCGCTGGGGAAACTTGTCAGGAGCAGTTTTCCAGGGCCCCTCTCCAAATCTTGAGCTCGGCTTGGCAGGACTACATTTACTGGAGGATTTTACCTATCCTGCAAAGTTCTGTCTATCATTAAAACATCTGTAGCATTCAGCGGCCGCTCTGGCTCTCCACGTCAGCAGAGGGCTGTAATATTTTTAGTGAGCATGATGCAAAATGGCAGCAAACCTAAAGGAAGAGGTCTCATTATCCTACAGAGATCCTTAAGGGATGAGAAACCAGCTGCTGCTATTGCTCACACATTATAGAGTGACTGGTTAAGGAAGAGGATGTGATGGCAGAATGACCATCACTGACCGGGCCAAGGTCAAATCCCAACAGAGATCTCAGCGATTACGCTGAGATTAACAGATCTGCCTGATACAGAGCAGTACATAATCATATGAACTGCTGCCAAAGGCAGAAAAGCAAACATTTTACATTATTTCAGCACATTGGTGCATCTTAAGATCTGCTGGATTGGCAGTGATTTGTCTGATTTAGCAGCTTGTACTAAACACATGAGTCAGTTTTCTTCCAAACTCAAAGTGCTCATTTGCTGTCCTGTCCAAAGTAAGTTTAATGCCTCCAATTACAGCGGTGTACAGGGGTGTGCAGCGAGCAGATTTGGAGCGTGAGGCTTTGCAGGAGAGTTTGTTACGCATCAGGGCCCTTTAACAGAGTAGCGATTTGCTGCTGGTGCTGCCCGCACTGCCTGCAACGCCTCATCAATGAAAACTAGCCTCTTTATGTTGCGGCGCATGCAGCACTAAGCCAAAACTGTGAACACACATACAAATATCAGGCAGCTAACAGTCAGGGTGAAGGAATTTCAGCATCTTTGCCTTGCAAGCACAAACGCAAATCAAAGTCTTTTCAGTGGTAATTTCTTGTTAAACGAATTTTACTTAATTGAATGTTCTGGCAAACTGAAGCAGAGTGTGAACAGAGTTACCAGTGCATACGAGATAGGAGCAGTAGGAGAGCAAAAAACCAGCATGTGAAGTAAGCTACTAAATATTTATGAGTCTTGTCAAAAACTGACTTGTGGTTTTTGCAGCTATTATTTTAATACCACCTTATTACATTGATTCACTTATGGAGCTCATGAGTTTCTGTTCATGCCAAAAATGTTCTTAACTTCAGCTAAAGTTGCTATAGTTTCACAGTTCTCATTTTGGCCCACTTTAGAGGGAGGAACAGCATGGGTCATTAACTTCTCTTTTAAATCTTTATTCTCTTTTGACTTTTCATCAATCTCCCGGTGCATTAGTTTCAGTTCTGATGTCATGAGGTGCAACTGCTACATGCTGTATTCAGAGGTTTGGATCTCTTTGGGGGTCCATGAAGAATAAAACATTCATTACTTAAATTACTTAATATTAAAATGCATTTAAGTGAGTCCCAGTAGAGCCACTTTTCTTCTCACTGCTTCTAATCAATCACACATTCACATTTAGAACCACACTTTTGCGCTCCACTCATATTATTTTTTATCAAGTTGCCACATTTCTATTCTAACCTGAATTACTGTAAATCATGCATTTTGTAACCACATAATTAGAATCTAATTAAGGAATCCATTATTCAGACGCAAACAAAGCTGCCCATTCAACATGTCATACCCATTGCAATTAATTTATATCAAAAAGCAGTGTCCATCATTAGAAAGCAATTCATTTAGATTTGATTTGCATATAAAGGCCCCTGGCACACTGTGGAGAATAGCAGTCTGTATAAGTGAACCGGGGCCTTGTATCTCCTCTGTGTGTCGGGGACATAATTAGCATGACAGTGCACTTTGAGCTCTCAGACTTCCTCCTCTCTTGCCACAGAGGCTGAATCAGTCAACTGTGCAATCCATCAAATGGCCTCTCAATCCCACGGCCATTGATTAGCGGGTGTCAGTCGTCTGTTGGGCCAACAGTGAGCGCGGGATCTTGTGAATGAGAAAGTAGCTGTTTGCACCCCAGCTCCTGCCAGGATGCTCCCCGGGCTAGAACCACCCTCACCCAGGCAGAGAGAGGGGCGTGTGAGGTCAGAGGATGAGCCGTGCGGGACAGAGAAGGATCAAGACGACCATAACAGGCTAGATTCAGAATGAAAAATGAAATGTTGACTTAAAGCCACTGTACCTGATTTGTATTGTCTTAAGATAAAAGCAGAACTAGTTTATTTAAAACCTTTACAGCAGTCCACAGTATGGCTCATTTACCTTCGGAGCCTCCTAAATATTAATCGCAATGAGTTTATAAGCACTTCTCAGAAGCGAGTTTTGCCATTGCAGTGAAACTAACAACAACTAGCATGCTAACAGTGCATTTCCTGCTTTGCTGATAATAAAACAGTATAATTAGATGTAGAGAGCACACAGCAGTCTCATTCTGACACTTTGAGGTGGTTTTACATAGGTCTGTACTGAGGCAAACCAGAATTGACTGTACTTTTATCCTTTTTTGAGGCACTGCATTTTTTTTTACCTGTTCAATTAACATTTACTATGTTGGTAGTAAAAGATGAACATTTTTTTCCAGTGTTGCATATTTGCTAGCTGCTAATCCTAATTCCAAAAAGAGGATGAGAGCCTGTGTGTGGAGCGTTTTGCTACATGTGGAGACAAATAACGCAACACAGTGACTGTTTATTGTTCACTGTAAAATGGATCCATCTAAAGACCCACATGTGCTCGCCTGTCTGAGTTTCAAAGTTGGTCTGAAAAGAGGGGCCAGCTCAGATCATTAGCATGCATGCGAATGGGGCCCGCTCGAAAAGGACAGATTATGCATTTGTATGTTTGCCGATGAGATAGAGGGTTTTAGGTCCCTCAGCCCGGTCTGAATCACAAATCCCCACCAGGAGCAGGAAAAGACTTTAGGCCTTTGAGCAAACCTAGTGAGGGTGTGAGTTAAAGTACCTCCTCAAAGCAGATGTCCCACATTGGCAAAGAGAAAGAGAAAAAAAAAGGACTGACCAAATGGGACTGGAGGATCCAAACTTATCCCTTTCTAAATCTGCAGCAGTTCTGTGGCGCATGAGGCGGATCGTACACAGCCACACTGACAGTCCAACTTTTTGAAAGCTTGTTTTGTTCTGTTCTTTTCTGTGGCCTATGGGGCGTGTTAGCTTCAGAATAAAAGAAGCCTGACCAGCCAGCTGGCTCCTGGGATGCCCCTCAACACACTGTAAAACTTAACAGTGCAAATATCTAAAGCAGGTCATTTGTTCAGTTTTTCAACTGTGCAACATTAAAAACTTGCCTACAGTTACCAAATGTAAACATACTGTGCATTTGAGTTGATTTCAGTTGAAGTTCCATCTTAAGGAGTAGTTTGCGCAACAGTGGTAAATGAAGAAGAGTTGATCATTCAAAATCAATCAAGATCCAATCATTTCAAGTTTTCTATGATCAGCTTTGGTTCTTTATAATTGAGAGGTGAGTTTGGACTTTGGCCTTAAAATTGGTACTTACAGTATCCAAGGTTAAAAATAGTCACTAACTATTATTTTAGTCAGCGACTATTTAGCAATTATTTTTTATTTGTTGATTAGTCAAACAGTTATTTATTTTATACACAAACACATTTGACTTTTTAAATACATTATTATAAATGATGGGTAATTGACTGAAGGCTTCCAGATAAAGAATATTTATATAAGTGAATAATTGATGAAAATTGGGTTGTTTATGACATTTTGATTTGATAATGTCACTGAGGTTTTTTTTTTGTTTTTTTTAATGCTTTGAGTGGAATGTGGAAAAGTGCTTTACTAATACACTGTATTAAAATAATAATAATAATAGAATATATTTTTGTATATGTAGTCCAGCTAACAATAACAATAATCAAAATACAACTATGATTATTTTTCATAATTGACTAGTCACAATTAGTCGATTAATCATTACAAATTGTTTATAACATTATTTTTTTTATTAAATAATTTGGAAAAATAAAAATAAATCTGTGATCAATAAATAGGGAAAACATGATTGATGCTCATGCTATGTCTCCCAGCTGTATGGCCCAAACACTTGACTGTTTCAGGTGTAACAGAACAGTGCTTGTACCTTCACAGTTTGTTGCTGCTGATGAAGACTGGCAAGGCTAAAGTGTTTCCATGCATTGGAATGCGAAGTGTCATGCTCTGTCTTGTCCTGTTACAAGGTCAACAATGGTGATTCTGACAGCAAAATGTGCTGCGCTGCATTGTAATTATGAAATGGCACTGGAGCCATTGTCTCACACTGGAAGATTCTTATCCCCTGTATTAAACTGCATGTATATTCACAATAAATGGCTTGCCAAGCGTATGATGCTTTGGTTAGAAATCCCAAATGCTTATACTGCCTTGGCTGCTTTCAAGTAATCATCCCCATGGTAACACCTGACATCAGCTATTCATCACGCGCCCATATAAACCCCACCATATTCACGACAACAAGTCAATTCAAAAGTGTTTTTTTCCAAAGACGCTACTGACAAATAGCCATAGAAAAACATGGCCGTGCATGACGCCGCATTTGAAATCCGAGGGCCTTATTAACGCAGCAACATGTCGTGGAGCATCATGGCTTCTCTTCCACATTAATTGTCAGTCGTTAGCAGTAATGTGACGGCAGCTAGCGAGGCTGTGGAGTTGGAGGCAGAGCTGGTGAGTAGTGTAGTGTAGCGAGGAGAGAAATGTCCAAGAATCAAAAAGTAATTTAGCTTGGACAGAAATGGAAGTGGGAATGGCTTTAAATTAAACTAAATGAGGCTAAACTAACTATGGGCTACATTTTGTTACTGTACACTGTGTGTGTGTGTGTGTGTGTGTATTTTTTAACTCTCTTTTTAGTGCTTCAACCATCTGTCAGCGATATTGATGTCTCTCACAAAAGGCTCCAGGGTGCGGGATGAAGGAAAGGAACCAGCAGGAAGGAAATATTTGTGGATGTTGTCAAGAAGCACATATTTTACATCAGGCGTCTAAATCTGGGCGCTTGGACTTATTCAACAATAAAATACCACTGACAAGTTACATACACACTATGTTGCATACAGAAATGTTTGTGTTTCACTGTTGGAGCCTACTTCTTAATCTCTTGCATTATTTATTCAATTAGTTCAAACCACTAACATGTATTTATAGTTTCAGAGAAGTGATTGGCTTCATTCATTCATTTTCCCAGTGACTTTGAGCCTTAGGCGTGGTACACCTTTGATAGAGGGCAGCTCGTCACAAAGACATATACAGGAGACAACTCCTCTCACATTCAGTCACTGGGGGCAATTTAGAGTTGTCAGTTTTTCTAACGCATGCATGTCTTTGGATGGTGGGAGGATGTTGAAGAACCCGAAGAGAGAACCCATGGTAACACAGGGAGGAGATGCAGAGAGATCATCCACCCAGAGAGATCATGTCATGTTGGTCCAGGGATCTCCTTGTTGGGAGACAGGAGCTCTAATTGCTCTGCCACCGTGCACCCCAGTTTTAAACATCCTTCCATCTTTGACTATTGGTCAGATTCTCCTCTCCAGTACCCTGGAATAGAGCTTACCGGGGAGGCTGAGGAGTGTGATCCCTCTGTAGTTGGGACACACCCTCCGGTCCCCCTACTTGAACAGAGGGCCACCACCCCGGTCTGCCAGTCCAGAGGCACGGTCCCCGACCGCCACACGATGTTGCAGAGACGTGTCAGCCAAGACAGTCATACAACATCCAGAGACTTTAGGTACTCAGGGCGGATCTCATCCACCCCCGGAGCCCTGCCACCGAGGAGAATGCTTCAACTCCTCAGTGGCAAGGCTCCTAAATCTCGGAGTGACTTCAGCTTGGGTGATGGACGAGCCAGCCTCTTCCTCCAAGAATTCCTTCCACTGTCCGACGACATCCCCAGTTGAAGTCAGCAGGTCTCTAGTCCTCCTCCATGTTCTCCCCAAACTCCTCCCAGTCCCGGGTTTTTGCCTCTGCGACAGCACAAGCTGCGGCTACTTGTCAATGGCCTCAGGAGTCTTACAAGCCTCCTTCTTCAGCCTGACTGCATCCCTTACTTCCTGCGTCCACCACCAGGTTCGGGAGTTGCCGCTGCGACAGACTCTTGCAACCACAGCTCTGAGCAACCGCATTGACAATGGAGGTGGAGAACATGGTCCACTCTGACTTAATGTCCCCAGCCTCCCCCGGGATCTGGGAGAAGCTCTCCCGGAGGTGTGAGTTGAACATATCTTACTAAAATAAATATGTTAAATAACTACCTTCTTAGAACGTTTGGGCATGATGGTTGTGAAAAACACGTAGAATTCAGAACTCAGAGATTTTTGACATGATTTTCACATGATTTTTTTATCTAAACTATTTTGTAAATATATCTTAATTTGGGAATATATTCAGTTTTACATATTTATTTTATTCTAGGAAACATAAAAGCATCATTGAATCATATCTGAGCTGGAGATACAACGTACACTGAAGGGAAAATAGCCAAAGCCTGAATTAAGCTAAGTTCTCCAGATAGATATAACATTATTAATGTAACTCAAAGATCGACCCATATTTGAAATATTGTGTAGGAATTTAGCGGTTGACATGTAAAACTTAGGCAACATAATAAATGTATTTGTCTTTAGCCAAAAAGGTTCAAAACCAAACTAATGGAACAATGCATTGCTGTGAAAGGAGGACATTTATAGAGTGAGCTAACAGAAATCAAAAGAAGCAAATTCTAATAATACATTTTGAAGAACTTTATTATACCCACAATATTAAGTAAGTATGAAAACAATAAGATACAACAACAGATGGTTACAACAAACTCCATTGCAACCAGCCAGTAGCCTTCTTACCCCCGAACAACAGTAAAAGACTTCAGACATCCTCCCCAAATTATTTGCGGGTCTCAATGGAGTCTGGAGCCAGCGCGTTAAGGGCATTGCAAACTGGTTCTTTAGTGTCAATAGAAAAGCTACCTTCAGAGTCAAGTGTTGAAAAAGAACTCAGTGAGCATGTATTTTGTAGTGAGTTACACAATATTTTTTGTCACAATTTGGCTGCAAAGAAAAGTGTTCTCTCCATTGTTTTGGCATCGCTTCAAAGGCCGTAGCAGAAGAAAGCGGCTGTCCTCCCGCTCGCTTCTGTTACTGTGCAGTGCAGATAATGAGGTGCTCTCTGGTATCTCTGGACCGGCGCACAACCACCGGACGCCAACGTGGAGTGTCCATCCCATCCTGTCCAAAATGAAGCTGTTTTCCGTTGGACGTCCGCTATCCCCTCTTTTGGGATCTCAATGTCGCCATCAAAAGCAGATCAAACAGAAGGGATTAGCTCTACATAACAGAGGTAAGTGTGGAGAGGAGTCTTCACTAAAAACTCCTTTTGATAACCTTGCCAAAAAGCTGTAACCATGGCAACAGTGGGGGATTGGCAAAAAGTGTGCGCCATTGATAAGAGCGCGACGGCGGGATGAAAGGGTTGACACATCATTTTGGAGACGGCTGACCCCTTTACACCAAGCACTGTGGCCAGTCCTGTCTGTGAAATTAATACAAATACGCAGATGGTGTGCGGAGATTGACAAGTCGAGGCCCCGATCTTTCTACATGGGAGCAATTTAACACGTATCGGACTACAAAGTGCGAACTTCAGACACTACTGAGGGTTTTCACACTGTAAATGTCTGCGACTGTGGGTCTTCTTCTTTGGAGTCTTGGAGTTCTTTAGTATTTATCGCCAGTGCTCAGTGCGCTCACATTGTCAGGGAAATAAGTGCAAAACTCCATGGATATGCCCGTGACACACTTCAGCACAGCTCTAAGAGGAAGCAGAGTGGACAACAGTCAATAGAGGGGTCTAAAGTTGCACTGGGGCATCTAGGTGGAATTATTTTATTTTATTTTATCAATACCTATCGTTTTTTTTTGTCTATGTCTATGTGTTGGCCCTGCGACACTGTCCAGGGTGTACCCCGCCTAAGGCCCAAAGTCACTGGGATAGGCTCCAGTCACCCGCGACCCCTAAAAAAAAGCGGTAGACAATGAATGAATAAAATGAATATAGTTTTTTCATTTTAGGGTGCGTTCACGCTTCATTCTGGCCCTGGTTTGAGCCCTGTTCAGGCCAGATGAGTTAGAACTAGTCTTGTGTGCAAGTGTCGACGCGACGCATCCTCAATAAATGCTGGTAAGCTTTTAAACTTTGGTTTAAAGTCTCCACTTGCACAAATGGAAGAAGAGCGAGTCTGGAGACAATAGAGAACATAATCTCGACCCGACTAAAAAATTATTTTGCATGGTCCTTATGGCGAAAGTAAGACAACTACTGAAGAGAGCTGACTTCCTGTTTCTGAAGCACAACAACAGCAGAGTACAGTTATAAAGTCCCTGCAGCCCGCCTCAGGGGCCGCAGGCCAAGCGCACTGCATGATTCGACAAACAGCTTCAGTTTTTGCACCAGTGGTTCAGGCGCAGTATACTTAATTAGTAAAAATGGACACTAATTGAGCCCCAGCTGTATGCAGGCAAGGAAAAAGCAGCGAATCTCTCAGCACACAGCAGCCCAAGAGCGGATAGTCTCTCTGATCCTCTCCCCCTCGAGCCCCGTCTGCTCACTACAGCAGCAGCAGGAGAGGCTTGTTAGCACGCCGGAGATTTGTAAGGATAATGAAAAGTCCTGCGACGATGGAAGACTCTGAATGAAGAAGGAAACAGGAGGATTTGTTCTTCTCTGTGCGTTTAGTCCAGATAAAATGTACATTGGTTTAGGGGAGTTACGCCTGTACCCAAAACGTCAAATAAAAGTGTATTGTGGCATAGCTCAAGGGTGGAGGAAAGACTACATCCAAAGTAAAAGTATTGCTTTTTGCTATTATTAAATGTCTTAATGTGTTGTAATTAGGCCTAGCCATTACATGTGTACTATATGCTATAACTTTTAAGTACCTTTACTTTTAATTGAAAAGCTTTCATTGGGAATTTGCTTGCTTATTTAACAAGTTTCTGAGCATCAAATTAGGTATTCGTCGATTAAGATCTCAGGACATTCTTATTTTACAATCTCACCAAATCAATACGGAGCTGGGGAAAAAGGCTTTCAGCAACTTTGCTCCCTGGCTATGGAACAAAACACAAAGATGTTTCAAATTAAATGATTTTGCAATTTAAATTGACAGTCTTAATGTTTACTTGAGTAAAAAAAAAAATCCTGTTTATAAATGTTTTCACCTATATTTCATCACAATTTTTCAAGAAATTTCTATACAAAAATATAATAAGTCTTAAAAACGGTCTACAGATTAAAAAAAAAAAAAAAAAGGAAGCAAACTTTGCAAATGGAAATTGAAGTGTACATTTTGTAAAGCCTCAAGAAGAGACAGTTTAAGACTTAACACTAGCACACGTCCACAGAGACACTTTTTTACATCATTAAAAGGCTTTGTAACTTGTAATATCAGTAAAACTACAAATGCAGTGACTACTGTATGTCTTTTTTTTAGAGTGATAATTGCTTTGAGCCTCACTGGTGTCGACTGACAGATGTTTTCATGTAGCTTTCACACTCAAACGCTCTCACGTGCCACTGTCATAATCACCAGAGCACACTGTGTAGAAGAACTACACCATTCTCTCACGTTTACACCCATTTCTGTGCCTATGGGAAATTGTAGTAAATATATAACTGGAAGTATTCAGAGCAGAAATGCACATCTCACAGTGGAAAGACACTGTAGGTAAAACCTGTCCCCAAGCTCTTGGTTTATTAAATACAATGGATGCATGCTGGGTTATATGCACTTATGGGGTAAGTGCTTTATTTGTTGAAATTCAAAACCCTTATATAACATAATATATCTTCACTTACAGTTAAGGTAAATGTACACTACATTATCCCCATATGGGGAATGTTTCCTCTGCATTTAACGCATTTGACCCATCCTGCCTGAAACATAGTTCAGCTCCCGGCATCTCCAGATTGCCTTGGATTGGCCAATGGCGGTGCTTTTATATATTGTTGTTTTCTTATTTGATGGGTCCCCAAGATAGCTGTGCAATGACACAGAGAATAGCTTTTAAGATAAACTTCTTAGATATATTTTCTTATTATGAAATTGTATAACTGTAGCTTGTCACACAAATAATTGTAATATCTAGTGTAGTGTAAAGAAAGAACCCAGGAAAAGTAGATGGTTGATACCCAGCTCTTGCAAATTCATTTAAATCTGATGAATAGCTTAACTAACTGGCAAACAAATCAACATAGAAATAAATAAAGTGCACTGAAGTTATTTTAAAAAGCATTGTCAAACGCATTTCTTGTTACTGACAAACAAAACAACTGATGGCATTGGCTTTCATCACTGTCCCAAATACATGTCTAATAAACACATTAATAATGCATGTGTCTTTTCAGTGTTCATCTTCATTTTCCACACGCACCCATCACCACAGCTGACATCGGAGCAGGGTCAAACAGATAATCCAATCAGCTTTCTGAAGCTGCATAATGTGGCCCCAAAACACACTAATGGCCGAGATATTATGGCTCCAATTACTAGAAATGTGCTCAAACTTTTATGGTCTCACAATAATTTGATGATAGAGGAGCAGTTTTTTATGTGCGAAAAACTATTTTTTAATTGTCATGAGCACTTCAGATATTGGTTGATACGGTTTTACTCTCACCTTGAATGTTAAAGTGAATTTGGATGATGCCTTTTGGGTTCAAATCCTCAAATCTTTCTTTTTTTGCGATCTAGCAAAAGAAGGTCGAATTCTATCAACTGGACAAAGGTTTCTGGAGTGAATACTGTTTTCCCACTCCAAGAAGCTTATTCAGTTCTGACTCGGCTCTGGTAAGGGACTGGCTTAAATATCTCTGAATAGAGGAGTTACAGTGAAACTAACCCACAGTTGTTCACAGTGAGGAGTATCTGTTATATCCATTGAACTACCCTGACACCTGACAGCTATTTTGCATAATAACTATGAGTCAGAACCTATTTGCTTATTCTGATTATCCCTATTGTTTTCTTGGTTGGTTTGGGTCTGAGGATAGAGTAGTTACTGAGTGACTGGATCATATCTCAGACCCCCACCACAGTGCGTTGAACACAAAACTAAAGGTTTGGAGGTCGTCCCATTGACATATAAAGAATAAGTCAAGCAGCCAACAAATGGATTTCTTTACGAGGAGAATTTAAGTAGCTAACAGCACAGCAGAAATTGCTTAGCTTTTGTACTACAGCTCTTCACTTTCTGAACTTTAAAGGCCCACATTTCATTTCAGACAGAAAAAAGTAATTGCATTCATTTAACTATGGCTGCTGCTTTTATTGGGCAAAAGCATCTGTACTGTAAGTGCTCTCACCCCTCCACAGACCTGGCTTGTAACACAGTATGGCATAGCACAAACTCAATGGAGAATGTTCCAATAATGTAAGACTGTGTGGTACCAGGAACGTTACATAGTCCAGCATCAAGCTTTACCACAACAGATTTAACTGCCTGAACTTTGATGATTCCTATGATAAGCTGTCACGATTTTCTATACAATCTGTATAAACGCTATTTTTGCATTGACTGTCAAGACTGCCTTTCTCTAAGATGCCACATAAAACATGGAGCAGAATTAATGAGCAGCTCTTTCAGTCGTCTCCAAATGCTTATGCGTGTGTTTGAAGTCTGCGTCTCCGCCACTTCTGCCAGCTCGAGGTCTGAAAAGCACCGGCCCTCTGTCTCAAACTAAAACCCACCTTTTTCTTGATCCGTTTTCATCTCAGGCATCTCCATCTCATGAATACAACAAGTCACAAAGGTTTAATCTAATTCTGTAGAGAAGAAAAATCTGGAATTCTTCATTGCTTGAAAATGTCCTGCGCAGGTTAGCAACAGTCTGCGTGATCAAAACGAGATATGCGAGTTTAGTGAAGGACGCACTTGATTTAATTAGATGGCAGATTTTTGCCTCTCATACAAGTCCTGTTTTCTTCTTTCTATTTTCTAACGTACAGTAATGAAAGGCTGATTGCGCCCGCACTGGAGAATCATTCCTACATATTAACATAGTTTGTTATTGCTAGATGAGCCTTGATGAACTGATTAGTGGAAAGTGAATCAAGTTTGAAGTCGCTCCTCTCACAGGTAAAAACACATTTCTATCTTAAGAGCAATTCATGCACTGGGAAGATTACAAACCCTATTCATGCAGCTTTTAGTGACAGTAAATACTCACTTTTTCTGTTGTGGCATTTTCCTTATTCTTGCTTCAACTTGCATCAGGCGGTTTGTATACGACACAAATGACAGGCATCCAGACAGTTTCCTGAATAGACAACCCTTTTACCACAACAGTCGCCTGGTGCAAAAAAAACACCAAATCTCTAAGCGCCACAACCTCTGACCTCCCTGTGAGTAGAAAGTATACAAAATATTTTTTCACATAGGTCTGTATGTACCCATGGGAGTGCTTTGGTGCCAATAAAGCATACCACAAGCGTAAATCAACTGGGGTTTCAAATATTAGCTTGTTTTTCTCAGTTGAAATATGCATGAGGATGGGTCTTGATGCACGTGTTTGGATAAATAATTTAGTCAGAGCAGAGGGCTATATCATATGATTGTTGTGTGCTGCTTGTGTATGCTTTTGATGCTGGAGAGGCTTTTAAAAGCATGAAAGACTAACCCACATGACTAAAGCACACTTTGTATTAAAGCTACAAAGCACTGTAAAACAATACTGTGCTGTATTCTGTTCACTGTGGGCTTTACAGGCAGACCAGTGTGTGTAAATAACAGCACTTAATTGTTGTTGTCATTTACGGAACAAAGTTAATGCACTCAAACTGACTTTATGGGATTCCATCATGAAACTGAATGTAGGACTTAAAGCGTGATCTAAAAGAGAGTGGCATTTTCCCATTCAGTTTTATGTGAGAGCAAACATATGACAAAATGTTTTTTGAGCTCAAAATGGCTGTTGCTGATGCGGCCAGTGTAGGCTTCAGCTATTTCAGTGAGACAGAGCTATTATTTGGTCTTTGTTACATTCTGTACGATAAAGTAGAATTAATTGTAAAACTGTTGTCCTCATATAAAATGACTCGTATTATGAAATACACAAAAGATGTAGGCCTGCTGCAATTTGGTGACATTTCATTCTGGTGACAAACAGGGTCTTGGGGAGATGTTTCCTTTTGAGACTTGTTGTTATAACGCCACAGCACTACAAGCGTGTCGGCTTCTGTCCTCAAAATGGCAGTATCAAAGAGTGGCTTCAGACCCATGAATAGTCAAAGCTAAAGCAACATATTTTTGCATTTGCATGATTATGATGAGCCTATTGAAACTAACTCTGTCTACCAAATGGAACAATGAAGACTTGTTTCCTGTGAGTTTGTGGCTTTGGACCAAGATAGCTCAGTTAATAACTTTTGTTACTTCTAACTTTTTAACAGTTGTTACAACATTTATTTTGTAATAATTGTTTACAGGTTTACTGTGAAATGTCTATTGCAATATAAAGACAGACTGTTGTTTAGCTTCAAACCAACCCATTTTTTCCTGTGTAGCTTTTATCTCTTTGCACCATTGTGCAGACAAGACCATTTATGTTTTTGCATCATTTTTCCATGAATCACAACTAGGGACAAAAACACTCCTGAGGCCACAAAACATGAAACAACAAGGTCAGTATTTGGTGATATAAAGCTCATCTCAGCACTAGTGTCTCCAATTACGGCCGACCAGTGTGTTCGCCACGCTTCCTGAACCGCTTCCTCCAGATCTGACACTTTTCATTTACTGTAATGAGACTCTTCAATATGTGAATAAAGGTATGCATATGATTCAGAACAAGGGACCAGAATGAGATGTGCCTCAGGGCTCACTTCAAACAAGAGCAAATTTGCAGCCTAAGACAAATTTGGTGGCATCAGACGCGACATCTGTTCTCACTGGAGAGGAGGGGGCCCCGGTCCAAAACGCTGCCAACTTATTTAGTCGCTGCAGCTTCAATCACCAGTGAAGCAGTCAGGCCTAATGGTGTGGTCATCTGTCACTACATCTCACTGTGCTCTCTTCAAATGTTGGGGCAAATGAGAGATGTTGGTATGGATGGCATTTTGTGATGGTTCTGACAAACTTGGCCTGAAGGACCAAAGATAACCGACCACAATAGAAAACACATTCTTTATAAACAAAATATTACCATATTAAAAAAAAAAAAAAAAAAAAGCTTAAAAATGAAACAAAAACACACCTGACTATGATTAAATATCCAAGTTTCTGATGCTATTTGTAAATTCTTCGACTGTCAAGAGCTGCTGTCAAAGAGTATGTGTATATGTATATTAGTATGTTGGGGAAAGCTAGCTCTTGTTTATGGCTCTTGTTTATTATCTTGGTAATTCCCTCTGCTGCCAGTAGATGGTGCGATAACACAAATCCTGACGAGAGAGCGCCTTAATGTGTGGTTTTAAATAGATGTATTCTTTATAAAACATGAGGTGCCAAAACCAAGGTACTTCAGAGCATGTTTAAAAGCCAATAATACAAATAATACATAATATGTGTCCTTTAATATCAATATCTGTACCTGAACAATAAATATTATACGTATGGAAAATGGTCAAAAGATTTCGCTGTCTGACGCCCTCTGCTGGCAACAGAAGGAAGTGTTGCATTTTGAAAAGACAATTTAGCAGCAACATGACACTAACAGACAGATGCTTTGTTGTGAAGGCAATTTGTCCCCTGAAATAAAACAAACATGCTGTAGCCCTTTGTAGAATGGTGAAACTGAATAAAAAATGTGATTTAAACAAAATAAAATTCCAGGTTTAATGAGGAAACATTATACTGTAGTGAAAGCACATGATATCTTTGTTTGAATGTCATTAGACGAAAAGAAGTATTGTATTGTACTGTATTGTATTGTATTGTAAGTATAGATCTCTGTGGAGTAACGTAGATGCACGTTGCATAAATAACGCAGTAATTGAATAGATGTCAGCATGGTGAGCCCTGACTGTTACAGAATAAGCAAAACTGCTGTCCGTCAAAGTTACCTTGTGATGTGAAGGGATCAAAACAAATGCTTCTTTCACTCAGTTTCAACATTCAGTATCATCCATGGATTTTTAAACTGGACAGCCTTACGTTCGTAGAAAGTACTTCAGATGATCCCAAGCAATCTGTAACAGTTCAAACCAAAACTACTTGCCAAAAGCTGATTTAGGTCTGTGGAACAAAACAAAGAGAATATTTAAATGAGAGATAATCTCATGCCTTTTAAAAGCACTTGGGCTCTTGCTTTGCATGGTTTTATTCCATATTTCTAAGTGCGTGTTTGTTTGTTAACTTACTGAATCTGTTTGTTTTCCCCTGTAGAAAACCTCAGAAATGTGTGTGAATGTGTGTGAAAAACAAACACCATGTTTGTTTTTGATTTAGATTTTTTTCTTTCTGTACAATCTGTCAAAATCTTGCATTTGGAGAAAATGTTTACAATGTTCCATAAAAATCTATGGATTAAATGATATAACAAACATCTAGATTGGACAATCTAGTTGTTTCCACGTGAAATCCTATGTGTTGAAGTGTTTCGCTTTAAGATGCTAAACCCTAAATTCGCTGTTCATTCAGTTTTCTGACAAAATAGAATGATAAATGTATTTAGGACCCAGCAGCTTGTCATGATGTTCTACAGCTCTTAAATTTAGTTTAAGGTTAAAAATGTGTTTTCCCCCTAATCCGTTATTGACTTTAATAACAAGTTGCAACATTAGTCCTTTGATTTGAAATGATCCATGAATGGACTGAGAAAAAATAAGAAATCTGGTCGGTGTTTGGGGTCAGGCTCTGCTTCACCCTCTGCCCGGCGCACTGACCACAAGCTGCAGCTCTGCTCCTTCTGCTCTGGTGCACACCGAGCGTGAAGGTGCGACACAGACTCTTGGAGGGCCGGGGCTCTGCTACACTTGCATAGTTTGTGTATAGGAAGGTTCAGCTCTGGTGACACCAAACCTCAAACTGAACTAAACAAAATAAACACATGTTTATTGCCAGTCCATTGGCGAGTGATCCAAAGAGAGGACCGGCTTCTCGCTGAGTAAGAATCAAAAACCTCTTTAACTAGCCTACCTCCATTTCCTGTGTTTTTATACTATGCTGGCAAATACTATTACTGCAAAACTCAGGAGCCGGTAATAAAGATAGGAGCACACTTAAGCTTCCCTCAAGCAGCAGGGTTAGCATTGGTCAGGGGCTTACGTTTTGCAAGATATCTCAGAGGGTAATGGTGCGAGTTTGGTCAAAGGAAAACCTCCGTGGAGACAAGCAGGTTGCCGACCATCCACATGAAAAGTTACTCTGTCCAACTTTAATTCTGCTGCACCATATTTTCACAGTCTTAGAAATGTGAAAAACATAATTAGTTCATTTTTAAGTCTTTGCAGCAGTTTAAAATGCCTTCTGAGGAACCTAAATATTCATCAGGATGAGTTTATAAGCGCTTTTCTCGACTCTCTGAGGCCAGAGCGAGCTACTAGCATGCTAACAGTGCCAGTTCCTGCTTAGTTTGCAGAGAATAAAACACTCTATAATTAGATGCCAAGAGCAAATAATGGAGTACTTTTCACCTGAATAGATGATTTTAAAATATCTGTACTGTGGCAAAACAGATTTACATGAAAAGTCAGTACTGTACACTTGCACACAAACTTTGGGAAGGTATAGTCTATGGAAAACACACCCAGCTCAATGTTTGGCCAAATTAATACTAAAAAGATCGTGCAAGAAGGTGGTTCAATTTCAATGACAAAAAATGAAGATTAGACTCTTGACTGACTGAAGTCCAAATTTCTGGAGATTGCTATATGGCCAGCTGCTTACAGGAAGTCTGCTATGGATATGCTACAAAAGAACTATCATTGCCTCAAAAACTGGTTTCAACCATGACACTCTCCGGTTGATAAAGAGGTTACTTTATGAAGACAAAGAGCTGGATACAGAAAGAGAAGTCAGATAAAAGAGCTGTCATAGTGCCACGGCATGACTTTATCTTTTAATTAACATCTCAAACACCAAGACAAACACGCTATCAATAATGCAACAGAGACGCTCCCATTTTAATGCCATCTCAGCTGAGGTAATCAGAGGAGAAACTATTTTGAGCATGTGAAGAAGTTACTCCAAAGAAAGAAATCTTTACTAAACAGAGCCATGAGAAGACGGAGCAGCTGTGACCGCGGCCAATGGGGGGGGGGGTGACCGAGGACCAACATTTTGTCTGTCAGGGCGAACAAATAGTGACAAACGATGGCAAATTGTAGTGAAGGCCCCCTGGGGTGTTTTGGTCTGCTCACCAGGGTCCCCAAATGGAGCTGAGGTCCAAACCCAGGGCACACGACTATAAAGTTATCGAAACGCAATATAGTTCAAAGCCCGCCGTGCATACACAAACACACGCTGACGCACAATGGAATGGCAAAGAAGAGAGACACGGGCAATACAGACAAAGACCGTCTAATCCAATGTCTCCCGTGAAAGACTCCAGCCCCAAAACAGCATTAGGTTTAATCCTATAACTCTTTATGATGGGGACAGATAGAAAGTAGGATCTCTAATGGCTGCGTACTGAGGGAACTCAACTTTAACCCTTGTGATGATATTCCCACTGTTGGTTTAAAACCTCTTGGGTAAACATGCAGCGGGATGGGACTAAAAATAGATTCCAGAAGAGGCCATGCAGCTTCAGCCATGTACAGAACGTCTATTCCCTCTAATTGGCTGGATGAAACAAAGATATTTAATTTCCCCAGAGAAGTGTGTTGCTAACTTTTGTTTTTTACACTGCAGCGGCGCAGAGCAGAAGTGCACTCCGAGCGGTGCCAAGGATGTACAGTGGTCTCTATCCACGGGCGATGCTGTGCAGTTGTCCACAGAGAGTTCCACATATTCAGGGCTATCGGATTAATTATGCAGATGTTGAAATATCAGCTCCACCACAGCAGCCTGTCTGTGAACCCCAGAGCCTTCCAGCAGTGTCTCAACGCAATGGAAGGGTTGGACCTTAAAATAATGTTCTGAACACGACTTTATTGTAGATCAACTCTTAACTGAGCAGTATTGTCCCCTAAGCATTTTGTCTTATCAGCCTCAATCACTGCGTGTCACTCAGGGGAGCAGAGAGCGTGCAGGCGAGAGCTGAAAGAAGTTTACGTTACAACTGTTCTGGAAAGAAGTTTAGTTTCCTTTTTTACTGTTTCCTACTTATGTTTACCCAGGCTTAGAACTGGCACAAAGGCTCGTTTTTTTGTAGCAAACAATATGATTCATAAATATTCATTCTTCAATTGGCTGCGTTCACTGCGTTCTAGAATTTGATATCATAATCTGTGATGGTGGGCAAGGGCCTGTGTAAGATAAATATGAGAGATTTACTGTTTTTGAAAGATAGAAATAAATGTTGAACCTCTTTTATAGGTTTTGGCTCCTTTCAACTGACAATAATGCCCTTTGAGTTGAATAATGGCACCACTTTTGTTTATTTGTACTGATGATGTTAGAGTTTGTGTTGCAATCTGAGAGTTAAACATCAAATTCTACTTCTGTTCTGACCTGTCTCCAGCTCAGTCCCTGCATTTACATGAGGCCAGGAAAACCTCGTCCAATTTAAATCGATAGTCCAGAGAGACATTAGCCAAAACAACGTAAAAGAGTAAACTAAAGAGCAGAACCTGATAAACTGAAGGAGCTTTTTATTAAGAATATAAGAGGTTTTATAAGAACTTTTCTATTAAGAGTGTTTTTTTAAAGGTTTTCTATAAGTTATCTGTTTTTTGTTGTTTACTTCTGTGCCTACTTTGTGTTGCAACACTGGAATTTCCCCATTGTGGGACAAACAAAGGCTTATCTTAACTTATCCTATCTTATCCCTGTATACAGTGTAATAATGTGTTTTAATAAATGCTAATTTCAGTATTTGCTGTAGGCAAACATTCTAGACAAAGCAATAACGTCTCCTTAGAGGCCACCAGAAAATGTACATGTCTGTTGACTGTTGATCACGACTGTTATACTTGGAAACTTTTGGGAGTTTTACCAACCAGAGCAGAGGCCAGGAAGTAGAACAAGTTACAAGTTACAAGTTGTGTTGCTTGTGACCAACTGTCGCGTGCTTTTTGGCAGTGTGGACATACATTTAACATACAGTGCTCTCCTCTCTGTCCTCTGCCTCCCTCAAACAGACAGGCCATTGTGTGGGGGGCACAGATGAGATTTGCATGCATGTTAGGCTGGATTACACAGGCAGGCTCTGGGAACCCGGACCCCTGCGGACTCCCTACACTGTCGAGCCTGCAACCAGCAAACTCCCTTTCAATCCACAACTTCAAACAAACCCACAGCTTAATTGGCTCAAGGATACAAAAATCCAGAGGTTAAATTCCTAGATTGTAGGAATGTGAGTCGAGACTTGAGGGTATAGTTCCATATTCACTTTCAAGTACTAAATTCAAAATCGGGCATGACATTGAAAAAATGATTCCCTTAAAGTTATAACATGATTGAGTGTTTCAACATTTGATGTGCTGGATGAAAAATATCCCAGTAATCTAAAATATGCTTTAAATATACTTTCTTCACAAAGCTGTACTGTTCAGATTGTTCCCACACACACAAAGAAAATATCACTACGTTTGATAATGCCTGGTCTATTTTGAGTTTGTGAAGTGTCATTTGAAGGGGTGTCGACTTTTAAGAGAGACAAATTCAAACTGATATATATAAAATGGGAGGCTTGCTGTTGTCAATTGATTCTGTGCTTGAAACCAAAGCGCATTTCATGTGGGTGTTGCTTTAAAACATGTCTGCTCACTTTTGTCTTCAGCCAGATCTGGTCAAATTTAATTTCCTCCCCATCAGTGGTCAGATTCATAACTGGAACGATAAGGAGGTGTGAAGGGTTAATCCACTGAAGTGATATGTTTAATGAGACTCTTAATCCCTGATCTAAAGGCACGATTGCAGATAAAAACTGTGCAAAAATAAAACAAAGGACAGCGGCATCTGCCAGCGCCCCTTTTTTGATGAATTGGTTTTAAATTCACACAGCGCCTTCGCCAATATGTCCTGATCTTTTTTCCTCTCTGCTGCTATTTTGACAAGATTTTCAATCACTCGTCAGTTATTTATAGTGCTGTTGTTGACATATGAACGCGAATAAACACACAATAAAATTCTACAAAGCGCTTTTGTGTCATTACATTTACTCACATAAGCATTAAAGTAAATTGTCAAACGCTGTCTTCCTTAAGCAGCTAAAGCCCCGCCGAGCCCTCTCCGCTCAGCAGGATTATAAATGAGATAGGATTTAATATTGAGCCTGAGTTGACCTGCTATGAAGTTCTCATCATTTCACGATATTCCTGGTCCACACACACTGTTAATGAGATCAATGTGCTCGCAGCGCTCCATTCGCAGATAAACCTTGACCTTAATGCTGTCAGACAACAAGCATGACCGAGCCTTTTAGCTGCAGAGACTGACGTGGTTGTGGCGTTCTGGAAAGTCCTCAATAAAAGTAGCTGTTTGTCCTTGCTGCCCTATAATGTATAAAGTAATAAAGCTAGGAAATAGTGCTGTAAATATGTTTCAGGAAATGTAATGTATAAATTAGTTTTCATCAGGAAATGAAATCATCTTGGCTTTGACAATCTGCAGAGACATTGCTTTAGTTTGAATATTATTACAGGTTATTATAAGTAACATACCGTCATAAAGAACATAGAATATGTAATTTAACATTATCCGGTAAATATTCATGTTTTACAGCTTCCTGCTATATGCAAAAGTTTGAGGACTTTTCACAATTGAAAAGATATAATATTTTGTAATGAATTGCTAATGGCTATGCAGTCTTAACGTCAACATTCTGAAAAACAGGTTTGTGCAGATCAGATTGAAGGGCTGATAGAAGTGAATTGATTACTCGCAATTATAAATGATTTTTGAAATATTTGTCAACTAATTTAGTGATGGAGTAATGTTTATCTGACTACACAGACTCCAAAACATGTCATGTGCAGAGAAAAGTGGTTTTATGACTCAGATGAATCAAAATACACCAAAATTACAAAGGAAATGTACTAAATTAGGGTTATTGATGGAAAGCCAATTTTGACCGCAAATAAACTCTCACTTTAGTTTAATCTGTGTTAAAATATTTCACAATTTAAACAACTAGTCGATTAATCAAAATAATGATACATATAATTGTTAGTTGCGGCCATAATACAATTCAATATGTAACACATAATAAAGCACAAAGCAGGTTCCATTTTGTAAGAAGAGGAAAAATAGACATGTACATTTAAAGTAAAGTCTAACCAAAACTAAAAGGTGCGATTTGCTGCGTTCATGTGCTCCTCGGGAACTCAGGACATGTTTTTCCCAGATAAGAATGAATGTTAAATCAGCTGATTTGTTAATTTATCTTAAACTTTTTTTAGCTTTGGAAATTGCAAACAACAAAACTTACTGGTTATCTCTATTAAACGCAGTTAAAGAGCGGACTCTGTGATTGTATTACTCACATCAAAATCCCAACTTTCCAAGATAAAAATCACATGAATCAAAACAGAATCTCAATTTCTCATTTTGAAACCCCAGTTCCTGAGGACCACATGAACGCAGCATCTGTAACTTGTCTGGGCGAGGGTTTGCCACTTGTCTCCATGGAGATGATACTGCTTTGACTGGAATGCTCCACAGTGTGGCATTGAACCAAAGTGAGAATGCATGTTTTTCTAGGTAGGTAATAAACACACCTGAATGAGTGCAAGATATGTTTAATGTCAAAGTGTGGAACAATCCAAGAAAAGCATGACATAATCAATGAATGAATTAAGTATCTCAAAGAGGAATGGGAAGAAGTTTATAAATTACAACAAACGAATAACAATAAAGTGGAGGTGAACGCTCCAAAAATTACAATATTGTGTCCCAAAGTGATTACTCGATATAGAAAAACACAAGGGCAATAAATGACTGGGTGAACGTCCAAATTGTAATGGGCCCAGCACAAGAGTCAAGGCCCAATAACGTGAGTTGCAGTTTCTAAACTAACTTTTGCTCATACTTCACTTTCCAACTCATAGCGCCTTGTCCTTTACTTTTATCTTCACACGACAGAATGGTCCACAAACCTGCAGATACCTGTAAAATATTGTGCAAAGTCATCTTCAGAGCACTGTGCTGAGTAATGCTGCCTTCAAAGAGCCAGACTGTGAAATATTAGATAATTCTACCGCACACTGGAACAAAACCGGTTGATGAGCAAATTCACTGTCGGCTGTGAGTGTGCGGCGCCTCTGCAGCAGCTCCACAAACTCCACAAAGCAACACAATATGCGCCAGGCATCCACGTCCCTAAATGGGAATGATCTGAATATCTTTCCAATGTGAATACAAAAAAAGAAGTCAATCAATGGGCGACTTTAACTCTGGCGTCCCAAAGGCATGTGAAGTATGACGGGGGTGGATGGCTGGTGTGGGTGGAGGCAATTGATTCAAGCTATCAGACGAGACGCAGAATCCAACACAAAAAACACTGGGCCTAAATGAGCATGCAGAGAGAGAGTGAGCGTAGCCTCGCCATCTACTGCATTGTCTCATGTAATTAATGACATTTGCCGCCAGTGAGTTCTGTCTGAAGTTCCTTATGACACAGAGGGAGGTGGGATTTGTATTCATCGATACAGAGCAGCGGCAGCACACACACTGCAGACTGCTGTTCCCTTCTCCCGTGTCAGCTCATTAGGGACCAGCGCTGTATGGATCACCCAATTATGCACACTCACATGTAAGTTAAATAAAAGGGACGTTTTTATACAATGCTACTCAAATATGCTCTTTTAAGTAGGATGAGCCATGACAACGCCAATACTGTAACAGAGGTTCTCAACTACTGTTTTTTAAGATCAAAAAGATGCAGTGTTCATATGTTTTATTGTTGAATGATCAATCACAGCAATGACATTGCTGGAGATTTGTGTGAATGTCAGTCTTCCTCAGGACTGCTGTGGTCAGAGAAGCAACGTACCGCCCCCAGTGTTGGGAAGTAACTAAACATGTCGATGATACATGCATACATACATTGAGTACATTATACATTATGTACAAAAACTGCACGGCATTAGTCAGAAATATACAAAATACATGCGCAATTTAGGTCTCTGATTGGATGCCGCTTAAATAAAAGTATTCAGAATACGGACTGTACATTACGAAATAAATTGTAAATCTGGGGTGATTTTTTTATTTATTTATTTTTAAAGAGGAGGTTAGTTTTTAAATCTATCTAACTATTTTTTTTTGGCAAATTGTTAATGAATATCCACTAGCATTTATTTTCATTACATTTTTAAAAGAGCTTTCAGACGGTGAAGAGAAACTGA
Source organism: Eucyclogobius newberryi (assembly GCF_026437365.1). Classification (NCBI taxonomy): domain Eukaryota; kingdom Metazoa; phylum Chordata; class Actinopteri; order Gobiiformes; family Gobiidae; genus Eucyclogobius; species Eucyclogobius newberryi. The sequence goes on from NW_027315746.1 coordinate 19,049,041, forward strand.
GGCGGACTGCACAAGTGCAGCCAATCCGAGTGCTGCTGTCGCTCTTACTTATGACTTGAAGAGAAATAAAATACATCATCAAATCAAATCAATTTATTTTTGTAAGGCCCAAAATCACAACAACAGTTGCCTCTGAGGGCCAAATCAACAATGTCTGTGGTGGCGAGGGAGTCAGACAATGTCCGTGGTGGCGAGGGACGATGTCCCAGGGTCCTCTGTCCTTAGACTCTCCTTCTCGGCCAGGAAAAACTGCAAAAAAAACCTCTTTGGGAAAAAAGCGTAGAAACCTGGAGGAGTTCCAGTGAAGGAGAGATCCGACTCTCACAGACGGACAGACGGACACGAGGGAGACTGGAGCTGGACCCACTCTTCAGGCAGATGAGGGACCGTCGGAGGCGAGCTGGACCCACTCTTCAGGCAGATGAGGGACCGACTGAGGCGAACTGGACCCACTCTTCAGGCAGATGAGGGACCGTCGGAGGCGAGCTGGACCCACTCTTCAGGCAGATGAGGGACCGACTGAGGCGAGCTGGACCCACTCTTCAGGCAGATGAGGGACCGACCTGAGGCGAACTGGACCCACTCTTCAGGCAGATGAGGGACCGTCGGAGGCGAGCTGGACCCACTCTTCAGGCAGATGAGGGACCGTCGGAGGCGAGCTGGACCCACTCTTCAGGCAGATGAGGGACCGACTGAGGCGAGCTGGACCCACTCTTCAGGCAGATGAGGGACCGACCTGAGGCGAGCTGGACCCACTCCTCAGGCAGATGAGGGACCGTCGGAGGCGAGCTGGACCCACTCTTCAGGCAGATGAGGGACCGTCGGAGGCGAGCTGGACCCACTCTTCAGGCAGATGAGGGACCGTCGGAGGCGAGCTGGACCCACTCTTCAGGCAGATGAGGGACCGTCGGAGGCGAGCTGGACCCACTCTTCAGGCAGATGAGGGACCGTCCACATAGGGCAGGGACCATTTCACCAGGAGAGGGACATCTGGGTCCACAGGTCCTCAGGAGTGAGAGAAAGAAAAAGAAGGCGGTGAACAGTTTGCAAGTGGAATTAAAAAATAAATATTGTTTGATAGCATAAGTAGTCAGAAGAAGAGGATAGTGCTCAAGCTGTCATACTTCCCCCAGCACAGTTACTCCTAGGGCAGCGTAGCTAAAGCTGTGGGTTTATGTTTCTGTTCCTAACTAGTCTGACCATAAGCGATTTCGAAGAGGAACGTTTTAAGCCTGGACTTAAATGAAGAGACTGTGTCAGCATATTTAACATGGGTCGGGAGCTGATTCCATAACACAGGAGCTTGGTAGCTAAACGCTCTACCTCCTACAGTACTTTTAGAGACTCTTGGGACCACCAGAAGGCCAGCATTCTGAGAGCGAAGAGCTCTGTTTGGATGATATGGTTCTATAGCATCTTTGAGGTAGGAAGGGGCCATGTCATTTATGGCTTTGTAGGTCAAGAGTAGAATTTTAAATTTGATTCTAAACTCGACGGGGAGCCAGTGAAGAGACTTCAGCACTGGCGTAATGTGCTCTCTTCTTTTTGTTCCTGTTAGTAATCTTGCTGCTGCATTTTGAACCAGTTGAAAGCTTTTATGGAGCTTTTAGGACACGCTGCAAGCAGGGAGTTACAGTAGTCTAATCTAGTCGTTACAAATGCATGGATAAGTTTTTCAGCATCGCTTTTAGGCAGGATTCTTCTGATTTTGTCTATGTTGCGCAAATGGAAATAGGCTGTTTTACAAGCTTGATTTATATGAGCTTTAAATGAGAGCTCCTGGTCAAATAAGACTCCAAGATTTCTTACAGTAGAACTAGAGACTACACTAACATTGTCCAGTGTGGCTATCTGCTCAGATAGACCGTCTCGTAGATGCTTAGGGCCAAGCACAATGACCTCGGTTTTTTCAGGGTTAAGAAGCAGGTAGTTAAGTGTCATTCAGGTTTTTATCTCCTTCACACAAGTACTAAGTCTGTCTACTTGATCGCTCTGATCAGGTTTCATTGATAAATACAGCTGAGTGTCATCTGCATAGCAGTGGAAGTTAATGTCATGCTTTCTGATCATGTTGCCTAATGGCAGCATAAAAAGAGTAAACAGAATTGGACCGAGTACCGAACCCTGTGGCACACCGTAAATTACTTTAGAGCACAGTGAGGAGCTCTGGTTTACATTAACAAATTGGTACCTATCAGATAAATAGGATTTAAACCAGCTGAGGGCTGTTCCTCCAACACCTACATCACATTCTAACCTCTGCAGTAGAATGTTGTGGTCAATGGTGTCAAACGCTGCGCTGAGGTCCAACAGAACCAGGATTGAGACCAGTCCATCGTCAGCGGCTAATAACAAATCATTTGTGACTTTAACTAGTGCAGTTTCAGTGCTGTGGTGGGCTCTGAACCCTGACTGGAAAACTTCAAATAAGTTATTGTCCTGCAGGTGGCGACAAAGCTGTTTTACTACAACTTTTTCAAGGATTTTAGAGACGAAGGGAAGATTTGAAATAGGTCTGTAGTTTACCAATAGGTTGGGATCTAGATTAGGCTTTTTCAGAAGAGGTTTAATGACTGCATGTTTGAAAGACTGTGGAACATAGGCACTTTCGAGTGAAGTATTTATTATATTAAGAATAGGGTCTATAATTAGGGGGAGAATGTCTTTGAGGAGTCTGCTTGGAATGGGGTCTAGGACACAAGTTGAGCTTTTAGAGGACATAATGGCTGAAGTTATCTCTGCTTGATCAGCAGCTGTGAACCTTTCTAAGTTTACAGGTGGATTTATATGGGACGTTAGATTTACAGCTTGGGCTAGTTCAGGGCTAATAGCGGGGGTAATTTCATCTAATTTATCTCTGATTGTTTTTATTTTATTGTTAAAAAATAGGAGGAAATCATCAGAGCTGAGTGTAGCTGGGATTGAGGGCTCTACTGCACTGTGACAATTTGTTAGCCTAGCTACAGTGCTGAAAAGGAATTTAGTGTTACTTTTGTTGACTTCTATTAGATTTGAATAATATCTGGTTTGGGCCTTACGCAGAGCCCGCTTATAGGACAGGAGCAACTTTTCCATGCTTTTAGGGATTCTTCTGTGTGAGAGCGACGAAATAATCCCTCTAACTTTCTAACTCTTTGTTTATGTGAACGCAGTTCTTGGTTGTACCATGGGGAGGCGCGCTTTGGCCTAATGACCTTCTGTTTTAACGACGCTACAACGTCAAGAGCAGACTTCAGAGAATTCATGGTCAAGTCGACACATTGATCACTTAAACTGGGACTAAAGCTGTTCTCAGCAGGATCACATGACATGTCACTGAATATTGGCTCTATTATTTCTTTGAATTTTGAGATAGATTTTTCAGATATTGTCCTTTTCATTATAACTTAATTTTGTGGGACTGGATGATCTTTAAGAATAAACTGAAAGGTAATTAGGAAATGATCTGACAATATAGGGTTTTGAGGGAGGACAATGAGGTCACTAATCTCTGTTCCATACGTTAGGACAAGATCCAGAGTGTTCTTGTGAGTGTGAGTCGGTTTATTTACATTCTGAGTGAAACCAATGCTGTCTAACAAGGCGCTGAAGGCATTACTGAGAGCGTCATCACTCATGCTCACGTGGATATTAAAGTCTCCAGATATAACTATTTTATCCCAGGCTAACACTAAGTTTGATATAAAGTCAGAAAACTCTGTTAAAAACTCTGAGTAGGGACCAGGAGGTCGGTAGATAACTATGAACAAAACTCCTTTTTGGTTTTTCATATTTGGACATGTGATTGACAGCATAAGGCTTTCAAATGAGTGAAATGCATTGTTAGTTTTAGGGCTCATGAGTAGGCTTGAGTGTGAGATCACTGCCACACCACCACCTCGGCCTGTGCTCCTGGCAGTCTGAAAGTTAACATGGGTGGGTGGGGTGGACTCATTTAGTCTGACGTAGTCGTCTTGTTGAAGCCACGTTTCAGTTAGAGCTAGAAGATCTATGTTATAGTCACTAATTAATTCATTAACTAAGAGCGATTTGGAGGAAATTGCTCTAATGTTTAGCAGTCCACATTTTACGTTTTTATTCATTTGTGTATTTGTGTCATTTGTGATTGTTATTTTCCTTAAGTTATTTGGTCTGACGCCTGAAATATTTTTTCTGAGATGTGACTTTTTGGCATTATTTGTACGAGGAACACGAGGGACACACACAGTCTCTATCTGTCTTGAATCTGAACACTTCACATGTAACAGAACGGGCGAGAGTTCAGCGACAGAGGAGCGTCTTAAACTGCTGCTCTGCGCCCGGGGCTCATCCCTAGATGGTCACTTAACACGAATAAGACTATCGGTCAAATTACGAACTAATAGGGATGTACCCTCGGATGGATGCCATCCCTGCGTATGAGCCCGGGCTTTCCCCAAAACGCACTCCAGTTATCAATAAAGACTACGTTGTTTTGAGGGCACCATCTAGATAACCAGCTGTTGAATGCTGAAAGACGGCTGTACTATTCAGCATTGATCCGATTGGGCAGGGGACCAGAAAATGTTACAGTGTTACAGTGCTAGGTCACACACCGCGGCTACTTGAACTTTGAGCACCTCTGATTGTCTCCGCCGGGCGTCGTTACCGCCTGCGTGAATCACGACTCGCCGGAAACGGGTCCTACTCTGCTTTAAGATCCTAAGGTTTCCTTCGATGTCACCCATTCTGGCCCCCGGGTAACACCTAACGCTAGCAGCTGGCAGCTTCACGTCTCTAACAATAGAACTCCCGATTACAAGAGTTTCTCTAGTGTGTTCAGCGGGCGTGTGATCGCTGAGGGGAGAAAACCTATTATAGACGTGAAGCTCACGGTGCTCTGAGGTTCGGCATTTAGCGCCTTGTCCCCTCCGAACTGTCACAAATTGGTCCCTATTCTGTTCCTGGTCTAGTCCCGGCTGCACGGGAGCTCGGCCTTACTGCTACTGCTAAGCTCGGCCTTACTGCTACTGCTAATGCTAATGCTACGCCCTGGAGCGCGGTCCGGTAGCCCTCGCGCTAAAACATTGTTAATAAATGCCGACAGCATTCAGCGGTGTCATTTTTGTCACAAAATCCTGCTGTTACAATATACTCTTTGCAAGAAAACACAAAATCTACTAATTTATACACAGCTTTAATGCAGGTGTTGGTGTATTGTGTCTTGTGTAACTAGCATTTTCAAAGCCTTCTTTCTAACACTGAGAATGGATAAGGACTAGTGTCCTAAAAGGATGAAATCATTACCACATTCAGCTAAAAACAATGTGTTTTCAACGGTTTCTTGTGCATATTATTAGGTTGAAGGCCATGCCCATCTCAAACATTTATGCACGTTTGGGACAGGAACCCTCATGTTTTTAATTAAAAAAAAAGGCTACATTGTGAAAAAAATTCAAATGACTAAAATGAGCAGAAACGGTGCGTGTCTGGTGCTGGCCTGATTTCATATTTTTCCAGTTGATGATGGCTCATCTATCATCTCCGAGCCATTAACAAGCGTGCGCGGTCCAGCTAATGCCATCAGGAAGAGCCCAGCCCCTCTCTGGGCCTAACATAATTATTATACATGGGCCTGAGTCAAATACTGTTTTCCTCTTTACAACCAATTACCTTTATCTTTCCTAGGTGACAGCGTCAATTTGGCTTTAGAGCTGCTCAATGCAGGAAGTGGCACCAGCTCTGGGTGAAATTGCCCTTGATGAAAAGAGGATATATTTCATTGCATTTTAATAAAGACGTACAAGTAAGCCTGCAGCAAATGTCCAACTACAATTAAGTGTAAAATTTAGGTTAAGCAGTTCCTCTGATGTTCACAGTCCCCGGTGCAATAAAAATAGCTCCATCTTCAAAGCTAGAATGAGGGTTTTGTGTTAAAATCAATACCCACTGCATTTGTGTTGTATATATTGTAAAGGTTAGTATATAGGTCAGATGAGTCCAAACATTCAACCACAGCGATATGGGGGAGGTTAAAATGTTTGGTGTCCGGAAAATAAAAATGCAAAAGCAAAAATAAATAAATTACATAAGCAGAACTGGAAATGTCTCTTGCCATGTGACAATGAGTGTTGAAAGTGTATATGACAGGTTAGACTACACATAAAACATAGTGAACATGATTATATTTAAGATTTTACCACAAATGTTGCCTATTTTTACCCAGTTTGAAAATGTTGGTGATGTTTATAAAGTTATCACTGGTTAGACATGAGCTCCATGTTACGGAGTGACCATATTGTAAACAAGGGCCAAAATCCACATAAATTGCACAATAGTTATGATTTGACAAATAAAAACACCTTCATTTTGTTAAATGATTTAAACTATTGACTTAGTTCGACTCCCTGTCATTTTACATTTCATTTTTTGTCCACAAACTGCAACTTGACTGACGCAAAACAATGATAAATATTTTTCACACGGACTGTCCCACCAAACTAAGTAATAAATAAAAAAACATGAAAATATGCCCAAGGTAAGTGGTTTCTATTTCTACGAATTTAAAAATGAATTATGTGTTATTGTGGTAGTTCAGTCTGCAATAGATGAGATCATATTCTTCACAAATCTTATGAGGTGTCTTCCCAAGAGAATAAAACCAACAAACCATGATGGAAACTTTTTGACATGTCAAAAATCCCAACGGTATAATATGCAAATGGCCAGTGTAGAAAGACAAATGATTTGCACTGCAGGAAGAGAAAATCCTTAAGGAAAGAATGTGAAACAAACTTTCCATTTCCCACCTTAGCTCACCTTTAGGAGGCTTCAGTCCGGTTCTTGCTGAAATATGACAGAGCTATTTGAGGCACATAGTCATCCAACATGACCATTGTACTCTGCAGATCTACACCTGCGTCAGCACCACTAGAATAAACCAGGGTCCTACTCTTCAATTACATAATCATGTTTTATCCTTGGCTGTTGCTTCCACCCTCAAAAACCTCCATCTCCATAGCGACCAGCCTTTGTCCACTGTCCAGAGAAAAGATTGTTGGCTCTTGCATCAAATGGTTGTGTATGTTTAAAATTTCATAAGTTGAGCTTGAGTTGCCAACCTTTAGTATATTTAACATATAAGCCTGAGGCCTAGGACTTGTCTATTTATGTCCTCAGGGGCGGCATGGCCTCTGTGGGCTCTTAGTGAGTAACATGTCGAAGTACACTTTAGAGAGATAGAGATTTAATCAGTCTGTCTAAATATAAGGCTGGCTCCATTGCTATGGCCGTTACGAATGTTTTCTAATAGAGGCTGCAAAAAAAATAAAAAATCAAGGTGGCATTGCTTGGATAGCATTCAGATTAAAGTTAGTCATTAAATACAATTAGCTAGTAATAAATACAAAATACAGTAATTAAGAAGAGTATGACAGGCTATGGCTATGGTTGACAGTGGCTCATGTGACTGGAGAGATCACTGAGTAGATTAGCAATCACAGCTACTGTGGCCTAAACCGCCACGAGGCAATGACAAGTGTCTTTCATGGCCAATAAGTCAAATGTTTTATTATTAGAAGTAGTAGACCTCCAACATGGATGATTGTGTATATTTTATTGAAAGTCCCTTGTTGGATAAGTGCCCTTTGTTGTTTGCAAAAAATAATGTATCCAAGCTATAAATGCTGTAAATATATGCTTTGTTTGAAAGTTAATGACACACATTGAGACCTATTAAAATCAAATAATTAATGTCTCTCTTAGTTCACCCAAAAGACCCAAAGCCCTCTGAAAGACAAATGCAATGCAATATACGAGGTACCATGTAAATCATGCAATAAGACATTCAGAGGAGAAACTGGACAGACATTAGAACAATGGAACACCAAACCTAATGCAAGAAGGAAACTACAGACTCTAAACCCACAATGTCAGACCACTGCAAAAGGAATAATCACATCATAACTGGGACGGGGTTCTAGAGCCGAAACATGTGAAGCTAAATACACTTCACTCAAAAATGATCTGACTAAAAGTAATAAGATACATCATAACCAAATACAAAATGAACATTGCCAAAGTAATTTTAGATTTGTCTTATATGTTTATTTTTGTGAATGTGTGTTTATGTTTATATTGACCAAATGAGACTGCAATAAAGTTTGTATTGTATATCATTACACAGGTTAAGGATAGGTAGCCATAGCTTTTGGCTGTTCTTAATATTAAGTCATTATAAATGTTTACTCAACATTGTAGCAGCACTACCATTTGTGCTTGTGAGAAATTATTCCAAACCTTACCCAATTCCCTCCATAAACATAATTAAAACACACAGAAAGCTGTCACACAGTAAAATAGCCCTGTCCATTATGTGTTACAGTATAGACACGAGCCTTTATACTCCAGCACACAATGGACCAGTCTCTCAAGTGTGTCGAACGAAAATGACAGATTAGTCCGGGTTGGCATGGAAACAATTAGGCCACTTTCCCAAAACTAACCCAATGTTTTGAGATATTTCAAAGCCATTTGGAAGATAATTCTTGAAAAACAGAAATCAGCTTGTTCAAACAGATCTGCGGCCTAATTCCCTCACGCCCCGTTATCTGTGTTCAAATGTTAAGTACCTCAATGCGCTGATCAGGGTTTGGAAGTGCTTAGGCCTATATATAAATATATGTGCGTGTGTGTGTGTGTGTTCTTGAGTCCACGAGATTATAATTTACATTTTAGTGGGGAAAATAGCCCAAATATCTCATGCAGAGTGTAGAAAACTGGAAAGGTTACTAAGCCTTATCTGCAATTATGCAAAAACAGTGAGATTGGCCCGGCGCGCATCGCCTGCTACAAAGGGACTGTGCGCGCCTTGATCTCGGGCCCCCACGTATGGCACACAGCGCCCCCTAGAGGCACGTAAGAACAGCCGACTGCACTCAAGTCACACCTCGACTTCTTATTTGAATAATGAACTACGAGCAATTAATGTTTAAATCCTCCCCATAGAGAAAAGATAGACTCGCAGTAATTAACAAGTTTAGTTTTAATTCAGGCGTTTCTTCCCGCACACGCAATTAAGATCCTCTCAAGACAAGGCACGAGACAGTTGAAACTGAAATCTCCGTTTTCCTCCTCGAACTAACTGACAGAACCGGCTCCGACGTAGACAACTGTAATCCTGCTCTCAATGTGTCATCTGCTTACATTTCACAGAAGTTAAGAGGTTTGTTGTTGTTTTATTAATTTATTTATTGCAAGCGGCATGAAAGCGCGGGAACAAAAGTGAGGTCACGTGGAAAAACCGTCTCCTTTTATCTTTCCGTCGACACCTGGGAGTATAAATAGCCCTGTTTAAAAATAATAGGCATTTCATCTTCAATTTAAATGTGAGAGCAACAGTGCCCCCTAGTGTAAGGTGTGATTAACAGTCCGGGGGGTTGACAGTCACATTTTGTCAGCAGGATTCTCAAGTGCAGTAATAGTCCCTTTTTTTAGAATATTCCTGTGTTTTTCAGCTTTACCCTCCACTGTCAGAGCTGAGGGCACACTCCACTCGCCTGGGTTCAGTCAAACGCTCATAGGACAGGGCCGTCATCACCTAAAATATCACAACAAGAGGAGAGTCAGTGCTTTCTATTGCACAGTAAATTCCACAAATAGAACAAATAACATGGCAGTAAAATTGAAAAATGTAATATCTTCCTATAGGTAACATGCATGGTCCTATCAGCATCGACAATAAGTGTCTGTAATTCTCACCCATATTTTTTAGATATATTATTTACTCAGAATTGCAGAAATGTACGTATTAATCATGTAGGCCTATATGTTTAATGCTATGCTCTTCCTGATGGACCCCTACATACTTCATACTGCTTTAACTAATGCAAAACATGTGTGTATGTGTCTACAATCTGGTGCATTCTTGCTGTCAGCAATGTAGTCTTTGAGTCTATAAGTGATTGTTAATGTTAATGGAGTTTTTTGCATTTACCTTAGATATTTATGTGTTTTTTTTTGGTCGATACTGATAATTGCCTTGCTGTTGTGCTGATATTTGCCATAAATTGCAATACATTTATGTTGAGTTTTAGTAAAGTTCACACATTAGCTTTTTTTTTAAATAAAATGTATTTATCTTGAATATGCAATCATTTGTTGCTTGCTTTTGTAAACATATTTTTGGTCTTTTGTTTTGTTTTCTATTTTCACTCTTTTGTCTTATCAAAAAAACAAATGTGATGCTCTGGCTCTGAGGATAACAGGTATGACACATGGGCACACACACAGACCGGACAGTGCAGAAAAGATATCGGTGTCAAATATCGGCTACATTTTCTACATCGGACCCGTACCGATATCTGGGCACTCCCTCGTATACAAAAACTCATCCCTAGTTTAGCCACAATGGTTTTATAAGCCTGAATAGATCAATTGTACAGCTCCCATTTCTGGATGAATGGAGCGGGTAGGGCATCCAATACACCAACATCAAGACTAATCTGTATGTGAACCATGATAAGAAAAAGGCCAAAAGGAAAGAAAAGTGAATCCACTAAATTTAAAATCCATACCAGTCCAACCCTTATTCTATTTTATGGAAAAAGAAATAGAATAAGGATCGGTCCATCTTCCTATATTCTTCACTTGGTGCCTAAACGTCTGCATCACGCTATAATGCCTGTTATTGTTGCCATATTAGTTCTTCTGATCAATAGACTGCTTACCGAGATCATCAGGAGCAGAGCCAGCATCATCCCCAGCATTATATATAAATTGTTGGTCAATCCGCCAGCCCACAGCGGACCCAGGATGGTGGCGACGCCTCCCACTGAGCGCCTGACGCCTTGGCTGAAGCCTATGGACAACACGTCCCACAATGAAATACGGCCTGGTATAAACTACATATGCTGAACAGAAGTGAGTCGGAAAATGTCATTCCAATTATGAATGAAATGAAACTGAGTAGAAAAATAAGATCCGCAGTGATTTCCCTTGTGGATCAATAAAGTGAGGCTAATTGTAAGATTCAGAAAAATGTGTGAAAATGTTTCTTAATTTCACTGGAATAAATTACAAATATAAAATGGGTGCTGGTCTATAATGGACAATGAATAATAATAACAGTAAAAGTCTTAACTATGATAAAATAAGGGCATAAAAAATAAAAAAAAAATTGTAAGAATAGAATAGGCCTCATTATAATCACAAAATTAATCAGAAATACAATGTTTTTGAATTCATTTAAAAAACAAAAACAAAAAAAAACAGTTGAACCCAAATGGAAAAATAACCAAATGTGTTAAATAGAATATTGTGTTTTTAATTGTGTTGATCATTTCTGCTTTGAAATAATGACACCTGTAAGTCCTTGTCCACGCAGTTAGTTTCCAGTATTCTGAACGCACACAACCAAACTTCTCCAATTCACCCCAGTACAGTATATAAAAAGTGACAGTAAATATAAACACACCTTGAGTTTTCTCGGCCGTGACTTTGGAGAAGAGAGACACCTGAGACACTGCCACGAAGGGAAGGCCCAGAAGTTGCAGGAAGACTCCTATAATAAACGCCGACAGCTCCCATTCGTAACCACCTGCCAATAGAGGGATGGCAACAGCACAGCGTCATTAGCCAACTCTGCTTATTGAAATATCAGTGCTTCTACAGACTGAGCAGCACAATCTATCACACGCCAAACTATCCATCCTTTTGACAAATCCCTAATGCCTTTGTTGCTTTTCATTTCTCTGCTATAATGCTTAACCAGCGGACCGTGATTTCATTGTTCTGTCATATTTTTCTCCAATGGTGGGGCACGAAGGCGGGTTAATTCCTTCCACAAATGGGCTGGCAAAATATCTTTATCTCGATGCAGAGGACTTGCCAAGCTGGAGACTTCTACATTTTTTGTTCTGCCTTGCATCATGTCTTTGTGCGGTGGAACCGTGCCCGCGCTCACAGCTTTCAATGTTCCCTTCAGAGATGACTATAATCTTGTAATGCAAATGCAATTTCAACATTGTTTTTTCAGGTATATCTGTCATTTGGATTCTTTTCTTTGTCAATATTTTTTCAGTTCAAAACAAAAGCAGGATATGCTTTAACAAATAGCATTTTTGCCTAATTAGATTACAGTAATCCTTTTATATGTGCTCATGTTCTCATACAGCTGCACCTGTCACTTGGAATCACAGGGATAAACGTGACAAGTTACAGCAGACGCAGGCCAACATTCGTTTCACCACTGCCATCCTGTTGTATCATTTACAGTGGGTATTCTTTATGTGACCTGATGGGCTTTCATCTCAATGCTGGCACTCAGAGGTGACAAATGACTTGGATACTTTTACTTGAGTAATTTCTAATGCGATAATTTAATTTTACACTGGGCTGCTCACTTTTTCACCAAGGGTTGGAAGTAGTGAAGAAGAAGAAATAATCTATTTTAACTTCTGGTTGGATTGGAAGTCATTTTAAGTACATTAATGTTGTTTCTACTTGCCTCATTAAAAGAGGGATACGTTCTCATAAAATTAAGCCTTCTTATAACTGTTTGTCCAGTCCATAGTAGAAAAGGTTTCAATGTTTGTCAGGCGTAAGCTGTAAAAATGTTTGCTTCTCAGGCCAGCATCTTCAGACTGGAAATGTTGCCCCTTTTCCATTAGATCCTACTTGACTCTTCTCTACTCTACCCGACTCAGCCCCACTCAGCCTGGAAAGCATCTCCTTAGCAAGTGGTGCTATGTAGAGCTGAGCACATCTGTGGTCTGCACTTGTCCTCTCACATTTGGAGATCATCAAAGACTGTAGTGTGTGGCATTTAAGGAGGCTACAGAGGTGTTGTGTTGGCGCTCATGAGAAACATTACACTTTTTCACTTTTGTGTAGCTCACTTTGGCCCGAAAGGGAAGAGGGCGGCTGAATCATGCCAAATGCTGAGTAGAGCCAAGTAGGTATGTGATGATTTCAAAAACACCGTCCAGATGACTTCCTTTGAAACCTTTTCTACCTTCTGACCTTACTCTAGAATAGCAACACTCTTTAAAACTACTACAACAACTAATATAACTATTTTTGGGAGACTGTTGCTGATGTCATTGTTGTTGCTGAATTAAAAGCAATTAAAATAAGTAATTGTGCCAGTAAATGATATATTCCAAGTTAAATTCTAACAATAGAAGTTGCAGTGCAGGAAACAATCGCCTGTATAGGAGTCATGATATTCTGTTAGTCATAAATAGTAGGTTCATCAGTAAAACCCACGTCACCTCTTGGTTCACACAGGAAGGCGAGGCACCATACACAGGCAGCGCTGCAGATGACCAAGCCTACGGCCAACATGGCGCGGTCCGACACTGTCCTGCTCAGCCAGCGCACAAAGAAGAAGCCCAGGATCACCTCCACCCCACACAGGCCGTACATCAGGCTGTTGCCCAGCTCCCCAAACCCGAAGTAGCGCTGTGTCATGGGTGTCACCATAGTCTGGGAGAGAGGGTGAAAGACACGGGAAAGGTCAGCGGGTCCGATACAGTAAAGAGCTGCGGTGGAGATTATTATTAGAGCTGAGACAAGCACCTTTTAAGTCTTTCAGAGCCAGCGCTTCAGTCCACATCAAAAGAATATGGATGTTTTTGATATTGAAATTGAATTACATAACCCAAGGCCAGGACATAGCAGCATAGTCCCAGATGCAGTACTTTACATAGATCGAGCTCTCATAGAGTGCAGGCTTAGGGATTGTAGTAGTAATCCAGTACATCATCTATTGTGTAAAATGTTATTATATGGTATTTTGAAACATAAGCCCTTTAAAGCTATTGGTTGCAGTGGTTTCTTTTCACCCACTTCTACTTAAAACGGATTTAGCTATCATATTTGCATACATTCATTTGTTTGGTCTTGTCCAATATAAATGATCTATTTCAATAATGTTCATATCAGTAATTACTCCAACAGGGTTTATTGTAGGTCTACAAACCATTCTGCAACACTGAGATAGCATTAGCAATAGAGATGTCACGATATCAAATTTAGTTGCGAGAAGAAACAATTTAATGTTTCACAATTATACACCAAGACCAAAAAACTTCCTAAATTCTAATTCTCATTCAAATTTTCCAATAGATCCCATTCCTCTAGTCTAGTCTGTGACCAGCTTTATGAAATCAAACTTTCCAAATGATAAATTAAAGTTAATGTGACATAAATAGCGTCTAGAATCTATTTAAATACTAAATGTATCGTCTAAAATGGTAATGATTAACCAAGTCATCTTGACCTCCCCAATTAACCAATAAAATATTTATTGCTATCCATCATTTTGAAGGTGCACATACAGTATGTAACTTTTCTGGTGGACAGTACACTTTACCGGCTTGTCTCCTTGGAAACAATGCATTACCTGCTGGAATGTTCAGGCATTAAACTGTATTTATGGTGCGTTTATTGGATTACTTGCATTTTTCTTACTCATTGATAGGTTCAAACTGTTGAAAATTCCAGGCAAAGCAACAGCATTTCACCGGAGACAAGCAGGTGACGGAGCTACTTTTAATCAAGAATATACAACTTCTCATTCAGATTGTTCATATTTATACACCACGCTCCTCTGTTTGAATGTAGTATTTCTCATGGAGCAGAACTGCATTTTTCCTGGAGAAGTTGTGACAAGCCGAGTGAGTAGAGCTCGGGTGAAGACACTGACACTGTGTGTAAAGTCTGCAACCTGAGCAGATGGAGCCAAACAGCTGTCCATCTCTCACCTCCAGTGCCGTCTGATTGAAGAGCGTTATGAACTGAGCCGTCAGCAGAACCACCACCTCTTCCCTCAGAAACTCTAGACACAAACACAAAGAAAATAGCTGAAAAGCCCTCATTTCAACCAGACAATTTAACACGATCAAACAGCTAAGGGAACTATGACTGGCTGCATGTGATTTTGACTTTGAAAGACGTGAGAAAAATCTTGGCTGTACCGCTGCGTTGTTCCCTCACATTTTGATGGAGGATTTCCTGCGGAACAAAGACCCTTATGGGGACTTGGACTCCAGGCAATGTGAGATCGGCTTGCTGCTAAATTTGGACATTTATTGCCAGATGGCTCAAGAAAGTACTTTGATTTAATTTTGTTTTGTACTTTTTCCCATGAGTTTGTGAATATTGGAGATGGGAAAGGAAGAAGAAGTATTGACTTTAAGCAGCATTTTAAATGATCTGGATTGTGTCTAGCCCTGTGCAATAGATATAGTGTTCAATTACAATTTCCCTCACTGCAAACTCCTTGTCGATATGTTATGAGTAACAGTGTCTGAGGGGAATTTCAGCTGATTTGAAGTATGGCTGTAGTCAACTCAACACATGCCCAGCCAATCGCTTGGTCGACTACAGCGCGGGAAACTGGCAAAAGCTCTCAAAATGTTTCAGTATCTGGATGATCTTATCAAGTATCTGAGCCAAACCGCACTCACAATAATACAACCGTATGGGAGGATGTTAAAAAACGGCTATTTATAAGAAAAGTAGGAAATTATGTATAAACTAAAAAGTCAGATTAAACTCCTCAGATAGCTCACTCCCTGCCTTATCCTTTAAACAACATTGTCCCATATAAATCTTTATCATCTAAAATGTACACAGACCTATGTTAGATTACGCTCTCAATGGATTTTTATGGTCGGATGCAGGCGATTTAAACAATACACAAGTTTGTTCTGTGTAGCCGAAAGCCGTTTTCTCCCAATATCATAAAAACCTGCATACTGGGTGAACTGGTGACCCTAAATGAGCCCTATTAAAGGAGTGTGAGTGTGTGTGAGACCCCTCCAAAGGCCTATAGTTGCTGAGAAAAGGGGCATATTATTCAGACTAGTGTTCCCTCATCATCAGCTTACTTTATTTAGATTGATTCCTCCATGTTTGAGTAATCTTGTTTTGTCCTGCATTCGAGGCTTGAGTGCTCAGATAATATCTGTTTACCCCCTATCACCTATACCCGCCCAAATCATGTAATTAGTGGCAATTATTTAAAGGTCCCATAACATGCAAAATAGACTTTTCAGAGCTTTTAACCTTCTTACATTGCTATTTGTGCTTCATATATGTACCCAGAGTGTTTTTTTGATTGATTCCCACAGTTTTTAGCTATAGTACAGACTGCAAGACCGCGTCATAAGGGCAAGCACGCGTCACCATCCCCCCTCCCCCTCCCCTCCCCTCTCCCCCTCCCGCCTCCCGTCTGCCGCCTCCCGCCCACTTCCCCCCGGCTCCGCGCTGCTCCAGGCTCCCGTTTCTCATCATACAAGCCCCGGAGTTTTTCGGCTTCGATTTACGACGGAACACGGCTCAAAGAGGCCCAAAACATCATTAATGATATCGCACTCTTTACTATTATCACAATGGTGAAGGTTTATGTGGCAGTTGATGCAGCAACCGGGAAAATAAACGGAGAGAAGTTCTATCCGATACCGAAAAACCAGGAAATAAGAGCGCGAAGGGCATAAGACTTTTATATATATATATATATATATATATATATATATATATATATATATATATATATATATATATATAGATATAGATATATAGATATATAGATATATAGATATATAGATATATAGATATATAGATATATCTGTTCTGCGCACGCTGTAGAATTAAAACCAGTTTTATTTAGTCTCAAAGTAGTGTTGATCTGAAGTTCTATCGTTTCTCACTCACTGGCGCGGAGCGGCGCAGCGCGGAGCAGACAGCTGTGGGGAACACACTACGTCACGGGTGGGCGGGGCACACACGCGCTCTGAGACTACGTCACGGGTTGGGCGGGGGAGCCAGATCGCTCTTCGCAAGGGTGGGGGCGAATATCAAACCAAGCCGTTTGCATTTCCGGGTTGGTGAGGGGGTCCAAGGTCTGGATGATATTTTCTTAACTATGTTAAGGGTGTTGCACAACCCTTATTATTATCAATTATACACTTAGGATAGACTACGAAACGTGAAAAAAGCATGTTATGGCACCTTTAAGAAATTCAGACTCCGAGTCATACACATGTCATACAAAAACTTGTCGTAGACATTTTGCAACAAAAAAACAAAGGTGAAATATCTGTCTGAAGAGGCGGGGCCAATCAAGTCAATTTTCTAATTTAAGCCATTTCAGATCATTAATTTCAGTTTACAATGAATGAAATGTAAAATCGTTATCTAGCTACATCATAGTTCAATCATACATACTTAAAAGCCTATTAGGTCTTCTTTAATACATTAATATAATTTATTTGCAAACACAACTCGGGTCAAATGCTCAACAACCTTTAAACACCATGTCTACCAAATACCAAAATTG
Organism: Eucyclogobius newberryi; assembly: GCF_026437365.1. Taxonomy (NCBI): domain Eukaryota; kingdom Metazoa; phylum Chordata; class Actinopteri; order Gobiiformes; family Gobiidae; genus Eucyclogobius; species Eucyclogobius newberryi. Next base: position 19,066,343 of record NW_027315746.1, read on the forward strand.
CACTACTGGCAATTTAACATTTTCGTTTCACAATTATTTTGGTGTCTCGCGTTTGGTGAATGCGGTTATAATTTAGAGCCATAAAACAGATATTGATCCCTTGTTGTATCATTGATCTGGAATGCTATGGTGGTAAAATGTGTGGTCAATTTTTTTTGGCCCACAGAGAATTTTTCAAATGTCACTATGTATATTGGAGATAATCATGTCCCTCCCTGAAGGATTTTCACTGTCTAAATTATTCAGAAATGTAGGGACAATGTCCACTGGCCATTAGTTTGTGAATAAATTTCAGTCAATCTACGAGGACAACCTAAAATCAAAATTCAAATGTCTAAAAATGAAAATACAAAAGAGAGGGTAAGACAGATGGTGTAATTTTAATACATCTGTTGCTACAAGGTTTGGAGCTAGTATTCTGGGTACAAAAATAAGACTATTCCTTCTCAGCCGAGATTCAAGAAAAGCACCAAGAAGATAGCTTACACACAAAAAAAGTGAGGATGCGATCAATAATTCACAAAAGCGAAAACCAGAGACACTGTAACCAGGGCTGCCAGATACCCTTGGCTTTCTTCCTGCTCGCTTCTTGCACTGTAGCTTCACTTCAAAACAAAAAAAGAGGAATCAATACCGAGGATGTTGACCATATTACTAATTCTGTCTCTATTTCATCCTCAAGTCAAGCACAGCGGGGCGGTCAATAAAACGGGAAGTCAGACATCCATTTCTCTGCCATATCTTCCGAGAGTGAAGGGATCGATAGGCAGGTTTGACAAGAAAGAGGAAGAGCACGGGAGCTTCATCAATGCTGCCGCACAATCACTGCTGGCATTTCATGTACTTTAATGCTAATGGGTCCGGATACATACACACTGATTTATACAGGGGACGCGGGGTGCACGTCCCGGGAAATCAATGCAACAGACATGAAACATTGGAGGTAACAGGGACGGATGGTAATTGGTCAGGACAGCTCACCTCGGCTGGCGCTGAAGTTTTTGAAAGGGTTGGAGACGCGGCGGACGGGCTGCATTTCCGATGAGTTCTCGAGCAGGTCGGCGTTCACGGTGCTGTAGGTGTGCGCAGCCTGGTCCTGGTCCGGGCCCATGAGAGGCGCCTCCTCCTCCTCATCCTCCTCCACACCACACTCGTCCTGTTTGATCTCCGCCATGGCAGTGCTCCCCTCCGTGGCGCTGAGGGGCGGGACGTCCCAGTACAGCGCCAGGACTACAAACTGGAGCAGCACCCACAAGAGGCACATGAAGATCTGAGGGAGCGAGTGCAAAGGGGAAACATAGAGGAGGAGTGTCATATATTGTACATCCACGGCCTCCAAATCTGCAAACATAAAGTTACAAAACATAGGCGCCCTTTATCTACATGTTTTATTTATCATAAAACAAAAGGCCACAATGATGTCTGTACCAAAACCAAAGTCCAAATACTGTGTTCACTCAAAGAAAACACACAGATAAGGAAGGATTTGCTGTGCAGAAAAAAAAAGCCAACTTTTGTTAGGTTGGTGCCAATCAGCAAAATCAGCAACTGTTTTGATTGATTTTTCTCTGGATCCATAGAAAAATACCTGTGCTTGCAATATTGTTACACAAATAAACATTTGACTGACGCTTTTAAGGAGAATATCATAAACGATTGTGTTGCAGGCTTTTATCAACCAATCAAAATTGGAACTTCTCTATAGATAAAGGATAAAGAGGTAGAGAATGAATGCCAACAGTGATATTATAGTGTATCATTGGACGTTGTCATATATTATGTGTAAGACAGTGGAGATATTTTCAGACCACATGGATTCCCTCCAAAGCAAACCAGTAGCTATAGTTTCAGAGCAACACAAGCCGTTTAGGGAGTGAATGCCAATGTGCTCCTCAATGCAGCTGAGCATAAAAAGCACCCCATTAACATGATGAATATAACTAATACTTAACACCCATGAACATTTAGCAATTAGGAAATGATGAAAATGTGGTTCCAAATTGTGTGTAAAACAAAAGTAGTTCTTCCAGCTCTTGGGCAGAACTCAATCAGGCCCCATCTGGTCTACAAGTGGTTCATTACAGTCGACTTATGAGATGAAAACAGATCAGTATGGCTTGTTATGTGCAAAAGTGTAGCCGTGGGTGTTTAGTATTTATCTACCTGAGCTGAGAGGCAGCAGCACCTATGCTTTGAAAGATTATGTGAAGAATGTTTGAGTAGGCCAGGTTTGTTACAGCGTGGCAGATCTGTGATTATGAGCGAGTGGTTACCCCAGGAGACGTATACTTGTTCACTACAAAGGGGCCCAGTCTGAAATCACACAGACGCAAGAACAAGTTGAACGCCGGCCCTAGAGAGAACGGAAGAAACGCTTTTAAAGACAAAACATACCACACACACACCTTTTGTTCAATGGCTGCTCCAAATCACAAGCACAATCAAAAAGCTACAAAGGAGTGATACTGACCGACAAGAAGGCCGGCTTGTCGACACGCCATGATTGCAGCAAAGATCCTGGCCCGCTCCTCAGGTCGAGTGCTGCGAGTCAAAAAGCCAAAAATGGAAGATCCTGCACCAGCGCCGATACCTGGAGAAAACACAGAGACAACGTGAGATGTAAGTGAGTTTCAGCCTGAAGCCTGAGTGTTTTTGAGGCTCATGCAGAGACAATGAAGGCTCACCTGCCACAAGACGACTGCCTAACAACAGCCACTTTGAGTATCCAATGAAATACATGAAGTTACCTGCGGGTGAGGAGAGGTCAATATGAGGAAACATGCAAACAAAGGCTAAAGACGCACAACTTGAGTCACATACTGTACTTTCATTATACTTTTGTGTCGTATTTGCAAGTTTGGGGCGTGTATCTAAGGACTACAATCATGTCAAATTGCAAATTTAAATCCAACAAGTGGTTAATAGGAACCATCAGTGTTAATTGATTCTTTCATCATTAACTTTACATGACAGGTTAGGCAACACATTTCACTAAAACGTAGTGAACATGATTATATTTATTATAAGTTTTATTCTAGGTGTAATCCCTCATTGGTCCAGGAGTGTTCCATTGTGGAAAAAGATTCAGTTGTAGTCTTCGGGACACTATTCTAAGTTTTATCATCAAATTTGCCAATTTCCCCCCCAATTTTGGTGACGTTGTACTTTCTGGTCGGACATGTCTATTACCTAGCAACCATAATGTTAACTCGGGCCGAAATCCATGAAAAATAAACAATGGTTATGATTTGACGAAATAATAATACCTGATAATAGCTTAACATTGTTAAATAATTGTTGAAACTGTCACAAAATGTGTCTGTTGTGCATTTTAGATGGAATGTTGCTCATTGGGTCAATTTTTCTTCACAAACTGCAATTTCACTGATAAATATGTCCACAGCGTGTACTATCCCATCAAACAAAGCAAAAAATAAATTAATAACCTTGGACATGTCATATGCTCATATGCTTTCAGGTTAACGTTGACTGGAACATGTCTCCTTTACTACTGATTATTTGTAGACATTAAAAAAGTTGATTTCTGTGGCTATGACTTATATTGCACGACTAGTTCTATTGAAATAAATAATCAATTAGATTCTTCTCACCAACGATCTCAAAGACATTGGAGAACAGAATGATGCCCTTTGTGGTTTTGCTGTGGTCCGACCAGTAGCCGAAGAGGGGTCCGGTCAGCAGTCCACTCAGGCTGAAGGCTGACAGCCCGAGGCCCAGGAAGTATGGAGGTGCCTCCAAAATCTGCAGATACCGCCATATTGTGGGCAGAATGACAGCTAGAGAGAAGGTTTACACAGCGTAAAGTACATGGGGGACAACATTATATATTAGATTATATTTTGAACTTACCATACTCAACACCACTGAACATGAAAATCAATCCGATGGTGAAAAAAGTGAGATTCCTCTTTTTGAGATTGTCCATTTTGTGGAGAGTTCCTTTTATGCGTCGTCCTGTCCCAGAATCATGTCCTCAGAGCTCATCAGATAACAGGAGACAGTGTGCGCCCGATTAAACCTGGAATCTGTCCCACTGCTGCACACGGCCAATGGAGATCACATGGTTTTTAAAAGAGTCAATTAAACATGTTGTAGTTGTCTATGTTGGACTTGTTGATGAAATGGCGTGTGAATTCACTCTCTGACCCTCGCTGTCAGGCAATGTCTCAGGTTTCCAGGTGAGGTAAAGTACACTCGGCTTTATATATATTTAATCATGTTTCTTCTGTTGCATCAGAAGCACTTCACTCTTGCACAGTGCCTCAAGAAAACAAAGTTTGTTTGTGAGCTTTGTAACTTTTTGCCCAGTCTGTAGTGATGAGGAGAAGGAGGGCGGCTGATCGCACAGTGGTTTTAAGTGTAGTTACAATACAAAGTAATTTGTTAGTTACATATAAAACTGTAAGTAGGTGTGACAGTACCCGTGTATTTAGGGTCACATATTGGGTTTTGTAGTGAGTGTGGCTCTTGCTATTGTAGCCTTGGGCTTGTATGGTAAATACAATTGCCAACGACATAATGATGATCCAATGTTTTTCACCTAAACTGTATGAATATTACAAAGGTTTGCAATGAGAATGCAAAATGTGCGGCCACATCCAACCATGAAAACGTTGGGATGTAAAAGTGCTGTAGAATCTGTATGAATCTAAATGTGCTTACTACATGGACATAAGCAACCATCAAGGGGCCATATAGGCAAAGTTACTGGTCTGATCTGTGGAGAGGTGAAGATGCTCGTAGAATGCATGTTTGTCAAGGTATCCTTTATTTTTGCTATAAAAACACCTGTACCTGAATAGATGTTAATTTTAATGTCATACTGTGAAACATTTTAGACAAAGCAATAACATCTCCAGCAACGAAATATCCAGTCTGGAAAATGTACTAGTTTAGATCTCTACTTCTGAACTACTGCACCAAGTGTACTCGAGACTCACCTAAATGTGCTGCCATTCCCCGTCTCTTTTTGTCCATTCTTCTTGTTGTCAAAGTGTAATTCTTCATCATTACATCTCAGCATTCTAATCCCTTCTGCTTCTCTTTTCCAAAACAAATCACTGCGGGGATGCCCTGATCCACAGAGAGGCCATTAGCATCATACCTGCCGTACCGGCGCCCGTCTCCATGGTGACAGTCATGAGGGCGGAAGGTGCTCGGCTCTCACCTTTGAGCTTTGTCAACAGCTCCAGAGTAAATGAAGGGTGCATTGCTTTCCAGGCCCATCAGAGGAGACAGATGATCTGCTTTCTGAGGACAAGAACTGTCACAGAAGTTTGTCACAAGTGAGTTTGAGATTTTGAGGGATAAACTCAGGGATGTTTTTGAACACGGCATCTCCCCGGAGGTCATTCAACATCCCCATTAACATCAATCTGCAGGGCGCGCGCAGACGTCAGACACGGTAAGAGAGAGCAGGAACAACTGGCAGCTCACAAAAATAGAAATGCTATTTGGGATAAAGTAAAGTTTTTTTTAAAGTATGATATTTGGATAGTTAATACATACATAGATGTGAAAGATGTGGCATGAAAAAGGCCAGTAAAAGCCTGAGAAATGACTGCGTAGGCTATTTGGCATTTAGGTCAGGCTCAGATCTGGCCGCTGTATCATTGTTAATCATCAGCATCAGTTTATTCTACTCTTCTATCCCATTGTTCAAAGTGGTGTACTTTGGCTCGGTATTTTCATGTTTAGGACTTCATATAAATGGCCGTTATGATCTATATGCCAGTGGTTCTCAAATTGATATAACATTGATCATTACTTGAATACTACAATATCTTATGATGTACAATCCTAAACAAATATCTGTAACATAAGGACTATGATAAATGAATCTTTCATCTTCATAAACATAGTCTGAACTTCTGAATTTTAATGTAATGCCATAGTGAAGAAGAACAAAATAGTGATATAATAGACCCATAGTGTTGAGATATTTTCTCACTAATGAAGCCTCACAAGGCTTGTGAGCCCATGTTGTATACAGTATAACAAGATGATAGTCAAACATTATACAATATCCTGGCAGTACATGCATAGTAATATTGTACTTCAGAAGTGACAAAATCTATATGTTGGCAATAATAAATCTAAAAGATCTGTGTATGAGCTTTGGTCATGAAGGTTCAAAATGTTGATTTTGAAACAAAAGCAAATGTCAAATCAATATAAAAACAAAACAAACAGAGCTAAATACAGAGAATCAATTTCGGATTTAATTTGGACCTTGATCATAAAAGTCATAGAAAAACAAATGACAGTTTTGCATTTTGTCTGCTGTCAAATCTCTGGGGCGCACTAGCAAAATAATAAATTTGATCGATGTGCATGACATCTTCTGAAATTAAAACACACTTAAATCTCTGCAGGATTTCATTGATCCCATCCTTAAACATTTAATCAGTGAGTGTGTAACATTTTCATTGCTCTTTTAGAGAAGTGATAAATAAGGAGTTACAGCTTCAAAACAAATTAGATCCAACCATAAAAGCCCAATATTTTCTATTGTAATGTGTTCTACATCCCTATTGCTGGTGGTCATAATGTTGTGGCTGATGGGTTAGCATAGGACAAGAGGTGGGCAATCAATAACATTATCGATGATAATATGGAAGTTGAATATATGCAAAATACAGATGTGTACGGTGACTTTTAAGGACAGGCAAGCAGATCTGAGGTGTTCGTCAATATTTGTGCACGCAAAAGTAAAAGATGTAACAGCCTGTCTCAAACCCGCGTGAAGGGGGAGGTCTATCCCACTGAGCTAAACTATCCCACCTGTTCAATCCGCTGGATGGGTTAAAAAGTCTCACTTCAACGACCAATTCATTAAACAGATTAGTGCTTAGCTACAAACCAAGACTTGTCTCTAAAAGCTATAAGTCACGTGTTGAAACTTGGCGCTGCTGTTGCTTCGCTTCTCCTCTGCACATGCTCAGCAAGGCTTAAGCTTCAGGTGCAGAAGTGAGGGGAAAACAGGCTTATTTGGATATATTTCGGAACAATTTCCATATAGTTATGATGACACACTGTAATTTTTAAATTATGTTGGTCACTTCTGGCCATTAGTTAACACATATTCATGTGCAATTACTGTCGTGATCACATGCAATGGTATTTATGTATTTATTTATTTTTATCTTTATTATTTTTTCCCCTCCATCCCTTGTTGTGAAATGGGAGGTTTTGTCTATGGGAGTTTTTGTTTATAGGAGATCTTCTACTGAAAGTGTTTTTCAAACTTCCTATAAGTGATCTGTTCTTTTCCTCTGTATCTGCCTCTGTATCTACCTGCGTTGCATCAATGAAATTTCCCCATGTGGGACAATAAAGGAATATCTTATCTTATCTTATCTTAATCACCGCTTGCTTTGATTGCCCCGACCGTACACCACTGCAAAATTGGATTATATTGCTTATTATAAAGTCTCACAAAAAGCAGCAAAAAGTGATTAAATACCAAGAATGGAACAAATTTATATCAAACAATGGTATAAAAATTATATTTCTGCACTTTTGTGGGCATTATTGCCCTTTCATATTTGTCTGCTCCTCAAATACATTTAAAGGAACTGTGTAAAAGTGTGAAGGTTGCGTGTCCTCAAGGCTTGATTGCTAAACCCAAAAAATATAATAATTATTTATTTAAAAAAGAAAAAAAAACATTTAAAGGGTCATTTTAGCAAAACTCTGTTGGGTTTCCAAAATAGGATCCAATTATTGTGTCCTACATTGAGATAAATGTTTTTGTCAGTATTATAATATGACATACACAGAGAGCTGGAGAATACGGCGGCCGCTCCGGAGCAGGAGTGGAGCAGAGGATGCGACTCGCACAGAGCACAGCGAAGCAGAACTCTACTGTCTGTGTCCAGCATCGGAGAGGACAGAGCCATCCTGCTGGGCTTCACTATGATGGCCTTCGCTGTCCTTATGTTCTTTGTGGTCGGATTCACCATCGTCAAGCCACACATCAACAGGTACAGGAGTGTAAAGTGATTTTCAGAATATAAGCGTCACTACAAAGGCAAACAAACAATTAAACATTAAAAATATATTATAATAATCAGTATTCTATATAAAGGTGCACTAGTTATTTTCTGGTGGAGTGTCCGTCATTTGCTTGTCATTGTGAAAGTGTTATAGCTTTGTCTGGAAGGTTCTACAGTATGGCATTAGAATTGTGTTTTTTCCCCCCTGCTAAATCTACACACCTTCTTTACTGTGTGTGGATTTGCTTCTCCACAGATCTGATTTGTAACTTGCCCTTGTAGCGTCGCCTCCTTGTCTCATTGAAGATACAGTAGATACATTTAAAGTCATACTGTGGAACACTGCAGGCAAAGCAACAATATCAGGATGAAGACAACATTACGTCGTGTACCCTTAAGAAAGACATATAATTTAGCTCACTCCCAGGAGAGCAGGAGTACAGAGTTAAAGTGTGTGAAATGAGAATGTCCAGTTGCTGCTGTTATTTCAGTGACTGGGAGGGGCGAGCCAACTGCACCCTGGTCCACACACAGGTGCTGGAGGAGTGGGTGAGCTGCAGAGGCGTGAGCACCGTCCCGTGTCTCAGAGCCACTGTTAACCTCAGCGGGACGGGACAGGGACTGCTGCACTACGACGAGGAGGCTGTGCTGCTCACTCCAGAGGTACAAGAGAGAGGGAAATAACTAACATTTGAGATGTTGCATTTCCAACTAACATTTTATGAAAATTTTGAAATTCTTAACATAATATGTTTTTTTCAAATGCCTGTTATGTTGATGTAGTCTCACTATTAAAGGTGCACTATGTACATTTTCTGGTTTCGGGTTCACCACCTGCTTGACTCCATGAAGTTGTTATTGCTTTGGAATGTTCCCCAATACAGCATTAAATGTATCTATCTTGCATTTAACCAATTGCAGTTGTTTTTATTAAATAGACAAAGAAAAAAACAACATGACAGGAGCATGCTTGCCTCTCTGAAGATCTGACTATTCTATGGAGACAAGCAGGTTACATAGTGCATCTTTAAGAGTATTCAGTGTGTGTTTCAAGTACTTTTGGAACTGTTAAGCTGCATAAAAAACAAATGCGCTGAATGCAATTACCATTCTGACTATCTAAATTAGTGTTTATGATGATCCACAAAAAGCACCATATTACGGAAGCTCATTGTATTCAGAAAAATCTCTAATTTTTGTTATTAGTAATCTCTAATCACGAGATAATTATCTCGTTATTACGAGATGTATATATATTTGAAATAAATACTGTTTTTGTTGCATTGTGGCAACAGTAGCTCGACATGAACATTGAATGACATGAACATTGTTGGTAGAGTGATCAAATCCACTGACCCACAGTTGAGAGGTTCAATCGCAGATCCCTCAGGTGAATATTGTCGTTGTGAACATGGGCAAGACACTTAAACCACCTCCCCCCAGAATCTGTGTACACCATGTAAACGTGTGTGAACGGGAGTGTGGTTCCTTGATGTACAGAGCTTTTTACTTTATAGTACTGTATGTTTTATTTCCTGCAGTGCTTCTATGTGCCCAAATGTCATCTAGACGCTCCCACTCTTGCCTCAGAAGTGGAGGAGGTGAAGAAGAGTTTAGACACTTATCAGGGGAGGACCTTTACCTGCCTCACCGATCAATCAGAGCAGCCCAAAGATGGAATCCTGGACCGAAAGTACTCCCTGAGGACGGTGGTACTGGCTCTGCTTTGGCCTTGTCTGATGCTGGGGGGCGGGGTTCTGCTGGTGGGCCTGGTCAAACTCACCCAGTACCTGTCACATCTGAGCAGCGAGGGAGGGCACAACAAACAAGCTAAAGGTTATACATTACTCAGGAGGTCCAGTCTTCTGCCTGAGGTAAATCAATGTGCCACCATTTAAGATTCCTCTTTTAGTTTTAATGATAAGATTTTACAATAAGGACTCAAAATAGTTTTCATCTAACTTCATATTTGTTGTTTTGAATAATACTCAAAGTGCCTTGCATATTGTACATTGTCTCGGTGTCGATATCCATGTTGATTTGATAGGAAAATGCTTTATTCAATGTGTACAATAAATGCATACAGTTGTTCTTAACAGGCATGGTCAAATGAAGATGACAAAAACAAGAATGTGAGGAGCTTTAAGAAGAATATACAAATGTGGATATATAACAGTGAAACATGCATCATTGCGTCTTATAATTTGTACTTCAACTCTCACTTTCCCTGTCCTTCATTCCAATTTCACCACATCCTGGTCCGTTTCCATCTTCCATACAAAGCGGTCAATGAGCAATGATGATATGCATGATTCCTCTGGTTTAGTTTTTTTTTTTTTTTGGTTTAGCAGTTACATACGAGTTTACATTCTAAAAGATACAAAAATATATTACCTCTGTAGTTATTCAAGGAAAACATTTGCACATACCAGTATCAGTTACCTTCATCGAGACTTTGTTCTACTTCACACGAGTAACAAAGATTCAGACCCAAAATTCAAGTAAACATCATCAAACAAAAAGGAGATAGTTGAGGATTCATGCATAATGCAGAAACAGAAGCACACAGGGAGAACATTTTACCAAGGGCCAAAATTAGTATTTTTATTTTTGATTGGGTCCGGCCCACTGCTCTGTATCCTGTACAGAGTCGCTATGGTTGCAGAGGAAAGCATTGCACTTCTTGCAAATATCTGTGGATGGCATCGCTACTAGCCATTTTGGTTACAAGAATAAATGACCTCCAGCCTATGCAATAAACACAAGATAAAAGACGACAACGTTGAAATATAGGGGCACATTAGAATATTATGGAAAAAGTAGTACTAGTCAGTAGTTGAAGTTAAAGTTATTGTTAAGTGATGATGTGGAATAATTTCTTTCATTTTCAACTGTAAGTCAAAATCCTAACAATATAAAAGAAAAGACGACATCATTGAACTGAATCTATGAATAACTTTTTAGACTTAAAAACTGAAACTAAATTACTTTTTCACAATATTCGATCTGTAGCAACAACAGCCAAAGGAAACGGGACACTTCAACAGTTTGAAAACATTTCGGTCAGCCTTCCACTGTCTGTTTAGGTCTAAATAAAAATACAAAAGACAACATAAAACATGAAATTACCACTTTTAAGAAGCAAAAGCTGGATGGACAGGCAAATGTCACAGCACGCCAGGGAATGCACATACGATCTGCATCACTACTTTTCATTGTAGCACATGTTGCATAGTGTAACATAACCACACACAAAAGGAGACTTTTCCTCGTGCCTTTGCTGCAAAAACCAGCACATAAAGCATCACCTGTTGGACAAAAAGCTCTCTAATGAACAACAGACATGGGACCCAAAACAATAATACTGAAAACAACACGCCACATACTGCAGGGATCAGTGCTTTGCGTACACACAGACTGGAATAGTGTCAGTACTGTAAGACTGCAGAGTCGTGGGGTACACTCATAGTACTTTGGCTCAGAGTAAACAAAAGGAATATGTGCGCCGTATGCTCCAATACACTACTGTACAAAGTCAGTTTTTTTTAAATCTTTAAATCTTGAACCTCGGACATCTGTAGGCTACAGATTAAGTGGTAAATATGAGACAGTTTAGTGCGATTGCATTATGGATTAATTTGCTCTACTCAGCTTGCACCATCTTCATTTACTAGGTAGTGTAGATGAGGAGACGCCACCTCGAACCTTCATGTGGACTTTGCTAATGCTAATTCAGACGGCTCAGTTCATGGCGTGCTGCCGAATTGTGTGGAAAATCCAGTCCATTTTTGTAGTCCAGCCGCCGTGATGAGCATCGTTCATCTGTTTCATAAAGTAGTCCAAGGCCTCCTGTTCAGACTTGTCAAGTGCCAACGTTTTTCGAATGTAGGCAATGTCATCGAAGGACTGCAACTCTGGCATCCCAGAGCCCAGCATCATTGAGAACAAGTTAATGAAGAGGTTGGCATGTTGCCGGATCGCCAGGTACGCCTTGTAACACATTTCCTGAAACCTGTGACACGGATAAAGAAACACAAATGTCTGAGAACACTTTGAAAAGCATATTCCTTATTTAGGGCCAGAAAACAATTTGGGAAATTTAAAAAAATAACACTAAATTAAATCTGGTTGTGAGCATACTGCAAATGCCACATAATCCGGACTAGAACCTCACAACACAGTAATTACATGCAATGTAACAGCATAGTAAAGAAATGTGTCATTGGAGTAACTCTTGAAAATGGGACACATCAGTCTAAGGCTGTAGGTCTCAAGTCGTTTATTGGATCGATGGTGCTAAACTAAAGTTTTCATTAGTCGATAATAATTCTATTATAATAATAAAGATTTATATGGACTACAGCAGAAAGTGGAAAGCAGAAGTGAGTTTGCTGGAGTTTGCCACTACTTCTGTGTACGTACTAGTTTTTACATGAGATGTGAGTAATTTTCAGAGAATTAAAATCAATCCAAACTTGCACTAGGACATTACACCTCACCTTTCAAACTCTCGTGTTTTAGTGCATTCCTGAGTTCCTTTACTGATGACAATGAGGAAGTCCTGTGTGAGCACAAAGGGAACACGCTCCCTCTTGTAGCCAAACTTCTTCTTTTTGTGGTCAAGGAAATGACCAAAATCTATGTGAAAAAGCTTCAAACAAATATATATTTAAGAAAACAGTTCCCCTTATGAAAAAATATTTTAAAAAAAAACAAAAAACACTGCCAACCTGTCCATCATCTTTGACCATGATGTTGCTATTGTGTCTATCCCCAATGCCTAAGATGAATGTGGCAACACAGTATCCTGCACAAGACCGCGTGAAGAGATCAATGGCCTGATCGTACCTAAAAATGCACAGAATAGAAGAGTTCATCAAGGGCTAATCTTGTACAAATCACACTTGTTTTAGCCTAATCTCAAAACAAAGTAATAATGGGAATCTGTGCCGACGCATGGGCAGGACAAATGTACTTAATATTTTCCTAGAGTTAGTGTCAAATTTGCAGAGAGTATGATTTATAACTTCACTAATACATTACACTTTGCGTCACAGAGCTGACTCTGCTGACAAAAACAAAGTACTAGTTTTGTAATGAAACCCAGGTATGCATTTCTGTCTTAAAATCACCAAATTTGAGGGCAAACATTCCTGGAGAAATCTGCTTACTCACATTTCTCCCTTGTTTTTATCTTTGAGCCACTGGTGCAGTGTGTGACTGTTGAACTGCAGCGCCCCCTTCAGGCCGCCTTTGCACTGAATCTGCATGATGGTGTGGGAGTTCCGCACCACCTCGATCAAACCCACACAGTCCCCAATAGATAGACAACCATATGGCAGCATCCTGAAAGATAAACAGTGTGTTAATATGGGAAAGGATGAAAAATCATTTCTAACTTGGTCTCAAACATAATAGCTTGTTCATTGAGCATGCTTAACAGCATAATCTCATCTATATAGTGGTCACACACGACCTGAGGTGATGCCAGAGATGCAGCTCATCTATATTCAAGTACAAAGTGAAGAACATGAAAGCAGTTGAGTGCCATAAGTGCATCCTGGCTGTCTGAGAGAGAGGATCCTACCTGAGATCAAGGCCCTGGTTCTGCCAGATGTTCTCCATTATCCTGATGATCTGCAGCGTCAGCATGTCCTGCCGTAGATCTACACACACACACACACACACACACACACACACACACACACACACACACACACACACACACACACACACACACACACACACACACACACACACACACACACACACACACACACACACACACACACACACACACACACACACACACACACACACACACACACACACACACACACACACACACACACACACACACACACACACACACACACACACACACACACACACACACACACACACACACACACACACACACACACACACACACACACACACACACACACACACACCTCTTTGATCAACTCTCTGCTGCACAATGAAGCAGAGCTGTCAAATGTATTTTGTTACAGTTGATGCACAAGTGGTTCCCTTCAAACGTAGTTCAACAAAGACCAAGGCATCTTCCTGAATATTGTACAAAGAGGAGACATAAGCTAGTTCCTGTGGATTGTATTATGCCCTTCACTCTCAGAGCGCATCACGCTGCATTCACTCAGCACTTCATAGTTCCTCTGTTTGTGTGCGCTTATATGAACTAAATGTGGCACAGGCCCTCAAACTGCATTCAAGATGCACAGAACAAACTTACCATCACCATTTTTGAATATGATTTCGTTGTTTTGAAAAAGAAGCTCGGACATCATGTCTGGGTTTTCCCAGTTTAGCCAAAGAGGCCTTTTGGCTGATGACATCATCCTGCATTCCTCCAACCTGAAAAGCAAATGTATTGTTAATTTCTGTATTACCGGTAATAAACATTACATTGTTTAAAAAACATAATATACACCGAAGGTTGCCCAGCTGATGTGCAGGATTCAGAGGAGAGGTGAAATTTTGCAGAGCATCCATGTAGTCAGGTCTTCTCATCTGTTCTACTAGAAATTTCATTTGGACCTTTGGGAAAAAGCAAATGTTAGAAGTGTTGAAAAAATAAAACTATTCTAAAAAGATCGCTTCCAAATTCTGGAAATATAAATTTTTAATTGAGTCAGTGCCAGTCTGGATTGGCACTTTTGGGCCGGTCACTATCAGGACAGCGCAACACTACGCACAGTCCAGATGTCACGGTTTAATGGCCCAGTCTCAAACAACTCTCTTTCTATGCTCTCTCTGGTCTGAGTTCACTGTGGCCCCTGGCCCAGCTCAGTCTTTCTCATTGTCACCCAGAAGGGGCCGTGGCAAAGCCAGTGCCAGTGCTGTACTCGGGAGCGCCAGCCTCTGTGCTGTGCAGCAACGTGCACTCTAGGCTGCAGCTGCAATTATGAGCTTGATCAATAAAAGGCAAGTAAGACATAAGATATAATTAACAAGCTCAGTAGGGATAAGATCATAAAGTCACTCTACACTGCTGGTTATTTTAGCCCATTGAAAAAAAAACAGGTAATTTTTGTAAATTTTTATATGATCAAAGTGTTAACCGAGGATGCACAGCGAGTATTTCTGACATGATCTCAGCAAAGAAGCAAAGGCTACTAAACTGAAAAGTTACACTAAACCCAAGCTCAGACGTCCTGATAAATGTTTAGGGGCCATGTTAGACCACCCTGCTGTGACCCTCCAGGGGCGTTTTAAGCAAACTTTGGAGGCACTAACAGGGGGACCTGATGGTAACTTATTATATTTACGTTTTTTTACGTAAGTTTGTGTAATCCCTCATTTGTACAGGAGTGTTCCATTGTAGAAAAAAATCAGTTGTATCATCTGGTACATTTTGATTTGCAGTCATCTCAATTAAAACCAACTGTAAATTTGTTCTGTTAAAGATTTAATAAGAATGGCTTGTAAAAAAATAATAACTCTTAACTAACCTAACTCTTTTGAAGCAGTAGGGTCTATGGAACAGTAAACTGCAAAATGTTACTACATCAGGCCATAGAAAATACCAAGTTAGCCATCTAAAATGCACTAAAACAGAAAAGCAGTCCCGTTTTGGACCACATCCCCCAGTCACAGTTGAATTAAATATAACAAATAATAAGTTTAGCTTAGCTCACTGATAATATGAACTGGTTGTTTGAAACATGCATCATCTAGATGAGGGCCGGTCCAGACCAAAAGGGCCAGGGCAGATTTTTTCTCCCAGTCCAGCCCTGCATTAGCCAGTCTCCTTTAAGCCAGTCTTTCACATCGTCAGTAGCTGGTAAAAACCAGTAGGTTGTATTAAACACTTTATAACACCGTGTTATGCTGCTACTTCATTAAAACAATGTGTGCTGCTGGATTCTCTCTCTCTAGGAGGAAGAAAAGGGGGGCTGTCACCGAGCGTACTCTCAGACACCAGGGTGAGAGAGGAGGGATGACTGGGATATATTAGCTCTACTTTGAATCACTTTGCTCCATGGTTTGCGCCGAGTTGTTATTGGCAGCAGAGGAAAGCTACAGCCACAACTTGTCGTGTTAAAGGGCCACAGTCCAATTCTTCAATAATAGGCTATTAAATAAATTCTAATGAGAAAGTTTTTGAATCAGGACGTTTCAAAACCCCAAAATTTTTTGGGGGTTTGATTGAAATTTTATTTCAATCAAATCAAATTTTATTTCAATCAAATCACCTGATTTTGAAAGATTCACACCCCGACCAAATGTCTCCATTTAGTTTTCTACATACTTAAGGAGTGAACCATTTTTGGTTTCTTTTGAAATTCTTTGATCTATTGATGGCATATTTAGTTGTTGTAATGTTCATTAATAAGCATTATCTCTTTTTTTTCTCTTAAATTCGGTGACCTGATTTTTGAACCGAATGGAATACATACATTTTTGAGCCCATGCACAGCTTTAGAACATCATTTTCAGATGGGGGAAGTGAAACAGGATTGCCCATCAGAACACAATCAGCTTTCATCCCTAGGCACCATATTATTATACATTTTTTCCACCTTCAAGGCACACACAGTGCTTTACTAGGCAATGTGGGTGCAAATAGCTTGCCTAAGGACATAACAAAATTTCCTCTAACGCTCTCCTGGTGCTCTCCTGGTGCTCTCCTGGTGCTCTCCTGGTGCTCTCCTGGTGCTCTCCTGGTGCTCTCCTGGTGCTCTCCTGGTGCTCTCCTGGTGCTCTCCTGGTGCTCTCCTGGTGCTACCCTGGTGCTACCCTGGTGCTACCCTGGTGCTCTCCTGGTGCTCTCCTGGTGCTCTCCTGGTGCTACCCTGGTGCTACCCTGGTGCTACCCTGGTGCTACCCTGGTGCTACCCTGGTGCTCTCCTGGTGCTCTCCTGGTGCTCTCCTGGTGCTCTCCTGGTGCTCTCCTGGTGCTCTCCTGGTGCTCCAGCAGTCTCCAATTCCCATACTAACCACTTGTTCCATTTCAACCCTACTGCGCATGCCTGAAGGGAGTCATTTAGTGCTTAAAGCACCGTCTCTGACAAGTCATCTGGGACTCATAGAACCGCAGTTACTTTAGTAACTCAATATACAGTGGCCTTATTTGTCACAAAGTATTGCTTTTACAAAATGAGGTAGGAGAACACTGAGTGAAGAAGCCTTGAAAAAAAAAGAAAGGTACAGTCTTTGACTACAGTCCGTGTGTCATTACCTTTTGTGCCTCATCTTTCTTTTCTTGCTTGAGGAGGTCTGTCAGGTTGATGAGCTTCTCCATGGCCTCCACTTGTCGACTGAGATGCTTCAGGTACATGCCACACGCACGGCAGTAGGACTCCAAGAGCAGCCCAAACCGCTGACTCACTGTTTTGTTGTGCATCTCTGACCTGAGCAAATGAATATCGGTTTTATTTCTCCAGGCATAAAAATATTTCAGAAAATGTTCAAAGACTTGCTTTAGATGCCAAAAGAAGAAATGTCCTATCCTCTGATTGGTAAGTGCCTTCTTCAGTAGAAATCGTGCAAGTGGATTATCAAGGTACTGCTCATACTTTAGAACCTGTAAAATGAAGGATTGGTTTACAAAGTAATCTTATGGAGAACTAGCTCAAAGTATGGAATGATTTTTCCAGTTTACCCAGAATTATGAGTTGAACAGGACAAAGGTGCCACTGACATCTCACCTGAACAAGCTGAATGAGGTACTGCGAGAGCTTGTCATCAGTTAGATATTTGTCTAGGCACTTGACGGCAAAATCTCTGATCATTGGATCAGGGAAGTTACAATCTAACAACTCCATGGCTTGTTCTGGCTTAATAGCAGGCCAGTCCTTCAGAAGACAATACATCTAAAACAGCAAGAAATTTAAAAGAAAAGCTGAGTGATTTGACATGTGATAATGTAGTGTTTTATTAGCAATGTATGTTTACAATAAAAAGCTTCAAAG
This sequence comes from Eucyclogobius newberryi, assembly GCF_026437365.1. Lineage (NCBI taxonomy): Eukaryota > Metazoa > Chordata > Actinopteri > Gobiiformes > Gobiidae > Eucyclogobius > Eucyclogobius newberryi. Next base: position 19,084,296 of record NW_027315746.1, read on the forward strand.
CAAATGTTTCAGCCGTAAGAATTTGAGCTCACCTGTGCAACCTCATCTCTGGAGTTCCATTTCACAGCCAGGAGGATTTTGGGAAGGATCTCTGGTATGTTGACACAATAATGTCTAAGAAACATAGTGTTTAGAAACACGATGAGTGACTCCACCATGTTGAAATTTGAACATGGAAGTAGATAGATTATTACCTGTGCCTCCACAGAAAGTCTTTCTCCTGCTCAGTAATATCTGATAGAGGGTCTCTGTTGCACAGATGCCGTAGCTGCTCATTGTCCACAGTTGTGAGAGGGTTGTCCCGAGCTATTCTATTACTCTAAAAAAAACACAAAATAAAAATACAATAAAAAACGTGTTGCCCTATGATTTCTTATTATAGATCACTTACAAGGCCAGTGTGGCAATAATTGAAGCCAAGCTCTTTGGATATGTTCCAGTTAGCATGTTCCTCAATAATGGTCATGTCAGGGAATTTGACTGGACAGCTGAAATGGTCAAACTCCAACTCCAAACAAGGCGTTTCCTACATGAGAGAGTGGAGGACAAAGTAAGGTCACCTGAGGTGTTAGATGTAATCAATGAAGTGTGTGGTGTGTAATTAGGTGGGATAAGAAGCTTGGTCATTAAAATCGAGAAGGCTTACACCCTGATCTGAAAGTCTGTAGGCAGGCTGTTAGCGGCGCTATTTACAATTGGGTCAAGGGGCTTGAAGGTTATTTGCAGATGCTTCAAGGTAATGGCCTGTTTTCATGGTATATATTTAATAATGTTCAAATATAACATAATTAAATATTGATCCAACTACAGTACAACTCGAGTGTAAAGGAAGAACACTTTGACTCACCTTATTTGGGTTTGAACCCGTGACCCCAATAGGGTTAAGCAGGTCTTCAAGGCCATGGGGAACAGGCCACAAATTGAGGGCCATTTTTCCTGCTACCAGAGTGTGTGTGTAGTCAAACAGGTTAATGTTGCCCCAGGCCAAAGGACAGTGTTCCTGGAAGCAAAGTTTAAAAACAGTTAGAAGGAAGAAAACAACTGGAGAGAACTGGAGATGGTAATCAATGGATATTGTTTCCTTGATAGGTGATATTCTACTCGAAAATGCAATTGCAGCTGTTCATTTCAATAGATATGAAGTTGCAACAATGTTACATTCCTATTCAAATACATATTAACCTCTTTTGCCCCTTTCCTTCCTTTGACAGAGCAGATTGAGAGACAGAGTCGTGCAGCGCGAGGGATGTCTGGAATGTACATGTCGTACGTAAGCCACTCATTCCACCTGCAGAAAGCGTTCTCATTATCACCATGTTTGTGTAAAGAAAAATTTAATTACATCTATGAAACACAATGCTTGGACTTTGTGTTGTACCTGGGATTTGAGCAGGGCACACGTTGAGTGTTGACATTGTCACACATCTGCTCTCCTCCATGGTAAATCCCAGTCCGAACATAGATCTAAAAGAGCAAACACAATAAATTGGCTTTGGTTTATTTTAGAGTAGTGTAAAAGCAACCTTTTTTTTTTTTTTTTTCATTTTTATTCTTTTTTTTCCATTTTCTTTCATATTAGATCTTTACATTTTATGCATTTGTTGATTATATATAGTTCTGTATAGTAGAATATTTTAAGGGTGCAGTCTATAACTTTATCTGGCGAGGGTCCGGTACCTGCTCTCTATGAAGAGGTTGTTGCTTTGCTTAGAATCTATCATTTATTCAATAACCAGTGTTTTTATTATTATCTAAATTAGAAAAAAACAAGAAAACTGCATATTCTTACTAGCATAGTAGCCACTTCTCCACAGATTTGACATGTAACTCTACAAAACCCTGCTTCTAAAGCCGGCCTGTCGCAGCCAGGCGTCTTTCAGTTTCCACATATTTACCTTATCAATATCTCTGATGTTGACATTGACGTAAGTGGCACACAGTATCCTGATCCGAAGTGTACCATTGATTGTCCAAAGAGACTTAGTGGCCGTTTCCCCGTTCATGTACGGCGTAGCAGTGGATATCCGCCGTGCATACGAGGGCATGGTAAAGTTGTCCATAGGCAACTGGGAATAAAGGCTGTCTTTTGCCATTAACATCAGGTTGGGCATTCGTCCAAGCATAATACAGCTGCGTATATACTGTTAACAACAGACAATGGGGCATTTTGAGGCTTTAAATTGTATTAAACATTTATCAATCCATTATCATGTCCAATATCTATACTGTGCATGGCAGCAATAAGCCATCACTTCACCTTACATTAATGTGTCTTTTCCGTATTCAGCAGATTTTAAAGGCAATAAATGTATTATCTATATTGAAAATGTCACTTAATCTCATTAATGTCAGGCATATCGGGAAAGGATGAAAATGTTATGTGAATACAATAGCATAAGGTGCAGTCAGAATGAGATTAAATTAGATTACCTTGTACTGACTCAGAGGATATTTCTCCAGTAAGTACTCGTCACAGCCACACACTTTAAGAATGTACTTTCCCTGATACTCCTGCACACACATCTTCAGTTGCTCTGGGGAAAGCAACATGCTGCGCGTTTTCTTCCGGATGGCTTCGGCTATGACCTGCTCTGGTACATAGTCGTGGTTGATTTTGAGAGTGTATTTCTGCTTGTCATTACTGGGTGATACAATAACCCAAATAACCACAATTATTTGACCTAAAATTAGGGTGAAAATGATCACAGGTAAGAACATGTTTCTGTGATTAAAAATGACATTGAATCATTACCTTTATCAAGCTTGTTGTATATGTGTCGTGGAAGTTCAGTTGAGGATTCAACATTGGGAGGATAGACATAGAGCGCTCGACTGTGGGGCCCGTTATTGTCCCTGAGATCGACCGCTTCTTTACACACATTTAAGATATTTCTTCTGAAATCCTGAACCTCTGGGTCTTTCACTATATCAAACTCACAAATTGGCATGCCAATGGCAAAACCTGCAATTAAGTCAAAAGTTAACCAATGCAATGCAATATCCAACCAATGTACAGAAACGCACCAATCTCTCTGCTCAAGATTTTCTCCTCTCTGTTGCCAACAGGTTCAATGACTTTGAGAAAGGCCTGAAAGAGCCTAAGGTCACACAGTCTTCGTGTTTCATCATAAAACTCTTCCCTCTCTGCCTCCTGAGTGACACTGACAAAGATGTAGGAGCTCTCCTCCTGCAGTAGATGGTACAGCGGATACTTCCTGGCCTCCTTGAAAAGCTCATGCTTGACTGTGATCAATGTGGCTTCCCGTAGGCACTCCAATGTTAGGATCATGCCATTTGGTAAAAGACAGTCCACAAGGATACTTGGGGGCATCAAATGCATGCCCCATAATTCCCCTGATGAGGGTCTTGGAGGCATGGCTCTGCCTGACGTCCACTCTTTCAGAGGGTCTTGATAAGAAATCAAACTCAACCAGCTGAAAAAACAAATGGTACACTGTTAAACAAGTCACTCTAAGTATGTTACCCACATCTGAACAACATTTAGAGACATAAGAGTGATTAGACTATTTTCTTCAAACAACTGTACCAAAGTGAAACTAAAAAAAACTCTTAATTTCATCAAAAAAGTTTAACTCATCAACTGTGAATGCATAACTCTAACTAAAAGGTTGACCTGTCGTTCAATTGCTATGGATTTAACTAGTAAAATTAACAAGAAAAATAAATCTAACTCGAAACACAAACATGTTCTTTATAGGACACTCCCATGATATGACAGTTAACACTTAGGGTTAGCTGTTTCATAGCTCTCCGATACTCACTAGCAAACTTTACAAAGCTCACCAATGTCATCTGCGGTTTTAAAATGATGTGTTATTCATCATATTCATTGTGTTAATGTTAGAGGCGTTAGTAAACAAAAATCTGAAACTCTGGGACACCGCTCGACATGAATCAACACAATAAAATGCAAAACACGAACAACAACTGTGACGCTACCTTGGTCAGCTAACGCCACCGGTTAGCTCGGGGCTAGTCAGCCAGCGCCACCTCCATGTTACAGTCCTTAGCCGTGGCTAATGTAGCTCTAGTTAGCACTGAGTCCCATTCGTGCTCTGCACAGCCCAGCGGTGCGAGGTCCCGACCTTAATCCATCCCCGAGGCTGGGCTCAAGGGGGCACCAGCTCCAGTCCAAACACGCGACTAGCTCCTTATAGTAAGCTGGTAAGTCCGCGGGAGGACGGCTGTTCGGTACTTCATGATGATGTGTACTTTGGGTAGCCTCGCCTGCTAGCTCCGCTCGCCTGCTCTGCTGCGATGGCTGCTCCTCATCTCGGCCCCTCCTACGCCTGTTCTGCTGCCCCTGTCCCGAGCCAAGAGAAGAGCAGAACGGGACAAGTGTGCTGCTGGAGCTTCACTGGAAGTGTTATCAATTTTTCAGAAACATGTGCTTCAAATGAAATTAGGCCAAGATAAACAAGTCCTCACGGAGCAGATCAGCAGCCTAAACCTACATTTACCCACAAGGTGGGAGTCTGACCAAAGTTTGACTCGGGCTAGGCTTAATTAGGCATTGGAAAGTGTAAACCCCATGTTGAAAGTAGAAGTCTAATTGTTGCACATAGATCACTATAAACAGTAATATATTTGACAGCTTTATGGTTACTATTTAAAAACACCATTCCAGAAAAAGCTGCATTTTATTTTGGTCATTTCTTCATATAAAATAATCATACAGAACAGTGCATTATCGGTGTCATTGATACAACAGGGCCTCAATGTGATTCATGTCAATATATTTTTTGTAAACATAGGCATGTAAGATAGCCTGCAGTGTCTTGAATGTAAGTGCAGTTTCCAACTGAGAACATTCAGTCCATTGTGTAAACATCCTCACTGTGCTCTGAGAGTCAGCTGTTCCACATGTCTCATTCGAAGTGGAAAGTTTATGGGAGGTCACAGCAAGGGCACTTGGTTCAAAACAATGTGTCACCAAAGTGTTTATAGTCCTCTATGTAGTTCACCTCTTGATCTTCTCAATCTTGTCACTGAGTCTGGAGAGGTACTGTGTGAGTTTGACCATCAGTATGATCAGAACCCCTCCGGTGAGCATGCACGAAGGCCACAGCAGTGTGTGGAACACCGCACTGTGGTCGTAAAGGCGCGTCAGCAGCACAGCCTCCTGCTGCTCCTGTGGGTCGTAGAAACAAGAGACCTGTTGGTTGACCTTGAGACGCTCTGAAATGTTCACAATCATGGAGTGCATCGCCAAACTGTCCCTCTGGCATCGCGGCACATAGAAGCACTGCAGATAGAAGGAAGGACACGATGGTAACTTATACACATGTGTTATTGTTATTAGGCAATTAACGCATTGTAAAGTGATCAATAATATTATTATGGCCATCCACACAGGATCGCACAAAATTCTAAAATAGTTGTTTTTCTTCTGCCACTCATTAAATGGTCACATCATAAAATCAGAAAACAAGCAATTACATGTCTTCTATGCAAGAGCAATATAGTTCAAAAGTCAAGATCCAAGATTAAGTGTCCCACAAATCATTTGTTTTGGCAGTTCGGCCATGCTGCCAGACAAAATACAGTACAGTCTATAAATACAATGTTTCAGTAAGTGTTAAGTGTTAGGGTTAAGAGCAAACATAAGCAAAAGATGCACATGTTAACCTCTGAGCTGGCATCCAGGGTTTCCTCGTTGCGGGACAGGCGGCTGATGCGCCCCGTGCTGTTGATGCTGACGTACACCTGTAGACAGGGGTACTTAGACACTCTCCAGCAGTCAGAGCCACAGCTGTAGGAGCAGTTCATGTCAGCCGTCACTGTGGAGTTAAGCACCAGGCACACACCCTCCTCTGTCCACACACTGGCACACATGAATACCTTTTTTAAACCAAGATGCATCAAATGTTTTCATCACATTTCAGTCATTTAAATGAGTGAACGGACCTGTCTGCATAAGAGCGCAACATAGTGATCCCCAAAACAAAATACATCATGACTGAAGACAAGATCATTCCTAAACCCAGAAGAATTGCCCGGTCCTCTCCAGCCTTCAGAGCTGTATCTGTGGTCTTCTTTTCCAATATATCCACCTCTCGAAACTTTTGATAAATTGACCTGATGAGAACAATAGTGAAATATTGGCCCCTGCATAATAAAATACATCAAACCCTTGTTTTCTCGCTAGGATATTTACCTTCTTTCATTCCCCCCTCCTCCGCCTCCTCCTCTTCCTGAGTTTTTTGCACCTGCCACAAAGAACATCTTTCGAGATGATCCGCTTCTTCTGTCGCTTGCTGATCCAGAACGTAAAGATTGTTGGAATGACCTGCAAAAAACATACCTAAGAATGAACTCAAAAATATAAGCCACAATAACACTATACCTTTGGTGCATGGTTTCAACCCAATAATAAAAATGTCGGTAATGCAAATTATGAAGAAGTGGTCATTAGTTGACTGCAGTGTGAGGTTGTGAAGCAAAAAGACTGCTCACCAATACCAAGCAAACATAGCATTTTGCCCACAATGACATGCTACGAAGAGTAAACAACAAGATTGATAGTCACAAATAAAAGGTGTTAATGAGGCTGAGGTGTACCTGGTGTATTGGCCTCTGTCAACACAAAGTGATTGTCCTGTCACAGCTCCTGTTTTACACAAAAAAACAAATGGTATTCAATACATGGCGAGCGGTCACAGCCATTTGATTAGTACTATAGAAGCAGAATAGAATATAGTGAAGTTAAACATTAGACTTTTAATTTAGAATTTGAGGGATAGGTTGACCCTCTTGACACAATCCCTCTGTAGGCCTTGGTCCTGATATTATATGTGTTTCAAGCGCTTAAAATATAACATGATGGTCACAGGGGCTAGTCAAAGGTCCTAAACAAATATGGATCCACTTCCACAAAGCTTACAAGTGGGAAGTATTGGATTGAAGGGAAATTCACAAATGTTGAAGATAATAATTTCTATTAGTGACTATAAAACCTTTACTTGCTATATTGCAATAAGAATCTGCATAGCAATAATTAATAACAAAGTCATTTTACGTGGCACCAATCCCCTTTAAATGTTACAGGCCTGTAGAACATTGCGCTTTTTTCTGAAACCCAGCTTTACTTCATGTTTATATTGTGTATATACTTATATTCAACAAAAACAGAGCAGAAAGGGTTTTGTGGGAAATAGCTGCAGCCTCACCACTGAGGTCAGGCTGACACAGTGTGGTGACTTCCTACACAATAACTTATAAGGCATGACCACTGACGCTGCGACTAATGATATATGGAGGACCAGCCTATCTGTCTGACCTTGTACGTTCACATAACAGACACAAAATCACAAACAACTTTACATTTACGGGGTATAAGGATGTGAAATTGAATAAAATTACACATTTATTTTGACTATATTATTTTCATTTACACATAATAATTTCTATTTTCAATTCAGTTTATTTTTGTAAGGCTCAAAATCACAACAGCAGTTGCCTCGAAGGGCGACTGTAAAAAACAGATTAAGTAAAAAAAATAGATGTTTTAGACTATACATGATACCTGGCATAACGGTACAACAAAACATTCATGATATCTGTACTTCTGTAGTAGGGTTTGACTATTTTAAGTTTGATTTACTTGACTAACATTTTAAAGAAATTGCACTTCACTAAAAAGCTTTATGTTGACAATATTAAAATTATTTGAACATTTTTACTCTTGAGTCTTCAACCGTTACTTTTACTTGAGTAATATTATTTTGAAGTAACATTACTCTTAACTGTGTACATATTTTGGTAACTCTACCCATCTCTGTATTTAAATTGTATCCCTTATGTGAGTTATAGTGCACTGAGGTGAACTTTTGCTGTGGAACTGTAAAGTACATCTGACCAAACTTCACCGTTAAAGATGTTCCATTTCCCACAACTTTTTCATCCAAGACCCAAAAGCCAAAATGAGTCGCATTAGTCTCAAATGACTGGTATGAAACCACATGATTATGGAAGAGGATGTTTGTTTTTTATTGAAGAGAAATGAAACTATAAAAGTATACCTGACGTCATGTGTCTCTGGGGAATGGTTTTGATCCTACACATTTGCCTTAGTGTTTACTCTTAGCACCATGCTCTGCAGCCCAATGGCATTCAGAGCCCATCCTGCTATCAGCGCGCTCTTTGATGAAAAATGTCTCGAGATGTATTTTTGCCTCGTCCTTCCAGTGATTATTGCTTTCATGTCAGGTGCTTGGAGTTCTCTCCGCCTTAAAATGCACTCAATGACACACCATACATCACAGGCAACTAGCATCAACTTGCAAGTCATCTCAACTTTAGTGTAAGATTTAGAATGTAGTAGTAAAAAAATAAAGGTGAAAATTGCCATAAATAACCTAAATGTGTACGAACTTAAAGATCAATTATTTAACCATTCATCATTACGCAATTATTCTAGGCCTGATTGTGACATTGATATTTGAATCACCATTTATATACATAAAAAGATTTCCAAATTATAAAACACATAGACAATAGGTTAAATATGAGACAGCAGATATTTGTATTGTAATTGAGATCATATTATATCTGATTTATCGAACAAAATCACATTACATGAAATGTATCATTGCTGACTAAATGTTGCACACTAATCCAATAAACCTAAATGTTTAAACTGTCCAAAAATCTTAATGAATTATGTTACTTAGATTGTATTCTTTATAAAGATATTGTTCCAATGGAATACATGCTAGATTGGATTTCAGTGCCACAACAGCCCTTTGTCCCTTAAGTGCACTCTGGTCTCTAAACTCGTTGATTGCACAAAACAAATAGTTATAATTCTTAACAGCTTTTCAGTTGTCTAATATGCTGTGTTGAAATAGCAGTAAAATATCCACTCAGTCAGGGCCCTACCTCTGGTCCAGTAGATTGTTATTATAATCCACGCTATTATACTCCACTTTGGGATTCAGACAGTTGTCAGCAGTGTCTATTCCAATATGCTCCATGTGCTTGCCCTGCACAGCAGCTGGCTACCTCTTATTTAAACTCAAAGTGCCATTCCAGCCATACCTGTATCTACAAGTTATAGTTCCTCACACAATGAAGTCATGCTGAAAACGAGACTCAAATAATCCCAATTGTAACTGCCAAATATAGCAGCTGGCCGGGGTGACACTGTGGTGACCATTTATCTACAGCCACGTTTGTAAAGGCGAGACAACCACATACATCTGAACATGAGACGGCACTAACTGATACTTATTGAAGGTCTGAATGGGCCGCGTAGAAGAGCGTTTGGACACAGGGGGGCGCTGTGGTCTCAATACATTATTTAACTGGAAAATTAAAGGGAGTTGTCCTTAAAAGTGATTAGATCATTTGTGTCATTACTGCTAATGGATGAAAATCAAGTTCTTAGTTTTTATAGTAGCCTGAATTTAGTCAGAAGTAGTCAAGGTCTTTTTCATGCAGGTGATATCGTGTATTGGATTGGATGTAACATTTTCACAATCATTATAGCCCATAAACTGTATTTCCTATAAGCCAGAGACATGAGATAAGTTCCTGAGTAAAGTCACTACTCATAACTGTGAGAACGCTTGGCCTTGGCTAATGTCATGGCCAACGTGGGCCATGAATTAAAACACTTTGTATCTGCCGACATTGTTTAAAACATGGCCAAACAAAAACATAATGAGTCTAAAAAGGCAAATGAAATATGACAGAGTTGAACAAAATATAGTAACGATTTTATCGTATTGGCTTCGCACAGTTAACATTAAGAACAGTTAAAGATGCATGAGAACATGTAGAATTAATAAAAAGTATAAATCAGATTAAATCAGATTGAAATGATGACGAAAGACTGTTTTTGACTTTCCCAGTCTGAGCAACGATTGAAGCGGAGGGGGAGGGGCCATTAATCCATAGCCAGTGAAGACCCGCCACGCCAACATGAGCTGAGCGGGGGATGGGAGAGGGACGCGTTTGTTATGACTGCTGAAGGAGTGGCGCGCTCCGCAACCAACTTTCAGAGCTATCTGTGTCAGTAAAGGAATTTATCGTGTTTTATTTAGCTTGGAAAACTATTTTCCCATCGTCATCATATGGAGGGTAAAGGTTTGTGTAGTAATCTATAGTATGGTACAGTATTATATACGATACCATTCTACACACTAATAACATTATATTATATTATATTGTATAATATAATATGATATAATATAGTATTGTATAAAATGATGATATGATTATATTATATGATATAATATAATGTATACATGTATAATATGATATACTCATTGATACTAAACAGAATCGTTAAAATAACAGTAGTTTCAGGCAGCTCATTTTCTCGTGACGGGTCACTATGCTGTGGCGTGTGTCTCTGTAGCCGCTGCTGGCCCTTACCGCCTGCTTTTAGCATACATTTTTATACCTTTTATGCGCGCTGTTGCAAAAAGCGTCCAAAAATAACTTACAATAGTATGATTTTTTTAGCTCCAAGAGTAACGGACAAGCCTATACACCCACTGACTAAAGTAGGTATGTAAGCAAACATGTAGCACCTCTGTCATTAGCTTAGCATGCTAGGGCTAGCTGCTAATGTTAGCAGGTTTAATTTAATACAAATTGATCGTTTTATACTACGCGCTTGCTCTTACATATACATACGTGTTGTTCCTATGAAACTGCATTACAACCAAGACTAAAAGTTTGACATGACTGCGTTTGAAGTATGAACATTCATCTATAAAATGTAAATAGTTCCAGGACCATGCCGAACTAGCGTGTTTGGTGAAGGGTACTGCCACAGCAGAGCAGCCAATGGGCTAACGCCTATCAGCGAGCGCCCTGTGAAGCAAACTAGTCATTTTTGAATTGATCTAAGCTTAATTCATTGCGTTATACAGTTTTTGCGTGTATGCTACTCTAAAGATGTCGCTACCTGAATTCCACTGACCAGGTTAAGCCTAATCCTATTTTAATTTACTTGTGTCCTGTGGTGACAGGTGTCATGTGAACCATTAACATGCAACCTCCCTCTATCAAAAACATATATTTCACTTTTAATACATAAACTTGGTAACACAATGCACTGTATTATTTATTTGAGGCAAAGTATACAATTTTATATGGCTTCATTGCTGCGTTTCTTGTTTTTCTAATTTCATCTAATTGCAACATTTGACATTTTTGATTTATCCCAGAAATGTATATATACACACATCTATAATTTGCTCTGGACCTAGTTTTATTTTGCAAGTGATTGTACAATATTGAAATGTCTCTATATAAACAATTATATCATCCGAACAAAACATTTCCAAACATTTTAATTCAAATTCCAGCCATTATTTACTTACCAATGTGTTTACCTATTCTTTTTGTCTTTTTTTTTCTCTTCAGGGCCCAAAAATTCTCACTGAAAACACGACTGCCATGGCAGGGATTTGAAAACCTCTCGATCTCATGGGTAGTGTGTATTTTATTTACTCTGTCACATTCTAGTTGGTTGGTAAAATAGTTATTATAATAATATTGTGCATTAAAGTAATAGTGATAAAACACATTTAGTTTCACCCCCACAGAGTATATTGTAAAAGCAGCACTTAATCAAACTGCTCTGAGCTGAATTATCTCCAGAATTGGCGGTGTGCCTCTGCTTCACTTCTCAGTTCTGAAGTTGTGTGTGGGCTACTGCATGTAAACGCTAGCGACGTGCCGAATGCTTCATGTGAGCTGGACAGGACAGTGTTCAGAGAAATGGGGATGTTAGCACTTTTGCGCATGGAGCCTGGCAAAAGTACAATTTACCTAGCTACCAGGCGCCACATGTTAGGATAAATTTGAATACATACTTCCTCATTTTGAGGGTTGAAAATGGGCTAATGCCGTTCTTCTTCTTCTACTTCTACTTCTTCTACTTCTTCGGTGTTTTATGGCGGCTGGTATCCAAATGTTACATTACCGCCAGACTTAAGATTTTAGACTTTTATTCTTTAGACTTAATTCTTCAGTTCAAAGCCCACAAGTTCAAAGCACATGAATGCCCCTCTTCTTCCTCCTTCCCAGTGCATCCACCCACTGTAATTGTGATTACTGGAGTTACTCTTGGAACCTTCACTCTTGGAACCTTCACTCTTTTAAATTCTCCTTTACCTCATCCACAGTCACCGTCGTAGGGACGCCTGTGATAACTCCTCCTCCTGAAACGAGAACGCTCTTTCCACCCAGACATTTAATCACAATCACAATCGCTTTCCTTCGCTGAGCCGCGTCTTTGCACACAACCAGCAGCGAGCCATCTCTAAGGACTCTCCCACAGCCTGATTTAGGCTCATCGTCAACACCACTGGACTCCACTCCTTAAATTATGCATTTTCCTGTGCAAGCTTCATGAACATCTCTCACTCTGTGCTCTCATTCCTGATATTTGCAATTCCATCCTGCATCTCACTACCAGAGCCCTCCGACACAGACGACCCAAAGGACATTTTACGTTTCCGGGTACCAACATCCACAGGAGGTTGCTCCTCCCCACTGTCCAGATCACTACTGACCATCGGTCCACTCCCCTTCGCCATCTCTTGTCCCTCCGGACTGCCCACTGCGCAACCCCGAGTCCTCTTCTTCCTCCCCATACTACCTTCTTCTCTTCTTCTTGTTACTTTTAATGGTCCTCTCTTCATTAGTCCCATAGTTTTTAAAAACATCACAACTGACGGTCATTTTCATTGATTTGGTTGCTCCATTGATCAGCCTTCCTTGTTAAGCACACTTGATAGAATACTTCTCTAAGTTGAATTGTCATATTTAGGTCAGACTTGGGGTTGTTTACAATAGGGCTGTAGACCTTTGTTTAGTTAACTAATCGGTCAACAGTGTCTTTGTCGAGGAGTCTATAGACTACAGCAGAAAGGAGACGGCTGTTAGCTGTATGGAGCGTTGCGAATAGATGTTTGTTAATCTGCCATTTTATCAAAATCTGCTGTTTTCTACAATCTTGTGTGTTGATTTTGTGTTAGACATGGTCAGATCATAGGTGTACTAAATCATTTTAGAGGTCTGCCAGTGCCACGCCTGGCCTATTTTAGTTGACTAATCGACAGGCCATGTCTTTAGTCGACCACCACTTCTTTGGTTTAGCTGTGTGCGGCACTTGCTGTGTGCTGTGAATCGTGATGTAACCCCATCCTGTGAGTCGACACCTGGCTCCATGCCCTCTAATGTCATGACACTTTTTAATATCTATTTATGTTACAAAAGAATGTTAATGCAGCAGTAGGAAAACGATCCCTTATGTGGCACTGCGCTCACTTTTTGTTTCCCTACAGGCCCCTCTCCTGTGCTGAGCCAATGGTTTGATCACCAGGACCCAAAATGAGCATAAGCAGTGATGAGGTTAACTTCCTGGTTTACAGATATCTGCAGGAGTCAGGTGCGTCATCAGCATAGGCCCTAGTATATGTCAGATTACTGTTATAACATTGTTTTGATTATTTTCTGATTATTCCAGGCTTCTCTCACTCTGCATTTACCTTTGGCATAGAGAGCCACATCAGCCAGTCCAACATCAATGGAGCTCTAGTGCCCCCTGCTGCCCTTATATCCATCATCCAGAAGGGTCTGCAGTATGTGGAGGCTGAAGTCAGCATCAATGAGGTGATGCCTTAAAATCAAATGTTCTTTGATATAATGACCACTTTGTCACATTCACCGCTTTTTGATTTTTATGGAGTAATATTTTGTGATGCGTTATTTTAAGGAGACATACACAGGTTGGCAGTCATGAGAGTGTGACACTGTGTGACACCTTTACCTTGGTGCTGGTTTTGAATTAAAAAACATTTGTAGCTCTGTCTCATATCTCATTGTTTTGCCAAGTTTTTCTGCCTTTGTCACTGAACAAAATTCACAAACTAGGCACTAGTAGCAACCTGCCACTAACCCCCAGGCCATACTGCAGCTTGTTTCTCATTGCTGTTAACGTCATGCAGGATGGGACGTTGTTCGATGGGAGGCCCATTGAGTCCCTGTCTCTGATTGATGCTGTGATGCCAGATGTGGTCCAAACCAGACAACAGGCGTACAGAGACAAGATGGCGCAGCAGCAGCAGGCAGCGGCCGGCAGCGGGATCCAGGGAAGCGCCAAGAACGGAGAGTGCACTGCAAACGGTGAAGAGAACGGATCGCACATTTTAGCCAGTAAGCTAGTCCATGCCCCTCCTCTCCGACTCCGGCCATGTTCAGACGCCACAGATCATCCATAAACCCAAATATGACTGTGCCTGGCTAGACTTTCAGCTTTATTTAGATGAAACGTACCGTAGTATAACACGTGTTTTTCCACAGATAACCATTCAGAGATGATGGAGATGGACAGGGATGTGGAGATTCCCCAGAGTAAAGCCATGGTCCTGAGGGGCCACGAATCTGAGGTTTTCATCTGCGCCTGGAACCCAGTAAATGACCTGCTAGCATCAGGGTCAGCTATCTTCACTATTTCATAGCTTCCTTTTTACATAAGAGTACTTGTCAAATGCTTGTAAACATATACTGCTAAATTGGTCAAAAATAAATGTACTGATATGTTTAAAATGCTAAGTAAAAGTCCAGTAAACTTATCACTTATAAAAATCTATTGTACTCTATCTACTAAATTGACTGCCTCTAAATGTTTTATGTGTATTTGGCACAGATTTTGATAGCTATTTCGCAGGAACTAAAACACGCAGTTGTATACGCTAGTGATGAGCAGCTTAGGGTTTTTTCCAACCCGCAGGTCCCGCAATTTTGTCCCAGCCCGTCCCACACCACAGAATCTATTCAACTGTGTTTCTCCCTGAGGTTCCTAGTTGTAGATTTTCTTTGCCAAGAAGAAGGGTCTAAGGATGGGGAATGCTGGGACAGTTATCTATTTGCTAAATCCCTGTGAACGTCCTGTGTATATATAGTGCTAGCACAACAAACTCTTCTGTACTCCACTTTTTAAGAGAAGCTCAATTTGGGAGTGAAAACAAAATTACATTTAATTGAGCATGTTTGAGATGCTCTGGATCGGGAACTTAAAATGCCGTCTAATGTGCATTTTGATTTGCCAAAATTATTAGGTGAAATGGATTATTAATATGAATTGGTCAGTAAAACAGATTTTGACAAATTTGTGAGAATACAGAAGAGTTATATTTTTGTTCAATGTACTTTACCGACTCTGTACAAATGTTCATCTTGATCCTGGGTAAATGTTGTAAATGATGTTGTTTATAGGTCTGGGGATTCAACGGCTCGTATTTGGAACCTGAGTGAGAACAGCTCAGGCGGGTCCACTCAGCTGGTTCTGAGGCACTGCATTCGGGAAGGAGGCCAGGACGTTCCCAGCAACAAAGACGTCACCTCACTCGACTGGAATGTGAGTGCAGAAGGCTTTGGATCTATCCCGTTGTCAGGTCTTCAGTAATAGAAGAAACGCCATCACAATGTACTCTTTGTTGACGATGTGTTTTTGATCTTTGCTGTAGTATAGATGGTGTTAGAAGTTATAGGCTTTGTCTGAATTAATGGTCATTACTAGTTAGTTTCTTTATCAGTGAATGGCCAACAACATTTTACCTACACCTTAAACACTGAATGGAAAAGTCTCTAAATTTATACTGGCTTTGCTAAATATGCCACTATTTAATGTATTTATGTATTTAATGTAAACTATTTGGTGAAATTTCATCAATGACAGTCACAGCAGTTCCACTGAGGAATTCTTTTTGCCATTTTTACAGAGTGAAGGCACGCTACTTGCCACAGGTTCATATGATGGTTTTGCAAGAATATGGACAAAAGACGGTATGTATTAATGTGTTAATTGTTAGAAGTTAATTCACGTTATTTTCCATCATGTATGAATTAATTTCTGTGTACCATTTCTTCCATTGTAGGTAACCTGGCAAGTACTTTAGGGCAGCACAAAGGACCTATATTTGCACTCAAGTGGAACAAGAAGGGAAACTTTATTCTCAGTGCTGGTGTAGACAAGGTGAGAAATGCTTCCCTCTTGTAGAATAATGGGCTCGACACACGGGAGGCGACAAACGAAAGCGCCCAGCCAACACATGGGCAGCGATGACCTGCAGCAAACAGCCTCACATTCTATTGGAAATGGAAGTGTGTCGAGCCCATTATGACCGTGACACTTTGTAAGCAAGTAAAGCATTAATTTAGAAATCTAGACTTGCCATTCACAAAATTCTCTCATGTCATTTAGTGCACACAAACCAAATTACCACCAAAGAAAGTGCAATTGTGTGATACATCCATACTTTACACTTGTAATCGAGTTGCCATCATTATTTTTTGGCACATTACAAAAAATATAACGACAGAATGTACAGTGGTTATATTGATCTTTCCTTTTGCAACAGACAACAATAATCTGGGACGCTCACACGGGAGAGGCAAAGCAGCAGTTTCCTTTCCACTCAGGTGAGGGACAAATGCACTAGTAAAGAAGTGTGTTGAACCAAAATGGGCTTAAGTGAGTAACTTGTTTGTCTCTTTCACTGGGTCCTGTATTGAAATATGACTCATTATTCTGGTTTTACCTTTTGGACATCATAGTCCTGGCCTTTTTGAAGGCCTTGTATACAGTGAGCAAAGTAAGTATTTGAACACCCTGTGATTTTGCATGTTCTCCCACTTAAAAATTATGGAGGGGTCTGAAATTTTCATCGTGCATTTCTACTGTGAGAGATGGAATCCGGAAATCACATTGTATGATTTTTTTAATAATTTATTTGTATGTTATTGCTGCAAATAAGTATTTGAACACTTGAGACAATCGGTGTTAATATTTGGTACTGAAGCCTTTGTTTACAATTACAGAGGTCAAAGGTTTCTTTTAGTTCTTCACCAGATTTGCACACTCTGCAGCAGGGAGTTCGGCCCACTCTTCCACACAGACCTAAATTATTTTAAAAATCATAAAATGTGATTTCCTGATTTTGTTTAGATTCTGTCTCTCACAGTGGAAATGCACCTTCAATGAAACTTTCAGACCCCTCCATAATTTCTAAGTGGGAGAACTTGCAAAATCGCATATGTTCAAATACTTACTTTCCTCACTGTATATGTGGTGCTCTGAAAGATGACCCTGTTTATCTGGATTAAAATGGTAGCTGCTAACATTGACAATGGTTAGCTGAGCCTGGATGTCAGAAATATTCTGGTGAAGCTGAATGGATGTTAACAATAGAGCTACACTTGTCACACCAAGGACAAGCCAATCTTTGTATGAGCAAAAACATTTAATTATTAAAAGCTGCATGATGCTATTGGCAGCACAATTTTAGTTTCATCATCAAAGCCTAAATTGTCCTCATTTGTAACATATTCTTCCCACAGCTCCTGCTCTGGACGTAGATTGGCAAAGTAACAACACGTTTGCCTCGTGCAGCACAGACATGTGCATACATGTGTGTAAACTGGGCCAGGACCGGCCCGTCAAGACCTTCCAGGGACACACTGTAAGTCACTATTGATGACATTTACATAGATACAAATCACCATTTCTATGTTGAAATACACCGCAGAGCATGTTTTATAACTATCATGTATTGTATTCAACTACACAGAATGAGGTGAATGCTATTAAATGGGATCCCACTGGTAGTTTGCTGGCGTCTTGTTCTGACGACATGACATTGAAGGTTAGATCAGTATTATGATGATGATTTACAAAGCTGTAGTATTCTGTCCTAATAAACCTACAAACTCTTGTGTTTAGATCTGGAGTATGAAACAGGACACATGTGTTCATGACCTTCAAGCGCACAGTAAAGAAATCTATACAATCAAGTGGAGCCCAACGGGCCCCGGGACCAACAACCCCAGTGCCAATCTCATGCTGGCCAGGTGTGATTATTATTTTGTGTTGTAATGTGAGCCATGTGTTGAGTATGTTGGCCTAATCCCCTCTGTGCTGGGCCAGTGCGTCCTTTGACTCCACCGTTCGGCTGTGGGACGTGGAGCGGGGCGTGTGCATCCACACTCTGACGCGGCATCAGGAACCCGTCTACAGCGTGGCCTTCAGTCCAGATGGCAGACACCTGGCCAGTGGCTCCTTCGACAAGTGTGTCCACATCTGGAATACTCAGGTCTGAACTGTTGGAAATGTGTCTGCAACCTTATTTAAACTCTGTGGCAGGGGACAAGCAAAGTGTCAGTTGATGTAATTTGCCGTGATAACTGTTTTAGTCAGTTGAATAATTCCAAGTTTGTGGTGCTGTGAGACGAGGCTAAAGCTAGCGTAAACACAAAATGACTTATTCAACGTCAACTTTCTCTGCATTTGTTTCTCCTCTCCGGATGCAGGAAACTGCTGTTGCTAAGGTGCGATGGATTTGTTTTGCTTTCTTTAGGTTTTAGGGATCATATGTATGTTATAAGACTCATGTTTGTGGTTAGGGTTTGTGCATTTTATGTCTCACGTTTATAAATGGTGACGACTCTAAACTCCTGTAGAGCACAGCTTGTTTTACAGAAGACACAGCGGTGTTCTGTCTCCTGCTGCACAAACATTACACCTTTATCCAATCAGTGTCTGACGCTCTGTGGACGTCACGTTTAGTCCCTGCTTAGTTCGACTTGTTTCGACTTCCCAAGGGGGAAGAGGGTACTAAAATGTTCCTGGTCTGAGGAGGTAGCGCCAAATTGAAATGCATTAAAGAAGGGCTGAGTCGAGTCGTAGGATTTTGGCAGCCCATTACAGGGCTGTTGGGATACAAAGAAGAGTAGTTTTAAGTGAAACTGTAAATAACCATCATCAGGAGGGCAGGGCCTACACAGAGTGAGATAAATATCTGAGTTCTCAGACTTGATCCGCAGATTGAGAATGGATGAGAGTTGAAACGTTTTATTTTCAAAAAAACAACAGTGTCAAGATGACGACTACTGAATCTTTCTACAATTCCATATTTATAGTTTCAAGTAGTTTTTCCTCAATTCAAATATAATTAACTAAAATGATTTATTTGCATTACAGTAGATATGAATACATTTCCAGTGGGTGTCTCCTTTGTTGGTGAAAAAGGCTGGGAGCCTTTGAGGGACACAATCCTTTATGGCCTGTTCTGCTCATAGCTATAAGTGGAAACGTGGTGTTTCTAGATGTACTAGATGTAATACTTTTTATGTGTTTGGTTGTTATAGACTGGAGCATTGGTCCACAGCTACCGTGGGACTGGGGGCATTTTTGAGGTTTGCTGGAACGCCACAGGAGACAAAGTTGGGGCCAGCGCGTCGGATGGATCTGTAAGTTCATCTTCTGGGAATTAAAACGGCTGTCCACACTGATAGATCAACTGCTTACATGCCAAAGTCACATGTGTCTGGGTTATCATTTAGTTTATGATGTACAAAGTTGAATCCAATAATTACGGTAATAATTCTTTTAGCACATTTCTAAGGTTCTAACATGCTCTCTGTCTTTGCAGGTTTGTGTATTGGACCTGAGAAAATGACACAGGTCTGGGGGAACCATGGAGCGACTACGAATGTGTACATAGCCAAACCAACCGACTGCGCTGCCTGTCCGTAACACTGCTGTAGTCCCACCTGAGGCCATGGTCTGGTTATAAAGCCAAATGGAAGCCCCCCCATGCACACTAATGACTGTACTACACCTGTTCCACATGCATCAGACAAACAAGAGGTGTGTACGGACTTTTAAGAACTAAGACTGACCAGAAGGAGGTATTTCAATGTGCTCATTGAAACAAACTAAGAAAAGAAAAGAAAATCACACTTGGATCCTTCATGAAACTTGAATGACTTTGGTTTTTTTTCAGTTTAGTGTGTGCATATTACATACATCAATGCTGTGTTTTTGTATAATGTTCTTTAAAATCTGGATTTTACTAAACCTTTGTCATCTGGTGTTGGAGAGAAGCATACTTTTGGCTCTTGAGAAATGTATATGAGCTATGAGAATGAAGTGTGTCAGTAAAATTCAGGAGGTCCTTCTGTAGTAGACAATGTGGAGCTAATGGTAAAGTGTCCTATGCGCAACGTGTATCCTCAAGCCTCAGAAATGGTGTTAGACATCAGGTTCTTTGAGCAAACTCAGTGGAGATGGGGGGGGGCCTCAGGGTAGAGGCTCTTGTCTCTGCTGTCACAAACGCTATGTGGATGTAGTTTGTAAAATACTGTTGACATGGACTAATGCAAAGTGTTACTGGATCCTTGAAACGGGCCTGTCACAGAATCTGAATGAAATCTTATTGTCGTCATTGTGCATATTTCCTCAATAGCTGAATGATAATCAGACTAAGCTGCTCCATTGTGTCCTGTTCCCAGGCTTGGTCATTAAACATCAGATCGGTTGCTTTCTTACATATTGAGGTATGGACAGCTGAAGGTCAACGTGTTTTTAAATGTTAAGTCCACAGCTTTCATGCTCGGCGTGGCACTGCTGCTCCTGCTTTGGTTGGCCGTGTTTGTCAGGTAGTTGCAGTCCCTTGTGCTCTCTGCAGACGGGCTCAGGTCAGGCCTATGCACAGACACACACTGCTTTTGTTTGTTTTTGAACTTTCTGTTTTAAGGCAGGTCAGTGCTGTTTGTCTGACTGGGTGAAACTGACGTGCATCATGTAACCTGATGTGACATGGTCATCTGCATATTAATGATATATTATCAGAAAAATATATAGTGCTAGCACAACAAACTCTTCTGTACTCCACTTTTTAAGAGAAGCTCAGACGGTTGGAAAAACAGACGGCTTGTTCTTTTGCATCACCTGATGTCACAATGAGGGAGTGGCTTAGTTATAAAATACCATTGTACAGTCATAGCCAAAATGAGGCTTCTTTTTGCACTTTAGCCTAAAATGGAGAAACAGGGAGATGTTTATAATCCATCACACATCAAATCCTCTCGGATACTGAAGCTGAGCCATCTACATGTCTCCTACAGCAGCTTCACATCCCTGTATCTGCTCTGAATGTCACTGCTGTTGAACAATTTTTTTTTTTTTAAAGTTAAAGTTTGCTTTAATAAAGCAATTGAATTGTACTAAGACACTATTCCAAATAATGTCTATGACAGTCGAATGGTATTTTATAATAGTTTTTAGAAAAAAAGCTTTTTACATAAGTGTTTTTGCTACCTTTTTGTTCCAACTGAAAGAACTAATTGTTAAATCTATCTTTGCTACGTCCGAAAGCCTGTCAAGGTTTTGTATTTCTCCAAACTTTTGTAATTCCAGTTTATTTGTAGCTTTGAATTCAAACTATCAAAAATAAAATTGTTTATGTATAATAACATGTAAATACCAATTTGGAACTTTTGTGTTGTCTTTGCCCTCATCTTTGTTGTACTTTCACACAGCTGCAGTGTGCAGCTTCCTGATCTGACTGATCTCAAGGTCCAGAATAAAACTATTTTGATAAGATCAATGGATTTCATTACAGGTTACTGTGTTCTGCGCTATGGTCAAGGGACATTACTGACTGTATAATTTAAGTTCTGAAACTTCAAGCGGAAACTTGAAAAACTGAATATGTGACACATATACAAATATTTTGTGCAACATGGATGTTTATCATAGTGTAACACATGCTCAGTTCTTCGTCTATACTCCAGAATCACATATAGAGAGCAAGCTTTCCTGGTTTTACATATTCTAATGTGCACATCTGCTATAGTGGTAGGCCACCCCCACTCACCCTGAGGGAGGAGACAGAAACATCAAGGCGAACGGCAGCACATTACATCCAACTTTAAGAGTGGTTCTGTCAGAGTGGACCGTGTGATCGCTCAGCTGAGAAGCTGAGCACGCCAAGGGACAGGAGGGCTGGCGTGGTTCAGTATCTCCTTTTTTATGGTAAGTGTTGTTTTATGGCGTGTGTCCTCCACCACTCCCCCTGTTTGTGTTACAAATCTATTTATACCAACCGTGACTTTCAAAGTATGCTTGACAAGCAAAAGTCCAACTCCTAGATATGGTTTAGTGCTGGGGATAGACTCGTGATGATCATTACTACAGAACTTACTGCAGTATAAAAGTATTTTTTAATTGTTGTGGAAGACTAATCCAACCTGTAGAGTGCCTCCTTTTTCTACTTTGTATTATCCAAATCACTCACTCATTTGTGTGTAACCTGAATAGATGCGTTAAATGTGCACCTTGGTTTTGTCCAGATTTCCAGCACCATCATGTGTTCCCACATGACGGCTCCAACACTGTCATGCATTGCAAGGTGAATCAGGAATCAATTTCTGTGCATCTGCTCACAGACTCTGGACTAGGCAGGATGGTTGGTGGGGGTGTTGTATGTACAAATGATCTGAGGAAGCACTTTGATTCTTCTCATATTCTGTGTTTCATAGGTCGTTGGTAGAAAAGGTTACAAAGATAGTTCTACAATGTTTTTGATACCGAGTTATTACATATTACAAGTTTCGTAGTCCGATGTTTATCTGTTGTTCCTTAGATCAACAACATGTGTCTCACCTGATCACGTAATGTCAGGTTTTCTCATGTTGTAAGCCGTGTGAAATCTGAAGCAGGATGGTTATCACATGTTACTGTCCACCTCCAAAATTACTCTGTAAATTAACAAATCATTAACCTCATTAGGCACAGGTCACCCTCTCCTGTTTAAAAAAAAATCTCAGGCTGCACTGGGACATCCCGAGCTCTGGGTCCATCCTGATCCCCTCATGGTGTTAGTCCAGGCCCGGGCGGAAACAGCCTATTCTCATGCTGCATTCTTCTACCTCGCTGGTCTGACGCAGACCATTGTGTCCCCTGGCTTTCCATGCCTCTCAGCGGTTTTAGAGGTCTGTCACTTAAACCCCCCATTATGGACCATGCAGGCTGCATTTGCTGTGCTGGCTTTTACATTCAGTCCTGTTAACAAGCCCTGTGTCTCCAAACCTTTCTGCTTCCTTCATGTCACTGAACAAACCAAAAGAAAAATTGTGACTTTTTCTTTAATACAATTCTCTCGCCAAACATCTACTTGCCTATTTTTGATGCAAACCTTATTTTGGATTACTGCACCTCTCTCAGTTAAGTGATTAATAGTACTTTGGTTTATTGAACAAAATACTAAATCTATATATATTTTCCATGTTAACCTCACCCAATGTTGTATGATTTGTACTACATTAAAATGCAGAGGCAAAAAATTAAAATAAAATCGGACTACTAACATTACAAACGTTGACAGAACCAAAACTATCGATATTAACAACCAATACAATAATTAACTATGATCTTTTCTGATTTATTAATCCCCAGAGGGTTTGGACGGTGGCCCCTACCTGTTCAGTGTGACTGATGGAGACCCTTTTCCAGCAATACCCCTGGACGGACCACCCAGCCTTGTGCACAAACCGTGGAGCCTCCAGTGCCTACATTGAGACTTCAGTTTAAAAGCCATCACAGCGACTGAGTGACCTACTGTCAGGATGCTTGTTTCTTTCCGTCGGCTGAGGAGATGCCAGTGTGTGCAGCTGATGACCACTTGCTTGGTGTTGTCCCTAGTCATGGTGTACTGGGAGCAGCTCGATAACAATGTAGTCAGCCACGTCAAGTCTGTGTCGTTTCGCTACTTGGTCAATCGCTTCAGTCTGGTTAACAAAAGCCTCACCATTCCTAGAGAACAGGCTCTGATCTTCAGTAACTTCCCATACCTTCTGAACCATCCAAAAATATGCAAGAACCAAGATGTCCTGTTGCTTCTCTTTGTTAAAACATCCCCAGAGAACATTCAGAGGAGGAAAGCCATCAGATCCACCTGGGGCAATCAAACCTACATCCAGGAGTCACTTGGCGTCACAGTTAAAGTTCTGTTTGTGTTAGGAGCCACAGTGGCTTCAGACAGTGACAGTCTTGACCCTCAGGAGCAATTGAAATTTGAAGACAAGCTTTATAGTGATCTAATACAGCAGGGTTTCTCGGACTCTTTCCACAACCTGACCCTGAAGCTGCTCATGCAGTTCCACTGGATGCACCACTACTGCGCTCACGCTCGGTTCTTCATGACTGCGGACGACGATATCTTTGTGCACATGCCGAACCTGGTACAATACATCCAAGACGTGCACAGTAAAGGGATCACTGACCTCTGGGTCGGCAGAGTGCACAGGGGTTCACCACCAGTGCGAAGCCAAACCAGCAAGTACTATGTGCCCTATAGTATGTACCAGTGGCTGTCATACCCTGACTACACTGCTGGAGCAGCTTATGTGGTTTCAAGTGATGTGGCAGACAAAATCTATCATGCCTCCCTGACTTTGAATGCATCACTTTACATTGATGATGTGTTCATGGGCATCTGCGCCAATGCTGTGGGTGTTTCTCCCCAAGAGCATGTATTTTTCTCAGGCGAGGCCAAGGCCCCCTACCACTCCTGTATCTACAGCCAGATGATGACTTCACATGGGCATGTAGAGGATATCTATGATCTTTGGAAGACCGCTACACGCCCACAGGTAAAGGTGGAAGCCCCAGGGCTGATAGGAAAACTTTACTGCTCTCTTGTCAAAGTAGCTCTGCTCTGTAGACCCTACTATGTAAACACCTATCCATGCAAAGCAGCATTTTCATAGTCTTACCATCTGTGTGTATACAATTTTATGTAAACATGGATCTACTGCTGCTGTTGCTCTCACGCTAAAGTGTGCCTACTTAACACAGGCGCTCAGCCATCAATAAACATGTTGGATTTTATTCTCTTTTCAGGATAAGATTAATATGAAACAAATGGGGATTTTGCTGTCAATAATAATACTGCTGTTCTTTGTCTGTGACTGCATTGCAAATGTGTTTGGTCTAGAGAGGCCTCGAAAGTGACACAGGAAGTGTCTATGCTCTTCACATGACAGCAATTGTTACCTTAGTCATAGGTGTTATCAAAACAAAAGGTTACGGCATTTCTAAGTCCGACTAGAATCTTGTACCTTATTTAAAGTTGCAGAATTAGATAATGAGATAGAAAACAATTGAATATAATTACCTTTGGACTTCATTATCTCTAGGTTATAATGAGCTTACAAGTCCTGACATGGACTGGAGTCGGACTGGAGTCACTATTTTAATGACCTGACAAAATGGACTAAGACTCGGGACTCGACTTGGTCTTGACCATGAAACCCAGTGACTTGAGGCGTCTCTACAAAAAATGCCGTTCTATAGCCGTTTTATTTTCAGTGCTTATTTTTAATGGAACATGAACAAGAACATGTCCCACACTCTTATTAGTTACAGGATTTTTTATTGGTTTAGAATTTATGTAGGTAATTTATGTAAAATGTGCTAAAATACAAGCTGTATCCGTTGACTTGGTATAAAGACTTGAAAGGACTTGAAACTCAAAGCATTAGGCTAAGGACTTTCAAAACAAGGACTCACTGCTCTGTCTGACCTAACACATCTAAAACAACAAACTTGAGCATATTTTTACTGAATAATTTTAAAGTAGTTTGGAAATAAGTTGTTTGATGTGTGATTGTCATTATTGCATTTGAAAATGTGTTTTTACTTAATAAATGTGTTACATTGAGCTCATTGTATTGGTTGTTTGGAAAATGTGGTTTAACGCAGTAACTGGCAGTAACCACCACTTTCCTGTTTAAAAACTCCAGACTTTCAAAACGTCTGAAAATGTCTCAACGTTTTCCCCTCACACTGTTCTGTTTGTGTCACTGCTGTAGGGTCACAGTAGGCTATAGACTGGACTGATTTAGATGGTACACGTCACATTTGTCACTTCAATGATCCAATTAGACATGATCAAATCAACCCACACCACACCCTTTTTTATTGCTTGTATCAAACAACAGTTTTCTATAAAGCTCTTTAAGAGGTTATTGCTTGGAGGTTATTCATTGTCGACAGCTGATTGTGAATACATTTTGTTTGTAGTCAAGATTGTTGAGTATAAAGCATTTTAACATGGCAGGTGAACAGTGTCGTGTTAGAGAACAGAAACCACAAACGAGAACAAACAGTTTCCCTTTGAGAAAAGACAGAATGCTACCTGGCAACCGTTCATTTTAAAGGTGCACTATGTAACTTTTCTGGTGGGAATGCTTGTAATGTTCCACAATAAAGTATTTCTACTGTGAGCGGTATCATCACTCCACAGTTCTGACCTATAACTTGGCCTGGTGGCATCATCTGCTTGTCCCCATGAAGAGAGACAAGTTTAATGTCATACAGTGAAACATTCCAGCCAAAGCAAGTGTTATAAATATTTATCATAGTTTTACATCAGTGGCAGATATACAGAATATTGCGGGAAGTTTTGAAATGAAACACCTGTCTCAACACAGACAATTCCATCTAAAATACAAGAACATTTACTCAGAAGAATGGACTTTTTCTGGCAGTTTAAACCTTCATTCAACAAAATATTGTAATTTTCCATTGGACTTATTCATCTGTGCAGTTTGCCTCTGCGTGGTGCTGCCCTTTCAGACCGTCCAGCCTGATATCACTGTGGAGCATCAATGGGCTCCTAAAACTAACTGGTCTGACTTGAAGTGTAAGCCAGGTTATTTTTGTCAGCTCATCAAAGTCATTAAAGTGGCTTAGCTGTCTTCCAAACAGCTGTCCCGTCTCCATGGTGATGGGGTAAGCAATATTCGGAACATCTGCCCCTGTCCAGTTCGGTCACATGTGCAGTTGTGGGAAAAACCCTATAAGCAAAACAGTTCCAACTAACCTCCCACCATGAGCCTCAAATTTGCCTACATGTAAAGCAGGCGTGTGACTTCCTGTGTGCAGTTTTATAGCCACCGCATGCGTGGTTTAAGCTGTTAGTTTCATTGCCATGACCTAGAATAAAAACCTCATTTTACGCAGCTACAAAATTAAATAAAAGACAGATAAGTCCCACAACGAAATGGCCGCGTGTCTGACCGCTAGAGGGCAGTATGAGCATCGATAATTTCCGTCTGATTCTCTGGTTAGACCTGTTGTGGCGCCACGTGAGGTGTTCACATTGTGCGTGGAAGTATAATTCTTATTGACAATTTGATTTGTCTGGCTGGAAACTTGGGGAATGTGGACTGTACTTATAACTGAAAACATTAAAATGTACTAACTTGCACAGCATTTTTAGTAGTGATTTAACTAGCGTTTTTATTGCAGCCAAATTCTACTAATCGTAGGAGTTAATATTTCCAGTACTAAAGCTAAAACATTTTCACATCAAATATAACAGCCATTTAGTTTATTAAGACATTCATACAGTTCTGGAACGAAATCTTGAAAAACAAAACATTATCTGGTAAGAGTAAAACCACATCAGCTGAATAACCAGAAAAGAAGTCTGG
Source organism: Eucyclogobius newberryi (assembly GCF_026437365.1). NCBI lineage: Eukaryota > Metazoa > Chordata > Actinopteri > Gobiiformes > Gobiidae > Eucyclogobius > Eucyclogobius newberryi. Next base: position 19,111,623 of record NW_027315746.1, read on the forward strand.
TAAAGCAGGTGGGATAAAAATGTCCTTAAATTAAAACATTCACAAAATATAAACAAAAAGTGAATCTAAGCTAACATGACAAGTGCCTTAGTTTATGCAGACCACAATATATCACATGTTAGCATAACATAACTTGCAGAGTTAATAAAGCACTTATACTTTTTAGTCCACAAGTAGGTTACTAAATGGTGGAGAACATCAAATCCACACATTTTCATTGAACATGGAAAATAATACCTGATAAGGACCATAAAGTTAACAGAACCCATGGCTTTATAATTCCAACCAGCCAAACGTTGAGGTTAGAATCTAAAACTGTCCAGGAAAGACCATAGGCCACCTCGCTTTAACACAATTCTGATCCGAAGTTTAGCATTGGCAAGTTTTCCCCTTGAATATTACAAGCACAATGCAAGTGGACAAATCGCTATCACTGCGTTAATAAAAAGAATTTTAAGAGCTCAAATCAGATCTGCCACATTCATAGGCATCTCCTCCACAGTCGTATTGTAAAACGTCTCGATGTCCCGAAGAATCCTCTTGTCCTCTTCTGTGACAAAGTTGATAGCAACTCCTTTTCTGCCAAAACGGCCACCACGGCCAATTCTTTTAAGAGCAAAAGAGAAACATTAAGACACAGCCTGGCAAAGCAAAATCTCTCGTCGGGACATTACCTATGAATATAGTTCTCTCTGTTAGTTGGGAGGTCATAGTTTATGACCAGGGAAACTTGCTGAACATCAATGCCTCGAGCCTTCAGAGTATTAGAAAAGTTAATGCAAGAAGTAAGTATTACAATGTTGCCCATTATTAAGTAACAGAATCCTACAGTTCAGGAAACCATTGTGGAGAATGGGCATTGATCTCCCAAAAGTTGTAACTGCTTGGTCATTCAGGACTGTCACAGAACATGAACATTTTGGGGTGGAAAGTCTGGTCTCTTTTTAGCACTTACCAGAAGATCAGTCGTGATCAACACTCTGCTCGATCCAGACCGGAACTCTCTCATAATGACATCGCGCTCCTTCTGGTCCATATCTCCATGCTACAGAGAAAGTGAGACAAAATTTGAATCTTCATCTCAATTTTTAAATTGACATTGAGCAAAGCTTGAACGTGCCTCTAAAAACAAATGCACTAACTAAATGGCCTTGTTTGCACTTATTAAAATTATTCTAAACTTTTATACCTTTATTATAGATAACTCAAATATTCTAATAGTGCATCATCAAAACAAATGTAATAGCTCTCTCCTCCTGGGGCACTTGCACCCTTTTCAAATGGGACGTACCAGAGCAGACACAGTGAAGTCTCGTGCATGCATTTTCTCCGTCAACCAGTCAACTTTTCGTCTGGTGTTGAGGAAGATCACAGCTTGGGTAATGGTCAAAGTCTCGTATAGATCACACAAAGTGTCTAACTTCCACTCCTTCAAAAGAGAGCAACTCATGAAGAAAATTCAAACACTTTGCTGCACATGCAATTGAATTGTTACACAGAATCTAGAGACACTGGACATAAAGAGAATGGTGACTTGAGTTAATGTCATGGTCCCTTACCTCTCGCTCTACATTGATGTAGAACTGCTTAATACCCTCCAGGGTAAGTTCCTCTTTCTTGACCAAAATACGAATAGGATCTCGCATAAATTTCTTAGTCACCTCCAAAACATCTGCAGGCATTGTTGCAGAGAGCAAGACCACCTGCGTACGACAGAACATTGTTAGAAATCAGATCAGTGGTGCATAGGCATTTGGACTGAAACAAACAATTTCATTACAAAAAAAAGATTAGCTATTGCCTCGATTAAAACGGTGTAAATCGTTTGTGACTTGAGTGTCAGACTTGTGACGCTCGTTTCAGACAGAAGATGCTCTGCCCATTTCAGAATGAAGGGTCTTTTTGACACTCAGAGGGGACTTTAGGATTTATCAAACTAGTGCAAAATAATCTAAATGCTACTCCAGGTATTTCCCCCCCCAAAAAAGCTTACATCACATAATAGCTATATAGACCATAATGCTTTGCTCCATGTCATACTTAAGGAAATGCCTATAATTCGGTTAGTAATTGCACATATTCATGTGCAATTACTGTCGGGATCACATGCAATGGTATTTATGTATTTGTCTATGGGAGTTTGTTTATAGGAGATCTTCTACTGAAAGTGTTTTTCAGACTTCCTATAAGTGATCTGTTCTTCTGTATCTACCTCTGCATCTACCTGCGTTGCACCAATGAAATTTCCCCATGTGGGACAATAAAGGAATATCTTATCTTAAAATGGCTCAAATGCAATGCACAGGGTGAGATTGAAACATCGTTTAAGTTATTATTATCGTCATGTGGCACCGAGCCTTGAGACTGAGGCCACTGAACATTAAGAAAGAGGTTCGGCCAAAGCTCATTTTCAGTTCAATGCTCATTTGTCTCCTTCTGCGCATGCTCTGCTACCATGACTGCATCACACAGACTCATCTGAGAGAAACAGTTATAGCAGATCTCTTTGATGCAGAAGTGTGGTGTTCAACTGATCACTCACCTGAATGCTGGTGCTCAGCTTTTGGAAGATTTCATAGATTTGATCCTTGAATCCACGGCTCAGCATCTCATCAGCTTCATCCAGGACAAACAACTTGATATATTTGGGGACTATGAATAACATAAAACTTAACAACTTGTAGATAAGTCTTTAACCCAGTACTAGTCACTTACTCAGGTGTCTCCTGTTGAGCATGTCGTACACACGTCCGGGAGTGCCCACAACAATATGAGGGGCCTCAGCTTGGAACTTCTGAATTTCACTTCTGAGGTTGGTCCCACCGATGCAGGCGTGGCACGTTGCACCCATGTAGTCGCCCAAAGCTAGCATCACCTTCTGGATCTACAAACGAGACAAGTGTTCAAAATATCCATATATTTTAAACCACAGAAAATCAGAAATGTTTACATATTGTCATTTAGGTGATCAGTAAAGTTAAAAAGGAACTCTCCAGTATAAAGTCAGTCCCGAAAGATGGTATGCCATCATTTCACCATGATTCTATAACAGTTACAAGGCCCAGTTTGTCAGTGACAAACTGATTGGCAAGTTAACTTGAAGAAACTTTACCTGCTGAGCCAGCTCTCTGGTGGGAGCAAGCACCAGAGCCTGTGTGTCCTTCTGCTCGATGTCCAGCTGCTGCAGGATGGAGATGGCAAACGTTGCAGTTTTGCCAGTACCCGACTGGGCTTGAGCAATGACGTCATAGCCTGGTTTATAAAAAAAAAAAAAAAAAGAAATGAAACCACGTCCAACTACACAACCCAGGTCCACTTTACTACTGGTGCTCAAGTGATCAGTGAATTGTACAATAAATATCACCATTATTGTGTAAGTCCCGAAAGATGGTAAAACATCATTTCACTCGTTTCGTAATCTACTCATACATTTGTTATAATGAATAGAACTAACCTTTAATGCAAGGGATGATCGCCCTCTGTTGAATTGCAGATGGCTTCTCAAAACCATAAGCATAGATTCCCCTGAGAAGAGTCTCCTTCAGGACCATATCATCAAAGTTGTCTGTAATCTCGTTCCAATTGCTCTGGAATAGTTCATTTTAAAAAGGTTCCGTGAGCTTTAGAGTTTTGTTTGTTTGACAAATGTAAGAAACAGTTGGAAATATGTTGTACCTCAATGACACCGTCGGGCTCCATTCCGTCGGGCCCTCCATGGTCTCGGTCTCTTGAGCTAAAACACACAGAGAAACCCTCGTGTTCAGCTCAAACCAACCGAAGTTCACTGACCACTTCGGACGAGACGCTCCATTCGCCATTTCCACCACGTGTGGCCGCGTGAGAGGAAGACTGTCGCTAAAGTACCGGTCACTGAACCCGCCTTTTCCGGTACAAATGGAGCACGAAGACCACTAGCGCCACACACTGGTACTTGAGAGCAGGTGCACCGGCACGAGCCCTGCGAGAGGACGAGGTCTTTAGAGAAATAGCAGCGCTACTTGTGAGGCAGGATTCACTAAACCATCCTCAAGTGGCCCTGATAAACACACAGTGACACGGGGACTCTAAAATACAGCAGCCCTTACCCGCGTTAGCTAAAACCAGGGGCCCCAGCTGACCCGCGGCTCTGGCACGGCACGGTAGAGCACGGCGCGCGCGGGGCACGAGTGGTTTTAAAAGGCCCGGGTTACGCCCACGAAGATCACGTTACCACTCGGCCTTTGCTGAGCGCGCGCGTGTCAAAATCCCAACAGGACCAGCAAAAGGACCATTACGTAACCTGGGATGAAGTCCATTTGCTCTTGTTCAATTCACTCTGTCTGTGACTATTATGATTCGGGTGCCCGCGTGTCTCATGTCAACACGGAGACACGCGCCTGCACAGCCGCCGCGGACATGTCGGACACGGGCCCGTGATGCCCCGGGTGGCACGGCCCGTGGAGACTGGCGAAGCACCCTCTGACTCCGGCCAATATGTAGCATTGACCGGAGTTTCATTTTTTTTTGTTGAATACTTTAACAGGCCGGCTTATTGTTCAGGTAACGTTTGTTGCTTATGTAACGAGAATATCTTTGAGTTAATTTTGAAGTAGACCTGGAAATGGAGCATGTTTCTGCCCAATCGCCCTGGTGCAGGCCCAACTTAGCTTCAAACTAACTCTGAAAGCCTCCGCAATCTCACTCCCGTTGTGCACTTAAGATTCCTTGTATTAATTAATAAATCAGTTAGTTGATTAAGACCGCAAACCCCAACTGATTTACCTGTTGTAATCAGCAGAATCGCTAGACATGATCCGAACGCAACTTCAGAATGCGACTGGAGAGATCACTGATGGCGAAGGCTCCTGACTTTAAGCAGCCGGACTATTTTCACCCCCCAAATGACCTTCCCGTCTACCTACAAAACCTACGAAACGTATCAAACTCACGACTAGATTATTATTTTTGACTGAGTATATTTAGTGCTTAAAATTACTTATTTTCTACACACAAAAGACGTTTTTGGTGGATTAGTTTCATCAGCGGAGGAATATTGCAGTGCCAGTTTGTAGTTGGGCTGATATAGTGTCTCGGAGTAGACAAATTTCATAATGGCGATGTTGCGCAACGCTCGACCAAAGTGTCCAGCTGTGAATTCAATTATTTAATTTTTTATATTATTTTTTTAAATCATGGTGAGCCTTAGATACATAAAAAACACATTAGACCTAAAGTGAACAAATAACGCTACAACTGGGAATTACAGGAAACTGATATGACGGTCATTAAATGTAAATGTTTGTTTCTTTAATGCATGCCTTATTTGATATATCTTGCTTTTATTATTGTTCATTGTTGTATGTTGCACCGAATCAGCAAAGCAAGTTCCAAGCCTGTGAATGTTCACATACAATAGCAATAGACATTTTCTGATTCAATTTATTATATAATATACACAAGGCTACTAATTTATTCATACAGTATGTAATACAATATAAATATTTCACATATGTGCTGATAATAAAGATGGCACGTTTGCAGGTGAACGTTAAAAAAGACACATTCACACTGTAGAAAGTAATCACGACTTATTTACGCCAACATTATTTTTCAATACATGGATGGACAGTTTAGCTGAAGTTGACTCAGACCAAGTTAATGTATAATAGTATAATAGTTAGAAAAGAGTTCTTCTCCAGCTACAATTTCTCGGAGTGACACCAACGCCACGCAGCGTAGAGGCCCCTGGATGTCCTGACTGTATCTGACATTGGGCAGGAACTGTCTGAGTTCCAGAGGGAAATTGTAGGGCACATCATATTCTTGGTAGCACACATTGGCAGACTTATCATTGGAACAGTTGTTCACGTATTGTCCCACAGCAAGTGGGTTCAGCGGGTTTGTTGTCAACCAACTCGTGTCACTGGTTAAAAAAGGCCCCAGTCTGTCCCTGCCGCTGCAGGACCTGAACACCATTTTGGAGATGCCCTTGTCATTCCCATCCACCAGAAGTCCGTCAATGCACCTAAAAACAAAGGGGTTTCGGATGGACTGCAGTAGAATGGGCTCATACGCCTGGTACACTGTCCCGGGATACAGAGCCACTGTGGCTCCTTTAGGAACAACTCCTCCTGTGACAAACACTCCAGTTCCTGCAAAAGGCAACGTGCTCGGCTTTCTTTGGATACAAAACCCCAGAGTCTGTAGCATGGCGTCATGGGCACACACGGCACCCGTCTTTAACTCTTCATGGTCACTACATAGTCTCTGAGCGTTGTATCCGCTGTAAAGGAGCCAAAAGAGCCGCAACAGGCTGCGGGACACGTCCTCGTCTGGGACCAGCTTGTCCTGGCTGCGCCCGCTCACTTTTCGCAGAGTCTTATTGTTTTTAGACAAGTTTAAAACCACCCAAGGCACAAACCTGTGTCGATAGGATTTCCATTTGTTCTGGAAACGACTCAAAACGGATTTAAACATCCAGGGCAATGAGGAACAGCTTTAACATTAATGGAAAAAAGTCCCACTTTTCTTCCACGGTTACTCTGCTTCTTCTTCTTAGGGTTGAACAGGTGGACCACACACCAGCATGACAGCTGCATGTCGCCACCTACTGGATTATTGGAGTATGTCACTCCAGACCCGTTCCTCTCATGGATCTATTATGGTTCCTCTTCACCCCCTCAAGAGTCCACACCCTCTGTTCTCCCCATGGTTCTCCCTCTCTCCACAGTGTAGCCCCGCGGTAAAGTTCTATGGATATTGAATCTGTGACATATTCGACATATTCACTCACACAGACTATGATGGTGCTGAATTAGAGGAATGGACCCGATATTATAATAGATTCATGGCATGGGACGCGACTTGTGTTCGCTTGAGGTATCAGCAAATGTTCCGTGTGGTTCTTTAGCGACCGTGAACATAACTTGTTTTTTTCCTTAAAGTTGATAAGAAAGAAGTTATATATATATATATATATATATATATATATATATATATATATACATATACATATACATATACATATACATATACATATACATATACATATACATATACATATACTTTGTGACCCATTCACTTCAAACTAATCGCACCTTCTGACAGCTGTATTTTCCCCAAAAAAATTCTCACTAAATGTTGATAAAAAACATGTACCCAAGTGACCTAAATCATAAACCATACAAATAAGTGTCTAGGGCTGCGAGAGCTCCACAAGTCCTGCCCCGTGGACCTGTCCTGTGGTCCTGTCCTGTGGCCCTGCCCCGTAGACCTGCCCTGTGGTTCTGTCTTGTGGTCTTACCCTGTGATCCTGCCCTGTGGTCCTGTCTTGTGGTCCTGTCCTGTGGTCCTGTCCTGTGGTCCTGTCCTGTGGTCTTACCCTGTGGTCCTGCCCTGTGGTCCCGCCCCGTGGTCCTGCCCTGTGGTCCCGCCCCGTGGTCTTGCCCCGTGGACCTGTCCCGTGGTCCTGTCCTGTGGTCCTGTCCTGTGGCCCTGCCCCGTGGACCTGTCCTCTGGTCCTGCCCTGTGGTCCTGTCCTGTGGTCCTGTCCTGTGGTCCTGCCCTGTGGTCCTGCCCTGTGATCCTGCCCTGTGATCCTGCCCTGTGGCCCTGCCCTGTGGTCCTGCCCTGTGGTCCTGTCTTGTGGTCTTACCCTGTGGTCCTGCCCTGTGGTCCTGTCCTGTGGTCCTGTCCTGTGGTCCTGTCCTGTGGTCCTGCCCTGTCCCTAAACAACATCCCACATGTAGCACTGAGCTCATGCCATTCCAACAATATGTTGTCTGACAGCATAAAATAAAGAACTGTCTTGCTTAAATGGCTCGCGCCGCTCACATTATTAAACCAGGCCACAGCCTTATTGGTTTTCCCCTCGGTCCACGTAGATGCTCTGTTGATGTCACATTTTTTCCACAAGTACAAGCTTTGTTTCTTTCTATTTTTCCTTTTTAAGAATAATAAATGAGATAGCAACACAATACGATTAGTTTTCATTAGATGCGTATGGCATAAACAAGACCTGCGCAAAACCGATTTGTGTCAATCAAACGGGGAGTTTCCGGTTTACCCTATTGGTCAGTAGAGTGTTTTCTCTGCTTTCATTGGACACATCAGCTTTTGTCGATCATCCAGACGAAGTGCAGCTAAACACGAGCGCGCCTATCGGTTTAGGAGCGCAGCGAGCACGTGTCGACGTTGACCAATCAAATGTCAGAACACTTATCCACACACTGGGTCAGTTTCTGCACAGCAGGAAACATAAAGTGTACTGGATGCTGAAAAGCATCAGAGAGGATTAAGTAATAAAGAAGAAACTGTCTTGTGCTTTGAAAAGATCGTACATTTATGGGGATTTACGGACTTTTGGAATTACTGGTGGTTCGTACAGGGGTTGAAATGATCGTACAAATACGATCATTATCGTACGTTTGGCAACCCGATAGATCCACGCCATGGATCTACTGATCCACACTTGAAGTTTGACTTCTTTCCCACAGCACATTACTGCCTCCTACTGGACGTCACTGCCACTAACTCCTTCGGCCCCATGTTCCCGTTGAATACTATTCAATTTACCGATATCTAGTATTAAAACATTTACATTTCTACTGTATAAGTGCAGTTATATATGGTTTTCCTTTAGATCTAAGGTAAAAGCTCCCAGTGCAGCCTCTTCACGGCAGCGGGCGGTTACCAAGGCGACAGAGACAAACAGGAGACAGACCACTGTCAACATCAGGACACACCAGCTCCATCAAGTCCCAAATCCACCTATAACTTACAAGCTTTACGGATATTGGACTTTTTTATTCTGTACTCGACATGTCGAGCATTGTTAATTCCCTCATGGCAAAGATGGACTGGGACGTGCGCTTTGCAATCCCCGACTGCACCGCCCAAAACAGAGCGTTGATAGAAGAGGTAAGAACAATGTGCCTGTAGCTATTGTTAAGTTTGTTTAGTGCATGTGACAGGTTTTCATGCAGCCTAGTTTTAATATTTACTTTGGTCACAGTACGTGTGGCAAATATTTTATAGTGTTTTACGTGAGAAGTGGTTTGTAAAGATGAGTAAAGTTTGTTTAGAAAAATGAAAATAAATTGTGAAGATTAAACTGCAGGAAAATGAGTTAAAGCTCAAAATAAATCCCTATAAAGTAATATAATAAATAAACAAAAAATATATTAAATTGTACATAAAAAACTTGTTCTAACACTTTAAATATTCATTTAACAATATAGAAAATATATTGTTGTCTTATATTTGTATGTGTGAAATCAGATGAGCCTTGGCCCTTGTTTACAGTTGCTACAGGTAACAGTAATTGAATTACCTCTACCTGTGTTGCCCATGTCTAACCAGGAAGTCCAATTAAATGCCAAACGTCTTTTTTATTTGTTTTAACAAAAATCTTGGATATAATTATGTTAACTGTTCAGTGAAATGAGTTGTCTAACCTGTCTAATACTCTTAAAGTTAATAATAGAAAATAAAAGTTTGGTTTAAATAAACTTTGAATTTCCGGGTGAAGTGAATTATAATTTAATAAAACACTTTTCCTTGACTAAAAGATTTTGGAAATGTTTACATCTGTAATTACTCGTTTGTACCATTTATTGATTTACAGCTTATCAATAAAGAAAAACAACTGTTGCAACTGGAGCAAAAACTCGAGAAAAAGAAAGATACAAAGCAGACACAGACTGGATACCTCAAAATCCTCAAACAGACACTGGAAAATACTGAGGTAAGAATGCAGTTCGTCAGTAAAACGTTGTGTCAACTTTCACAGAGATTTTTTCTTTTTTTTACTTTGATTCTTCGCTCTTCACAGGCTTTTTACAGAGCAATGGTGAGAGAAGAAGAGAAGGGAAAACACCTGACAGCCCTGGCAGAGAGAGAGGCCGGCCGACTGGCCCAGGAGTCCTCAAAGATGAACAATGAGCTCCGATTGTTGGATGACCGGAGCAACATGATGGAGGTCAGGAAGTTAAAAAACAAAACAAAAAAACACAAATAATATTGCTCACTGACACAGACTATGTTAATTCTGTCCAAAATATACAGAACCAGATATTCAAGATCAAACAGAAGCTGCAAGACTTTAAGAATCAAATGAACTGGGACCAGCAGACAATGGATGCCTTTCTAGAGGAGTCCGTGAGCAAAGACGAGGATACCATGGCTATTATTAAATACGCCCAACAGGACGAGCAGAAGATCAAGGTCCGTGCTTCATGCAGTCTCTCTTTGCTTTTAAAGATATATCACTTATAATTCATCACTGCTGTTTATTTCTGAAGTCACTTACTCTGGCCGTTGAGAAGAAGACTGTGGAGGCAAATGAAAAACGCAAAGTTCTGGAAAAAGAGTTAACAGAGACACTATCTACGCAGGTTTAAAAATACACCCGACATTGAAACAAAACAACTGTAATATTCACTCTGTGTCATTTAAACATTTCTGTCGCTTATAACAGATTGCCCTGGACAAAACCACAGACAATTTGCGTCAGGTTCATCAGGAAACACAGCAGCTCATTCAGCAGTGGGAATTCACCCTGAAGCAGATGAAGCAGAGAGACAATGAGATGCAGCACTATGCAATCGTAAGCCTCAGAGAATAAAGGACATTTGTGCAAATCTGGTAAACGATCTTGTGATGAGAATATTATAAAGTCGGTTGCACTTCTAAGATATGTGATCTAGATACTAGTGGTCAATTTGAGCTTATTGAGCCATTTCAGCGGCTTTGGGAATAAATGAGGAACTCAAAACAATATGTGCAACTGCAAGACGGTTGTAAGGCGTGCAAACAGGAACACGTGGGCCACATATTGTTATAATTGTTATAGAGCAATTTCAGGAATGCTTTCTGCATTCTTCCTATTTCACACTATATGAAATGTCTATGTATTTATTTGTATTATTATTATTGTTGTTGTTGATTTTATTGTTGTTATTATTAATATTATTTAGATCTAATGTGTTTTTTAAAAGTTTGTTGATTAATTTGAGCAGTATTTCCTTATCTATATTTTTTGTAAATATCTTGTAAATCCTGAATTGTCTTCAGTTAACACTTCACATATGCAATTAACTTTTACTTCATTTGTTTATGTGCTAGAAATTGTCAGAGATGAACCAGCAAGTCAGAGAAAGGAACAATGCTATTACAGAAAAGGAGCACTTGCTCAGATCCCAGCAGAACAACAACAGAGAGACTGAGAGGAAGGCGATGAGCGCCAACCAGCTCAGCATCAAACTGCAGCAGGAGCTGAAGGAGCAGGAGAGCAACTTCCACCGCCTCAAGGACGAGGTCAGTGGAAACATTTACATGGGCAGGAAAGTGTTCATGTGACATCACAACATTTATAACATCTCATAGTTTAAATTGAGCTGGAGAAGTGTCTCAGGTAGAATTATCTGATTAATTCATTAAATCTGTCAGATTAGAGATTTGTTGACCTGGTTTAGGGTTAATATCTCTGTGATTACTGGGCCGATCCTCATGAAACAAGAACTGACACAATGTTCAACGTTTTCTCAGTCAAAACAAAAGTGAAATTACTTTTACAATAGTGTCAGAAAGTGGTGTCATTATTCAACTCCAAAGATGTGTTTGCTGTCAGTGAAAAGGACTTTAAGCCATAAAATAGATTAATATGACAAGTTTGTGGACTCAATCCAAAACAAGTAAAGATATGGTTTGTAGATTTCTATTTTGATATTTCTTTGAAAAATACTGAATCTCCCATTGAGTTACATATAAGTCGAGGTGTGACTTTTGCAGCTAAGTGCGTGCAAGAACACTCTGGAGAGAACAACATCGGATGTGGATGCTGCTACGTCCCACATATCTCGACTGAAAAAAGAGATCTGTGACAAGGAAAAGAAGTGAGTGAAAACACAAACTTGTAAAAGTAAATCAGAGTGTAATAATATGGGCACTATTCAGTCATGTTGTTTTGTTTTAACTTTAATATTTGTAAAATTTTGTTAATTGGGTTGATGAAAAACAAGTATAATAATTTTATATATAATACATAATACCAATATATAAATAAAAAAATACATTAGGTAAATTCAAATCCTAGCAAGGACAGAAGGTCGTATGAATGAACTCCTCCATCATGAGCCACATTACATGAAATGGTCCATGAATGGATGAAATGTTTTTTAGACTGAAAACAGTCAGAGCCTACAACACTGCCCTGGAGGAGAAGCTCAGTGGAGTGACAGCAACAGCTCTGAGTGAAGAGGACAGGGCGTCTCAGATGGAGCGCTTTCTCCAGGACGAGGAGCAGACGATCAAGGTGAGCAACCCCAGAATCCAACCGAAACAAAGACATCCACTCATCAAATCACAGGCAAAGAATAATGCTGAAACCCTGTGACTGTCTTCAGGAGTTGGAAGTGCATCTGCGTGATCACAGGGAGCAGTTGTTTCGGTGCAAACAGCAGCTGCAGACTCTGAGGAGTGAAGAGAAAATGGCTCTTGTCCAAATATCCAGGAGCAAGTGCAACATGCTCTCTCTGGAAGATGAGCAAAAGAAAATTGAGAAGGATTTACTGTCACAGCAGATAACCATGAACAGACAGGCAAGTTTGTTTAAAAACGCAAACAAACAAACAAACAAACACCATTTCTCGAATGTTCTTAACCGTGTGTTTCCAGGAAGCTGAGATCACATCCCTCACAACCAAACTGGAGCGGCTGCAGAGGAGTGTGAACACAGAGGAGACGAAAATGCTTGATATGAAGATTTCAGAGCTGACAACGGCTCTGGAGCAGAAGAAGAAAGAAGCAGCTTTGCAGAGCAGCATGCTGAAGAAAGTAGAGGTCCGGCTGCCTCATGAAACTTGACTTTTAAACATGATTAAACTGGATTAAACATGCCGCCATGTTGTGTTTCAGGAGGACATCTGTAGCTTTAAAAAGAAACTGGATAAGTTTGAAACTCAGAGGAGGAATTTGGAGGATAAAGTTGAAGAGCTCGAGCTCCAGTGTAAGACCAACGAGAAGGAGCTCAAGTTACTGCGCTCACAAAAGCCGGTAAGAACCGTTCATGTCAGCAACTACAACAAGTTGAAATATAATCATAAACAGGCATGCAACATTACTTTTAATAATAATACAACAATGCCTTACACTTGGATTTGACTTTAACGCCTTGAAAAGCCTCTTGAAAAAATACATGTGTCCAATATAATGTTTTTTGGTCATTATGTTAAATAGCAATTAACATTTACAAATAAAATGTTATCTTTTGAATGGTCAACAGTTATTCTGACACTGAATGAGGCATTTTTAATGGAAAGCCGTGCAATGTGAGGCCACACCACATGAACTAGGACTGTGAGACTGTTCAAACCCATTGTTCACTAAATGTTATCAGACTTTCAACATCTGAGGATTAAGATCTGTCAATGGACTTTGAATGGAAAATAATTAATTTGAAACATTGTAATGTTTTTCAGGAAAACAGGATGGAGCACAAGATCCTGAAAATGGAGGTGAAGCGTAAGCGTGACCTGTTGTACAGTAACACAGACAGCGTGATGTCTCTGGAGAAACAGCGTCTGGAGTTTCAGAGGGTAATGAAGGAGCAAGAGGAAGAGATCCGTGTTTACAAAGAACTGCAGAGTCAAGAGCTCAAGGCCATCGAGCAGGAGAGGCTCAGGCTGAGGTAGACTGGGGTTCATGACACTACGTGGTAGACAAAAGCTCATGGATAAATGGAAACAATAATATTGCTCTTATGCCACAGTGTGGAGTTGAATGAGAAGTTGTCAAAGGTCGACTTGATGAAGAAACGCTTTGATGTTTTGACCATTTCAATGGCGGGTCCTGAGGGTGAGGAGCAGAAGTCCCAAGCTTACTACATCACAAAGGTGAGTCATCCTCATATCCTCAAACGCTTCATTACATTCATATTTTACATTAAAAAAGGGATCTGTTCAAACTATTTTATAAATGTATATTTCATTTTCAGGCTGCCCAAGAAAAGGAAGAGCTGAAGCGTAAAGGAAACAGCCTGGATACTAAAATTCATAAGATTGAACTTGAAAATCATGCACTAGAGAACACTATTTATATGTTCAACAATTCCAACTCATTATTTCGTGAATCCTTGAATAGAGTCAAAGAAGCCAGTATGTATAACAATGAAGAGCAAGCTCAGAGCTGCCGGTGACAATGTCATGCAGCGGTGTTATGTTCTGTTTCAGGCCCTGAGTTCCAGGAAAAGTTAAAGCTGGAGGAGCAGCTGAAGGCGGCAGAAGCCACACTGAGGTACAAGCAGATTCAAGTTCAGGAGCTGCAGCAGGATTTACAGGTACTGCCCTGTGTTTGTACCACTTCAGCCGACATGGGCCCAACAAACTAACCAATCATTAAATACAGTTCTAGTTTTGATATCGTCTACTGTTAGTGACATCACAGTCCTAGTCTGTGATTGTTTTTCACTGACAATAGCAATAAAACCGTTTCTAATTCAGACATTTCATTTCAAGGACATGAACAGAACCTTTGAGAATCTGCTGCAGGAAGAAAGCCTCGAGAAAGAAAAGAATGAGGACAAGCTTGTGCTTATGACTAAAATCAACAAAGAAGTGGTTTCTCAGCAAGAAAAGATTGACAGAGCAACAAAACAGGTCTGACACTTGAGTAGCATGAGAAAAATGCAGCACAACTGAGTCTCTACTACTATGAATCTATTGTACAACTCACTGACAACACGTGTTTATAAAATGTGTATGTACGACATTTGAGATCAAGATTCAGTCATTTGTAATGGTCAGTTATGGTCAGTTTGGAATGTGGTCCTCTGTTGAGACGGATCGATGTGAGGAAGAAATCTTGTTAAATGTTTTTGTAGTTTCGCCCTTATATGTCACTGACCCGCTGTTTGTCCTGCAGTGCTCAAAGTTGACAAGAGAGATCCGCTCAGCTAAACAAAGCAAGGGCGAGACTTTTGAAGAGAAGGACATCAGGCTCAAAGAACTGAAGGAATTCAACCGAAACATTGATAAGATGCTGATCGAAGCCATGGAGAAACAGCCCGAGCTCAGAGCAGCGCTGGCAATGTACTTTGAACAGGTGTGTTACTGTTTAATCCTAACATTTCAGAATATTGAGAATAAATGCCAAGCAGAATAAGTGTATTTTGTGATTTCCCGTCAGGCAAACTTGTCGTTGCCTTCTCCGGGCCCTTCGAGCGGCAGCAGCAGGAGCTCTGCGTCCAGGTCCAAGTCCAGCTCAGCCCGTAGCTCTGCGTCACTGAGGTCCGACTGGTCATCACCGTGTAGATGGCGTTTTATATTTTATGCTAGACAGAGAATGTGAAATTGTTCTCTTTGTTTTTCAGGGCTTCTGGGTCCTCCTCGGGCAGCAGCTCAAGGACCTTCGCTCTCCAGTCGCCCGCTCTGAGCACGGTAGAGCTGGGCCTCGATCTACCCGTCACGTCCCCTCCACCCGCCACCAACCGCAGCCTGAGCTCATCCAGTGGCAGCAGAAAGAAACCATAGAGTCGACACAATCATGTCTAAAGCACCTGGCTTTTTAAATTTACACTACTTACATTACTATAAACTACTTCAAGTCCATATGAAGTGAACATGTTTGTATGTAAAACCTTACTAAGAATGTTGCCTATTTTTCCCCCAATTTGACAATTTTTGGTGAAGTTTATAAAGTTACTTCCTGGTTGGGCATGTGCAGTAGTGTGACATAGTAGCTGTAATTCCACAATTGTTACCTAGCAACCATAAGAGTCAAAATTCACATAAATTACACAATACTAATGATTGACCAATAATCATACCTGTTACACCTTTATTTTGTTAAATGATGAATAAACTGTCAGAAAAATGTCTCCATTAAATGTCAATATGATCAATGACATCACAGCCTGTTTTAGAACTCAGCTCTACTTCCTGTCATTTTCAATTTTCATTTAAAATGTTTCTTCACAAACAACAACTTGTAAAACTATAATGAATATTTATCACAGTGACTATCCCACCAAACTAAGCCATAATTATAAAAAACACAAGATTATTATTAAACACAAGACAACTATTATTATTGCATTTTGTTTAATTGAGAGGACAGGATGCTCATGTTAGTGCAATGGTTATTTAACAAACTAAGCTAACCTCTATAAATAATTTAAACATTTTGTTACCCTATCTCCCCCTACCTACCTGTGTTGAGCCTTAATTATTAATCATCATGAAAAATGTATACACAAGTCATTGTCTCTTATCTGGTTTTCATTTTGATACAATCTTTGTGACACTTGAACATTGTCATGCAAAAGGGGAAACACCGTTGTGTGGCTCGTTCCTCATATGTCACACGACATATTTCCAAGTTGTGTCGTGTTTGTCCCGGGAATGACAGAGGTCTATTCTTAGATGGGCCACACCTCTGCACTGGAGCTGAACAAAGGTGGCCCGAAGTTCGATGTCTTTAGTCGAGTTTCATCGTCACGACAACATGCTGCTGCTCCTGCTCCTCGGCCTCTGCTTCACATCATGCCACGCTCAGACATGTAAGACAACCCAACTATCTCTCACTATAGAACATTCAAAAAAGACAAATATTCATCTGATTGAAATGATTGTTGTGGTACTAACGTGGTTGCAGTTTCATGGTGCAATAAAACATTAGGAGATGTAAATATAGTGTTTGATAATCCACAAGTTTTGAACCTCATTGATTCTGTTATGAATTGGACCCACAAACTCACTGGTCAGTTCTTCTGTTCATAACCAGTATGATAGACCATTTTACAGCACGTTTGGCCTATGTACAGAAGATAATTCATGTTAGTTCAATTGATTTGAAAAACTTGAACTTTGTAGCAGTCTTAATTTCATGAGGATAGACTCAGAGAGATGTTAACTATAAACTAGTTCTAAAGACAGTTTAAATGTGCACAAGACGTTCAGGTGGAAAGTCTCGTCGGTTTGACTGCCTGGAACCTTCAGCAGTTTGGTCAAAAACAAATCCATCATCAATTAATTCATCTTTATTGCCCCCCCAAAAAAGTGATGTTGGTCATGGAGATTGATAGTTTTAGACCCTCCAGCTCTGCCCTGTATCTCACCTACAGGCTCTTTACAATGTTGTAATGTCACGGGAACTCTACCTTTTGTTGTGTCCTTAGTGTCTTTTACGACGGAACAAGCGAATACAGAATCTCCATTTTCAGCAATTCAGCCGACACCCACAGAAATGAGCAGTAAGACCTTTCACCCAAACAAACAGCAACAATTATATATACAATATATTTTTACTAAATCTACAATGCATAATAAAACTGTTATCCAGATTCGTTTAAAAGTATTATGTTACAATGTCATTGTTTTTGATCTGTCTTCCTGGTACTAATTGTGTGTTGTAAAAACAACATTGCCGTCACAATATATATTTTTAGATTCAATAAATTGATGTTATTATTGTATTAACATTCAAAATCACCTGTAGATGTTTTTCTTGAGGAAAATCCATGTGTTTTTTCTATTTCACAGGTTTGGCCTTTCTTCAGACTCAGCTTGAGTCCATACTGATGCTGAACGAGTCCTCTCTAGATTTAGTTTTAGACAAGGTAATCAATTTTGTGTTTGAATTGACTGACAATGTACAAATATGATGCTCATTGACTTTAAGTGTATCTATTTTTTAGATTTCGTCGATCATTCTTAAGGCACAACCAGATGCTGTGTTTAAGTTAACTGTAAAGTCTTTCTCTGAAACCTGATGAAACGGACTTCTGCTTGTAAACTCTGAGATACTGAGCGGCCCAGTTAGGCCTCTTCCATATGGGAGAACCAACCAAAGTCATTCAACATTCAACATGAAGGTTGACTCAATTCAATGCAACTGGAACTTATGTAATTATTGCTTTTCAGGAAACCTGTTTATGTAGAATGAAGGCATTTAAGATTTTATAGAATTTCCTCTTGTGTACACACGAGTACAAATGTTTTTCACACTTTTAGTATCAGGTGGAAAAAAGCTCAGAGGTCAAATCTTTTTGAAGGCTTTCATTGAGAATTTTGAAATCCACAATTATGTATTTATTTTTTTCTTTGGAAATATTGTGGTTGATTCTTAATAATAAAGTGATAAAATAAAGACAGTTGTTTTTCTGGGATGTAATGTGTGTATTCTCATCTTTTAACTGTGATTCACCAGCCTTATTAAGGCCTACTACTGTATCTAACAAGCTCAATGTGCAGTCGAGTATTACAATTATCTTCTATGAAGTATACTGAGGATAATGTGGATGATGTTGATGCAGATGGTGACCAATGAAAAATACATTTAAACATTGTAACCATGGTCCAGTTGACGAGTCGTTGCTAATGCACAATGTTAAGATAAGATAAGATAAGATAAGATATTCCTTTATTGTCCCACATGGGGAAATTTCATTGGTGCAACGCAGGTAGATACAGAGGTAGATACAGAAGAACAGATCACTTATAGGAAGTATGAAAAACACTTTCAGTAGAAGATCTCCTATAAATAAATAAAAACTCCCATAGACAAATAAATAAATAAATAAATAAATACCATTGCATGTGATCCCGACAGTAATCGAAGTTATTTCCACATTCTTCCACTTAAGTATAAGAAGATTAACCAGTTTTTCTTTCATGGTAAATGTGCCAGGCATAAAGCCGCCTCTGTCTGAACATGTGTCACATGTCTGTGCACAAGGTGAGACAGACAGTGACCAAAGCATCAACAAAGTATGTGGAAATGTGGATGTTATCAAGTGGATCTTTAACATTGTGAGCTAGGGCTTTCACACATGCAAATATACATGCTTTTACCATCATACACAGACACAGACTTTTTTTTTAATGTATCCTTTATTCTGTTCTTTCACAGACACACACGGAATGTGTACTTAAGTTAAATCTAACTACTGTATGGAGGGGTTGGAAATTAACTGACAAAAGTACTCACTGCATCGCCTGCTCTGATTGGCTAGAGCTCCTGGAAAATGTGGATTATGGTTTAAAACAACTTAAGTTAGTGTTAAACTGTTAATTCATCAGGTTTTGTATAAAAGAGTGATCCAAATGCAACTAAAATGTCAGTAAAATGGTTAATACTTTGAGTTGTATTTTTTTATGCATACTTTTTTGGCAGTAATAATTGTACTTAAGTGCAGGTTTTGCCATTTTTTCAGATTTGAAAGCCTTTCGGTGAATACACTAGTACACATAGGCCTACTTGAATTTGTGTTGCGATCAATAAAGTATATCCATCTGTATACTGACACTGGATGAGTGTCTTGCCCACGAAACCGCAGGAATAGGACCAACAACCCACTGGCCAGTACTGTGACTAAAATACCAAACTACTTGACTTTCTTTCCCCCAGTTTTAGCTTCATTCTCATGTGTGAAAATCAATGTTGTGCCGACTATATTTTCCGCATGACCACTGCGTTTTTAAGCTCTGTAGAGGATGTTGGCCACATTTGGTACAAGTCTGCGTCCCACTATGGATCTCAGGCTACTCCTCATGTCTGCCGTTTTACTGGGGGCCACTCTCACCCTGTCTGTCACGGACCGACCGCCGCAGTGCAAAATCAAATGGTAAGTTGGTTATTTGGTACTTTGACTCAACATGCACATGAATGTTTCGATGGTATATGCACTTGTTTGAGATACTTCGTAAAGTGGACCTATGTGTTTCACTGCTGTCTGGCTTGAAATCTTGCAGTCATCACGGTCCTAAAAGAGCTGCATTAGACATGGTTTTGGACACACTCCTGTTGATTATACAAGAACCACAAGAATCACAAGTATCGCATTGGTCATATTTAGAGGCAGAATACATTTCTGGACATTCAAAAGTATTCTAACTATTAAAAGTAAAAATTGATTTTTACTTATTTTTTAAATATGGGCCTATATGTACATGATGTCACACATTATTAATCTAAAATGGCATCCTGAGAGCAAGGCAATGTAAGTGTAGTGTTTATAGATCTTTATTATCATGGCTCTTGGACAGGTCAAATATTTTAATAAAGCATAATTATTTGCTCACAATAATGAACATTTTTACAACTTTTTACATATTAGAAGTAGTGGGGCAGCGAAGTATGGACATGGGAGAATAGGGGGTTTATATACAATGTGATTAAATAAGATGACTAGATGAGGTGTGATTAAGTATTATTTATTTATTTATTTATGGAGCGAATAGGCCTATTTGTATTTTCCTATTCTAACTTGATGAGATAGTGTGATTAACGTCCGGCTGAATTGATCCTATACGTTTGAATTATCTTTTAAAGCTGTTATTTTCTGCAGGACATTTGGGATTTTGTGTGAGGATGTGTACAACAGGCTGGTGAGGCAGATCAAACTGTGGCAGATAAGTACGAGCTGCCTGTACAGCGGAGAGAAGTGCTCTTATGAGGTCAGATATCCCTTTACCTAAACTGTTGTCAAGTTATTTTAAGTGACGAGAGTTTGTACATGTTTCAGCTTGTGTCTACCTCGCCGTATCTGATCAAAGCCGCACACACGTCTCCCAAAACTAAGACCGTCAACGAACTGCAGTTTCTGTTTGAGCAGTCTGTGCTCTGCAAAGTGATGGCAAGTGGAAACATTGAAAATTGGAACTTGTTGAGACCTGCTTTGGGTATTTTTACATTTTGAAAACACATAGGCCTAATTTTAATTTTATATTTTTTAACCACAAAAGTCCCACTGAAATAATGTGTGTAATAATGCACATTCTATGACTTGAATAAAAGTTAAACATATGTTAGTTAAGTGGGCTACATAAAATATACACTAGCAATAATTCTTGGTGAATGCATATATCATATAACATTTTGAAGACAAATCAACACACAAACATATAAAATGGAGATGTTAAAACATACTCTATAACTCACAACAGTCTTCGGGAATGTGTTCCATTTTGTATATTTATTTATACTTATTTTCTATGTTATATTATAGTATTTTAATCCTACAGTGCTTCTGATGCTACTTCTTTGTGTCTTCAGGGTGATTCAACACTGGACTCATCAAAGGACCCAGAGGCCAATCGAACAAACTACTGCAGCCTGCAAAACCTCATGGATGGTATAATCTACTATTTTTCAATGAGAACTTTGCTATAACTTGATAATTGTGTTTAATACAGTGTATTTTTAACCTGCTCTCCCCATAGGCAGCGGTCTGATCAATGCAGAAGGATACACTAAGTTCAGCAACAAGTGGATCTGTCCCGGATTCGATATAGACAACTGTAGTTTATCGATCAGAATTGTTTAAATAAAATGTACCGGTACATTGTTTTTTTTGAAGTGATTCAAGAGTAATAAAGACGTTTTAAAAATGTTTTTGTAGTTTTAATATTTCTTAATTCTGTTGAATTGGATATGAATTGGAAATAAAAACATTTTCAAAAAGCTTATAAAAGTGCCTGTTAGATCCACGGGTTTATTTGATGTTAAATTAAATATCCCAAGTATAATACTTTCCATTTTATATGCAAATTAACTTGTCAAAGTGCTCCATCAAAAAATTCAAATAACATCAAATGAGGGCAAAAAAGTCAGCAAATTGTTCCTTGTATAAAGAAGAGTAAAATTGTACTTCTGTAAAGCAGATTTTTTTTTATGTCAGGGACCAGGTCTGCAAATTAGCAGATTTAATTAGCAGATTAGACAATGGATATGGCATTGGTTCATAAATGTAAATGTGACAATGCCCTCTATCCTTTCCCTTAAATAAACTACTGAAAAATAAATACCGGTAGATAAAAAAAGAAAGTAGAACTGCCCTGTTTTCAAAATATAGTGACAAGTGACAATGTGTACCTCAAAAGTTATGTTTTATACAAAGTGCAAAAGTCTTTGAAGTAAAAGTTACTTCCCACTCCTGTTCTGTGACAACAATATGAAACTGCACACCAACCACATTCTTTGCAATCTTATCACCTTTTTAACATACATAAAGGTGGAAAAACTAAATCACCCAGTTCATTCAATTTAAAAGATTCCTAGAAAAGTGCAAGTCATTTCCTGAAGAGACACTTGAGACGGCTCTTTTTAAAACTTGGCAGTTCCCATGGTTCAGCATGACCTTGGTCTCTGTAGGAAAGCAGATCCTGTTCCTTTCAAGATGAAAATGTCACCGTTCAGTTTGTTTTAGCTTCTGTCTCAAAGTCAAACTCGGTGGGACAGCAGTACAGCAGCACCTGGGTGAATTTAGTGGCCTGGTCTGTGGGGGAAAAGAGAGAAAACACGTGACAATTTTGTTCAACATAAAGACTGTGGGAGGATCATGTAAAACCAGTTCAGGTGAAAGAAGCCCATCCTAATCTAAAAGCACCTACCTACCTATTGTGCTGTATATTATAATTATTAACACTATTTAGTAAACAGGTTGACTAGAGAAGTGGTTGAATAACTCACCGTTTAGTTTGTGTATACATTTTGGCCTCTTCTCTTTGGGAAGGTAAATAGCCACATAATAGACAGGAACTCCAGACAGAGCAATGCCAATTCCAATGAGGGAGTTGATCGTGTCCCAATAGAGCGGGACGATGACCAGAAACAGGCTACAGAGGCAGTAGACGAACGGGAAAAACAGACTCAGCTGCAAACAGATGGTAAGCTACTGTTAGTTAAATCTTACTGAGCTCAAAGTCTCAATCCTATTCTACAAATGCTCAGAAATGATCACGACATGGTTTAAATGCCCACGACTCACGGCCTGTACGGTAATTAAAAAACATAATTGCACAGTACCTTGACGGGTCGGTGTCTGTCAGGCTGTGTGAAGCGAAGGTAGATGAGACCGGCCACTGACAGTCCCACGTAAAGCCAGTAACTGAAGCTGAAGTAGTTTATGAGCTGGAACACGTCCTCCACACAGAGAAAGATCAGGCCCATCACACACTACACAGTGATTGACACATGTGGCATAACTATTAACATTATACTGTTTTTACCAACAAGAAAAATGCAAGACAGATCGATCATTTTGGCTACTAATACATTCAGTCACACCATGCACCTTGGCTAGTTGAGTTTTATGCTTAGTTCTTCAAACCCTGACATATTCTAATATCATGGAGGCCAGGCTTTGTTTTTGTTAGTCATGCCAAACTGTTACCTAGCAACACCTCTGTAAACAAGTGAAACATTTTTATAACACACACAAAAGTTATCGTTTGACATATAAGAATAAGTGGCAAAACCTTTCATTTGTTAAACGGATGTCAGAAAACTGGGATTTTACCATAAACTATACACAAAAAGGTATAACTACCATAACTAGTTATTAAAACCCTAAATACAAAAAATAAAGTAAAAAAAAGTTAAATTAGAATTAAAACAAATAATAATCAAGCCCTGACTTCTACTATTATTGTGATTTTTGTAGATTTTTTTATAACCTTCCGGATGCATCAGTCACATATTAATGACAAGAGTATATCAGAATCAGAATTACTTTTGTTCATCCTTCAGACATGCAACTGACCAGCAGGAGAAATAAAGTGATCAGGAAAATAAACAAAAAATTAAATATCAATGACAATAAGAGTGAAATACTATAAAAAAGTCCTTTTAACAGCTAAAACCACCATATGGACAACAAGGGTAAGAATGAGCTGTCTGTAAACAATCACTAAGACAAATACTTACATTAAAGAGCAGTGCAGGAATGGGAGTGAAGCGCTCGACATGAATCAGACTCAGACTGTTTGGCAGGTGGCCCTCTCTGGCTCCAACAAAAAACAACCTGCAGCCAAAATAAACAAATGGGTCAGTGACAACAATTTTAAAAGAGCTCAATTGAAATAGTACAGCGCTTCCTGTTTACCGAGATGCTGCAATGATAGATGCGTTGAGTCCTCCATAACAGGACATAGCCACAGAGATTGGAATGATCCACTTAAACGGGCCCAGGACAGCGTTCCCAAATGTCTGTGTGATCAACGTCAAAAGTCATTACCGTATTTTCTGGACTACACGTCGCACCTTTTTTCATAGTTTTTGCCGGGGTGCGACTTATACTTATATTTATACTTATATACCGGAGCGACTTATATGTGATATTGTTTCTTATTTTCACACTTATATATATGCTTTTTTTTCTTATCTATTGTACATATTTTGGCTGGTGCAACTTATAGTCTGGAAAATACGGTATTTCCAAGTTGTTTTCGCCTCAAAGTGTAGCTGTCATGGCACAACAATGTTTTATTTAGTGTCAAGTGAATTGTGCTGAATAAAAGTGTGTGGTAATGGCCTCTTTAAGACTACTTTACAGTTAAAGTGCTCTGTCTATTTATCGTTTTAAATACGGTACATACAATTTCATGCTTTCCCACTATTCCTATAACAAAACTTCAAAATAAAAAGTTAAATTTAGTTACTACACTATCTTTTTAAAAATTACTTACTGGAGTAATCTTTATTTGATCCAAAACTTGAAAACATAAACATCTACCCCTAAATCAATCTGACTGATCTTACCACAGCCACAGCGTCACTGGCGAGCAGAGAGGGCATGTCCAAAACCACGTAGTACGCCACATTGGTCAACAGGTAAATAACGGTCACTATCGGCATGGAGACGGCAATGGCCAAGGGTAGATTTCTGCAAAGAGATGACACATAGTTGAATTGCATCTGTGTGTGCGTTTTAGTTTCTTATTTTTTGAACCTTATCAGTGATGTTCTAATTATTAACCTTGGTCAACAGTGACTTTATACCTCTCTGGGTTTTGTATCTCTTCCGTGACAAAGTTGAGTGTGTCCCATCCCGAGAAGGAGAAGAGAGCCGAGTACAAGGCAAGCGCTACCGCCCCAGGGTCAGTGGTCGAGTCTTCAAATGGTCTGTCAAAGCTCTTCATTTCACCTGTTAAGTTAGGCTTTATTTACACTGTTAAGTTCCAGACATTTCAAGCCTACATGAAAACTCACGCGTGAACATTGCCAAGAGTCCTACCACAATGATGAGAAGAAGGGCCAGCAGTTTTGTGTAAGTGAAGACATCCTGAACCAGGGTACCCCACTTTACATAGGCACAGTTAATGAAAATAAGCATGCCTGCCAAAAACAAACACAATAACACTACTTAATGTACTTAATATTGTAATTTTGTAGAGGTGAATGGTATTAAATTACCCACAAATGTGCAGAAATATGGTCCTGGTTTGAAATATTACAACATAAATGTGTTATATTTTTATTCAGCTCTTTTGGCAGGGTTTCTATATACTCAGCACACACAATATAATGTATACTTTGATAAATTGCCCACCGTGTTTTATATACACTCATGCCAAAGGTCTGCTTGCTCTTTCACCTAAATACCATCTCAACTTCTGCCACACAAAGCCGACATGTAGTGACCTATAAAGCATAACTAGTGTCACATTCTTCCACTTCTAGCACAGTGTGATGGATAGAAACATACTAATATAAAAGCACTGTTGGAGTTCAAACTGAAGCTTTACAGGGATTTTTACATGGTGAGCTGTACAAGGTGAGTTCAAAGCTAAGAGTAAGTTTGTTAATGATTATATAATGGTGAAGGTAAGCGCTTCTGCCTATGTTAGGAAAGGAATGGCAAAATTCCCAGGCTTTTTGTGTCAAAAGGGCCCTTCAGTGTTTGGATTACATCATAATACTTTGCATAGTTTGTAAATGTGTAATGCCAGCGTTTCTTACAGAGGCAGGCAGCAGCGATGAGGCGCACACCATCGTATGGGGGCTGACAGGTTGGGTAGAAGGCCTCCACCAGATAGTTTGCAAAGGTGATGGAGATGATGGCTTGACTGGCCGGCTCCACCAGGAGAATAGACGTCCAGAGACGAATAAAGGCCAGAAACCCACCAAAGGACTCCAGGATGTAGGCATAAGAGGCTCCAGATTTAGTGATAGTGGTGCCGAGCTCTGCGTAACATAGTGCCCCAAACACAGAAAAGAGCCCCCCCAGCGCCCAGATGAGCAGAGACAGCCCGTAGGAGCCGCTATAGAGTAAGACTCCCTTTGGAGACACAAAAATCCCAGAGCCAATCATGTTGCCAACAATAAGACAGATCCCATTGATGAGCGTGATCTCCCTCTTCAGCTGCATTTTCTCCTGTTTGGGCGCCTTCAGGTCCTCGTCTGATGGAATCCGTGATCGAGGACAAATGGTTTGAGACACCACCTCCATAGTGTGCCGCAGATCAGTCATCTCCAATGAGCTGCTGAAAAATAAACACGACGCAAAAAAAGAACTATAGAAATTCAAGGCAATCGCCAATGTTGACAGCGCTTTCCCAGAGCTCAATAAAGTCGCGACAGCTGCTGGAGATTAACAGTTTCAGTTAGCAGCACTCTCACCGGTTTGAAAAGCAGATTCAAGAGAGTCTCAGGCCGGGGCTTCTTCTGGACCAGGTTTGGAGATAGGTTACATCGGAGAGGCAGCAACAGGTCTGGAGATGTTGCAATGGGCACACAATCCAAGAATGACCACCACTAGTGTTTTTCTCAGTCTGGGACAACCACACTCTCGTGTTCCGCGCTGGGCTATTTTGAGAGACATGCAGCCGTTGCATTAGCCCCCAGAGAGCACTCAGAAAGTGGCTTCTCCTGGGTCAACATTTACATCACAAGAGAATCAAGAGAATACACTTCACAAAATGACAATGACATGGTAAATATTTGTGGCAAAAAAAACACAGCCGAAATAAAAAAAGTTACTTTTAGTTTTTATTGCCCAAGAAGGTGTAAGAGGAAGGTTCTACTTTCCAAAAGCTACATATGAACTTACTGAAATAACTACTTGACATTGTATTACTTAGGGAATTTTACAAAAAAGAATGGCCATAAACAATAATCATATGTATAAAAGGGCAACCCTAGTCTACAATACAAATATGAGACATTTTGTTACAGGATTCAAGGCTCAGTTCGGTTGAGTTATATTCAATGTTGAGTATTAAAACACCGATTGAGGCACAGTTACTGAGCAAAAGGCAGTTTTCATCCAGAGAAATGGAAGCATACATTTTGCATTCAAGTTTAAAAGTGCCACATCTACTGTAATTTCTTAACATTCACTGATGAAATATTAGCAAAGACATTATTAGCACATCCTCCCCATGAGTGACACTAAACATATGTTATCTAGAAGCTATAAACACATTATTGCATTAATTAAAATTATATTAATTTTATTTGGCACAGACTGTAAATAAATAGTATATTTTTTTATTCACAAACTACACTATTATAAAATAGTGTTTCTTCAAACCAGCCAGATCCATTCACAAAACCAAAAGTAAAACTAATCTATAATGAACCGAGCTCTGGAAGCTGTTCACGGTTCAACTTATTGTTTACTTTTGGAAGTGTCATTCTACTGCAGTTTTAGTGCAAATTAATATACAAAGAATTAGAAGGATAAATCTGCAGAAAATGGTGTGTGATAATAGTATATGTCTAAAATCAAAACTGAAACTCAAGAGTCAAGTTCCAAAATGATATTATGCATATTGTAGTACGCTCAAACGATATCATTCTGACCTGACATTTTCAGCTTTTAACCATTGTATAGATTTTGTTTCATTTACACATTTGTGAGTAATTCTCCCCAAAAAGTACATTTAAAAGCTGTAATTATAAATAACATAAAAAGAGTACAAAAGAAGGAAATACTGGTATAGTAGATGACACAAATGCCACTTATCCGTTTTGGTTAGGCAGAAACATGTGCGAGTAGAGAGTGTAAAGTTGGTCAGTGTCTGTGGCTACTACGTGTTCCTGGACATGGAGTCACTGGCACTGGGTCCAGCGGGCGAAAAAGAGGCAATTTCAGGTGGATACGGCTTCAGGCCCATTTGCTTGTTGAAATACAGCTTGGATACAACAATGCGGCAGAAGTCTTCATTGTGTCTGTGACAGTTGTCCAGAAGCTTGCGAACCTTGGCAGTTCTTGTCAGTTGGTTCACAACCAGTTCATAGTCCTCCTGCATAATCAAATCCTGAGCTATGAAGGTATCCAGAGTCTGGTACAGACACGCATCAGTCATTTGCAATACAATTTCCTCCCGACGAGTAGCAATCCAATCTTCCATTGGGCCTCGTAAAGGTGGCGACTGCCGTGGCGGGGAACAACACTCTGAAATAGATCAGAATTTTAAAATGACACAACATTACAAAGATGGTCATTTAGATATTCCTTAAGATGTCGGTTACCTGGCATCTGTGGCTTGAGTATAGTGTTGTCCGGTTTAGTTGAACACTCAGAGGTAGCACCATTAACAGGAATGTTGAACTTCTGCTCGGGGCTCTGTCGTCCGTTCAGGTTATTGGTGGAAGGGTCGAAGGACTTCAGCGATCCAGGCAGGTCTGGGGGAATGAAGGAGGGTGGCAAGCCTTAAACAAAAGAAATAAAAGTATTCACATATTATTACTCTGCATTACTGAGATTAAGTCTGTCATTTTAATGAGTATGCTTGTGTTACCTTCAGGAAGCTTGCTGGTGAGAATATGTGGTAAAGACAGTTCAGTCTCTGGTGAGGAGCAAGACCCTGAGCCAGAGGGGGGTCTTTCCTGTGGATTAACGGATGACCACAGATGATTAAAACTATCATAGATAAAAAATAATAATTGCCACTTGAAAGTGAATTTACCATGGGGTTGTGTCTACATCTCATGTCCTCATCACTCCTCTTTGGACAGGAAATTGGTGGAGAAGTAGAACAACACTCTGCCCTCCTCTATAAAAACAGAAAAATCCATTATTTTGAAAAAAAGATTACAAGCATAAACACAATATAGATTGTTTAACATAAAACTAGTATTAGTTGGAATGCACAATAATCCGTCACAAATAATTGGCAACAATAGCAATTACGACCTCATACGACAAATCAGATCATGTACATTCCTGGAGATAATAATGACCATTGACCAATATTAGTGAGACCAAGCTGTTTAGGTCTTGGTGGTTCAATGCGGTACAAGAAGATGATTTGTTAAGATGCGTTTTTACTGACCTTTGACCTTTTGAGATCCAGTACTGCCTCCAGGAAGTCAATGTCATCAAAGCTCCGAAGCATTGGCTCCAGCTCAACCAAACATTCTGAGGGAGGAAAACGGAGTGAAACAATGTTATAGCCTATCGAGGTTTACCACTCTTCTTAGTTTTATGGACTCACTGAGAAAAGTCGGACGTTCATCAGGGTTCGCAGACCAGCCGCTGGTTATTAAATTGAGCAGTACTTCTTTGTTAGGAATGTGGGCAGGAAGACTGTCTAAGCTTGTGTCAGGACGAGTACCGTGGATCACACTGAACATTATCTGCATGGGATTGTTCATCTCTAAAACACAAACATATAGTTTAAAATGGCTCCATTAAAGTCATGCAAGTTACACAAATTAATATACTTACCATCATAAGGGATCTGCCTGGACAGTACCTCCCACATAATGATTGCATAGCTGAAAAGTCAAAAATCGAAATTGAAGTTTAGTTTTGCTTTCTCCCTGGTTTTCCCCTAAAAGCCAGAGGGACTTTTACAACTTGCCCTCCCTTTTACAAACTGGAAATTCTACTTGGAGGAAGTGACTCATCCAATTTGGCAAGAACTGTATTACGTATTTATCTTTAAGCATTACCAGAAATAGACTAGATAAGACATCGCACTTCCTTATTTTTTTATTTCGTAGGGTGTTCTAACAAAATGGTGTATCCCCGAGATCAGTCAGTCTAGTTTCCATTCATTTCAGTTAAATCAAACATATATCTACTGTATGAAATAAATAAACTACTTAAAATCCAAGAAGGGCAGCTAAGGTCTAACCTGTACATGTCGTGTTTAACATCAGCACGCCGACTCCTGTTGTTGGCCGAGGGGTCGTACTTCTCTGGGGGCATGTAAATCACCGTGCCTCCCATTTCTGTGGGTTTGGATCCAGAGGCTTTGCTAAGTGATAAATGTCGCCATTTTGAAAGACCAAAGTCAGCAATCTGGAAAGAGGAAGTGTAAAAGTGAAACTCTAGTTTAAACATGCCTCATGTTCATTCATTGTCCTTAAAATTACTGACTTTGACATGATATTCTCCATCCAACAGAATGTTTTGTGTCTTGAGGTCCTGATGTAAAAGGGGAGGGTTCATGTGGTGAAGGTAATTCACTCCAAGAGCGATTTCATACAGGATCCTCAGTCTTAACGGCCAGGCTAGTTCAGGGTACATGTCCGTCTGAGTGAGAAAAACAAACATTAATTTTAGTTAACATAATATTAACACAAAGTCGGGAAAAGGCCAAAGCTTAAATTTGCTGTCACATGTACAGAACATAAAAACAACCAACTTCTCTGTCTGCAGTTTTGAGTTTCAACAAAGAAGATAATGTTGAGGCAAAATAAAGGACACAACAGCAACATATAACTTCACTTATAGAGTACATTGGATGATTTTTTTTTTTTTTACAAAGCTTGTGTCAACATTTAATCATTATTATCACAGACACATATTTGTGTTGCTTATTAGGATTAAAAATACCTCATGGAGAAGCAAATCCAAGGATCCATTGCTCATGAACTCGGTGACAATGCAGAAGAACTCAGGCTCGTTGCAGACACCAAAAATCTGTATTATGTAGTTAAACCTGGCCTTGTGGAGCACCTCAGCTTCCTTCAGTAAACTGTTCCTCTCTCTGAAACACAACAACACAGCACATGATCGTTCGGTATTTGTGGCACATGTACAACAACCGCATGCATGGTTTTAACACTTGTTTTTGACAGGACACCACTGCACACGCATCAGAGGAGGACCACGCACTTCTCTCCAAACGGGGAGTCCAGCTTGAGGCACTTGATGGCCACCGTAGTCCTCCAGTCCGAGTGCTGAGCCTTGAACACGGTGCCGAAGCCGCCTCTGCTCAGGTAGTACAGGTCCGTCAGCTTCTGGTACGGGATCACCGGCAAAGTGCTCACCAGACTGCCCAGATTCACACAGCCCGTGCCCGTCTGCAGCTCCATGGCGAGTTGTGGACTTCTCACTGGTGCCTGTCCGGTCTGTGGGTTCATCATCTACTGTATATGACCCTGAAAGCAGAACTGCCCCTTTCGCCAAACAATGAGGAAGAAGAGGAAGCGCTGCTCCTCCATTCACCACACGCTACACGCTGCTGTTTGCTAACACGCGACAGGCTAACGCTGCGCGAGAGGGAGAGGAGACGCCCGCGCATGAAACTCCGCCAAACACATCGACCGAATGTATTATTGCGTACGAAAGACTATGATGTAAAAGTGCAATTGTTGTTTATTTCGTGACAGCGGATCAAACAGAGTAAGGAACAGCGCGGCGGAGCAGGTGGGTTTGGAAACAAGTTCACAACTGTAAGATTTTAGAGACTTAATGGTTTTAACCTAACTAATGTAATCATTATGGGCACTATATTGTCCTTTTTTAACATTTGTGGCTTGAAAGGTAATTCACTACATCGGGAAAGTACAAATTAATAGTTTGATTGAGAACATACTGTATGTTTATAAATAGTTTTTGATTGTGCTTTTACAATCTGATAATTCCCAGAGATAAAAGTGACCGTGAACGTGACATTATCGTTGTGGTCACATGGTTGGCTGACGTTTCCCACTGTGGAGTTTCCCACTGTCAAACGTAGGTCAGCTTCTTGATGCTGAACTCAAAAGTCTAAATACAGGACAAACTTTAGGTATGAGCTCATGGAAAAGTATACCCTACAATGCATTAAACTAAGAAAAGGTTTAATCATTTTTATCTTCAGATTAGTTTAATCAAGATTAAACTAATCTGAAGATAAAAATGATTAAACCTTTTTTTTGGTATTGGTTTATTTATTTTAATTGTAGCCACTTGAGTTTGAGATGACTTTCAAGACAGGTGAGATAAATTTAGGCTAAATAGTTTAAGCAAGTAGCCATATTGTAGGCCTACTTGCTTCTTGCTTGTTCCACATCTTTAATTTTATATCAGTAATATATGCTATCATGTAGCAAATTGTGAACACTGATTGATGACCATAACCTTTTCTGTACTTCAGGCTCACGCAATGTATAGGCTGTTAAAACAATGATTGCCCTTTACCCATGTTTTAAGATATTTTATAGTATACTACAGTTATAATTATCCTTATGGTCATTTTTTTTTTCTTCTAAAAGAACAATACATTCATTCTCAGGACACTGGCTGGTTATTTTTTTACATAGTGTTTTTATTTTTAGAATGAAATAAAGTCTAGAATTGTGTTGTAATGGGAAACTTACAAGAAGGTGTGGTTAAATCCCTTACTAGTGCTGTCCTGCATGAACACACTTAAGTGTTTTTGATGAGGTTGCAAAACTTGCCCCATAAGAACCTGTGCTTACAACACAACTGCACAAGTTACAGGATCATGGTGTCCCCCTGTGTTCCTGTCCCTTTCCCCGGCAGTTGGATCAAAAATAAGTGGACTGCCTCTAAAAATGAAGTCCCTTCGCCGTGGGTAAAAGGTGGTGAGTGTCCAGTAGAGGAGGGCAGCACGTGTGTGGAGCACAGTTCATCTTCAGTGCTGCAAACAGAGAGTGAAGGATGGACCTCAACTTTACTGGGCTACAAGATCCTGGATAAGAGGGCCAAGTTTACGGTACTTAAACAATCTGCTGTATTCTAACGATAATTGGATATTATTTATACGATAACAATGAAACTCTGTTAGTTACAACACTATTCATGTGTATTTTGAGTTATAGGTTTATAAGATTTTGGTAAGTGACATTAAAGGAAATTGGGTCATTTTCAGAAGATACACAGATTTCTACAAACTCAACAAAAAGGTAAATTATTATGAATTCACATTAAATACAGTATGTAACAAGTCTCTGAGTCAAATTGTATGTTCTTATTGCAGCTTAAAGAATTGTTCCCCTGCATTTCTTTGCCCTTTCCTTCAAAATGCAGGTTTAAAAATACATTTGAGGAGGATTTTCTAAAATTAAGACAAACTCACCTTCAACTATTTCTAGAAAATGTGACACTGCACAAAGATATGTATCATTGGTGAGTGTTGAGGCAGTCTGCTGAAGATGGACTTTGTTTTATGAGGTTTTATATGTTTTTCAGTGATGCAGTGAGGTACTTCCTGCGTTTGGTCAACTCTACAGATCTATTTGAAAGTCTCGATCAAAGTCGGGTGAGCTCACTTCTCTCTGTAAAAAACAAACAAACAAACCGAAATAGCAGCTGTCAGTAACTGGTTCATGTTTCGGGATCAGTCCTTTTGTGAGTCACTGGAGGAGATGAACCATCGCCTCCAGAGGGCGCTGAGAGACAAACAGAGAGAGTTGGAGCGTTTGAAGGACGTTTTGGAGAAGAGACAAAAACATTTGGACCACCTGACGAAGAATGTCAAGTAATATATGAGTATGTACGTTTTATTTATTTTTATTTTTTACACTTTGCTCCCATTGTGAAACACACACTATGATGTGTACGCAGATGCAGCGATGTCTAAATAACAAGGTATAAAAATATCACATTGATAAGAATAGTTTTGAGGTCTTTTTCTAAAGCCAGTAGGTGTCAGTGTGGCTACTCTTCCCCTGAATAAAGGAGGAACTCTTTGTTCTGTTTTCAGTGCACACTTGGGCGCAGTGATTTGGGGCAAGAGATGTTTTTCTTCAATGAAGGCCGCTATGGGATTAATAAATTATATTTTCTGTGTGAATCTGTTATCACAGCTTCTTATGGACATAAAACACATTCATTTGGGTGTGTCAATGTCTGAATAAGGATGTTTCACCAACTAAAAATGTTTTCAATATGCACTTCACATAATACATATGAGCACCCCTTGTAGAGTGAATCCATGTGGAAGAAATATGAGAAAGAGATTAGAGGCATTATGTCCGATGTACAATATGAATACAATTATAAAATACATTCACAAGGCTTCTCCAACACAATCGCTTTCTGTGATCACTGATGAAATGTAGTTCTCACGACAAGGCAATAGAAGAAGTCCAGACATGCATTAGCTGCATGATATTGGCTTTTATGAAACGTCATTCAATTGAATAAGGGACAGAATAGTTTCTTCCAGTGCTCATAAAAAGGTGAGGTCATCTGCAAATGTATTAAAAGGCACTGACTCTTGCATGATTTGGCAAATTGTGAACTGTAAATCTCTGTTGTTGTTGTTGTTGTTGTTGTTTTCATTGTATGTATGTTTCACTCAAGCCGCGTATCATGTATGTCATGTAGTGTCCGTGTGAGCGAATAATGACTATGATTATGACTCTTTCGTTTGGCCTATGTTGAAGCATATGTATTCTAATCTAAAATATGTACTGTTTTTATTTCACACTGAGCATGTTTCTTAATGGCAGAAACGATGGCGTTGCTATGGCAGCCGATTTACATCCTTCGTTGTTCTCGTGGGCGGCGCAACAAGCTCGCGGGTCAACTGTGGAGTAGTTTATAAAAAGGTCTTCACAGAGCCTAAACCACATGAAAACACACCAGGTGAATCACGGAGCTGGTGCAGGGTTTATTACGTGGAGAATCCAGTCATCGGCCCAAGATCCGCACCACACCTCGTGTCTGAGCTTCAGAGTCCCTCATCGCGATGAGGAACGTAGCAGGAAAACACTTGTGCTTTTTATTGCTCGCCTTCCCTTTGGCCTTTGCAGAGTACACGAAGAAAGACACCAGGACGACTGAAAACGACACGGGTGAGTCTTTTTAGTGTGTGCGTGCGCGTGTATATATATGTATCGCTATATATATTGCTCCTAATATGCATGAATCATAGTCTCTTCTCCATGGTGTTACTGTATGATGGAGCAGATTAAAGCACTTTGGAGCCATACCCGCTTGTCAATGTCCAATCTCGTCAGTTCTCGGAAGCTAAGCAAGACTAGACTTGGGGGACCGCTGGGAAAAAAACAAACAAACAAAAAACTTACACTACAGTGGAGCACCTGTGTCTGTAGTGTAATTTCTTGTGTCCAAGAGACTTCAACCATTTTGCCTAGCATTAAATGTGCAGTGAGCAGGAGGGGCTCATGGTGTAGAGTGGCAGACTCTTCAGTCAGTCTGCCCCAGGGCAGCTGTGGCAACTGTTGTGACTTACGAGTGTGGAGTGAATAAAGCACCTTGGTGTGTCTTGAGACATGGAGGTCTCATCGGTGGACATTCTGATCTGTGTTGGAAAGAATATCGCTATAAGCCTGACAATTGTCAGCAAATAGTTGCCTGACCAGCCATTCTCAACACGTTTTGACAGACTACTGGAACAGAATGTGGAAGGGACTGGCTGGTCAGGTAAAGCAAATAGGTGGATGGTCGTACTTTGGCTTATGTGTAAAAGAAGGTTGTTTAAAACAACAATGACTCTATTATTGTACCTTGTGTCACACAAGAGTCCATCTCTGTTGTTTCTGTTATCTCTGAGGTAATTCCGTCTAAGACCAACATAAGACAAGAGAATAGTGCGGGACAATGTTAAAAGAATGAGAGAATCCAAAACTGCAATCTCTTACTTATTGAAAGCTGTGTCAGGATGTTGTGCCTATCTGGGCATTTTAAGATGTGTTTGCATATTATATGTTAAAAGTCCCCCGGGAAAGTACTACACATCCCACAATGCAACAGGGTTCATTGTAGTTCCTTAAGGCCCGTATGCCGTGTGTTTTTCCATTACTGGTTTTGCCATCACTGTGTGAGGAGCAGAGCCCAGATAACCACACACACACACACACACACACCCTCGCACCTTTCCTCTCAACCCATCTGTATATAGACCTCCTCCTCCCAATGTTTGATCCCCTCAATAAATGTTCAAAGTGTGAACTGGAGTTGTCTGTTCCTTCTGACCGAGGAAGACTCAGCTGAAGATTTATCAATAATCAGTGCATACCGGACGCACATAGTATCGCACATTATATATAGTTTAAAGTTAGAGGAAACACAAAATAATTATTTCATTACTGTGTGAATATGCTTTGGATTCTAGAAGGAACATGATCACATAGATAAGATCTAAATATCTACTGTAGTAGAGGCTCAAATAAAAACAAACCTTTTGTAGTGGGATGGACACAGTTGTCACTGGCTGCCTTGTGTCTGGTAAAAATCACCATCACCATCACCATGCTGTGCCTAAACATTACAACTAAAATTACAAATTAGGGAGGGACTCAACACCGAATGAAGAAAAGAGAATGCATCTTAAGCACATGCTTGGTTATAAGCACTATCATCACAAATAAGATCCCGTTTGGGGAAATGTGTGCATTACAGGTGAGAGACGTGTTTTGAGGGCAGAGTCACGGCTTTGGCCTCTATATGTGCACCTCTGTTGCCCAACGGACAGGGCCTACACAGAGTAGCAGCCCTGTAATGGGTTTCATGTCCAGGGTTTCAAGACACTATTTTGCACGACCCGTAAGTTGTACCTTAAACCTCCATTTATGTTTAAAATCTCTTTTTTAACAAAAATGCACTTAGATTAGAGCTCAAGCCGGGGACCCACAGGCTGAGAGAGCATTCCGGACGTGTTTTCCCTCTTTCCTCTTGGGCTCTGAGCTGATGGGCACCTCTTGGGCTCTGAGCTGGTGGGCACCTCTTGGGCTCTGAGCTGGTGGGCACCTCTTGCCCTCTGAGCTGGTGGGCACCTCTTGGGCTCTGAGCTGATGGGCACCTCTTGGGCTTTGAGCTGGTGGGCACCTCTTGGGCTCTGAGCTGGTGGGCACCTCTTGGGCTCTGAGCTGGTGGGCACCTCTTGGGCTCTGAGCTGGTGGGCACCTCTTGGGCTCTGAGCTGGTGGGAACCTCTTGGGCTCTGAGCTGGTGGGCACCTCTTGGGCTCTGAGCTGGTGGGCACCTCTTGGGCTCTGAGCTGGTGGGCACCTCTTGGGCTCTGAGCTGGTGGGCACCTCTTGGGCTCTGAGCTGGTGGGCACCTCTTGGGCTCTGAGCTGGTGGGCACCTCTTGGGCTCTGAGCTGGTGGGCACCTCTTGGGCTCTGTGTTGTAATGTTCTGATCATTCCCAGCTTGTGCTGTAGTGGGTGGTCAGAGCCAAAGAGCAGGTCTGATCCCTGTGAGTAGGTTTCCTATACTTCTATTTGGAACTTCCCGTCCTCTCCTCTGATAATGGAACAATCAGGAAAGGCCAAACGGTTCTCCTCAGCGTCTTCTCTTGTAAACCTGATAGTCAGGTCCACAGCATTGATGTGCTCTGAGAAGGATTCCAGCTCTTGTTTCTTGATTGTCACAATGTGTCATCCACGTTTGATTTTATTGTTACTGTTGATTCTTAAAATAATTCAGCCTCTCTATATAGCAAACCCAGTCTAGTTTAATAGGCTTTTTACATAAATTTCACCTGGACTTTTTGGAAAAAAAACGTGATAGTGAGACTGGCCAAACTACTTAAATGGGCTTTGACATCAGAGATTTATTACAAGACTAAGTAAGACTATTTATTATTTATTCAGTATTTATTAAGTAGGTTAATTTACCTAAGAAAGTACACATTTTATGTATTTCTTTTTTCAGATATAGATAACAAAGTTCTTAATTAAAAAACACAGTGTTACTGAACCAGATGCTTTTCCCTATAAAATTGAGGAGAAATCTCTCCTAAAGTTGATGGAGGGATTCAACAAAATTACCTCAAAAACACTTAATATCCCCCTTGTCTTTGAGGGCTTCTGGACATAGTCTTACATGACTTGATTTTGTTTTTCAGTAAAGGACATGTTTATGTTCTGATGAATCGGGTTCATATTTGGATTTGAACCTCATGAAGCAATTGTCTAGCTGTAGATCTGCTTTTTGGACTAAAACAGATTTTCCCATTACGTTCCAAAAGCCTTTTGTGATTGATTCTGAGGCATAAAGAGGCCAGTGGGACCATTAAAGCTCAAGGATGGAGTCAAACTTGCATCATGTTCAGTAAATTACATTTGATAGATTAGGCAGGTGCATTGACACCTCTCATGATTTCAAAATAACACTGGTTTATTGTTGTTTCCTAAAGAAGGATACATTTGGAGTCATTTGAGACATAATAGCATCAGTTGTAACGCAGCCTACTTCACAAATTGTCCTCAGGAATTGACCGACTACATTTGCACAATGTATGATAAAAACAAAACAATTACATTTTTATCACATTTCATTTACCATTTCCTGCTTGAAGATTTGATCAGAAAATAAGCCTGGTCACTGTAGATGGTCACTATTATTTAACTTCACTCCTAGTGTATGTCAGACCTCTTGGCACACTACAGGCACATCTGACATGAGCTTCTATAGCACAGATGGTTTACGTAATCTGAATCTGTATCCATGATGCTGACATGATACTACATGAGTCGTTTGGTGTCCTCCTGATATATTATTAACGTAGACCATTTTGATGACGTTCAAACACAAGGCCATGAAACAAAAGATAGCCTGCCTGGTTGTCATGTGAGCACACATTAGCGTCCCTCTTGTACTAAAGGATTTTTAGTCAAACTAAATGATGCCTCGGATCTTGAATCTGCCCACATAACAACCAGACATTATGGGCTATCTTTTGTTTTATAAATACTTGTCCCCCTGATGAGCACTTGATTGCTATAAGTTTTCTGTACATTGTTTTTACCCAGACCCTAGAACCCAGACCCTCCACACTTTTTTATTTTTATTTGGAGAATAAATTAGCAGAGCAGTTTATAACTTTGGATGAGAAATATCACAGGAAAAGGATGTTAAAGAATAAAATAGACATTGAGGCCAGTTTATATGTGTCTTAATAACTTATTTTATGTTTCATTGCATTTTATTAAATGTGTTTCTTTTGTCTTTAGTTTGGGGCCAAGCCAAAAACAGACGACTCTTTGCAAGAAGAAAAATCATTCTACAGCAGGAAAGACCTGTCCCAGTGAGTATTTTTGCTGAAAATGTTGTGAAAGTACAGCGGTCACAAGCTTGTGTATATGAAACCTACATTTTAGATCTTAGCAAATACAACCATTTCCTCATATTTCTTATACTTTACTGACATGTTAAAAATTCAACAACATTTTTCATCAACCTCCAATACACTGCCTAAACTCCTCTGGCCTGGGTCAGATTCTTGGGGTGGGTAAAGACATAGACAGTAACAGCCACTAACTCTGTCTTACATTTGAACAAAGTGAGTGATCCCAGGAATGTGTATTGGTGTGTGTATATATATATATATATATATATATATATGGTCAAACTAAACTTCAAACAGCAGCCAACATCTTTGTAGGTTAAATCTTGATGTGGTGTTTGGTGTCCAGCAGAGGCTCCACACGGCCCTCCTGAGCCCTCCTCGCCGCTGCAGTCGTCTGATGGAGAGCTGCTCCAGTCGGACCCTCTGCTGTGACCCGTGTGCCTCCTGCCGCTGCCGCCTCTTCAACACCATCTGTCACTGCTGGAGGACCAACCCCCTGTGCCTAAAGAGGACTTAGAGCACACCACATCCCGATCTTAGGCCTATTTGGACTTGGTGTATAACTTTATTATATATTATAATAAGTTGTTGTAGAATAAAATAACTCGATGCGTTTCACATCATACATCAGTACATCATATTTATCATATTTATATTTATTAACATATAAACAAAAACATTTGGAAAACTGGGCCTTTGCTTTGAGTAAAGGTAGGACTGAACGAGTGCAATCAGCATCATTTATAAAATAATACACTTTCCTTATGCCATTTCACGGTAAAGGCATAGTAATGGAATGGAGTAACATGCACATCAGTTCTTACAATACTACAGCATTGTTTATAACACACAGGCGTTTGTGCCATGTTTATTTAGCTGAAATAAAGATCCACCATTTTATTTCTTATATTGTGGACAAAGAAACTACGATAAATGTAATGTACTGATGTGAAACGATGCACACATCCAGTAAATATAATGTTATTTTGACCAAACTTCCACGTATATGGAAGTGGTTTGGGTTTCAATGTCTATCGAACATACCATTAATATCCTCACTTTGCAAAGAAATATGTGTGCTGCAAATACACTTCAGACTATGAATTATATTGACATTTCGGTTCACACTAGTGACAAATCTAGGTTGTTTTCCATTTCAGATACTTGTGAAAGTTAATGTATTAGAGGATCAGCAGCTTTGTTCATAATAATCTTACAAAAACTCAGACAATAAACATGTTATTGTATGTTGTCTGTTTTCTTACCCTCATGAGCCAAGATAATGTTTGAAAAGTCATGCACAAGTCTGGTCCTCTCCCCCAGAAGAAGCAGATGAATATGTTTGATAAGAATTGGTGAAGCATTTTATCTATTAAGTCCTGTTCAAAATACTTTTCTTCAAAGTTTAGTTCTTCCTTTAAATAATGAATGGCTTATGATTATGTTAAATGTCCTCTTTTTAAATCACCTCATCTGTTTTCTGGTTACAAGTGTTCTTTATTAAGCCATAATGTGAAGTTTACAGTATATACAGTAAATATTCAAATATCTGCCACATCCACAGAGATTTGTCCTCTGATGTCCGGCCAACAAACCAATGAACACAAGAGACACACTGTTTCCTCAATGCGGTATAAATAGTTTTAAGGATAGAATGGAAAACCTCTGAGTTTTAAGGAAGTCAAGAAGATGCGTGACTGTTAGTTGGGGGAAAGCGGAAGTTAATATTGTATTTAAATCTAGCTGTTCTAACTGATAAGTACATTTAGCATCATGGCAGTATGTCCAGAGCTCATCTTCAACACGGATCATGGATATTTGGAGGGTCTACTTCGTGGGATGAAAGCTGGGATCCTGACACAGAGAGATTATCAAAACCTGGCACAATGTGACACACTTGACGGTAAGGTGGTTTTGAGTAAATACTGCAAAAAAAAACAACAACAAACATTGTCATTTTCTGTAAGGTCTTTTAATATGATATCCATTATTGCAGATATTAAACTCCACCTGCAGAGCACAGACTATGGGAAACTTCTGTCCTCAGCTGATCAGGACCTGTGTGTGTCTTTGATTGACTCCAAACTGAGAGAGAACCTTGCTTCTGAATTCAGTTGTCTGCGCTCCAATGCCCTGCCTCAGCTCTCCACCTTCATGGACTACATCAGGTAGACCATTTCTCTAAATATCTTGTGGCGGGTGATTTATTTAGGTTAAATTGTAAAAAATAAGAAAGGTGTGACGGGGGTGCAAGCAGTGAATTGGTGGTCCAAAACTCATCTCACTCACTGTCCATTATTTCAGGAAGTATGTATTTAAATCTGTCTTATTCATCTCTAGCACAAACCCTTTGGCAAATTGTTAAAATTCACATGAATGCATATCAGTTTTATTCAGAAAGTGAAGTAAAGCTTCGTCCAAGTTAAGACAATTAAATATTGTATTATCAGCTCGGTTTGATTTAGTCACAAAGAGCTGTTTTTACAAGATTGAAGGGCCTGGGTTTGTGGACCTCTACCTTAAAGAAAAGAAAAGGCTGTAAGATAAAGTAATAAATCATAACTAAATACAAATCTCAATCCTACTGGTCAAGGGCCATAGGGTTTACAAAATAATTTGTAGAGAGAGAGAGAGCTCCCAAGTCTGCTCTGAGATACTCCCTTTTAATGTAATGTCTTAAGCGCATGTAATGTTTCTGACCAGATCCATCTGTGTTGCCATAGCTACAGTTACATGATTGACAATGTGGTGCTCCTGACCACCGGGGCACTGCGGCAGAGAGAGGTGTCGGAGCTACTGCCGCGGTGTCATCCACTGGGCCGCTTTGAGCAAATGGCTGCAGTGGGCATTGCACGCACTCCCACCGAACTCTACTCCACCATCCTGGTCGACTCCCCTCTGGGTAAGAGCACAACAGTGAGTGGTGTCAGGGTGACATACTGTAGGCTGGATTACACATTTCATTCAAATGTAGTCTTCATGAATATATTTAAGATTGTCCTCGACATTTGCCTATTTTTCCTCAGTTTGACAATTTTGGTCATGTCATAAAGACCTAATGTTACTTCCTGGTTGGACATGAGCAGCAGAACAGAACTGTTACCCAGCAACCATACAGTAAACAGGGACCACAATCCAGATACATTACAAAGAGTTATGATAGGACAAATAATAATAGCTGATGACACCTTTATTTTGTTAAATTACACTTTTTTTCTTTTTTGAGCCCATATGCTTTATCAGACAGGAAAGGTGAGCGTGAAATGGGGGTGAGAGAGAAGGGAGGACATGTCCATCTTGTCCGTCTGTGAGAGTCGGATCTCTCCTTCACTGGAACTCCTCCAGGTTTCTACGCTTTTTTCCCAAAGAGGTTTTTTTTGTAGTTTTTCCTGGCCGAGAAGGAGAGTCTAAGGACAGAGGACCCTGGGACATCGTCCCTCGCCACCACAGACATTGTCTGACTCCATCGCCACCACAGACATTGTTGATTCGGCCCTCAGAGGCGACTGTTGTTGTAATTGTGGGCCTTACAAAAATAAATTGATTTGATTTGATTTGATTTGACATGCTGTAAATTGTGTGAGTCGGGATTTGGACTCACAACACTGTGGCCGGCTGCATTTGGACAATGTGTGCATGTGTGCTGATGCCTAACCACTCAACCACCGGGCAGCAGGTGTCTTAATTTTCAATGGAATGTCACTTATTGATAGGGGATCCTGTTTTAGTTCTACAAATTCTGACAAATTGCAACTTGATTGATGTAAAACTATGATTCATATTCATCCTACCAAACAAAATAATAATAATAATAATTAAAGTGCATATGACAGCGATCCTTTCATATGCACTTTAAGACTTGTTATTACAGAGTTTATCAGAGTAGGTCAATTCTTAGATACTGTATATAAAAGCAATTGTAACTGAATTCCATCAATACTTCAAAATGGAATATCAGATAGACCGTGTGATTACAAATTAAGGATAGTTTTTTTTTATACACAAAGAAATTAAGAATATGTATGCCTGTACTGTTGTGTCCTTGGGCAAGACACTTTGCCCACCTGTGTATAAACGGTGCTTTAGTGAATGTTTGCTGGTGGTTGAAGGGGTAAACAGTGCAGGTGGTCAGCCTGACATCAGTCAGGCTGACCAGTGCTAAAGAAGCATACGACCAGTAAGACTGAAGAATGAAGTAATAATTGATCAATCTAAAGTGACTAATACAGTATTATTAGAAGTATAATGTAATATTAATATTAATAATATATGTAATGTAATCATTTAATTTACATTTATTTCCTGTTAGGTGCATTTTTCCAGGACGCTGTGTCTGAGAGCAGTCTGGATGAGATGGAGACTGAGATCCTGAGAAACAAATTATACAAGGTAACTCTTTTAACTAAACTCACCGCGTTAGGCCTTTATGAGAGCTGTAGTGCAGGGTTAACGAGCCACATCAACTTAATGATGATGACCTCAAAAATGCAAGTAACTTTTTATTCACTATCCTTCACCTTTATGAAAAAGGTCAAATGTAATCATTTTTGCTTCATCCACATCCTTTGTTCCATGTTGTTGTGGACTTTCTGAAAGCAGCAGGTCATGAATTGAATCACAATTTCCTGTTTAATGTTTTATAATGAATTGTAGCAGATCATTTTACCACCATGTTTCATTGTGTCATTATTTGTCATTGTCACTGTTTTTTAACTGCTGGTGAGCCCAAGATAAATGTCTACCATGAGAAACAATACAATTATTATTATTTGTTTATTCTCAAGGCGTATTTGGAGTCCTTCCATGCATTTTGCAAGAGCATCAGTGGTGCCACTCAAGACATTATGTGTCCTGTTCTGGAGGTACAAAGCTTTAATTATACTCAGTTCAATAGTTGGTGGTCAAATGTGGGTGTGTATTATGATGACTACATAAATAATTAACATAAAACAATTACTACATAAATAATTAACATAAAACAACCTTATCTTAGCATCACAAATCATCTAGTTTCATTTGCATTTTACATGCATTCCAACTTTGATTGTGTTGCGATTATGGACAATAAACATACATTTAAATAATAAGCTACTTAATTATTCCTTGCAGTTTGAGGCTGACAGACGGGCATTCATCATCACAGTGAACTCCTTTGGGACAGATCTGACCAGCGCAGACAGACGTGCGCTTTATCCCACTTGTGGTAAGCTTCACCCTGAGGGGCTGCAGCTCCTGGCCAAGGCCGAGGACCCCGAGCAGGTCAAAGCAGTGGCAGAGTGCTATCCCGTGAGTGCACAAACTCCTATGGCTCATCAATTAATGTCATATTTATTAGTTTATGAGTAAACTTAGGGCCTACACTTCTCACAGGAGTATAA
Source organism: Eucyclogobius newberryi (assembly GCF_026437365.1). Taxonomy (NCBI): domain Eukaryota; kingdom Metazoa; phylum Chordata; class Actinopteri; order Gobiiformes; family Gobiidae; genus Eucyclogobius; species Eucyclogobius newberryi. The sequence continues at coordinate 19,155,987 of NW_027315746.1, forward strand.
AGTGGTGTTTGATGACCCTGAACCAGGAGCTGATTACAAGAGCTTAGAAGACAGATTCTTTGAACAGGAGGTAATGATGAGCCGTACACATGAGCATTTGCTCTGGTTATATTCTTCTACCCACACTATTTTGCTAGATTTTTGTAGGATGTATCTGTCGGTAAAGCATTTTAAAAGATGTTTTTTTTTTAAATCTTTCTTCTTTTTTCCCCCATAATAGCATGTTTTGTGACCATGACTAATTCAAGTCCAATTATCTTGGACTGGAGCTTTGCACCAGATGTATTGCAATTTCCTGCAGTTGTTTGTGAGATATTACCATGATAACGTTGTAACCTACCTGGATGAGACGGCACAATTCATCCAGTGTAAAAGTAAAGGGGCTAACAAAGTAAACATGTTTCTGTGTTTGTTGATTGTAGGTGAAGCTGAACACCTTGGCCTTCCTGCAACAGTTCCACTTTGGAGTATTTTACTCCTATTTCAAACTAAAAGAGCAGGAGATTCGTAACATCGTATGGATTGCCGAATGTGTCACACAGAGGCAAAGGTCAAAGATTAACAGCTATATTCCCATTTTCTAAATAAATATTGGAATAATATACAATAAACAGTCCACAAGTACACAACAAACACTGGAAAATGTACAGAAAATAGTACTTTTACTTTGTTACGTTGTATCACTGATGATGATTACTGACAGTTAAATATATTGTCAGTGTTACAACCACAATGTGATGAATTCACAGTTATTGGCAGGACATTAAATGAGCAGTCCAAATTTATGAGTGACTTACTATGTATAACATGGAAAAGGCAATACAAAATCAGTGCAGATGATCTTTTCAGTGGTGTGAGAGCCGAGTCAGCTGATAGGAGTTGTACAGCTCTGCTCTTTTCATCACATTTTCACTGAAACAACAAAGGCAGAAGGTAAATTAGGAAGAGACCATGTCTCAGACTTGAGCCACTGTGGACATATTTCAGCTGAACTCACTGCACTGGACCGGTATCTCCAGCGGGACATAGTTCTGATGGCAAACATGAGCAAAAGAAGATGCGAGACGGCACGGTGCTTCTCTATGAGGACTCCTCTGGCACACTGACAGGAACGTTCCGGGATCCACCTGAGAACATGATAAATATGTTGTGAACTTACAAAGTACATTACTACAGTGACCTGTTACTACTAACTTGCTTTTACCACTACTTTTTGCTGATACAAGCGCTACAAGTGAAGTCCAAAGTTTTAACTTATTCTGAGATGTAACACGGTAACTCTAGAGACAAAATGTTTTTCTTTCATAAATTAATCAATTGAGAATAAACCAATAAAGTATAAACATGAGTAGCATCAAAGTAATGTACCAGGAAATGTCAAGTTGCCAAGAATCATGCAGATTAATATGTCCTGATGTAAAAGTCTCAACAGGGGCACTGGCCCACCAACTATTTAATGTGTACATTCTCACATTATGTGCACATTGCAAAAAAGTTCCAGTACAATCCATAATCATATGTGTTTTATTTAAACATTCCTAAAAAGCCATAACCTTCAGAGCTCACAATGCCTGAAGCCTGACGAAGTAATGCTCATGAACAACTTTGTCTGGGAGTCATTCTACATGACAGCTGTATGTAAATAAACGAGCTGAATGTGCTCCTGTACTTACCACCCTGAAACAGGAACTGAGTGGAGAGTCCACAGAGGAGAACAGATAGTCACAGCTCACTGGGCTCATGGCACTGCTCAAAAACAGCTCCTTTTTAACTGGAGTTTCACTGCACTCCGGCGTGATCTGCAGAAAACATGTGTGTGTATAAAATGGAATCAGGTTGATCAATGGGTTAACCAGGAATAGATAGTGAAACAGAAAGAGGTTCTTAAAATGTGTTGAGCACAAGATTCTGATACAAAACTAAAAAAATAAATCTGAAAGAGAGCCCCATTGCATTGTTTTTCTCTCTAAGTGGAATGTTTGCTGAATGTTAAAGATGATTTCCATTTTTTGAACTGAAAAGATGATTTTACAAACCATTGTTGAAACAAACATACCGTAATTGTTGACCCTTAACAATCCACTACTAAAGCGCACACGTCTTGTATAAAACATGGATCTAATCATCGATCCATTACACTTTACTCAATTTACTATATAACATACATTTTAATTCTGATCCCTCTCACCTTCCAACTGGATAAAAAGGACCTATGATTTTTTGCATAAGCTCCACTGGGGAGGACAAAGTCATTTCCTGCTTCATTGTCATTGGTTCCCATGAGACCAGTGCTTGTGCCTTTGAAAAAAAACAAATTTACAGTAATATACATGTTTAAAATAGTAATAATCGTCTGGATGTTCAGTCCTACCATGCAGCCACCCATCCAGAGTTAAACTGCACACCTCAGTTGACAGGTCACATGACACTGATACTCCATTGTGATTGGACACATCTATAACCTTTGCTGTTCTTTTGACAAATACACCATCACCAAGAAATGTGTTTGTCAGAAGACTGTGGCAGTTAACTTTCACCTGCACAGAAAGATTTATTTTAGTGCATGTATGAGGCGTGCATTTAAATAATGTTTATGTGTAAGTATAACCTGTCCATTTTGTTGAATGGAGATGTTGTTGTTATTCATTTGAATAAGGACAAAGAAATTAGAACTTGGGTTTAAAATCAACATGAACAAGGGATCAGTGCTGACGCTGCGGGCAAGGAGCAGTGGACAAGAGTGCGGCAGCTCAAAAATATGACCATCATATGTGATAACAAACTGGTCGGACACCAGTATTGCTTGGTCTGAAAGAAGACAGGACAACTGATGTTAAGTGTTTTTTCACCACACGATCTATCTTATGTAACTTACATATGAAGGGGCTGTCCATTATTTTTCTCTTGAGGCGATATAACTCAGCGGTAGGTCTGATGAGGGCCAAGAATTGCAAGGGTTTCAAGAACCACTCCTCCAAGATGGCCTGCACCAGTTCAGCCTCATTAGTGCCGGGCCAGTGGAGCTGCGGCAGGGGCACGGACACAGACACAGAGCACTCCCTAAAAACAACAGGGTTTACATCTCAACATTGAGATAAATAGGCCTCTTGAGGCATAGTTTAGATAAAAATTGTGGTACTGAGCAATGCACTCTACCACAGTGGCTACTAAACAATAATAAATGTATTTCTGTGACTGAAGTAGATAAATGGTTTTAATAATTAGCGGGTATTTTCTATACTTAAGGTCTCAGACACGTCCGGTACCTGGGGCTGAATTTGTAGACAGAGGTGAGTTGTTTCCTGACTCCAGACAGGGCCAGGGCCAGTCTGCTCTCCAGCCACTGGTACGACTGCTGACCTGCCTGACATAACAGGGAGAAGCCACTTTAAATACACAAGTACATTTAACTTGAACAAATGTGTACAAGCATGATAAAGGTTTTATACTATTAAACAATATTATACTTGCCACATGATATAATTTTGGATGACACATTCTTAAAATATTTATTAAATCCTAAAACATAATTTTATCATGTTGAAAAAGTCTAAAAGATAAATGTATTTTTCATACCACATCTAGAGTGATACTAAGTCCAGTGACACAGAGCCGGACCAGGGGCAGGAGCTGAGGGCTGTCCACCGGGACCACCACGCCCACTGTCTCAGTCCACACAGACACTACCTCCCGCCACAACGCCTCCAGCCTCTGCCCCTTCACATCCTGATACACTCCAGCCAGAGTGGCAAGGGGTCCTGGGATATGAAGACAGGACATCTTTAGTGTACAGTCAAAAACTGTCAATAAACACATGTAATGAATGAAAGCATTTTTGGTCTGAAAACCTCAAGAAACATATAAGACAGAGGCAGACACACTCAGACATACAGAGCCAACGAGGATAAGAACACAAGACAGAGGAGCACGACTTACTGCGGAGCTCCTGTTGCCCGAGCAGAGATGCATGCTGCAGTAGACTGAGAAATTGTGGCAGGTTTTCTGTGAGAAAATGACGAGCTGTGCTTTTCTGCAACTGCACCAACAGCTCTCTGTCAGCTTCCCCCAAAGACAGCAGCGCCTCCAGTCTCTTCAACACATGAAAAGGCATTGTACTGAACTCCTGGGCAAACTCACTGTCCCTACACTATGGAAACAAACAAAAAGATATAAGTAACAGCAACAATTAAATAGAATTGAATAAAAACACATTGAACCCGCTCATTGTGTGTTAAAGGCTTATTTACCTGTCGTCTGAATTCATTCAGAAGATTCTGCAATGTTTTAACCTTCTCCAGTAGCTTGCCCCTCATTTGAGAAGCCCAATACTGTACATGTGCCTACAAAATAAAGGAGTACAGATCAATTGATTAAACCTAGGATATATTTTCTATACAATTATATCAGTAATTTACAAAAAAAAGATACATTCTTAATTCTATTGCTATTAATGATACCTCCACTGAAATTAAACTCTCCAAACAGCCTTGTGCTTTGAGTGTTAGCTTCCGATTGACTGTCCCAACAGACACACTCCCCAGAGGTCGAGCTTCATTGGTGCCGTCTTTTCCCTCCACGTTTAAAGTTATACTGTGATCTTTCACCACACATGCCTGCACACGGATATCTTGGCTGTGGCCTGGATCTACAACAAAGATTTGCTTGAGTTAAAACTGTGTATAATCCTCATGTGTTGGCAATGCATATTTACCACTCATGAAACCCGCTGTCGTCTGAAGACATCTTCCTGCTAGAGTGCTATTGAGCCACACTTTCTCTCTTCGGTCCTGTCGGGCTTGTAATATGATGCCAGCACCTCTGGTCCAAGTCTGAGCAGTGCCCCCCACTTCAATGGACCAGTTTCCAAACCTAGACTTTACAATTCACACCAAAGACACTGTATATTGAAGTAAAATCACCTGCCTGTTATTCATGATACCTGGTAGTTAAGCCAAAACCAGCATTCATTGCTATAGCAAGTTTAGTTTACATTGAGGATTTTCCCCACTTAACAACACCTGCTGTTAGTACAGGCCTCACTAAAACTGTGGTAAACCAAGTTGTTTAGGCCAGGGCCACCTTTAATAAAAGATAATAAGGAGAGGGTCCAATTCTGGGCCTCTAAAACCCTGAAACACCCTAGAGAGGACTTTTAGAAGCATCTAGGAATCACATGTAGCTTTATTTTTAGGTTGATAAAATGTCAGAAGACAAATTGCGAGCTTTACCTTCTTGTGCTGTGTACAACTGAGTAGTGCTGACTAGTGAAGAAGGTACAAGGGGAAAATAGCCATTAGTGACCTTGCTCAAATCCTTGCCTGTGTTTTCTGCTTCAGCATTGTGGACAAAATGTTCTTTTGAAGTCTGATGTATCCCACTCAAACAGGAGCTACTATGAGGACTAGTGTTTCTAACTATACTCGTCAATGGGTACAATAACCTCCATGTGATTTCTGTTTCTGCTATTTACCCATCAGTGCGAACTAAACAATAACCATATTTCAAGCTTTCCCCATTCTTCTCTATGTAATATAAATTCATGGCCAACACATACACTTCTAATTGTACACTTTATGCTCCTTTATAGGGTATCTGACATGACATTGTGCATCACGTTTGAGAGTTTTTCTTTTACCTCTGAAAACAAAGAGATGTTGGTTTTGTGCGTCGATGAGGAGTTGGTGAGAGCTACTGTCACACTGCATTGATGAGGGTGCTGTGTCAGCGATAAACGTGACTGAGTATAGAAGAGCTCATCTCCTGTGTTCACTCTATGGGAACCAGACCACGACAGGCCCTGCAGAGAGAGTATTTATACCAACAGATCCACTTTTCCTCTGAAAACATACAAACCGGATACTTGCCAAACAATTACATCAATATTCTGACCAAGATCATTCAAACTGTATCAGTCGCTTATTTCAAAGTGATATTAGTTGTAATGACAGCAGTACTTTCGGCGTGAAATGGGGATGAGAGAAAAGGGAGGACATGCAGTGTCTTTTTTTAAGTTAATTTAATTTAAATTCTATATAATTATTTCAAAAGTACATTTAACCTCTGTTATATTGTATATAAGCTATGAAAATGATTAACTCACAGGCTGAGGTGGACAGATGCCGAGTGACAAGGTGTGATCCAGTCGGCTCCTGAGGTTTGTTTGTATCTTGGCCAGAAGAGAGTGAGATGAACAGGGAGGAGGAGAAACCCTGTCCAGCCAGATGTTCACCTGAAGACTATGCAATCCTCTCTGGCCTTTCTACAAACAACAGAGCAAAAGGCAAACGATGAGTCAATAATGATTTAAGAAGTCCCATGATGTTTAAAAACTTAAAAGATGTTCTGGACTGAAGGATTGTCTCAAGAATGTGAATTGTAGGTTCAGGAACAAACAGCTGGCCAGAGTTAAGAGGAAAAATAGTACCAGATCCTTTTCGATTAAAATGGTGTTTAAACTGGGGATTACCTGATACTTCAAGCCTTGCTTAATGCTCCTGTGGTCCCATCGTATCTCTGCATTCTGAGAATATAAACTACCCTCTTGAACTGCAGACAGGCAGCCTTTGGATAGAGACGCCTAAAAACACACACACAAAACATGTAGGACCATAAAGAGTGGGCCTAGATAGAAGTGATTTAACCGACCTGTTGTGAGTAGAAAACGACACACGCCTGCCCCCTGCTGGAGTTGTACTGCCACTGTCTGTTAAGGTCCAGAGAGACATTGACTGATCCATCCCACAATAATAGTGTCTGCAACACAATCACAACAATAAATCTGTAAGGTTAACTGCAGTGTTAAAAATAGGACTTTATTGTCATTTTTCTATGACACATAAAAAGGTGTTAAAATAAGAAAAATAACTTCTTTATGTCATTTTCAGTCATTATGGGACATAATTTAAATTTCTTCCAGTTTCTAACAAAAATACAGTTAAAAAGATGAGCAATAGTATAACCTGTTGGCTGCTACGCTGTTCTCTCATTGAGCTCCGAGACACTGAGGAGAAAGAGAGACGACTAAGCTTGGACGAAAAAGGCTCCTTTAGCTCCAGCTTGGTCTCATTCACCTCCTCTGACCTGCTCCACAAACTCAGCATCCGGACCTAAAGAAAGTATCGGTAGATTTAGCATTATTATTTGATATTAAAGTATAATTTACGTACAGTAGAAATGGAGGACAGAACTTGGAGAAAGACCAGCTCCAACTCGAGAATGTTACTCTGCCACAGTAAGGTTTAACAGTGTTTCTGACCTGCTCAAGTTGTCCAAGTCTCATCCAGTCCAGTGAAAGGCTGTCCATTCTTCCTTGAGGAAAGCGCTCCAAAGTTAGATCCAAGTTGGTCCAACGAGGAGCCGAGCTGATGTGAACTGAAGAAAGCGGCTTTAGCTTAAGTTCACTGAAGAGTTTGACCAAGTACTAATGATTTCATTACCCTTTACTGTGTGATTTCCCATGTCCAGCAACGGAGGAGCAGAATAGAGCCAACTTAGGGAGACCTCCTGGTTACCCCACAATGCTTCATGCTGAACCTGGTAGCTCCAGTCGCTCCTTTCATACACAGTCGTCAATGTGACCATCCTGGGCAGTGGCTTTAACTGCAACACAAATACTGTTAAAATTGCTTTTGTTAATGTATTATAATGAATTAGAATGAGATGTAATACCTTAGGGTAGGAGTGTTTCAGCTCTAGAACCTGTCTGTATCCACTGTCAAGGGCTGCCAATTCTCCAAAGGCCCACAGACGCCTCCGACCCGAAAACATCTCCAGTAAACTTGATATACTGGACTGGGACTGGTTAAGCTAAGCACAGCGCAAACAGCTCAATGAATACTCTTACATATACATGAATGTGAGACTCTACCTGTGTTCGGACACTGAGATGAGATGGCAGATACATCAGCATCCTGGGGATCTTCTGCACAACTTTGAGCATCAGGTCTTTACTGTAGAAGAAATGTGAAATGTGACAGCTGTGCATGATAAAGCACTGTTGAGGAAATACTATACAAATTCATAACAAAACAATTTATCTCAAGGTGCACTATGTAACTTCTGGTGGCCCGTCTGCAATCTGCTTGTCTCCTTAGAGATTCGAGTAATTGCTTTTCCTGGAGTGATCCACTATTTAAATGGAAGCAAATAGGTGACCTCCCCTCAGAAAAGAACATAGCAGTTTACAGACTGCACCCCAAAGCAGAGTCACAAGACCAAGTTAATGCTGCAGGCAGTGGAGGCAAGGAGCAGGCCGACTTAGCTGGAGCACAGAGCAGGAGCAGGATGATACTGGGAGCTGGACGACATGAGGAGCTGGAGCAAGACAAAAGTCCTGGACATACAAGGAGCAGCAGGTAAGTTGATATCCAAAAGCGAGTTAAAGTACAAACGCGCAAAAACTCAGGCAGGACTACCGAACGTGACGGAACTATCCAGCCGAGTGGTGGTGAGAAGACCAGTCTGATACTGCAGGTGGATGCAGCGCAGTGAGAAGCCGGCCACGCCCCCTGCCATGCCCCCTGCCATGCCCCCTGCCATGCCCCCTGCCATGCCCCCTGCCACACACATGCCCTGCTGGAACAAGAGGGGGAGAGGGAACACACAAAACTAAACCATAACACATAGCGCATCTTTTAATGAGTTACATGTTTGTGAGCTTGGGCTTCATGTTTTAATTTTTTTTGTTCCACTTTTTGGTATGGTTAATATAACACATTCCCCATAAATACATTCTGTGTTCTTCATATGTAGCTGGTCTGACTGAAATCACCTGTGAGGGAGCTGGTGTCCCTGGAGGATCAAAGCCATAGAGGAGCTGAGTTCAGGATTCAGCGCCATAGAACACCGGAGCTGGGACGCGGTCAGTCTGCCCCACGCCTCCATCTGCAGAGATTACACACAATATGCCCAAAATAAACATGCCCACATTCAGCACAACACATTGTTGTATTTACCGTATTTTCCGGACTATAAGTCGCATCTTTTGTCATAGTTTTGGCCGGGGTGCGACTTATACTTATATTTATACTTATATACTTATACTTATCCTTATACTCCGGAGCACCTTATATGTGATATTTTTTGTTATTTTCACACGCAACCGCATCTCATACTCCAGTGCAACTTATATGTTTTTTTCTTCTCTATAATGCATTTTTGGGCTGGTGCGACTTATACTCCGGTGCAACTTATAGTCTAGAAAATATGCTATCTGATAACGCACAGCTCACCTGAAAGACAGGGCTGCTCTGGCTTTGGACAGTGTGCCTCAGAGTGACCTGCATCTCTTTAGATCCTCTGGTCACACCCATACCTCCAACATCCACCATAGTCACCATCCTCCAGTCATGAGAGCAAATATCTACAGAAGCACTGCGAACAGGGCCTGCTCACAAGAATATTACACTATTGGAACATTTGAGGAGGAAAATACAAACGTTATGTAGATGTGTGATTAAGAGTCAGTGTGTAATTTCATCTTTAATGAAAAGACCTTTGAAATGAGCTGCCACGACAGTCTCTAGTCTGTGTTGTGCTGTTTGGTTCGATGCTGGTGGGACATAGGTGAGAATGGCAGTGAGACGCCCAGAGGCTGCACTGACATTGAGGCCCGAGGACAGCACTTTAACCCCATCCACAGTGAGCTGAGCTTTGGACTGAAGCTGAGGGAAGTATCCATGAATGGTCAACAGGCCCTAAAGAAATAAATATAATATATAATATAAACAATTAATAAATTCATGACATGAATTTCTTCACATTTCTGTACCTCTGTGATGACAGGCACTCCTCTGTCCTGTAACCAGGACCAACTGTGCCACACAGTAACTTTAAGCTCTTTGACCAATTGCAAACATTTCATTTTGAGGTTTATTCCAGTGTGTTTACTGTCAAACCAGGACTGAAGCATCAGGCTCTTCCCTTCACCAGATTTGAGCTCCACCTGCAGACACTGTCTTGGGTCAGTCTGAAGTGCCCTGTCTCACCTCCAGTCCATCAGTCTCTCACCTGAATGCTGGTGTTTCCAGGGACTCCCAGTGTCCTCAGAGCGTCCACAGTGTGTCTGCAGCTGCTGTGTACTCGCACTCCTTCAGACATCTTTAACACAGACATCTCTTGGAGTAACTGCCAAAGATTAAAAACTAAGATTATTAAAATAACAAAGAGGAAACAGTTAGTTAAAATGTCATACCTTTTGAGTTCCCACTTTGCTTTGTAAAACATAACTGAACGAATGGTTTCCTTGATTCCCAGAATGCATTGTGACTGAGGCATTTTGTGGAAGACCCAGCTTTTTCAAAAAGGGCAAGCAGTGGTTGAGAAAAAGACTCACTTCATGTTTGTTCTAAGATAAGAAAATAATTTAATTAATGATGGTTATCAATGTCATCAAAGTTTACGTTTGAAGGCCAAAAAATGCAAATACAATCAAGCTTATTTTTACCTTGACATTTCTGAGGGACATTGAAGTCTGTAGCTCCTTGTCATCTATGGCTATGAAAACTTGTGATTTTGTCAGCGCTGAGGAGATGACCAAAGACCCTGATGCGTGAATGCTGTGAGGACTTCCCCAGTTCTAATTTTTAAAAAAATGATTGCGTAAAATCAAGTGGTGTATCTCATGTTCAATTTCAAATAGTTTTTGTCTTTGTACCTCTATTAGGGTGCAGTTGTGGTGGTACAGCAGCTCCCCCCGGGGGCTGTGCTGTGCCTCTCCTTTGGCACTCACGACACAGTCATCCATCTGAATGAGAGCCTCCACATTGTACGGCTGTCTCACAGTCTGACTGGTCACTCTCAGTCTGCTGTGCTTTGGGACATGTTTAAAAGCTGGAAGGTTATGACTGAGTTCACTCTCGAGATGCAGCTCAGGCCAGGCCCTTGCATTTATCCTCAGGAGACCCCATTTTCCATCCAGACTGGTTTCCACAAAAGCCAAGATCCCCTCAGGATCCTGCCACACTGACCCATTTATATGTGCCTGGGAGGGGGGAAAGTAGTAGCCAAAAGCACACAGCAGAGACTGAAACATAATCATACTTAATTTCAACTTTTATTATTTAATTATTTCAACTTAATTTCTGCAAAATTAAGTTGAAATAATTACTCTATACTTGATTACGCAATGGTCTGTAATATAGAACCTGACCCCTTTAAACTCATAATGAAGTGTTAATAATTACTATTATTATTTACTAAGTCTGAGACAATACGATCATGATACAATATGTAATATGATTTCAACATATTACAATATTAATATATTACGATACACAATATTTTGGGAGTCAATATTAATAAATATTGCAATACCCACAATAATTGAAAAAAGTAGATTGTGTTGCAATACACTACACTAAGTATTATGGTTCAATATCATAAGGAAATACAATACTTTCTCTAAATTAATTTAAATAAGAATTTACATGTTTACATTTACAAGTTTACTAAAGTTAGAAACTAATTTCTTCCCTTTTTTAATCAATGAGCAACAAAGCTAATAGTAACAATAATGATGGCAACACAGGCTTTGTCTGTAACTTAGTCACAAACACATATTTATATGTAACATAAAACCACATGAAAGTCCATTTTATAATATTTGATAATGTCCTAGTGTTTGGCAGATCAGGTAGTTAGATGTACTCTCCTGTCTTGCAGAATGTCACTATAACTGTGAAATGTATGATATACAAGGTATCAATAAAGTATTGCAATGCATGGTTTGCAATATGATACAATAAAACAAAAACCATGTAACAATATATTGCAATACAATATATTGTCCCCGCTTTATTATTTGCATCCTACTACATCAGCCTTGATAGCAAATGCCTTTTACCAACCTTTAACGATGGACAGTCTGTCTCCACAGCCCACATCCACTGTGTCCTCTCATTGTCCTGTTCGACCCTATTAGCTTTAAGGTGACATGACCCCACTTTAATGAGGAGGGCCCCTGGATTTTCGGGACCCCAGGGAGCAGTGGCCACTACAGTGAGGTCCTGGGGTATTCTTCTCCTTCTGAGCTCTCTGAAGGAGTGACTCAGGGAGGCAGATATGTGTGATGGGGAACAAGACTGCTGCAGGACAACGGTCAGGTCCTGGTCATCAGCCCTCAGAGCCGAGGAGAGCATGAGCCGGCACGGGACGCCCGACACGAGACCGCCAACTACCAGTGACACAGGCAAGGAGCTTTCCTACAATTAACAATATGAGGGTTAATGAAATAATAAGCTGAGATGCTGAACTATTAAAAAAATATTTTTGCTGGTGCAATGAAGCACTTAAAAGTTAAAACGTATTTTTTCATGGAACATCACATTTAAGTCTGATCGTTTCCTCCGAGACAAATTTAAAAATGCCAGTTGCAAAGTTGAAAAGGAAACATATTCTGTAATGATCAAGATATAGGCTGTGGTAATACCTAATAGAAAGCATGTCTAAAACCAAATGTTGCCACTACATTGTGTTATATTTTAGTACAAGTGGCAGCTAACTAACTGTTATTTTTTATGTTTTTGTTTTTTTGCATTACCAAGTAAAACCACACCTGTAGTGCCGGGCAATAGCTGGTAGCATTGACAGCATACCCCTCCAAAGTCTTCCCTAAATATCCTCTGAAGGAACAGTTCCCCAGCTCCAGTCCCACTTCCTGACCCGGAGTATCAGGAGAGAGGGTCAGGGTGACCTCTCCATGAGAAGGAATCCCCAGTGTCAGCAGAAGGTCCAAAGACTGCTGCACTGAGGCCTTAAACCTGAGGACAGGCTGCCACTGAAGCGACACACTGATGCTGCTGCTCTTTGAGTTTCTGGAGGTAACGATGATGGAGCCGACTGCAGAGTAGGCAGAGCGAGACACCGACAGGTTGAGTGAAGTGTGAGGAAAGATGCTCTACCAAAAAAAGATGGAAGCTGGATTTATTTCTAAACTAAAAACACATTTAAATGCATTTATTTGTATCCTGAGCAAAGTCTATTTTAGACCTAGAACAACTCTACGGGTCACCGTGTTGAGGCCATGGTCTATAAGCTCTAAACTCGTACCTCTGCAGAATGACCTTCCACATCTCCATAGCACTGGACCGAGAGGCGGTCAGAAGTGAAATCTCCGGTGCAATCCATCTGTCAAAACAAACCCCTGTTGGCAAACAGCTTTTTTCAGAGACACTCTACTAGAGACTATGGAATTATTCTCTAGCACATCACTTAATCCTCGTACTGCCCCTAACTGCTGTCCAGAAACAGAACTAAGTTCTCTTTTACATCCCAGGAAATAAAACTGCAACGCTATAAAAGCATGAAGTTCAGAAGTTAGTTGTTTTTTCTTTCAGCTAATGATATGTGGCACTCTCCTCTGAATAAGTTACCGGTACTTTAAAATCAAGACAGTAAATATATGGGAGGCTCGTTGTGTGTCGCCCTCCGCCATTATGTCTTTTATTCAACTCTATATTTTTTCCCCTGTAATAATGCATGATGCCTCTAAAAGGTTAAATATAAACCAAATGTGCAATGCAAAGGTGAAAATGGAGGCTTTACCTGTAATGCTGTAGGTACTACACCCTGTAGCAGCTTGACCTGTTGCCACAGTGACACTGCTAATAAAGCAGTGCTGTTCTTTGAGCCAATGTTTATAGTGGTGTCAATAATTGTTTTGTCCTCCACATTAAATACCATCCCTGAGTAAAATCCATCTGATTCTAACTGAAAAGAAACACATTACTGTAACCGTATTTGTGTAGCATCTGTATAAATGTGAAAACTGAACCGTACCTTATAATGTGCTTTGACTAGAACTGAGTTTGCAATTCCTCTTTCCCCCAAAGCTTTAACCTGGTGCTCTAGTCTTGTGTCAAACTCCCAAAGTTCATTTTCTCTGCCTCCATTAAACTCAGCTTTAAGACGCTCAACTCCAGATTGTATTTCTGCCAGGCCTGATATTCGGCCATTGTCCTGAGTCCAGCCCACTTTAGCACTGCTGCTGGACGGTAGCGCTTAAAAGAAGAGGAACATTTTTGTGGTCAATTAATTAGATACATTACATTTAATGTATTTTAAGTGTATCTAATGTAGTTTATTGACATACTCCTGTATTCTTATGGATTACCTGAGACTTTTAGCCTCTCAAAGTTATGAGAGAGTTGAGTGTAAACGTCTCCCCGCTGTCGGCTTACTCTGTGGCTGATATTGACACAGAGATTCTGCACTCCAGACCAAACACACAGCCAATCATGGCCAGTCCTCTGGTCTGTGCCTCCCCTTTTTTCCTCCTCTGCATCACTGTTTTGGTGTCCAAGCTCCACTCGATACAGGGCATCCTCCACTTTCACTCTCAGCAGTCCTGCAAGAACATTACAGATAAGAATCTCTGAAAAACAGGTATATTACAGAACAATCCATCAATGGGTTAACTGTAAATCTTCACCCTTTAGCATGCAGGGATTCACATTATGTTTAGATAACTCTCATCATTGAAAACATGAATAATAGCCAACCAGCCACAAGGTTGTCAGATTTTCCCAGTGTGCCATACAACCCCACAGCTGAGGGCAGGAAGTACAGATTTCTTATGTTGTGGTGCAGGTCACCGGACACTGCTGTCTGGAATCCAGAGATATTTTTGTGGGTAAGTTTGATTTGGGTGAGTAGAGTTTGGTGGCCTTGTTTGTGGGAGCCATATAAGTATATACTAAAGTAAACAAAACAAAAAAGTAAAATGAATAAAATGACCTTTCTGATATTTAAACTGTATGTGCAATCTATTTACCTTTCTGCAGACATATTGGCACCCATATCGACAAACAGGTCCTTTGTTGTTGGAAGTAGACTCTGGAACACATTCACCTTCAGTCCCACTGCTTTCTCTGCTCTTTGTAAAAAGTGGAACACCTGCGCGTTCATTGTCATCTTGTCTTTCCCATCAGCCCTCAAATGAATTGAAGTGCGGCCCCCTCCAGAGCCTGTAAAAATGTCTGCTGTGGCTTTGGCCTAGATATGATCAAAACCACAAAAAGGGTTGAAGACAAGTTAAGACAAACCCCAAACCGCCTGTCTTTGAAATACTACCACAAAATGATAGTAAACTGCACAAGGCAGACAAGGCAGCCTCACCTCTAATATTTTAGGAATCTTTGACTTGAAAGGATGACTCAGGGATGAAAATAAATCAATTCTGCTTGATGTACCATTAAGTTGAATATAAACCTGAAGCACCAGAATGCATAAATAAGAATGTGTTGTAAAAGAGACAAAATGTTCCTTGTACTCACCTGGCACTCTTGTCGTTCAACTTTGAGTTTCCCTTTGGCCTGATAATCAAAGCCTGTGTTGTTTTTAAGGGTCCAACATACATTTCCCTCCATTATAGCGACGGAGGGGAGCTGCAGCTGTAACAATAATAACAGTTGTGTTTCGTTCCTTCTATTGCAAACTATATGGTACATAGCAGTAATTTAACACAATCTACTGAGGTATTTTATATAAATATGTTTTATGGGTAACAAAGAGTATGTTGGTGAACATAAAATATCTGTTTACCTGAAGCTGATTACTAAAATTAGCTTTAACTTGAATTCCTTTGAGTGGTGAGTCTGAATGCTGAAAATGGACTTGTCCAAAAAAAGAGAGCTTGTCTTTGGCATCAGCGCGTAATCGTCCATATATGTGTTTCTGTGTCTACAAAGGAATACATACATACATATTTATAATATAAGAACAATGCATAACTACCATGCTTTAAGTTTATGAGAAGATACCTGGTTAGTAAGTAAATGTAAACATATTTCTGAGTCAGACGGGACAATGCTAGAGCTGAATGGATGAATAAGTGCAGAACAAAGCTGTGAAAATATACAACAATGATATCATTACTTTTTCATTTCTATTCAATCGTTTTTTGTTTTTTTTACTGTTCAGAGAGGAAATTTCTTACGAACTCACAAAAGGTTTGGGGGGTCGATGGCCAATCGTGAGGGTATGGTGCACTTCCTTATTTCCACTGACAGCGGCTCTTGACTCAAAAATGTAGAGACCTTTGAGGGTGTCTACGGTAAATGTCTCATGGAGAATGAGGCTATGGGCCAAGACATGGAAAGGCTGTCTGTGCAAAAACACCATAGTTAGGGCTCAGTTTTGGCTCCGTGAAATGAAACTATATAAAACAATTTATTTGTCCACAGGTTTATTTTTAAGGGAGTCATCTTAGCAATCACACAATAAGAGGTAAACCATGTATTGGATAGACAGTATAAAGCATGCATTCTATTAACTAAGTGTTGAGCTATGGGAGAGAGCCACAAACCGGAGCTGAAGCTTTGCCATTTTCTGATACATCTTTTTGTCCCGCTTCAGCTCCTCTACTTCTCCTTCCACCAAAAACTCTATGGGCCGTCCAGGGAGCTCACGCCAGGACAGCTTAAGTAAAACCTGCCTCTTTTTAAATTTCTTTGGAAAGATAATCTTAGTATCAAATGATCACATTATTACACAGTGTAGATTTACTGCGTTGTACTTTGGCCACTGAGGCTCAGTAGGTCTGTACCTTGTCAGCAGAGTTCAGCGCAGCTGTCACACTGGCATTGTATCTGCCATAGCTGGAGGTTATCTCCAGGGCGTGGCTGAACTTAGAGGTCTGCAGCGAAAGCTCCCCACCCAGGGGAGAGGTCCACAAAGACTTGAAGGAACAGGACGCCTTCACACTCTTCTTTCCCAGCAGCACCCATCCTCCGGTCTGACAACAGAGCCACAACAGCCCAGAGGATATTATACTTAGAACCCACAACTAAGATGTTTACCACTGACTTAAGTTTGCACTTCATTAGCTGTGGTTTTGGTCTCCTTTTTGAAAGGTAATTGATGTAAAGTGGTTTAGTAATCAGGCTTTTCAGATTAATGTAATATTGATGGGGATTTATTTCATGTTTTTAATCAATAAATTAAGCATTTAAAATAAAATGCATTTATAAAATATGTTGATTACCTGGAGGTACGTGACAGCGGGAGAGTGCATGTGTACCCAAGCCTCTGTATCTCGGCCCCTGTGTCGGTACAAACCCTCCAGCACAAAGTTTCGGATGGTCAGCCATTTCTTGCAGGTGAGCTCCGAGGTGAGGTGCAGAGTGTGGTACGGCTGCCTGCTCAGCTTGTGAGAGGTGTAGATGTACAGCCAGGGAGTGTCCATGTTAAATGTGCCTGGACAAAAGTAAGTGGCAATATGAGCAGAGTAGCAGCTGACTAAAACAGATGTGCCATGTGTCAAAGTGTGAATTGATGTCTCGAAGTGGAGGTCAATTTTCCACTCTTCAGACACCTTCCTAATTTACAGATTTACATTTCCACTGTCCACAAGCAAGCATGTGTTAAGAGAGCATGCGACGAACTGGCCACTGTCGAGGATCCATATAGAATAAGAATGAATAAAATCGGGGTAATTATTTGTGTTTTACCTTCCCACTTCTTCTGCAGGGTGTTGTGTGGAGGTCCTTTCCAGTTCAGCCCAGCCACCAGCGGCATCAGGTTGTTGTAGTGGATTTTGAGGTGCGTGCTGCTCTCTGATCCAAGGTGCTTCAGGTGAGAGTGAAGCAGCTGCGTCTTGTAGTTTAAATTCTTCTCTGGCGCCTGCAGACTGAACTAAAATGATATCAAAGAGGGGAGGTTTTACTATTTTGCACCATATCATGTCTTTCCTGGAAACACAGATGTGATTAACTGATGTGATTACAGGGTTACCTCCAGTGTGTAGCTGGTGTGGTTTTGTGTCGACTGGTTTTTAAATATCTGACTTAGGATCAGTTTGTGTTTGTTGTTGATCTCATCCCAGTGTTTTCCGTAACTCAAATCTAGTTGTGATTTGACGAGGCTCGGACTCTCCTCGTGTCGGACTTGAACCTGGCAAGAAAACATAAATGGTAAATCCGCTGACAACAACTAATCGAAAAAACTGAAGGATTTAGCTGTTGGTTTGGGTTTGCACTTGCCTTGTGGTTAATGGCTGCCGTGTTAGAGCAGTAAAACTCGTGGTCCGCTCTCATGATGTAGCTGTGATTTGAGTCTCTCTCACTCTTCAGTCTCTGAGATGTGAAGCACTCCTGAAGCAGGTGCCAGGCCTCCCCTGAAGCAAGGTCAGAACTACTTCAAACAAACTATAGTGATTAGGCAATGTTTTAACAAGAAACACGTCATACTCTGGAGCGCAAAAGTTGTGAAGAGCTTAAGATTTTATTAGCAGTTTTATTTTACACTATGAAAAATATTTTTAAACTGTCACATAACATTGCATGAAATAACTGCTCAAAGACATTGAACTAATAAAAAATCGTTTTAAATGCAATTGCATTGCAAACTTGTTACTAGTAGGCTCTATATGCTGTGGTGAACAATGAACGAAGGACACAGCTCTTTTACCTCCCAGTCCATATTTGAGCCTGAGTGCAGAGCTCCACAGTGAAACCTTCTGCTCCATGAGGCCCAGCATCCTGCCCCCGACCAGCCCAGGCAGGAGCAGCTCCCCCTCGAAAGAATACTGCTTACTGCTGGAGTCCCGCCTCCGCTCCAGAGCCACTACACACAGATCAGAACACTGTTATTCAATGCACTCTATGCTAATACAGGTTAATTTATCACTATAGGATCAATACCTGTCACTGAGGCGGTTTCTCTAAACAGATTTTTCATAGATGCAGAAAAGCTGGTCTTTCTGCCGAGCCCACGGGTGACATTAGCAGAGATGATCATGGGAGCTCCAGTGGCAGACAGTTTGGCTTCAATGTAGTAGCTAGTCCTCTGCTCTGCTGCAATAGTTTGTTTATCAATTAAACCCTAAAGATGACAGAAAGGGAGACTTTTAATTTAAGGGGAACGCTTCAAGAATGAAAATACACTAAGGTACTTTACCATAATATAAAAATGAGCACCATCAATCAAGATCTCCACTTTTGCAGAGTTAAGGTTCCTGTCTTGTTCTAGTTGTCCTGAAAAATTACAATTCCAATATTTTTTGTAAATTCCATGACAAATTTCATAACAGGTTCAACAGGTTAATTTCAAAGTATTTTATTTGTTTGAATATTTAATAATTCATTATAATGTTTTTGATAGATAAAACTATGATTTACAGAAGAAATTTAAGAATTTTATTGGGCTGCAAGACACTATTGAATTAAAATTGCAATCACAGGAATGTTGTCACAAAGGCTGCAAATATTGAAGTAGCAAATTTTACTGAACTGACAAAACATGTGAAATGTGTGGGATTCTTATATTAGTTGAGCGGTTAATATTTCGTTCTTATCTCAGATGTCAGTTTTCCTGGATATTTGAAATGTGAAATATGAAAATAATCATACAATTAAAACACAAATTGCCAAATCATTCAGGCCTACAATGTTAAATTTGAGGATAAAATGTGCTTGTGTGACACAAACCCTGTATGATGATGGTTTTCTGTGGATGGCTGAGCCTCAGCAGCAGTCTGTGGGGACTGAAGGCCAAGTCCAGAGACATGTCCCTGGGTACAGAGGACTGGGGCGTCGCCAAGAGGAGGTGTAAGGAGGCCTCTCTGGGGATCCAACTGCCCCTCTGAAACACAAACCTCAAACATTTACACAGAGTAACTCACATATAAAGACTATAAACAGACTTGGGCAGACTGTCACCTGTGTAAGCATTGAGTACGCTGCCTCGAGCAGATAGTAGTGCAACCCCCTGTCAAGTTTGAGCAGCCGCAAAGAGAAGTGTGTGGGTCCAGAGGGGGGCAGAGACAGGCCAGAGACAGGGTATGAGGCGTTTGAGCACAACTGCCAGCCCACTATCTTTGACACTGTGAGAAGAAAATTTACTTTATTGTGTGAAATATTTACCTTTTTTAATTTTGTCTATCATATTTCAAACTCACAAATCTTGGGAGTGCAAATGGTCTTCTGAATACAATTCTTATGGCCTTTCATTTCCTCCCTGTTGTCTCCACTGAGCTGAAAGACGTGGGAGCTGGTGATGTAAAACAGCATAAGGTTGTTAAAGTTGACATTTACTTTTTTCACTTTATTATTGCACTGTACATCAACTGTTTTTAACGCGCTAATTAAAGTTTGCTGTTTTCTATGACAATGACAATAAAATCTTAAAGGTGGTATGGACGATTTTTTTCAGTAATTTTTTTTATCATATTTCCTCGTGGCGTGGATAAATCATTTGTCCTGCCACGTATCAATCATAAAACGCACCTATCGCTCACCTGCAGCCGCGTCAGGCTCGTCCCCCACGTTTCCGCGTGCTTGAGCGCATGGATCTATCATAATATAGTTCCCTCAGTGTACGGGGCAAAATGAAGACGGAGAAAGACAGTTCGAGCTGACGCAGAAGTGGACAGAAATCTACGGGAGACGAGAGATGCGATGCGCTCCGTTGCGCTAATAAACAAACGCACGTGTGTGTTGTATCAGTCCGCACGGGGGAGTGCGCATGCGCACTTCCGCCTGCGTTCTCAAATCGCCGAAAAATTGTCCATACCGCCTTTAACTCTCTTTTTCCTTTTATAATTTATACCTACTTATACCTACTCAAGGACAAACAAATTTAAAGGTGTATGGAGATGTTTCCATTGGAGCGGTACTGATACTACAGATGATTGGACAAGAAAGGACAGGAGAGAACAAAAGAGGACGCAGACTCGTAAATAAAAATAAACTGAAAATAATCATTCCTCACTAAACACTGACTTGATATGATGAAAAAACACAATATTTCCAGTGATGAAAACTTTATTTGTTGAGTCGATAGACTTCATCATCAAAGCTTATGCATGTTAGCATCAGCTGTTTCCTGTTTAGTGCAGTAGTTCGCGTATAAAATATGATAATTCCAGTGCATAATGTTTCTACCCCTAAATCCAACGCATCACATAAAAAAACGTGAATAGTAGTGTAGAGGATAAAAGGGGATAAAAAATGCCATAAAGGTGTCTATAAAGGGGTCTTGTTAACCCTAGCTTTGGCCACGTCTCAAAGCAACACAAACATTGTGAATATCAGCCTTATGAAGTTGAAGAATAATTTAGGTATGATTTAGATTTTATTTATAAAGAAAACATTGGTTATGTTTGGGTTACATCAGCTGCTCGTGTAGCAGACCCGGGACTTCTGCAGGGAAAAGCAATCTGCCATTAACAGACACGGCCTGAGACCCAAAGGAGAGAAACTGCATATACCGGTACATCTATTCTAGAATTTTGTCCGCCACCTGCTTGTCCATGGAGACGCTAATGCTCTGCATGGCATTCTCAACAGTATGGTATTAAACTCATCTTGAAAATGCTCAATTAAAGGTGCCTCATCACCACAGACCTGACTGCTTGTCTCCATGATAAGTTTAACGTCAAACTGGAGAAAATTCTATGCAAAAACTTACCAGATGTTGGGCCCTCTACCAGACAAATTACACGATTGAATCATTTAAATGGATATTATTGTCTTACCTGAAGGTGACTATGTCCATGACCTCCTCGGAGGTGTGGAGCATGACCCTCAGGTCCTGTCCCTCCTGAACCTGGACACTGCCATCTAAACTCAAGGAGCTCCTCAGGGCAGCGTCCCACTCCACTGCAGCCTGTCCCAGAGCACTGTCCACTCCCATCCTGGCCACTAGCCCCACGTACGCACTGAGAGGAACATAGGATAACTGCTTTATATTGAACCGAACAAAAACGGAGGCATATATTTTTTCAGGCCTTTTAGCTATATGGTGAATGCACTTTTACAATTAAGCACATACAATTATACATTTTAATACAAATTTGATGAAATAAGAAATTATTTTTCATAGTTCTCATGTGAAAATGGTTCTGAATCTTTCAAAGCACTCTCGAATGTTACAGCATTCCTTGTAGGTGACATTGTATGCTAAATCAACTTTAATGAGCTTTTCACCTTGTTTCTCATCATCAGCTTACTCGATTTACAAAGCTCAAAATGTAAAATGATTTACTTATGTTATAGTTCAATACTTAGTCTATTAAAAAGCATAATATTTCTCTTTTAACACCTAACAATGTCTAAAATTAACAGAAGTAAAACTCTTAAAATACATATTTATGGCGTACTAAAATGACTTCCCAGAGCCTATATTGATTAATACAAGACTGAATGTAATGCTGATGTCGACATACTTGGGTTTGACGTATCCATTTAGGGAGAAATGAGAGGTGTCCCTGTAGTGGGCACTGCCTCTCAGACGCAGAGACAGCAGTGAGGTCATGTTGATGGACAGTTTGAGCGGCAGTCCGGACAGAGAGGGCAGGACCAGCTCCTTTGTCAGCAGCACTGCCCTGTGGACCAGCCGCACCTCTTGACCCTGTCAATTGAGCACTTTTATTTATTTTGATACAATTTAAATACAACTTTATTCCACACGCATGGTCCATTTTAAAATAGACCAACACAGCGACAGAAATTTAAGAGAATGCCTTATAATTAGAGATGGGAGATATTTAAAATGTTAATATTGAGTACATAGTCTATAATAACAGCTATTAAAAAGGTTATAAAATTAGCATTTTAAGAACAGAAACATCTGCGACAAGTTGGCCACTGTCCAGGATGTACCCCGCCTAAGGCCCGAAGTCACTGGGATAGGCTCCAGTCACCCGCGACCCCGAAAGGGAACAAGCGGTAGAAAATGGATGGATGGAGAACAGAAACATAAGAAACATGCCATGCCATTTTTAAAATAAAGAGAATAATGGGATATTTCAGAATTGTTTTAGTTAATTTTACAGCATTTTTCTGTTTTAAGCAATACTTCAACCCTATAAACAACATTTGTTTTTAACACGGTTTGAATATTCTAATTGAGATAATCACACAAAAATCAAGCTATTCATTTTTGTCATTGTCTCCCATCTTTACTTATAATATAGTAATAGTAGAAGATTTGAGAGGGGGCTGTACCTTGAGCAGTTTGATGGTGAGTTCAGCCAGGCTCAAAGAGAACTGGTCGATTTCATTGAGAATATCTTCACAAGAAAACACACTGACTTCATTTCCAAACATCTTTATGCTGATCCAACATTTCGGATGAGATGCCATCATATTCCTCCGACTAAAAAGCTGAAAACAATCATGTAAACATAAAAAAAATATATTGCAGAGCGAATTACACATACACCTATATGTTAATCAGAATTATACAGATGAAGCAATTTAATAAGAATATATATGTATATTGTATTGATTGCTGTTATTCACTCGTATTTAGTGTTGTCCGATTCTCTTATTAAAGGATATATTTAACTGCCATACACTTGAGGCCTGTGACCAGAACATATGACACCACTCACCAGAGCGCTGGCTTTACTCAGATAACTCTCTGCTCCAGATAAACACGTTTCTTTATCACCTTTTCTGTCTTCTGTTTTTCTCTTTATAGGCTCTCTTAGTTTGACTGTTTTTTGACTGTGGGGAGTTTCATGACCAAAAAAGTTTTTGAAGAACGGTTCAATATTTTCTATCCGGAGGTCAACCTATAAAACAAAACAAGAGTAAGAGTTTTCAGCTAAAAAACACCATCCATGGGGTTCAAAGTGATGAAAAAGAACACTTTTGTATATCTTTTGAATGTTGAGAAGGAATCAAATCCTCTAAAGAGGAAGGAACTCATTCATTGTTTAACTCACTTCAAGAAGGTTGCTGGCTCTACCATTGAAATAGACAGTCAGGTTGGCCGAGGCTGATCTTGGTAGAAACGATTTAGGAGAGAAAACCATAGATGTTTCCACATTTACCATTCCTAGATCTGTAACAAGAACAAATTCAAACTGACTGTTTAATTATTGAGGCAGTTAAATTATTTAAGCATTAATACGTTTAATTGTTGAGGCAATTACCTGAGGCAAAAGTGTGATCTGAGTAAGAAGAGTATTTTAAAAACTCTCCCTCAAAATCTCTGCTTATGATGTCGTCAGGGAGCGACTCGATCAGACTCTGTTTTAAGGGGTTCTCGCTCCTCAGGACACTGGACAGGTGGCTCCATACATACGAACCCACTGGAGGGAAGAAGGATGTTATTTTTAGGATTTTACAGCCACTTTTTCAAAGATCGTCATAAGTAAACAAAGTGTAAAGTATTTTGGGACCTTGGCTGGAGGTCTCGTTCCTGAGGGTGTCCCGGACTGTGGTGAACATCTTCTGATTCGGGCAGAGCAGGAGCTGCTGGTATGCAGCGATCCTCACCTCAGGATCCTCCTGGGACGCTCCGTACAGCTGTAACAGCACAGACCTCTGAAGAGAGGAAGCTCCCGTCAGTCAAAATGTCACATCATCATGGATTCATTAGCACCTACTCTTTAGTGTCTTCTCTTTGAAAATGAGAAAGTAAACAAAAGGTTGGGTTCACAAGATAAAATAACATAGAACAAGCTTGTAATTTAAAATTGATCTGGAGAACAATCTATCTTCTATACAGCATAGGTGGCAAACTCTGGCAAACTCAGACGTTTTAATCTGGCCCGCCGAACATTTCAAATTTATATTTACTTATTTTATTTAATTATTATTATAATTATTAATTATTTTAATTATTTAATTATTTAATTATATTTTTTAAATCGATTCATAGAACCGTAGTTACATCCGTAACCGTTTTTATCACTAAAACTACACGTCCCACAATGCCGCCGGTGGCCGCCCCTCCCCCACGGGGCTCTGCTGCACTGCTGTGTGAGCTGAGGGAGAAGTGCACTTTAAGCACTTTTGAGCAGAAGTTTAGTGGTGTGTCAGTTCAGGTGTACAGATAACTACACAGACGTGGATGTTATTTAGTACATTTAAAAGTTTTTTTAGATTTTGGGAAGTTTTTTTTTTTATAAATTCATATGTTTATCTCTGTGTAGAACTGTAGATCCACTCTGAAGTTGTAATCCACATAAACTGAAGCAAAGTGTTGGTGAAATTACACTTGTTTTTCTAAATACATTTCAGTTTATGAGAACAAACGTTTTGTAATTTTTTTTATCGATCCAGTAATTGCTTCAATATATAAAGCTATTTATTTCTTATATTTTTAAGTTTTAGTCTTATGTTTTACGTTATGTTCGGCCCGCGACCCAGCCTGAGCATCAAAATTCGGCCCGCGGCCCAAATGAGTTTGTCACCCCTGTTCTATAGCATTAAACTTATCCACTTGTTCAATAGCAGGTGTTTTCATTGCTGACAAATACCTGTAGTCTTAATGGAGGAGGGAACACTGCTCCACAGATCTGACCTGTAACTTGGTCTGGTGATATCACTTGCTTGTCTCAATAGAGATTGCTGAGTTTGTTGAGAGCTGAGTTTAATGCCATTCTGTGGAACATTTCAGGCCAAACAACATCTCCATGGAGACAAAGCGTGTGGCAGACCCTTGACGCTCCACCAGAAAAGTTCAAACTTAAATATTGAGTTTAACAAATAGAAATGCTATATATTTTAACAAGCGACAACAGAAGCACTATGAAATAACTGTTTTAAGTTTTAATTCCTCAAAACTTCCCACCATTAGAATGTTGTACCGGTTCATAACTGCTTGAACACGTGCATCCCTTCAAAGTGGCTCATCTGATGATAAACTCACAATTTCAGAGCAGGGCATTCGTCTGAAGGCGTGAACAGCAGCAAGTCTCAGCTCTACTGGTGCAGACTCACTGAGCGCACAGCGGCTTAACAGAGGAATGAAGGACGGAGCATCTGCACCAGCGTTTCCCACTGACTTTAGAGTAAAGAGAAGCTGCCAAAAGAGAAAATGTAAACCAATGCATCAAAGAGCAAAAAAAGAGAGATAATTTATGTTATTCCTGTTAATTGCTGCCTGATTGTACTGGTGTAAAAGAGAAATATACACACTGGCATATGCTTTAAATCCCCAAATGTACCTCTTTTACTTGATTGTTCTGTACATTTTCACAGCCATTTTTCAAGGCCTCCACAAGGGCATGTAAGAATGATTTCACGGGAGGCAGTTCAGTGCAGGGAGAGCGTGACAACCGACAAAGCCGATAAACCAACGACGAACCCACCAACATCGCTTTGAGACGAAACTCTGGGATTTCCAGTAAAGCCTGGAACCAATGCCTTCAATTAACACATAATTGAGATCACTTTGAATCATTCATACACCTTGGTTCCCTACATTGACTGAAACAATCATTTGTGGTGTTGGATGAGGTATTAGTGGTAAAGTGCCGAGAATGGACAGTACATGCTCCTCCTCCAGCTCTTTGCTCTTCATCATCTCGGTCAGCAGTAGGACACAGTTTTCAGATCCACACGCTGATAAAGCATCTAACAAGGGCTGCCTGCCACACACATACAGAAGATAAGTGACAAGAGATCAAGTCATGTGTTAATAGTAGATCAATCATCAGAATTATTATATACATTTGTCAAATAAATTGATTTGATTGATTTAATTGATTACGGTAGTTCCTTCATTGCAGTGGTTCTCAACTCCTCTAAGATTTATCGCCCCCCGAGGACCCACTAACTTGTGTAATGTGATTCATTAGTTAGTATGATTCTAAATGATCAATTCTTGCCATTAAATTGCCATTATATATGTCCGAGTCACCCTACAAAAACATTTATAAGGATACGTTATTGGCCTTCAAAGAACATCTTATATATTCCATGCCATGGCCTAGCACCAAAGTATATCTCTGACATGTTAATGTCATATGAAGCAGGCTCAGGACTAAACAAGGGGAAATAGCGTTTAAGTTTTATACAGCTATAATCTCGAACAGTCTTCATGAAGATGTGAGACAGGCCCCGACTCTGACAATGTTCAAATCTAGGCTAAAAACGGTTTGGTTTCACTCTGTATATGAAAGGATTTATTCTGCACTTTCTCTTTTATTTTTGGAAATTATTTTGTATGTATTTGTCCTGCTTCTGTGATTTAATGCCGTTTTAAAATTGTATTTACTTTGTTTAGGAATTGTGCTCTACAAATAAACTATATATATATATATATATATATATATATATATATATATACAAAGTTACTATATATGACAGCCTGTGACTAATTAATTTTCTCTACAATGTTAGCATTTCAGACTAAATCAAATCAGGAGAACTGTATTGCTAAGAAAGGTCGGTCATCTATGTAACATGGTCCAACTGACCTCTCTCGACAGACGAGCCTTTGTTCGTCTGGGGCTGGCCAGAGGCTGTGTATTTTACCTATTATAGTGTTCACAAACCGCTTAAATTGAATTTAGTGTCACCTTACTATTAATAATAGTTCAAATTGTGTGGGTACAAATAGTAGCATTTAGCTATTATTAACAATGGGGTAAATATACTAACCACACATTTTGACATTTGAAAGATGCTTCTTCCCAGAGCAGCTTCAGCTGAGACAGAGACAAGTCTCGAAGCTGGAAAACAAGCTGAAGAAGGATTTGTGATATCTGCAAACAGAACAAATGCTTCAGCGATCTTGTCAATATTCTCTTCATGTGTCACCCAAATGTAATTATATCACAGAGCAAACCTGCTAATGGCACTTTAAAAAAACATTTTCCAAAGTAAACAGACCATGATAAAGTGAGCTAGAATAGTTAGAGACTAAGCTTCTTTGTGTGGAGGGCATGAAATCACTGGCCTGTTCTGAGCTCTGCCTCAGGGGAAGTCAAAGCATGACAGACAAACACAAACAAAACGACAATGGTCTGACCAAGGACCTGCTACTTTAGAGTGAACCTTACAGGACTGAAAAGTCAACTAGTGACAAAATCTTTATGTTGACAATTATTTTGAACATTTGTTTCTTGCACCGCTCTTTCAGATATGATTTTGTTTTCTAATTTTTGTGTCAATCCATTGAAAATACCAGATTTTAAGCATTATTAAATGTTTTGTCCTTCCATTTACATTAATCTTAAAATTTAAATCAGATGTTAGGTCCAGACAGTACCTCTTTGAGTAGTAGTTGCTGCAAGTAGTTTTTTTCTCTCTTGGACCCCCCCCTGACTGACCCTCAAGAGAACAAACTTGAGGGTCAGTCACTCCTAAAATGGGAGGGGACAGCTGAAGACGTGGCTGGTGCCATTTAACAAACGGTATACAGTGCAAGTGAAAATGTGACTAATTGGAGCTTTACCAGCTGTTGATCACTGAGGCCACATAACGTCCGAACTGTGTGAGCCGCATCAGGCACTGAGGCCTTGTTTCCTCTGGAGCCTTCATCCTCAAACTGCAGATCTGTAAGCATCCCAAAACCTAAAACATGCAAGAGAGACATCATTTTTTTATTCATTGCACACAAACACACATGGAATATAATGAGTTTTGATTATTCAAACTCATTGTTGCAATAATAACAACAGAAAAGCATTTATTACAATAACTGTATTGTAATTGCATACAAATGGTCTTTATAACATATTTCAAAGATAAATTGGAATAAGCGGGATGTGATTGTTGAATGGAAAGATGCAGCTTACATAGATCAGTCATTTTACTTACATTTATACATATTGTGTGTCTTATTACTACTTAACGCCGCTGACCTGAAGCCGGCGCTGGGACCTCAGGCTGAGCTTTGAGCAGGAACAGAGTGGACACTGTCTGGGTTTTGACTTGCCCAGGATTTCGGGACAACATCGCCATGGTGACACTTTCAGTACAGTTCACCTCCTCCATCATCATGGGCCCATGACGTTGAACACATTGTTGCTCCGCCCGCAGAGCCTTGAGAAAAGAAAGATCGGACATCCTCACACTGAGTCATCGTTTTATAACTTCTGTTTTTTAAAGCACGAACTGAAACAACAAGTGATGGCTAGAGGTGAGTTTGACTTCCACAAAAAGAGAATAAAGTAAAGCTCACTGTCTTGTCAGAGACAGCAATGGAGTGAGGCCACAGGTTTGCCAGTCTGGACTGTTGGCACTGGTTTAAATCCCGGGTCTTTTGTACAAAAGCTCCTCGCCTCTCGTACCTGCTTCTGCATGTCCCATATACGTCAGTCTGAAACACAAATCCATAAATCATCAGTTCGCAGACAATCATGCAATGAATAGAACAGTGTTTCACAAACTTTGGACAATATCCAAAATGTATGCACTTACATAAACCGTATCAACACAAACAAAGATATTAACTGGGGTGCATTAACACGCCTCAAAAATGAGACTAAACCAGGACTAAACACAAATCTAATACTGGACTAGACCAGAACTAATCAATGACTAAAACCGGACCTACACAAGTCCACATCCGGACAAAAATTTAGGACCAAATAATGACTAGGACTAAACCCGGGAACTAAACCTGGACCAGTGCTTTGAGTGGGCCATGCACAGAAACTCAGAACCACTATTTACAATCCTTTTGTCAAGAACCACCACTTCTTTGAGCCGTCAATATGTTCTCTTCAGGGCTTGTATGTAATCATTTAGAGAACTGGGGCCCAAATGGTGGGTAAGGCCCCATGAAGGTGTCATGTATAGATTACAGTCAACGGCATTTTAATGATCTTACTTGAAATAGCAGGACTAGGACAAGTGTGAAAGCTCCCTGATATGAGCCAGAATCCAGAATAATGTGGCTAAATGTAACTACTCATTCAGAATGTAAACACATTTCCATACTACAGCTTTATTAACTTGGATTAGAGAATTGTGGCATTAAAAAAACAAAATGATCATACACTAAAAGTCAAATAAAATCTTCTCGCCTCACCTCGTTTTGCACATTGTATGAAGCGGCTGAAGCTGAAGTCTGGAGCATGCTCAGAATGGCTCTTTGAATGTTGCGGATCCACACCTGCTCCCCCTCCCGCAGACACAGGGCCGTGACCCTGCCCCCCCAGAGGGAGAACTTGAGGCGCGCTCTCTCCAACGACTCCCTGGAAACAAAAACAGCAGATGAGTCCCTTGAGACCGACCACAGACCAGCACAGCCTCTGAACTGGTTCACAGAAATAACAGACCGCGCTGTAATTGTCAGCTAAAGACAATGCAAGAGGCCATTGATGCGCTATTTAGATCTAATTCTCAGTAATACATTTTTTTGTACCTTAGACTCTTTAGACTTTGTACCGAGTGCTCTTTTTGAGAGGAAAGTCGCTTAATCTGTGGATTTCTGATCTGTAAAATAAAGGATGACAAAATGCACATGCAATTTTACCCAAAAAAGATGAAATAAAATGTCTTTTCATAGGATGACCAACGTTGTTATAAATCAGTTTGACCTAAAATGAGTAAGTATATATAAATAATCATATAATAACACATCTGTAAGTCAGTTTTATATTTTGAATTATTTAGAGCAAACCTGCATCATTAGATGACATTTGGAGACCACGTCTAAATCAATCAGACAGTCCAGAGCGAGTCCGTGTCTCCCGGCACTCGAGCCAGAAAGACTGGTGGTGATTGTGGCGCTGTATCTGTAAGTGTATCTCAGGCCGATCTGAGAGGACCACTCAGAGGCATGAACACCTGGGAAAGACATAAGCACGAAGTGAAAAAGTGTTCATGATGTATGATATTCAGTAATGCATCCAAAACACAAAAGCCAGTTTAGTCTTTACATTCTCACCAGAACAAGTTGAATCACAGAGTCTTGTCTCTGCTCCAAGAGAATCAGCAACTGCACAGATGTTACAAGTCGTTAAATTAATAAATAGATTACAATTTATACAATAAATGGCATTTTCTTGTCATATCATCTTAAAATTTAAAATAGAAAACTAATGCTCTTACTCACCTTGAAACTGGAGCAAAAAGAGAACAAATGTAAAAGTATTGTAAAATAATAAGAACATGGCTAAGGACACCAGAGTCCCACAGGTGGAACTGCTGCACATGAAAAAGATGAAAACCACGTTCTGTTCTCCGCCTGAATGACCACACGTATGAGGGCTTCTAAAGTGACCCATACTCCTACAGCGACCAATCAGGAAATACCTCCAGGGTGAAGCTACAAACACTGAGCAGGCCAATCACAAGCTGAAGCAGAAAGTTCAACACTCTCGACTTACAATTATGTTTAGGTTACAGGCTTTAGTTATTGTTCAGAATTAAATAATAAGAATTATATTTCATTTTTACAGATCATATCAAACTAGATAATGTGCAATGGCTGAAGCCATTGCGAGTGTCTGCATTCTTGCGTAAAAGTACTACATGTGTGTAGTAAAGACTTTATTCTTGTTAGGCTCGAGCCATGGAATGGAATGTTCATTCCAAGGAATGGTCGAGTCTGTTCTAACGTCCTTTGAACTCATGGGCTTTGAAACACAGAATAAAGTCTGAAGAATAAAGTCTGGCGGCAATGTAACACTTGGATACCAGCCGCCATAAAACAACAACATGTAGTTTAGTTGTGCAAAATTTGTGGAAAATGTACTGCATTTGTGTGAAAGTACTGCATGCGTTGTGTGCTATTCAATATTTGTTGAAAAATATTAAGCCTTCCCGCCATGTTTTTTGCTGCGTTTTGCGGCATGACGCTCAGTAATTCACAGTTGATGATTGCGTAGTTTGCGACTCAAATAGTTGTTTGTCCTGACAAATTGCAAGATTGTGCTGAACGCAGACCTGAGCAGGGAGAAAGGGAGAGAGCCTCGGTGACCCGGCTGCACCCCCTCCTCCCTGTAGAGACGCTAATGCTAATGTAGGATTAGCGTATGTAATGTAAGCGTTAGCATTAAAATGTTAATGTGAGCATTAGCATTAGCAATTTACTTTTGCAAATACTGAAAAATATTCTGGTATGTAAAAATGTCAAAAGCAATAGTCCCCCTAAGACGGTGAAAGCCATCGTAAAGAGGTATAACTTGTTGAAAGCGGTGAAAATGTCAAGGAGTGGAAACGTGTCAAAGCTCCTACAATCCTAAAATACAATAACATAGTGTCTGCTTTATGACATCATAAGCAGACGCTCAATAATGAGCTTTTAAAGTCAATACTAATGACTGTTCAAAGACTATTTAATATTATCTCTGCCAACAATTTTTTATTTTTTTGTAAAATGAATCTGACATTATTTCATGTATTTTTACATTTTAAAAATACAAAGTTTCCATTTGAATGGTGGAAAATGTGCTATAATAAAATGTACGATTGTTTCTAAGTTAAGGTGGTAAAATAAAGTGCTAAAATGTTTGAGAAAATAATTCTGCCTTAGTAAATAGTGAATTATGGGAAGAAGAAGAAGAAGAAGAAGAAGAAGAAGAAGAAGAAGAAGAAGAAGAAGAAGAAGAAGAAGAAGAAGAAGAAGAAGAAGAAGAAGAAGAAGAAGAAGAAGAAGTAGGAAGAGTTATGTGATAAACATTGTGTTAAAGTTTGATGGTTGTATAAGCACAGTACAATGGTTGCAGACAGTATAGTTGTTTCTTGGGTGACCATCTGTCCCTCTTTTGGTGTTCCTGCTCAGCCAGTTTGGCCCTCATTTACTTATTCAGAGAATGTCCCACTTCAGTGAGATTTTTAAATTGTTTATTATGCTTATTTATTTGTTTTGTTTTTTTTCACTCGTGAACAAATCAAGACTTTTTTGTGTAATGGCTTTCATGGATGTAATATATTGGCGCCTACTCGAAACTCTCTGTGAGCAACAATTGAAAAGTAAAAATCATATATATGACCTTCAATGTCCTGAGTCTCTCCTTCTTTGTTCCACTGCATTCAACAAGTGTCTCTTTTTTTCTACTATTTTATTTGGTCACCCTTTGATTTACCTAAAATGACTTGAACTGTTCACTTAGGATAGTCCATTAATATCGCAGACTATGTTAAAATGAACAACTTTTAGATATTGGCCTATCTGTGACTAGAGATGCACCGTTTTGAAAAATAAACAGATAAAGAAAGGAAAGAACAAAAAACATGACTTCAAGCCTTAGTTGAGTTGCTGTTTTAAGCCTAACAAGACTATTTTAGCATGAATTAAGGAGGGAACTATTCTACCATAGTCTGAGCCACAGTTCAACCAGTGCTAAATTACAAAGCACGCCTTTTCATCCCGGGTCCTTCCCCCATCATTACCCCGCTGCCGCCACCTCTTTCCACGCTGCACCGCCGCGGTCCACCACGCCCGTGCGCGACGTCAGTCACGTTGTGTTGCTGGATTAAGCTGCGTTCAAGAACATGGAACAAAATAGAATCGTGTCAGAGATCGCATACATTCAGTGGTATAATTATCAATCTGGGGAGAAAATGTCTATGTTGTGTAATGACATAAGTGTGTGTGCGCACGTGTTATAAACAAGTGTAGTTATCAATATTAGAAATGTGAATAGGCAGTAATATGACTTTTTGTGAAAGGGCCGTTATGAAAGCATATTATCAGGTTAGTATCATCAAACGGGGGGTTGAGAGGTGAATTGTAAAAACGTAAAAGAGTAAATATATGAGTATCACTGGGCTTTTGCTTTTTAAACTACAAAGTATTGATTCTTTATTCAACGTGCGTTGTAAAGTAGTATTTTGTGGTCAGGCCGTGAACGCGCCGTGAGTCCGGACCAGGGGGCGTAGGTTTGACCGGCTTTCTCGGGGCTCAGACACAATGAACCGTCAGTCTGTGAGGGGACGCGTGTTTGCCTCACCACTTTAGTTTATTTTGTTGTTTGTTTTTACGTTGAAAGGGCCGGGCAGTTGTGTTTTATTTAGTTTATTTCATGTTTTTCGCCTCTGATCGCGCTGTATGGCGTTAACAAAGCCCGATCAGACGCGGTTCTTTCGTTGAGTTTGATGAAAACGAGGTCGAGCTAAGCCCCTCCTGTCGGATACTCGAGTGCTTTTGCGATTAAACCAGGGAACCAACAATGTCCTTCTCTGCTTCGTCCGATTACTTCGCCGCCGAGTGCTTGGTGTCGATCTCCAGCGGCCCGGTGCTGCACAGACCGACGCCAGTGGCCCCCAGTGGCCAGGCCGCCGTGATGGGCCCAGTCCCCGGGGACGAGGGGTCGAGCGAGGACAGAGAAGTGTGCGACACTCTCCGCCTGGAGGGGGCCAGCATTATGGCCGTGGCGGGCATCCTCACCGACCTCCACGACAAGTTTCGACCCATGTCGGCCTTCTCCGAGAGCAGCAACTCCTCGTGCGGAGGCGAGAGCGGCTACACCACGTTGTCCGACCCGACCACCCCTACCATGACCCCCTCCGCCACCCCGGTCCCCGGACAGCAGCAGCCGCCGCCGCGGGGGGTGGGAATGGGGGGCGTAGGGGCCCCGCGGTCCCCGGTCAAACGGCACCATTGCACGTACGAGGGATGCGACAGGGTTTACGGGAAGTCGTCCCATCTGAAGGCGCACATCCGGACCCACACAGGTAGCTTTTCTTACGAATTACCCAGAAGTCCCACGTATAATCCCGTTATTAACGCGTTATGACCGGTACTTTGGTCCTGGGGGGCCCAGTCTCGCATGTGTGAATACAGAAAGTTTAAGTCTGACACGTTTGACATAAAATAAGGCCTGTTTTTGAAAAGAAAAAACGCATTGTGTAAAACAGAAACCACGTTGTTTTTCCCTCTCAAGTTGGACTCGATCCGTCTGCTTCTGGTGTCGAGTACTCTGGTTATTATGTTTGGATTATGATCGTGAGCGTTTTTCTGCCTTTGTCTACGGTTATTTAATGTGAGTCAACAAAGCGAAAAGATAAGTAAAGATTCCTTCAGAAAGACTGACAAAGAAGTAAACTAACAAAAGAACTGGGCTGTACTAAACCCTGTGACGAAGAGCTTCCTCTGCAGTGGATTTGCATATGAAATGAACGTAAGACGAAACCTTACGCGGAGAGGAGAGTTCAGAGTCAGAACAACCCCGGCTGTGCTCAGTTATCTCTCACGTGCATAGATCTATTATGTTAACATTATGTCTCTAATGTGTGGGACAGTTGTATAAAGTCCTCTGCTCTGAGGACACAGGCTGTAGCTGGATTTAAGTCATGCGTAATGCGCAAAAGACTTTGCTCAAGCAGTTATTCCCAGACACGGTCGAATACTTAAATGTTTTTAGATAATTAATGGCACCTTTTTTGGTCTCAATGTATGTGAATTGTGGTGTTCAGGGTCAATGATCAGGCGCTAACGGATTAAGGACAGGAAGCGCCTGTGCTGGGAACGCCCTCAGGAGCAGGAACAACGTGGCCTGGCTGAGATCTTGATAATGGCAGCGCGCATCACACTTTTCTACCTCTCTTTTTATGTTCCCTCTTTAAAAAAAGGTTTCCTCACAGGAGCTAGTGAATCTGCTCCATATGAAGCCTTCGTGTCTGTGTTTTTGCACAGTTCTGTGCTTTTTAGCCGTTCCGCAGGTGGACATAAAAGCTGCTCCGTTACTATGTTGAAATGTGCTGAACAATATGAAGTTATTCTTGAATGATGACATTGGGTTGTTGTCTTTAGGAGAGAGGCCCTTCCCGTGCACGTGGCCGGACTGTGAGAAGAAGTTCGCCCGCTCGGATGAGCTCGCGCGCCACACGCGCACTCACACCGGGGAGAAGCGCTTCCAGTGCCCGCTCTGTGACAAGAGGTTCATGCGCAGTGACCACCTGATAAAGCACGCGCGACGTCACCCCGACTTCCTGCCCGCCATGCTGGGCCGCAACAAGGGCTCCGCGCCGCTGCACTAGGATCACCAGCGGAACCAGCGGAACCAGTGCTCTTGCCTCGTGCTATGGCGCTCACACACTCACGTGCACTGCACATAGTGGGATCTTCACTCCGCACCGTCAGGTGACCACTATCAAGTCAGGTGACCACTGTAAGGGTTGTTAATTGGAGACAATTGAGTACATTTTAATTTTAGATATTCTAAAATTTGAGAAGGTTTGGGCTGTGCTGCACTTTTTCTCAAAATATATTTATGCAAGGAGGAATGAATATTGAAAACGACGGAATACATTCCATTATGATATCTTTAAATTACACATTTAAGACATGTACAAAGGGATAGCGATGATTTAATGACTGATTAGCAAAGTGTAAATCATTATTTTTGTTTACATTGCTTTAACTTCTCAAATCTATATGATTTAATTTTTAAACAAAAACACAAGGTACCTCACAATGTCATGCAGCCCAGGCCTTTTGTTCTCAAAATATATTTCAATAATTTTGAAACGAAAAACAAAGAAGGAGGAAAATTAATTTTACATTCACATCCATTTTTTTTCAGTTTATGAGTTGCTTTGTAGATTGTAGTTGCATCTATTCAATTTATTTACCATACTATTACGTATTTGTGATGATAGCGATTAGCTTGAGAGTTTATAGACATTTTGTAGCTTTTTTGTTTTGATGTTATAATTTTGCAAGGTATGTATTCATTTAGTGGTTATACATTCCTTTTTATATATTGCATTTTTGAGACATGTTTTTGTTTTCTTGTACACATAATCATTTAGTGCAGATTTACTTTTTGCCTGAAATGTTGATCAAATGTCACTGTAGAGGAGCTGTTTGCACACCCGTTTGAGTGAGTCCAGACAGTTTTCTGCTACTCACACATAATACACGTATTATGTCTAAAACTGATGCAAATGTATATAAGCTTTAAGCTTTTAATATAGAGTTGTGGTGCTACTAGCAGCAGAATAATACGTGAAGAATAATTGTAGTCCTTATATTAGGGGTGACCGTATATGATGGGAGGGCTTTGCCTGTGAGTGTTCGCTTGTCTTTTAATTTTGATACTCAATAGCCAGTCTCAAGAGTACTGTGTATGTGATGTTGTATGGTCTTCTAAGTATTTCTGGAGAAAAAACCCGCTGCCTTCTGACCCAATGTACGCCTTGCAGCAGGACATGTATAAGGATCAGGTGAATGTGGCAGGTGTTTATTTACATACTTGTTTTTCAGCACAAGAGTCTGTGTAGCCGTTGTTACTAGTTTGTCTGCAGTGATCGTATCCAGAAAAGGCAATCTAACACATGAACTATGACATAATGTAACTTGAATTTGACTGCTATTGAACTGTCCAAACATTTCTACAAACTGAAAGAATTACAACTAAAACACAAACTTTTTGCCACAAACAGCTCCACTGGTCAAAGTTGTTTCTTAGAAACTTAGCAAATAATTGCAGTTATTACAAAATCAGGGTTGATTTTTATTTTTTAAATGTCATGTCATCACTGTCAGTCCAACACATGGACACTTTACTCTTCTCAGTGAACACTTTTTCAGGAAACTCGTAAAGCCTTAACCTTTGTCAGATCAACTTTGCACCAAGTCTACAGATTAATCAATATGTATGGTGTATGCCCGCTCAGGGCAATTCATTATGCAATATGGCACTTTTTAACTTACAGGTTTAATTGGCTAAATTGTGTAATTGTTTTCGCTGTGACTGCTACTTTGCGCATGCACTGTGGAACTGTGTGTTAATAACCAATGGTTTGAAAAATGCCTTTTATCCAAGTGCTTTACAACGCAAAAGAAGTCATTTTAATATCTGCCTACTCACCTTTGCAATCTTGTTGATTTGTTTATATTCATGCTTGTGGATATCTTCCTCAATCCACTTTCAACTCAATCTACTCTTTAGAACCAGTGTCTGGTTGGACCAAACCAAGATAAGTTTTTTTTTCAGCTGTTCATTTAGTTGCTGCTGGCAGTAACTTGTGAACTCAAGGACTATTCCACACCAAAATGCATTCCCTATTTAATTAAAAATATTCTTTCAGGTAGACTAATCTTCCATATCACACAGCTATAATCTCACAACAATACCTCAGTAATTCATGTTTTATCACCTGTACAAATCCATCCAACTGCTTCTCCTGAAGTCCAGGAACGATGTAACCTTGGATTTTACAAGTTTAACCAACTACGTCTGTTGATGTAAAGTATATGCAATTTTACTACTTCAATGTAGCAACATTGTCCCTTCATTCCACTTGCATATGTGTTGGGACAAGATTTCTGGAAAAGGCATCAGCAGCCACTGCAACAGGGCACAACAGGATGTGTCCAGCATATTCACCATAGAAAAGAGCTCAGTCCAAATGTGTTCATATCACTCAATGTGGATGATGAATGATTCCACACAGTAAAGTTGCTGCACTGCCTCCCTAAGAGACATCACCACACTAAATATGCACACTGTACAGAAGCAAATGTTTTTTAATTGATCTTTAGTTTTAACATTACATTGTGATTCCTCTCATTAAAGCTTTATTTAAAGTGAATACAAAGAGGACTGGAACTAAATTGCTGCAACAAGCTGTTTTTGATATTTATATTCTCAGGTGTCTTTAAAATAAAGCATTGGAGTTCCAATATTTCCAGTGCAACGCTGAAGTACAAGCATGTTTTCTTTTGTTTTTCTGATTTAATTTATTACAAAAATCTCATTGTGTGGTTTAAATATTCATAACTCTTTGTGAGATGGAACAGGACTAATATTCGTTCCATTTTTTTGTTTTTGCTTTACATTAAATACTAGTGCTTTTGTAAATAAACTCCTACAAGTGAACATATTTGTGTTTCTTTGTTATATGGCTTGAAAACCTTCAGTTTACTTACAGAAGCGCTTTCATTTCTACTCTCTAGGGGGCGACACAACATAATAGATGTCTTACGACAAACAGTTGACTCGATTAACGTTGTAGAAACAAATCAGTTCTATCGTCTGGACTATATTCTCTGTTTAGGATAAAGGCAGGGCTTACACAGAGTAAGATATAAAACCTGAGTTCCCAGACCCGACTCGCAGATTGAGAATGACTCTTGGAAGAGAGTCGAAACGTTTTGTTTTTCTAAAAACAATCCAGACTACACAACTGAATTTTTCTACAATGGAACACTCCTGGACGAATGAGGGATTACACTGACTATATTAAAATCATAACTATGTTTATATCCCTGACAACATGTCATAGTATATGGTTTCCTTCAGTACTTCTCTGTGCAACATAGGAACACAAGTAATAAGGTATGATCAACCCGGACTGTTTTTGCAGTGGCACCCCGGTAAACCTCAAACAGCATGTTGGCTTCATGTTTACATTTGCGCAGACACGTAGTCCAGACGTGCACAATTACCTCAAATTATTAGCTTTTACATTGTTCCATATTGTCTGTAAAAATGACTGAGTCTTCTCCGGCGGATAACTGGATCCTTCTTCATCCCGTGGTGAGTGCGCGCAGCCCCGCCATGTGTGCTGTCCTAACCCCTGGTCCCCGATAACCATGGACATACAAACATGTTTCTTGCGTTACAGTTTCGTGAAATGAAAAGCCTCGGGGTCGAGGATAGCGCGCAGACACACGCAGCTTTCCTCGTTTACATGGACCTGACTGAGGGTGAGTCTGGTCGAAAAAAACGGTTATTAATCAACATAGTATTAGTAACTCAATAATTAGATACAATGTTTGGTGTGTTTTTACATGCCCAAAACAAATCTTTGAAAATTGGTGACACGTGGTAGTTAATTAAGTGATTTTAGAGTAAATGTTGTATATATTTTTCAATCTTAACTATTTTTATTTAGTCTTTTACACATGTTTGCTTTTACTGGTTCTGTGAGTGAAGACGCTTTCCTTACTTGCTCCTGCTGCTTCCTTATTTATTTTGGCTTTTTCTTACTATACAGACCATATTCTGTCTTATGACTTATAACTTTAAAAACTCTTTTAGCAACCTGACGAGAGCACAACATGTCCAGGGGAAGAAGTTAAACTCTTGTGAATGCTGTCAGGAATATCAACATCTACAAAAGAGACACAAGCTCAGATATTCGCTTTAGAATGTGAAAAAAAGGACTTCATGATACAATTCTAGTGTCATCCAGTGGTAAGTAGTCCACAGCTTTTACAAGAAAAATTGCTACTTTCAACTTAAACTTGAGCGACGGTTTCAGAATCAGAATATGTTTATTGCCATTGTCAATGAACAAAATCACAAACATAGAAACTTGTCTTGGTGATTCGGTGCAACATAAAACAATGTACAATGAATAAGTCATTCAGACACAACATCGGTTCCCTCTCCCTCGAGGTCCTCATCACAGCCCTAGTGGAAGGTTTAAGTCTGGCAACACCCTCGTCGCCTCCCCTACCCTCAGCCCTGGGTCCCCCCCCCTGCTAAATCTACTCCATTAGAGACTACTCACTAGGGCTGTAGTCGACCAAAGAAATTTGTAGTCGACCAAAGACATGTCATATCGACAGATTAGTTGACTGAAAAGGGGCGTGGCAAAAGAGTTCTTAAAACAATTCAGTATCTCTTTATATCCAACCCAAATTGTACAGGAGTTTATGCGAAGCAATTTGTACAGAAACTTACTATTTAACAAGTTAAATTAAACTCTTTTGATTCATTGCAAAATCTTCAGCTAACTCACTGCTGTGGTCCCATATAAAGCCTTTTAATCTAAATAAAACAATTTGTCGCCCAATACAAATTTTGGTAGACTCAAATGCCATTAATCGACTTGAGGATTACAGCCAGCCTCACTCTCTCGTTTTCATCCCCCCCTTACACCCAGGGGTCTTCCCAGCCATCTTTAAAGTTTGATTGGCCCAAATGATTGGCTCTGGAGGCTGCAATTATCAAATAGGAACAAATAAGACAAAACTGTACAGCCTCTTATTATTTTATTTTAAATTATTTCACATATGCACCTACATTTTACAATACAGTAATACAATAAACAATTCATTGTGCTTAAAGATGAATTTGAATCAATTTAAAACTTATAAAGAAGGTTATATTTTCAGTCTTTGTCTGTAGGTTTGGAGCTGGTTTTCATTTGGTTCTAGCTGTAGCCTTCATCACCTTTCTTTTCTCCCATGTGTCTCTCACTCCCTGTCAAAGTGTATTTCAGTGCCACATACAGAGGCTTACAATAGTTGTCGTGCCCCTGGAACTTCCACATTTTGTCACATCATGACCACAAACTTAAATAAATTCTGCTGACATTTTTGGGAAAGAGCGACACAAAGCAGCACACAATTGTGAAATGGAAGAAAAATATACATGATTTCCAGATTTAAAAAAAAAAATTGAAAACTGAAAATGCAGCATGCAAAATTATTCAGCCTCTTTCCCTTGAGTGCAACCAATTGCTGAAAGACTGAATGTTGACCTAATGATTCAGTAGAGTCGTCCAGTGTGTGTATATAATCTCAGGATGAATGCAGCTATTCTGTGAAGGTTGCAGAGATCCAGAGCTCAGGTGGACAGGGAATCTGTCCACAGGGCAGCTATTAGTTGTGTACTTCACAAATCTGGCCTTTATGAAGAAGTGGCAAGAAGATCGATTGTTGGAAAAACAGTTTGCAGAAGCCATGTGAGGGGCACAGCAAACATGTGGAAGAAGGTGCTCTGGTGTGATCAGACCAAAATGAACATTTGGCCTTAAAGCAAAACGGCCCATGACTCTGAACACACCATTCCCACTGTCGAAGATGGTGGTGCAGCATCAAGCTGTGGGGCTGGTTTTCTTCAGCAGGGACAGGGAAGCTGCTGAGTGGATGAGAAGATGGATGGAGTCAAATACAGGGAAATCCTGGAAGAAAACCTGCTTGCATCTGCAGAAGAAGTGAGACTGGGGCAGAGATTCAACTTCAGCAGGACAACGACCCTAAACATAAAGCCAGAGCTACAATGGAATGGTTTACAACAAACATATTCATGTCTTAGAACGGCCCAGTAAAAGTCCAGACCTAAATCCAATTGAGACCTGAAAACTCCTGTTCAGACGCTCTCTACGCTTGTGCTTGAGTCCTGACTAGAACGAGGAAGTAGGATCACATCACTTCTGTTCTCTCAGGTCTCTGAACTGGCTTCCAGTGGCTCAAAGAATAGACTTTAAAGCAGCTCTCTTTTAAAGTCGCCATGGCCTAGCACCAAAGTACATCTTGGACATGTTAGTGCCATATGAACCATCTCGGACTCTGAGGACCTCAGGGACCGGCCTCCTGCTGGTGCCAGAGTCAAGACTAAACATGGACCGGCCTCCTGCTGGTGCCAGAGTCAGGACTAAACATGGACCGGCCTCCTGCTGGTGCCAGAGTCGGGACTAAACATGGACCGGCCTCCTGCTGGTGCCAGAGTCAGGACTAAGCCAGGACTAAACATGGACCGGCCTCCTGCTGGTGCCAGAGTCGGGACTAAACATGGAGCGGCCTCCTGCTTGTGCCAGAGTCAGGACTAAACATGGAGCGGCCTCCTGCTGGTGCCAGAGTCAGGACTAAACATGGACCGGCCTCCTGCTGGTGCCAGAGTCAGGACTAAACATGGGGAATCTGGGTTTCAGTTTCATGCAGCTAAAATCTGGAACAGTCTTCCTGAAGATGTGAGACAGGCTTCTACTCTGACAATGTTCAAATCTAGACTAAAAGAGAAGAGTGCAGGTAAAATCCTCTCAGTCATAGGCACAGCTAAACTGAACAGTTTTTTAAAATAAATTATATAATCATTGTTTTTATCTGTTTGTATTGTGATTTTAATGTTTGATTTTTTTTTCTGTTATTTGAAGTACTTTGAATTACATTGCATACAAATTGTGCTCTGCTTTTTGCATACTTGTTTCTTGGTCAAAGCCTGCTATATATGAAACTACTAAACTGGGTAATTTATTGAAACATATAATAAATGGTTTCAGGAATGCAAACGCATGTAAACTTCAATTCGATTTATAAGAGTTTTACTCACGTAAATTACTGCAATGGTGATGTGTTGTTTTTTGCTCTTTGTAGTTCGCCACTGGAAAGAGGTGTCCTGTCTCAAGAGCACAGAGCTGCAGGT
The DNA here is from genome assembly GCF_026437365.1 of Eucyclogobius newberryi. NCBI lineage: Eukaryota > Metazoa > Chordata > Actinopteri > Gobiiformes > Gobiidae > Eucyclogobius > Eucyclogobius newberryi. The sequence goes on from NW_027315746.1 coordinate 19,198,726, forward strand.
GATTTTACTGGAGGCAAGGGAGAAAGAAGGAGGACCTGTTCATACTGTGCTTCCTCTACTTGTGCGTCAGTCCATCACCCACAAAAGGTGAGGGATGGCCATGTATCCATAAGCGTTAAAAAAAAAAAAAGCATTGTAACAAGGTGCTAGTATTGTATGACAAGACATGACCTTATCAATCGTTATCTTATACCCACATCTCTTATGCCCTCTGTAGTCTACGCTGTGTGCTGGATAGAGGATTTCCCATGCTGCTTTGCGTGGTGGCGTCGGACTCTACTCTTGTGTACCAGAAGATCTCTGACGGTCTGGTGACACCTGAGCCCCCCGTAGGCGCCTTCCAGGACCTGGGGCGGCGGCAGCACAGAAAGAGGCGGCACCACCCCCAATAAGTAGGTGGCGCAATGGACTCAAAACTAGAGATCTGTTAAGTTAAATTATAAATACATGCTCGACTGAAATTCATCCAAAATGATGCTCAAACTATGGTGTTTCATAATTGTAATAATAAAAAACTACCAAATGAAATCCTGTGTCTCTGTGATGCTCACTTTGTACAGCTCTACAGGACAGAGATGCTCGGAGCCATTCTTTTCAGTTTTGATCATTTAATTGTTCGCAGATAGTCCATATCTACCAATACCAGAGCAGAGACAAAATGGCATGTCTTTCCATCAAAGGAAACTGATCCAAATTATGTTATTTACTGTTATTTAAATAACAGCTTTGTATGGATAAAGGTTCAAACACTACGAGACGTTCTGGGCAGTAAATTGTAGATATTCATCATTCCCCCTGAATAACTGCCAAGCTCCATCCGTGCTCTCCAATCAATCACTCACTCACACTGAATACGAGACTTGCTGTCCACAACTTGACAAGGAAATAAGAAAAAAAATATTTATTTTTCTACAAAAAAAATGCATTATGTATGAACAAAGGCTGTGACTATAGTGCATACAGTCAGTGAAGATACAGTTTTTCTGTGAAGTGGTGCACGTGGACACTAATGCGATTTCAGATATGATAATACTTCAGCCCTGAGTCTTTTTGAGATCTCCACTTTATAACACAAATACTTAAAAACACAGTGAACGGGCAAACCAAAAGCAGAAACAAAATATATACTGTTGAAGTATAAGTCCTCAGAGGCACCCAAAAAATAATCTGCACAATGACAATTATTTTAGTTCCTCAGGTGTCATAGAGTTTCTATCCAGGGCTAAATGTCTGTCTTCCATGATAATGGCTTCACGAGGCAGGTAAATTCTTTCAATATCCGCTAACTGGATGTCGAAGTCGGGCCTCTGGGCTATTTTGCAGTTTGTCGTTCAGGTGTGTACATGAGCCGGACGGTCACAACAAAACCAGAGCATGTGACTGACAGGACTGTCCCTTTTATGGCTGAACACACTGCTACGTCAGATCATCCTCTTCAGAGCAGTAGTCTCGTCCCTAAAACAACATGTACAGTGTCATAAACGGCTCTTGTAACTTAAAAGTGCACTGCGTAACTTCTCTGGGGTTATCTCCACCTGCTTATTTCCATGGAGATGTTATTGAATGCCCCACAGTATCAAGCATGTATTCAATTACAGGTCTGGTATTGCTAAAAAAACAACAACTTAAAAACATGCATTATTTTTACAAGCAGGATCGCCTCTCCACAGATCTGACCTTTAAGTTGGTCAGGTGGCACCGAATGCATGTCTCCATGGATATACTTTTTTTTTTTAACCGTCATGGAGAGAAGATTGAGGTTGCAAACTATCCACAAGAAAAGTTACAAAGTGAACTTTTGTATGATACATGTTACTTAGTATTTCATATGAAAGTATAAGCAGGTGTGTTTTAGATTTATTTTTTATGAGTAGTATCTTACCTTTGCTATTTTTTCATCCAACATCCTGAAAAACTCCTGTTGGCTCTCAGACGAGTGGATGCTCCTGAGATATTACATTCTGGGATTAGTCTCATGTAGAAACACTGACTAATGCTAATGTTAGTGAAACCTACAGGATTTTGCCATCTCCGTTTGGGTCAGTCTGATCCAGCTGAGGACATGCTCCAAGCAGAGCACTCTTTTCCTGCATATTAATAATATGTTTAATATATTATAATGTCAAATGGTGGTAACATTTACATTTTTATTTCAAGAAAAGTGTCCCACTGTGCTGTCTTGGCTGTCCCCCCCTCCTTCTCCGTGGATGTACTTTACTTTTTCCTCTGCTTTCATCTTGTACTCATCTGTGACAAAGAAGCACAACATGTTATTGAAATGTGGTGGCAGACGAGCTCAGATCAAGACGATAATCATCCTCAAAGTGACTTTGTGCTGTGCTTCATTTTATATGCCACACATTTAAGTCTGTCAGGTTATTATGAATTAAGAATTTAGTCACAATTAGCGCACTAATACCATGCCTCATTGCACATCAATCTGTCATGCACTATACACAGAAGCCATCCTGAGAGAAGATGCCTGAATAGGGAGTGCTGTGACTAACCAGAGAGAATGTCCCCATTGCTGTGGGCTTTGCTGTTCTCCTCCTCTCCGTTGGGTACCGCAGACACCTGTTTGGCCGACGTACAGCCCATCTCCTGGTCTTGTCTCCTCAGCCCTGAGCCTCACACATAGTAAACCTGAGCAGAGAGAAGGAGACCAAAGCACCTGTAAGATCCCCTTATGAACTGCAGAAACTCACATTGCGTACAATAGACAGTCAATAGTATATGTTCATACAGTTGCAAGAAATGTACCCTTCAGGAGTTCTGACTTTTGAATTGTTTTTTTTAAAGATCTCATTCGATAAGCCTTTATTTGTCCCACAATGGGGAAATTCCAGAATTTACAAGTACTATTGTATTATTTCAAATCATTTATTTTTATTTTATTATTAAAGGAATATAGACTTGTAAACATATCTGACCCTGAGTGAAAAGGTAAAGCAGAGTTCAATTTTGCTGACCAAAGGAGAAAACCACAATAAAATAACACAAAAGCTTATTACATCTGGTGTCAAACCAATACAGCATGCTTACAGGCACACCTTAATATATATATGCACCTGAATATACCTGAAGGTGAATCTGATGTAGATTTTACTAGTCTATATATAGAATGCTCTCACGGGTGTCAAACATTTTCATCAAGGGCCATGTGTGATGTGTTGGTCATTATAGTGTTGACAGGTCTGTCTCACACCAAAAAAAATAAAAAATAAACTTTGTCAAGGAGAAAAGGATGGTGGATGTTTTCTTTCTTCTTTCAGAACAAAGTCTATGGTAGGCTATTTGGGCCATTTCATCAGGAAGCCTGATGAGGCTGAAGGCCAACAAACATTGACCGCATTTGGCCCCTGGGCTATAGTTAGACATGGATGCTGTTGGTGGACTCGGAACCTGGAGAACTGGACTGTGGCGTGGTCAGCCTTAGGATCAAAGGCTGACCATCAACCAATGTATCAAAAAGGCCATAACGAAAGGACTTGGTGCAGGCTGCACTTGGAACACCAGATCGGTGCCAGCTGCTTCACAACAATGAGGCCTTTCAGTCTGCCGGACGGTGCTGCTGTGCCAAGCACCGATTCTTTATTTCAGAGTGGGCTTTCAGTGAAATATTATTCCACGCATAAACCGTCCAACGCCTCAGGTTTACCGCAGCAAAACTGGTTTATGATTTGTGCATGTGTTGCAAAGGGTTCGCTCTGCTCTGCGTCCTGGAGAAGGAGGTGATTGAGCCGGGACATCAGTGTCTGCCGGTGCTTTTGACATCATCATTATCATCATCGCATAACCAGCATAAGGGCTTGAAAAGACCAACAATATCTTCCGAAAACTAAACGTGCATTACATTTTATCCAAATAATACAACTGCGTGAGCCGTGCCAGACAAATGCAGAATACAATAAAGAGAGTGGCTTTTATCCCTCCTCCAAAACCCACCAAATCTACCGAGGGAAAACAAAAGAAGAGTTTCAGTAACTAAAAGCATATTACCTTTAAGGTTCGTCCATGGCCCAGGCGCATTGTCTGGTTTAACGCAAAGATGCTCAGATGGAGCCGATAAGCCGCAGCTCTCCTCCTCTCTCTCCTCAGACCGTTTGTCTCTGTCTGCTGCACGGACACAGACACGGGGAGCACCGCGGCTCCAGAAAGCACCGGCCACGAGTAATGCGGAACATTAAAAAACATGCGCATATTAAAGTGGCGATTCAAGTAAGCCTAACTTGTTTTTTAGGTTTTGTCTCTTGGTTACCTCCTTAAATTGATGAAATTGTTGCAATAGTTTGTTGCCACACGGAGGAATTGAAGTGGTACACCATAGACTTCCGCTCAGCACACTCCCACCACTTCGAACATTAAAGTTGTCTGAACTTTTCATACCTGTGACTTATTGGTCACGGCTTTGGTCCGATAGTAGTTTTAAATCAAATTTGTTTGCAATTAAGATGATTTTATTAACGATGTTGGCCCGAGTGTCGGACGGGCTGCCGCTGGCCGCGTCTATCCAAGAAGACGAGCAGGTAACATATAGTTTATGGTAACACGCATCTGCTAAAGGTCTAGCTCTGAGTCTGTGCTGCCCAACCTTATATGTCCCCAGCGTTGTCTCACTCTCATAGTACTCCCTAACTCGTGTCCTAGGAAAATACTATTACTGTATGATATTATCGATTATTAGTTTTGTTAATTTACTTATTTTGCGGTACCATTTGAAAGGAGCCCAGCCCACATGGGCTTATAAGTTACACAAAACAATATTTCAGACAGATTTCACAGTACTGCATCAAACAGATAATTTATCTCTTACCACGTTCCCAGGCCTTCAACACAAACTTGGCCAACTTAAATATATATATTTTTTTTTTTTATGAGAAAACGGTTCCATTCCTCAACTGGGCCCATATTGAGCCACCTCTGAGCTCAGGTCAGATTTAGAGTGACATACGGCTCAGGACCAAAACTGTCTTTAATTAAAATATATGTTCTCAGTTTTGGTTTGTATTCACTGTCTTTGTGCTGTCCATTATGTAAACTCCAGGAATACTTATTCTAATATATGGACTGGTTCAGAAGCCCCTTATGACGTGCTCAAACGAGGTTACGTCGCCCAGAATGGCGTTACCGGGGCCCCATCCTGGAGCCAGGTCTGGGAAGGATGGCCGGGACTTTCCCCAAGGGGCCCAGCCGGGCACAGTCCGGACAGAGCGACGTAGGGCCATCCTCCTGTGGACCCACCACCTGCAGGAGGATCCGTTAGGGACCGTGCAAAGAGATCTGGGTGGCAGTCAACGGCAGGGTCCTCGACGACCAGATCTCCGGACAGAAACTGACTCTGGGGACATGGAACGTCACCTGGGTGGGAAAGAGCCTGAGCTTGTGTGGGAGTTTGAGCAGTACCGACTAGATATAGTCGGCCTCACCTCCACGCACAGTTCGGGCTCTGGAACCCATCTCCTCGAGAGGGGCTGGACGCTCCACTTCTCTGGTGTTGCCCGCGGGGAGAGGCAGCGGGCTGGTGTGGGCTTGCTGTTAGAGTTCACCCCAGTGAACGAGAGGGTCGCATCTCTACGCCTTTGGGTTGGGGACAGAAATCTCACTGTTGTGTGAACAGCAGTCCATAACGAACGGAACGGATTGTCCATAACGAACACCATGTTTGGGTGGCAGTCGAAGTAGTGGTGGTAGAGTGCTCGTTTTTTGTTCCGATGGTTGGTGGTTCAAATCACTCTCTCCTGGTAGAGTGGTCAGATCCACTGGCCCCCAACAATCTGACAGCTCTACAATCACTGTGAACAGTGTGTGTGAATGGGAACCTGGTTCCTGCTTTGAGTGCCTTGATGGTCGAAAAGTGCTATTTAAATGTAACCATTTACCATTTTTCACCATTTTAGTTATAGTTCAATAAGAAGTACCTCCGAGGAAAAAAACAAAATACATTCATTCATTCATTTTCTACCGCTTTATCCCATTAGGGGTCGCGGGTGACTGGAGCCTATCCCAGTGACTTTGGGCCATTTGGCGGGGTACACCCTGGACAGTGGCCAACTCATCACAGGGCCCACAAAAATACATATGTAATACAAATCAAATGTGTAGTCAAATAATATTCTATTCAACTTTCTTTAAAAATAAGAAACCATTCCAAGTGTCCCCGTACCCCCAAGTGGGGAATACTGGTCCAGCTGATCAAACAGAGCAGGGTCATGACTACACAGACTTTGACAAGGTAGAGAAGACGGTGACTTCGACCAAATGTTCAGTTAAAATAGTCTCTACATTTATCCATCACACACACGGTACTGTATTTTACAAATTAAGTTCCCCCAAAAAATGATATGCAAAAGCTTCAGAGGAGGGCTTTATCGAATAATCATGACTAGTCTATTTGTATTTGATTTACTGAACGATGCAGGCTCTATAACAGATGCCTAAAGACCTTTTGTAACAAAGACAATGGCATTGAATAAAAACAAAAATGATATTCTTTATTTTGTCAATATAATCTAGCTCTCAGTTAACATTTATATGGTGAAAAATATATTTAGAAAAACTTCATATACAAGAAATAATTGACTAGTTGACTTGTAAAAATAAAATAATCACCGGTGCAGATTAGTTGACTACAATAAGTCTGTTGCAGCCTTACTTCCAAGCAATTTATGACTGTGTTTAGTAATAGTCATTAGGTAGTAATCGTATTTGGCGTCGCTGTCTTGGATCAAAATGTAATGATTGTTGTGGTTGTTCAGTATGAGCGAGACCTCCAGCAGTACCAGAGTCAAGCAAAGCAGCTTTTCCGCAAACTGAACGCTCATAGTCCTGACCGGTGCACTCTGGAGGCTGGACACGTAAACTTTCAGTAAGATCAAATAGACATACATTCATATTTGCTGGCAATCAATGATCCTAATGTGACACTTTTATCAGTTATTTAATTGCAGACGGTGTATGTTACTTGTGCCTGTGTGAGGCGTCCTTCCCAAAGAAGATGGCTTTTGGATATCTCAATGTTCTTCACAGTGAGTTCTTCGATCAGTATGGAAAAAGGATACGCACAGTCACCAGACCCTACTCCTTTATTGAATTTGGTAAGGTTATGATGACTAACTTAAAAAAAAAAAAAACTGCCATGACATGACACAACTCTTGTTTTATTACATTTTAGACAATTACATCCAAAAAGCAAAGAAGACGTACGTTGACAGCAGAGCAAGGAGAAACCTGGGCAACATCAACACAGAGTTACAGGACGTCCAGAGAATAATGGTTGCCAATATTGAGGAAGTTCTGCAACGTGGGGAGGCTCTTTCAGGTAAATTAAATACACTAGCCTCCTTTTTAGCACTCAATTACACGAATACAGACTATAAAATGCATGTACCTTTTTTTCCCCTTCAGATCTAGACACAAAGGCCAGTAATTTGTCTTCATTGGCAAAGAACTATCACAGCGACGCCAAGTATCTCAACACTCGCTCCACATATGCCAAGTTGGCTGCTGTGGCGGTGGTCTTCTTGACACTCATCGTCTATGTGCGCTTTTGGTGGCTCTTATAGCTTTACCAAGGACTTCACACTGAATGGCTCTCCTCCCTGCACAGATATCGCTCAGAGTTTACCTGATTCACGTTACATTAAACTGAGCTGTATGTTTAAGCGGTGATAAGATTCAGCTGGAATGTTGTTTACTTACTTTAGGTGTTTAACCTTACAACGCAGGGTTTTGTTAAAAAGCTGCACTGTTCCAAGATGTATTGAAATGTTTACAGTAGAGTATATTTATCAAATAAAAAGTTCCTTACATAGTTCCCATGTGTCACTTGTATAATAATAAAGAGTTCTAGTGTACACAGAAGGCCACATCCAGGGCAAACACTGCTCCACTCCATGTAGTCCTTGAGTCGCTTGGTTTAATTGACTAAAGGAGGAACCGGCACAGGTCCAAGTTCCAAGTCAACATCTCGTGTTTCTCACAGCAGTGATCAGGCGGGTGTCTTTATTTTTTTTCAAAGATCCAGACACAAACCGCTTCGAGTCAGTCCAGCGGCTGTGGTAATGCCAGAGTGGAATATGTATAGTTTATCCCATAGCTTAACACTTTCAAGCAAGATTAACTTCTTGAATTAAAGGCTTGTTGTTTTTGTTATGGCCCTTAAAACGCGTGCCTTCCTTTTCTTCCATGTGGTCGTACGATTATGCCACAAGATCGAAGTCATCCCTCTGTAGAAACAAATAGGAAACAGTTGTTTAGACGATCATGTTTTTTCAAAGTGTATAAGAAATGTCAAGCAACTCAAAGCAATACCTCATCGTTATAATTCATGACATGCTGCTTGATCTTAGACGAATCCACCCAAGTTACGAAATCTTCCATGTTCCTGACAAATAAATGGTGCACAGTGCGGACATTAGCCCTCTTATTTATTTTAAACAACGTGTATATTTTCAAATGTCGTACCTGGTAACAAGAAAAGCTGGGTCTGTAATAATTTCTGGACCAACACGCACATCTAAAACTGATTTAAGGATTTTTTTCATCTAAATGTGACAACACAATTACAGACTAACAATAAGATGAAGTGAAGGATACGTCCTTGTTCAATAAATGTGATGGCAGTTTTTAGATTTTGAGCCATGCGAAGATGAAGCATGATACTGGGCAGCCTCCTCCTGTGTTAAATAAATCACATACAAGGGTTAAATGTTTTCTTTTTCATACATGATGTTCCAAATCCATACCTGCAAAATGAGGAGGCAGTGACCTTCTCAGTGAGGGCCAGATTCTGCTTGGTGGGAATCAAACCAATGTTGTATCTGGAATAAACAATCCGCGTGTCAAGCAGGTTGTATTGAAAAGGTGATCCGTTTGAATCCACTCACAGTTTCTCCAGCAGCTTGTGTGTGCTCTGAGCTCTGAACCCGTCCTTCTCATCCAGGTCCCGGATCTTCTGAGTCAGATCTCTGATGTTACGACTGAGCTTGTTGTACCTAAGTTAACATATAATGAATGACCGCTTCACTCGAGTTTGATTTAAAGCTGTTTCCTGTACAACTGATACATCCTCTGTGTCATTTTAACAACTACAAACAAACGTAATAATAAATCAAGCGCCTCACTTCATGTAGTCCTCGCGCTTCTCGATGCGGAATCTTCGTAGCACTTTCACTTCATGGATGTTGTTGTCCACCTCCCAGTTTATGAAATCTACCTTCTTCAGTAGTTTCTGCTCATGAAATTTTAATTTACGGACCATTTTACCTGTTTAGACGCGTGTTGCTCGTAGAGAAATGGAAACAGGAAACGCTCAAAGGAACCGGAAGCACGTGGACTCCTCGGTTTACAATATTTGAACTGCAGCGCCTCCCAGCGGATAATGCGGGTTAGTTAGTTGGTTTCTTCAGACCAAACAATCACAATGTTGTGAAACAATGGACACAACACGCTTGGATGAAACATTTCAGCATAACTCAACTGAAAACTAACGCATGGCCCGCCAGTGCTCGGCCATGACGTGGTCTTCTGTTTGGGGTCTTGAAGTGTCCAGTAGTGAGACACCTCCAGGAGGAGTCACCACATCAGCTCTGCGCACTTGTGCGGCTGTAGGAGCCTGCACTCCGCAGAGAGGGACACGCGGCTCTGTGCGGGCTGTAGCGTCACTTTAGAGCGCACTTTGTGGGACTTTGCCTTGACGTCCATCTGCTGCATTCACGGACCACCAGTAAGTTTGACTTGTTGACTTGGGTCATTCATGTGTTCTAAAAAAAAAAGCAAGGTTGTTTTTAAAATGTGAACGATGCACTGCAAGTTTCATTGAATAGTTACATGGGGGAAACATATCTAAATGTGTTTAATGAAGAAACATGTCGCTGTGGGACAGGAGTGTCCTATCCATGGGTTCCAGCATAATGAGAAATTTGTCGTTGCCATATCTATTAACAATTTAAAATGTTGTTGTTGTAACCTTTGAATGGCAATTAAAAGTCTTCAAAATGTTGCATATAGCAAGGAACTGAAACCTTATCACCTCTTGTAAAGCCATGTCGGGGTGAATATTTTATGTCAAATATTTATTGGTATCTACTTCTAAATCAGATACTGGTGTGGTGTAAAGTGTTCGGTGGAAAGCCATGCATGCACACAGTAGCAGCAGAAGTAATCAAGCTCACACTCTTCACTATTGGCCACGTGGCCATGACTAATAAAATAACTTTACGCCATTGGTAATTGTAATTCTACAGTGAGTGTCTTGTTTGAAGATGCATTTCCTTCCTTGGAGTTGAGAAACCAACTCAATGCCTCCTCACCCAGACCAGGATTGTTACATTTTCTCACGTGACTGTAATCCAGCTCTCAGTTTGGTCAAGAGGGGTCCAAAATTGATGGAAATAATAACGCCTTTAAACACATTGTTAATATGATTTAATATTAGAATGTAAGTTTAAACAGTTAAAATGTATTCAGAAATCAGTTTGAACATGTTTGAACAAAATAAACAGTATAAAATATGAAAATATTCAACAATTAATTGGTGTAACAAACTCCAATTATCACATTAACACACTCTTATGTATATGACCCTATTTTCTCTTTTTTTCTTCTTCTTTTTGGCTCGAGCCTTCCATGGAATGGAATGCGACGAGTCTTGCCATGGTTTCTTATTATTGGCTCGAGCCTTCCATGGAATGGCTCGAGACATTGTTCTTGCCATGGTTTCTTATTATTATTGTTTTGCATGGTAAAATTTTGCCACAACTCGGGCATTTTTGACCCCCTAACATTGATGAATGTCACACATGGGGGCATAGACGCGATCGGCTCGGCCCGAACTCCAATAAAATGGAGGTTGCGAGAACGCCCGTCGCAACAGTGCCGACTAGTTCAAAAAAGAAAAAACATGAAAAGCTTAATCTTTGGCCTAGGCACATGAGACTTAGAACAGTGATGGAGCTACCTTTGACCTCTGACCTTTGACGAGTAAAACGCACCTGGCAGCATCGCTCTATGATAAACAGGAAGTCAGCTATGTCGAGTCAAAGTGGCACCGCCACGCTTGACTTTTTTTTTTTCAAAATCGTACTTGTCCTAGGTTTTTTGTCCGATCGAGCTCAAAACAACACTTTTTGCATCTAAAGACATTCAAATTTAATAAATATCCAAAAGAATGTTGATATTCTTTACAGTCTCTGCGTAACACGCCCTCAAAAAAGGCTTAATTTTCACACCTAATGGAATTGATCTACGGAGCTCATATTTCACTCACTAATGCGTTTTTATGATCTGATTGTAAATAAATACCATGTAACAAATGTACTCTATAGCGCCCCCTACCCATTGTGTGAAAATCTCAATATTGTCTGATTTGTTTGAAACTCATGGATTATATTCTCCTCGAGACGCCATGAAAAAAGTGCATTGCAGATATTGTGTATTTTCACAATTGGCCAGCAGAGGCGCAATGAATGCCTTCACTTCCTCTTCCGCTTTTATTTTGATGGGACATTTCCTCTCGTGCCGCAGTCTTAGCATTAGCATTAGCATTAGCATTAGAATTATTATTCTTTAGACTTTATTCTTTAGGCTTTATTCTATGGGAGTGTCTGCAGAGCCGCGGCGCGCCGCCGAAACTGCCATGTTATTTTTGTGCCGGCCGCGCGCCGCGGCTCCTGAAACTGCACCGCTATTTGACCGCGTTTTAGCGCCGTTTTAGACCGCGTCGGGTTAGGGTTAGGGTTAGGGTTAGGGTTAGGGTTAGGGTTAAGGTTAGGGTTAAGGTTAGGGTTAAGGTTAGGGTTAAGGTTAGGGTTAAGGTTAGGGTTAGGGTTAGTTAGCCATGAGGCTATAACGGGCTATGAGGGAAATGCCGCGGTCCCTGAAACTGCGCGGCCATTTGACCGCGCCGCGGCTCTCCAGCCACGGCCTTATTCTATAGACACCAGCAGGAGGCCGGTCCATGTTTAGTCCTGACTCTGGCACCAGCAGGAGGCCGGTCCCTGAGGTCCTCAGAGTCCGAGATGGTTCATATGGCACTAACATGTCCGAGATGTACTTTGGTGCTAGGCCATGGAGAGACTTGTACACAAGCAGAGCTGCTTTAAAGTCTATTCTCTGAGCCACAGGGGGCAGTGCAGAGACCTGAGAACAGGACTAATGTGATCATACTTCCTGGTTCTAGTCAGGACATGAGCAGCAGCGTTCTGGATGTACTGCAGCTGTTTTGCAGCTCGTTTGGAGAGGCCAATGAGCCTTTGAGTTGAGAAAAATGTTTCCACCAGCAGCTGGCTGCACGGGAAGATGGAGTGTGCTGTTAACTCTGTAGAAGCTTTAGTCCTCGCAGCGTAATATAGAGGTTAAATACTAACACACATGCATCTACTATTGTTTTAAACAATGCCTTCATTTGGATAAAAAGCGTTGTGTTGTGGGATTTGTGTTGATATTGTGCTGAAAATTATAAAAGGACATAGACAAATTTGTAATGTATGAAATCATGTAGGCTGTATATTTGCCGTTTTAGTCATTATTAGCATTAATGTTTAATAGTTACATAAGTCAGCACACACAAGGAGCACCATCTCCTCCTCGCTTTTCCAGATCCCATGCCTACATTAAGCTATAATAATCCTAACCCTATGAAATAATAACCCTATGAATCCAACCCTTACTTTTTTGAAAAGATACACATTTGAGCAGGCGAATGAAGCAACTTCCAGCCTCTTGCTAGTGCCCGGAGTCAGGACTAAATATCTTACTGAGAAGGGCCCCTACCGATATTTTAATAGATCCATGGCCCCCAATTTGGCAGTGCTCAAGTTCTAGTTCAAGTGTTGTGTTAGACAAAATGTTATGTGTTAGGCAAAATTGTCAACTCTAAATTGGCCCTAGTGAATGAATGTGAATGTGAAAGTGAAGTGAGAGTGAATGGTTATCTGTGTGTCTATGTCTCTGTTTCTGAGTTGGCCACTGTCCAGGGTATACCCCCCGCCTAAGGCCCAAAGTCACTGGGATAGGCTCCAGTCACCCGCGACCCCGAAAAGGATAAAGCGGTAGAAAATGAATGAATGAATTTACTCTTTTAAAATACATTTTATTGTGTGATTATTTATGTTTTTACTTTTTTTATTGTGATTTTAATGTGTTTTAATGGATGTTTTATGTATATAAAGCACTTTACGTTTGTGCTCTACAAATAAATGTTGCTTGCCAGCTCTAAGGTGCTTGGAGCATGAACATTCATTCATACCCCAAAAACCGGTGCTGCCAGAGTCACAGGAGAAACAGGGGAGCGATTGTGATGCTCTGCTCTCTGGTGCATATAAACAGTCTTCTATGTGCTTTGCTGCATCAGTTTTGTTAGGTGAACTTTGAACTGACATCTTTAGGTTGTAAAACTGAACATAGAAGACACTGTTGCCTTGTAGAGTGTGAGCCATGCCCTGTGTATCTCTGGATATTGTGAGATGTTGCAAACGGAGGACGAAGTGTGGAGCAGAAGTAGGCTACCTGCTAAAAGTGTTCATTCATGTTTGAATACAGTAAACTAGTGATGTTTGTGTGGATAGTATGTGAAGTCAACGTTCATGATATATAAATGGTGCTCTGTCTACTGGATGGTGGCTGTAATACATATTAGGGGAAAAGAAGACGAATTCAGCAATCAGCAAATTAATGTTTGGTGCTCCCCTCACTTCCAAACTACATTTGTGTATCTATCTCTCTATATATCTCTATCTCTATCCATCTCTATTTATATCTATCTATTATATCTATTATATATATATATATATACAAACCTTTAATTTGAACACAATGGCACTATACATATTGCTGTGTAAAAGCAAATGTTTTCTCAACCTCTGGAGATCTGTGTACTTGTTATAGCTCATGACATCGTTATTTGCAGACAATCCAATTCCGGACGCAAAGGGTGTGTATTTAGAGCTTAGTGACTATCCTTCTTATCCTGCTGTTAAAGTCTTTGTGTTTGCTGCAGACTTCAATTGTAGATGGACTATACTATATTTGTGATTTTAGATTTCATAACTCACTGTCACTGTTGAATGACATGTTCAAAATGTTCAGATTGTATTTCCTGTCTAACAACACAGCTTGCAGAGCTATGCCAAGACTCATGTCAACTTTAATTAACTATGGGAGTAGTCCCAGAAAAGAGAAAGCATGGAGTGGGCAAGCTGGGGTTATGAAAATGACTGGACTGGTAGTTCTGACTTTTCACTTATGACGATGCTGTTTACTAGCACTTCCCTGCGTACATACTTGTGTCTCTGCTAGATCCTAATAATTTTGATAACTTTTTATTTGATTAATTGATGGACAAGGCATGTCTTTGAACCTTTTTGTTTTGCCTACACAGGTTTCCTCTTTTGTGCCCTCTGCGGCCCCTGCAATGCTGCTGTCGTGGCCTCATTCCCTGAGGCTGAAGTACTTCTCTCTGTGTGTTCTGGTGCTACAGACCACCTCCCTGGTCCTCACTATGCGCTTCTCTCGAACACTCGTAGAGGAGGGCCCCAAATACCTGCCGTCTTCAGCAGTGGTGTCGGCTGAACTGCTCAAAATTATTGTGTGCACATTTATTGTTTTTCTGCAAAACAGTAAGTATGTGTTTGGAACTCATTTAAAAAAAAAAATTGTATCGGTTATGGGAATGTGGTTTAACAGGTTAGTCCAGTTAACTGGTTCTTGAGTTAGTTTTATACCAAATCCCAAGTTAACAGAACATTCTACACATTGACAGGACAACAATGGCTAGATTAGCTCAAATTCTTTTTGTTTATTTGCTTACTGGGTGGTCCTCTCTGGCAGATTTTAGTGTACGAGCCATGAACCAGCAGTTAAAGGAGGAGATTGTGAAGAAGTTGTCAGAGACACTGAAACTGGCTGTTCCTGCAGGGATCTACACGCTACAGAACAACCTCCTTTATGTGGCTCTGTCTAACCTGGACGCAGCCACCTATCAGGTTACTCTCAAATATGCTGCCTCCACTTTCCTCTATTACATTGTTGTGCTGTCCGACATCCACCTTGATACAAAGGAATCCATTTCCATAATCTACACAAGTGCATTTTCCACATGAACATCAGAACATGAATGAGCCTTTCCTTATAGTTTTGCTTGGCCTTTATTTATTACCTTGATGGACCTAAACCCTTTCATCTCTTCTTACTCAGTGATTTGATTTTCTGTTTGACTCCCTCATGTCATCTTGATGAATGTGAGCTAGTTCAAACATGTTGGGGCTCAGTAAGACATGTCAGATTAAATGATGGCAATTTCAAAAAAGTGCCTTTTTTTGTACATTGTTGATCTCTTCATCAGAAATAACTCTTGTCATATGAACTTTAAATTGACTCAATACATTGCACACTGTAATTAGAACCATTTCTGCATATTATACTTGAGGTAGACTGATTACTCTTCTTCATAGAAATTGGAACAGAGTTTGGAGCAGGCATAAAGAGTTCCCTGACTCTCTGTGCTCTGATCAGTCAAGGCTTTTCCTCTCGTCCTAACTTGCTTACCCATGCACCTCTCTATTTCAAACAGGTCACATACCAATTAAAGATCCTCACCACAGCGATCTTCTCCGTCTTCATGTTAGGAAAGAAGTTGGGTTTCTACCAGTGGCTGTCACTGCTTGTCCTAATGGCTGGAGTTACTTTAGTGCAGGTACAGGTGTTCAGTAGTAATGTTTTGACCTTTGAACTCTGACTTCAGATGTGCTTGATCCCGCAGTGGCCCGTAGAGTCTATGGGGGACTCAGAGCACAAGGTGCTGTCGGCTAGTTCTCAGTTTATTGGGGTGATGGCTGTTCTCATGGCCTGTGTGTCCAGTGGATTCGCTGGAGTTTACTTTGAGAAGATTCTCAAAGAGACCCCACAGAGCATCTGGCTTAGAAACATACAACTGGGTGAGTGGAAATTCTAGGGTAAAAACAATGTTAGCTTGGAGGATGTTTTTGTCTTACAATAAAAGTAGGTCTGTGATCGATGCCCACTACTGGCATTGCATACGCTTGTTTTCCCTGCTGAAATCATTGTGATTGAAACTACAGTAATTTCTTATGGGGTTTGTTGTACTGTATAGTTCTGGTCAGGTTGTTGTAGATTAAGGTCAAGTATAAAGCCAAGGCATTGTATTGAATTTTAAAGCCGCAGACAGTGAACGAAGATTATTTAAAAGTTTGTACACCAATAACACCAGAATCACCAGAAATGCAATAGCATTTCCTAATTGGTGGCTCCTTCCTTGTATACTCAAATTCAGCAAAATTATATGTCATGGGCCTTGGCCCCTTCACTACTCTCTCATTATTGTTCATTTTCTGAACTGAAGTCATCTTGTTTTACGACACGGGACTCTGCAGGGGTCAGGGGTCATAAGGTCACAGTGGGACGCTTCTACACTGCACTGTGCTCCTTGTCATTATGAACAGGAGAGGGCGTTTCAGTGAAAGGAGGGCACTTTGGGTCAGGGGTGTGGGAACAGGGAATAGGGGGTTGTTCATGATTTCATTTGCAGTTTTCAGGTGACGCGTGGGTCCTCTAGTGATTGTAAGTTTTAATAATACAAATTATTAACATGCCCTTGCAGCTCTTTCTGTTGATCTAACCACAAAACTATGCTTATTTATGCCCCTTATTTATTGCCCCTTTTAACTCTTGTAGTTAACTCTTTTTACTTTTCCTCTCCTCCAGGTTTGCTTAGCTTCGCCCTGGGCTTTGTAGGGATGCTGGTGTATGATGGAGAGCGTGTGAGAAAGGCTGGCATGTTTCAGGGCTACAGCGCCATCACATGTGTGGTTGTGATATTACAGGTGAGATTTCACAAGTTAATGCGTCTGTAAAGGAATTTAACCGAATCTGTCATTGGTGTACTTGCAGGCTCTTGGTGGTTTGATTGTAGCAGTGGTCATCAAATACGCAGACAACATCCTCAAGGGGTTTGCAACCTCTGTGTCCATCATTGTGTCATCACTCGTCTCATATTTTATACTAGCGGACTTCAATCCAACAAGGTACTTATGGACAATTGTAGAAAAACATTCAGTTGTAGTCATCTGGACACCGCTTTTGACAACAAGACATTTCGACTCTCATCCAAGAGTCATTCTTAATCTGCAGATCTAGTCTGAGAACTCTGATATTTATACTACTCTTGAGCTACATAAGCCCTGCAGAACCTCCTGATGATCGCCTGCCTTAAAAAAAATCTTGTTTTAAACCAGGCCACACTTTAAGACAAATCCTGGTTCATCCTAAGAACAAGAGTCGTAACAAGCGTTGCAGGTGAGACTAAACAGCCACTGCTCAAAAAGGCTGTATCAATGAAAATTCAGGATTAAAGAGCGCAGTGCCTCTTCATCTTAAAGCCACAAACCACTCCTTTGAGGACAGTGAGGTGAAGAGTCTAAGCAGGAGAAGAGATGGTTTGAAAGAGGAGTTAAAGAGGCCATTTATGTTAAAAAAGACAATTCCTCTTTAAACAGAAATGGAGGTTTAAGGTTCAATTTACCGGTGATATGCAACAGCATTACAGGGCCCATTACAGGGCTGTTAGGGTAACAAAGGATATTAGTTGAGGGGAAACTTAAACACACTGCAAACAAATAGATAAACAGGACGGACTATTATCAGCAGGATAGTTCTCAGACTAGATCCGCAGACTGATAATGACTCTTGGATGAGTGTCGAAACATCTTGTTTTTCAAAAACAGGGTCCAGATGACTCCAACTGAATGCTTTTCTACAATGGAACACTCCTGGTTAAATGTGGGATTACACCGACTCATAATTATGGACTCTATATAACCAAATGGCTTACAAGCTGCTATAATACATTGTCTTTTCTTGTCTATTTTCCAGTGTATTCGTAATTGGGGCACTGCTGGTCATTGTTGCCACATTTCTCTACAGTTATGAGGTCAAAACACCCTTGATAAGTGCTATAAAAGTATGACCCAAAGCGGTGTTGAAGGACTTTGGGATTTACCGCCGTGTTCAGAGCTGGACTCTTGCAGCCATTTGGCAATACAAGATTTGCAAATGTGCAACATACTGACAACTGATGAAATACAGGTTGCTGTGAAGGATAATATTGTTCGCCCACCAAAGACTGTTGGATTATATGATCACTGGTTCTAAGGGATTTAGCTAAATTAATATACTTTATATTACAAATCAAATTCAGTTTTCTTTATTTTACCCGAGCAAACTTAAAGTGTTGGTTATGTAGGCACTCATCAGGCACTCATCAGATGTCATCATATTTTACTTGATGTGTGTATTCATTTATATTGGTGTTCTTTTATGAATTCAATATATTTATACAGGAAACACCAATTTGTATTTGAAATTCATTCAGTGGTACTGCCCAGTGGTTGAGTGGTTAAGGCATCAGCACATATGCCAGACTCCAAGTGCAGCAGTGTTGTGAGTTTGATTCCTAACTCCGACAATGTACTGCATGTCCTCCCTTCTCTCTCATCCCCCAGTTCATGCTCACCTTTTCTGTCTAATAAAGCCTTCAGGCCCAAAAATTCTAAAGAAAAATAAATGTGATCAGGGGCTATAATAGAGGAATGTTACAAAATCGATTTATATTTATTGTTATGGGTTTGTATCTTACATATTTATTATTAGAATTATTAGGGAGTTACTTTCCCTCACAGCTTCTGACTATGATATGAGATCAGACATGATGACCGTTTTGACCTTGCTGCTCACAGTGTGAGTGTTTGTATCCAAACGTTCTGCTTTTTAAATGCAAAACAGATGAATAAATTAAAGACCTTTAATACTTAAACTACGATCTATGTGCTTTCATGTGGCATCAAAGTGATACTAAACCAGAGCACACACGCAGCAAGGCACACCCTGAATTGTTTGTAAATTCTTCTCTGTTGCATTACAGTTGCTGCACATTTTGGCAAAGCAAAGAGTCTCTATAGCAACAAATTGTTGAATGAGCTACAGTCACATGAGCAGACACCCTGAATTCACAAACCCCTTTCTCAGTATTTACACATTAACGTCCATGAAAAGAACACAAAATGCAGTCGAAGTTGATTTGTTTTCTTTGTGACAACACAAATAATCTTTGCATAGTTGCTGAGATGTGTGTTTTGGGCTGAGGGGGCAGTGATGGGCCAGGCAAAGGAGAGGACGGAGAGGACAGATGGTAAAGGTGCAGCGTGAATCTGTGGAGAGGCGCAGATGGACCATGAGTCATGGGAGGGGCCGCTGGGTGAAAGATTGTCTTTAACACTCACAGTATAACATCAAGTCAATATAACATACTGTGTGATGCCTTAACAGTTTGTGCTGATAAATAAAAACAATTGAAGATGTTGCAACAGGTTTCTAGTTTTAAAAATATTTGTCTACTGGAATTTATAGACATCTTTGTTGCCAATTACAAAGTGATGATAATACAATCTTGCTTACAAATGGTTTACAGGCCTGAATATTAGCTCTTAAGAATACTATCACATATAAATTAGGCAGCACATTGGCAGAGTGGCAAGCACTCACACTTCACAGCTAGAAAGTTTCAGGTTCGACTCCTGGGCCGCCTGGGCCTTTCTGAGCAGAGTTTGCATGTTTCTCTCCGTGGCAGAGTGGCTTTCCTCCAACCTCTGGTTCCCTCACCAACCCAAGACATACACAATAGGTACAATTCTCCAACTAAGGACATCCTGACCAATCCTAGCTCAAGATGCATTGTGGCGCTCACTGCTCCTGAGAGGTTGACCCAGCGGCATTGAAGGAGGGGTCAAATGCAGAGGAAAAATGTTCCTATAGGCACATTTAAGTGTACCTTAACTGTAAATTCATAAAATGCTTGAAATATGTTATACTGTATTGAGTTATGTTTTTCCAAAAAAGTAATTTCCCCTGTGAACCCCTGAGAGTAGATAAAAGTGTTCAACACTGGATGGGTGGTCTGCCCTGTTCCAGTTGTAATCAGTGTTGTTTTAAAGGGCAAATTTCCAAGTCATTTACATTTCACCTATTGACTGCATTTATTTACTAGCCAAAAGAGAAGTTGCTGAATTATTTTGGTGTATTAGCAAAAATTCTGTGAAACTATGACAGGTTTTGATTTCTTTTATGCCATGTGGATAATGTTCATACAATCAGATGGAAGCATGAGGTAAATCTTTAACTAAAATCTGTATAATACTGGTATCTGTCTTTAACATTGTGAAAATAAGTTGAACTGAGTATGTTGAAGGCCATGGTAAGCGCTGATGAGGTTTTACAGCCTGCAGTCAAAATGTCTCCAGGTAACAACTTACAAAAAAATGCTTTTCTGCTGCTCCTCAAGAGCAGTCTCTGCTCGTTCATGCAATAAGATCTACAGAAGGATGCAGGATGCAGTTCAATCTGGGGCCAATAAAAGTAAAAAAACAAAAAACATTGCATTTCTAAATGGTAAAAGAGCTTTTAAAGCAGTCCACGCTCTGTGAGTGACCTTTGACCTGAGTCAATATACTAAAACGCACTCTGGTAAAATGTTCCATGTAAATCTCTTGACGCTCTGTTTAAGTCTTAAACCATCTTAAACTATGTCTCTACACTGTTCCCTGATCCATAGTTTCATCTTGCATCCTACATTTCTAATAAAACAATCATTACTTCATTTGTGTTAGACCTTCACTTATTTTAGGTGGTATGACGACGAGTGGTGCCCCCCTGCGCGGCCTCCACATGAGGACTTGAGCGTCATTGGCATTGGGCCTGCCCAGTGCATTTGGAGGAATAGGCTCCTGGTAGTTCAGTATATGTGGCTGTTCCTGATAGGGTCGTCCCACCAGAGAAGCTCGTGAACCCAGAGACATATCAGGTTCCACTGTGATGTCCACTCGCATCCGCCATCGCACCGTCTGCAAGACGATCCTCTCCTGTAAACCCACACTGGAAATGAACATTCTGCTGTACTTGTAGTTGATCATTGAGTTTGATAAAGTAGTGTGTAACTGCAGGATAGGCTGTTGCTCATACATTTAATTAAACCCTGCTTGAAGCAGTTAAGTTCAAAAGGCTCCTTTTTTGGATGTGATTTGTTGCTTTGACAATATCTATAACCATATTGAAGGGCACGAAAAATGAGTATCATCTATCTGTTTAAAAGGTGTTTCACATACAAATGTGCATCACACTTACCCAGGAAGTCAAAGTGTAAAGAATAACCAATTCAAAACAAATGAATTAAATATCTACAAACATATTTACACTTACAATGTGTATTTTTCCAATCAGCCTCAGTGGACACAGCTTACCTTTGTAATTGTATTCATAGCCACAAGCCAGGTAATGAAGCTCTGGTCACGGGTGATGTGGGTGAGCATGGGGGTGTTGCTGTTGCTGATTGGGACGGCCCATGTGACGCTGGGGTAGAAGTTGTCGTTCATGCTGACTGTGAGGCGGGAGGGTTTCGAGGTGGGTCCAGTCAGAGTCACGGTCTCTGTGGTGTTGCCATACCATGGGTAACTGACACCATCCGAATCACTGATAGCTTTGACCCGCCCCTCACGCAGCTCGGGCAGCTCCCAGCTCGACCTGCAGAGACAGAGATGATGAGACAATGTCATTTCATTTGAGACAAGGTGCAGTTGATGTAACTGTGGAAACAACATTATGGAGCCTTTTAAAAAAAACATGTTCTTGTGTAACATGTGTATATACACACACACACACACTTTATATATATATATATATATATATATATATATATATATATATATATATATATATATATATATATATATATGTATTCTTATATTCTGCTAACAACAATGGGAGGATTGTAAACGTGTCAGAGCAGTATGTGGTTGGAATCATACAAATACTAATACAAATGAATGCAAAGTTCTATGGCAGGCTAATGAGAGACAAAGTTTTAAATCTGAACAAAAGTTGTTTTTTTTTAATTAGCCTCCCATGTTTATTAAGCCTATTAGTGTTTAATGCCAGAGGTTGTGGGATCAGACTCTCTGCTGAGCCACTTACATGCCAATGTCCCCATAAGTGTTGTAGAACTCCATCTGTGTACACGCCTGAATCCAGCCGACTACCCATGTTTCATTGCGGGGGACCGGTGGCATCACTACGCCGGCTGAAGCCCTGAAGTACGGGGTCTTGTAGCGCAGCACGATGGGGGAGTTCTCCTCTATGACTGTAGGACACTGGTCGATAGAGGCTGACACTTCATACACCACGATGTTTTCCCGTCTGATGCGGGGCTTGCAGGCGATGCTCTGGAGGCAGCCCATAGCGCAGGCGAGCAAAACGAGCAGTACCACAGAGGAAGGCAGCAAAATATCCCTGCTCTGTATGAACATTAGTCCATTAGTTTCAACGTTGTACTTGACAGGGGTTAATTCATCACCGTGGGAGAGGATGGACAAAAAGACGAACCACACTCGTGCCTCGCATTACATTCGGGGGCTGTTGTTTGAGGGGAAGAGGTATCACAGCTCTCCGCAGCCTCCTCCCCCCGGTCTGCCCGCTCGGTGTCGCACTGCCCTTGGCGCTCGTCCCCACAAACTGTTACTCGGCCTGTCCTCAGCTGATCCACCGCGCGCCCAGGTCCTCCTCCGGTCCCAGTCTCGTCCACGCCTTGCCCCTTGGTCCTGCTGCTTTCCTCCCTGCTCCGCGCCGCTGTCATGTCAGGCAGCGACAGGGCAGACAGGTGCGCCAGAGGAGGGGGGCAGATGCCTTTTGTTTGCTCGCCTTGTCTTTCACATCAGAAGCGGGAGTGTAGCCTTCTCATCCTGGCTTCGACCTACATGGAGACAAAAAAACTTGACGTGTGTCTGAGTAAACGGGGCTGCGGCTGGCTTTAATGTGTTCCGGACACTGTGTTTCCATTCTTAGAGATGCATGAATGGTGCATCGTGAATGGAAGCATCGAGGCAGCAAAAATGATCAGAATAAAGCAGAGAATATACCCACGGCGCGATTTGGCTACTTGTTCCAGTCTTTGCATGGCTTCCACGACTCTAGTTCAGTAGCAGAGCATCCTGTAGCCGCGGGTGTAGCCTTGTTTGGCGGTGCTGATGCTGAAGAAACCAGGGCGGGGCGTCACCCGAGCTCTGCATTGGAAAAAAACAAAAAACAAGCGCACGTGAGCGTGGCTACGTCATTGCGTCATGGAGAGCGACGTCCGCCATTGGCTTACAACATCAACAGCGGAAGTACTGCCGTTTGAGCCGCTGCCGACCATCCACTGACACGCATTCATCATCGACCAGCCTTTCATATATTTGCCCTCTGTCCCACTGGAGCCGGGCCAGTGTATGTTTGTGCGTTTTGTTGGATTCGTGTCTGAAAGGGCGTCTCGTTTGCTGATGATGAAGCCGCAGGTGGTGTTTGTGTTGGGTGGGCCTGGCGCCGGCAAAGGGACCCAGTGCTCCAAAATTGTAGAGGTAAGACAATGAACACCTCTGACACTCGTAGCTATGTATGCTCTCCTTATGTGTTTCATGTTGTGTGGCCCATAATATCTAGTTTACATACGCAACAAATGTGTGTTTGATTTCCGGCTGTCCTCTAACCATGTCCGAATTAGCCACATAGCCACTTAGCATCAGGATTCAGGAAACACAATATTGTGGGCAATGATTTGCGTTTGTGTGTAGCATTTATAGCTGACACGTAGGCTTGTTTCAGAAGTATTGTGTATAAACCTTCTTCTGTGCAGCTCGTTTAAGATGTTCACTGATTTGGCTATTTCGGACATACCCGGCATAATAAGTTACTGTGAATCTATTATTCAGAAACTTGTTATTCCGGTTGAACTATGTTGTATCACGACTTCTTGTGACTATACACGTCACCAGTCTATATTCAGGCAGATCATGTCCTGGTTGTTAAGTCAACACAGTCAAAGTAACACCCATTCATATAATTCATTTTACGGGCAATCTGGCATATACAATATTTAACTCTAGCCAAATCTGATTTTAAATAAAATTTACAACCAAAAGACACGCTGAGAAATAATCTCTAGATGATAATAGTTTGCCATAATTATTTTGATTTTTGACTTTTTATCCCCAAGATGGTATGGCCAGCCAGGATGAGGCACCACTTTATTTGAATGTTAGGTTTTTACTCTGTGTAGTGTGTTTAGAGCACAGAAGAACACCTTGAATTTATGATATCAAACCCTAAATTTATTGATCCCTTGAGAGATTTTTTAGATTTTATTTAGGACAATTTCACTAGCAAGGACCACAACCCCAGATACGATGCAAGGTGTTTATTGGCAGGGGAGAAACATGAACATGAAGTTGATGCCATTTTGGGGCTTCTTGCGATGAGGGCTGAAGGCTCCCGGGCCTCGATACCCCCCATCTAGGAGATAAATTAGAATAATTAGAACAGTTTAAAAGAGGGTGGGTGGGAGGGAGGGGCACAAAAATCACAAACACAGGTGTATGTGATCTGGATGATTAAATAGTGTAGCCGCAGGAAGGGGCGTGGTCCTGCTCCCGACCTTAAGATAACAAACTTATCTTCATTTATTTTCCCCCCCAAAAAATGTCCTTTAAATATGTTATTTTGAATGACACATTTACTGTATAGTGCTCTGTGCTCCATAAAAATAACTCCAAACCTCTCTGAGTGTTGGCGGTGTCATTGTGTTGTCAGTGGTGGTGGTTGGAGGGACAGATGGCACAGAAATATATGACAATATTATGACAATTATTTTTATTAGGAGTGAGACCACAGTGACCACATTTTATATAGCGCTTCATGTATAGCCTTTAGTCTGGTAGTCAGCCCAAACATTGAGTTGTAATAACAAATATTGATCTATGCTGTACTCCATAAATGTGTTTCCTACAGAACTACAACTACACCCACCTGTCAGCTGGAGACTTGCTGAGGGCAGAGAGAGCCAGGGAGGACTCGGAGTGTGGGCAACTTATTGCAAATTATATCAAGGAGGGAAAAATTGTCCCTGTGGAGATTACCATCAACCTCTTAAAGCAGGTATGTCTCATATTTAAAAGTGAGATACTATTTGACAACTATAAAAATGAAAGTGAAATATGCTCATTTCCCGTTAAGGCAATGGAAAAGACCATGAAGAAAGATGAGAAGAAGTTCAGATTCCTTATAGATGGCTTCCCACGTAACAAAGACAATCTTCAGGGCTGGAATACCGTGATGGACGGAAAAGCTGATGTCAAATTTGTCCTTTTCTTTGATTGTAGCAATGAGGTCAGTACCACAAAACTACACCTGTAACAATCAACCTGATAATATTAACAAAAGTAAGTATTCTTCTTTAAACCTCCCCAAGATCACCACATTTTTAATTATGAGGCATTTTTTCATCTACAAATAAATTATAAAATGAAAACAAACACAAAAATGGGCAAAATATAATGAAAATGAAAGTATAATTGTATTGTATTCACAGGTTTGCATTCAAAGGTGTCTAGAACGAGGGAAAAGCAGTGGACGCACAGACGACAACAGAGAAAGTTTGCAGAAAAGGTACAGTGCAGTGACAGATGAAGCCTTCTCTCTGGTGTTAAGTGTTTTCATTTTGCTTAGGCATGACCCATTTAACAATAGTCACCTGCCTGCACGTGTTTTGACCTAATTCTTGTGTCCTTCAAGTCTCTAGTGCGGCCTGACCTTAATAATGGGCTTTTTTTTCCTCTGTTGCAGAATCCAAACCTATTTGCAGTCCACACGACCCATCATAGATCTGTATCAAACGCAGGGCAAAGTGCACACAGTGGACGCCTCTCGCTCTGTTGAAGAGGTGAGTCCTTTGCTGTATTTACTGTGCATAAGCGGAGCACTTTAGATGTGAAAGAGACATTCAGGAATTATGCAAATGTGGGCTCTTTCTAATCAAATAGATATCCCAATTCAGAGCTACTAGGTAAACCGAGTGGATATATTTAGGACTGAAATGTGTGTGTGTTTCTGCTGTACTCTTATTTATTCATTTTTAACATTAACATTTTTAAATTATGGTTAATGATCCCTACAGGGGAAAAGCGCCTGGTGTGTGTAAAATGCTATGTACTGTGACATTAGGCCAGTGGTTAAAGGCCATCAGCTATAGAAATGGCAAAACATGCACCCTACAAACATGCCTTCTCATTGTTATTTGAATTTTAATTCAAAATGTCACTGTAGATAAAGTATCAATCATGAATGCATACATATATACTAGTTTTAATTGTCGTTGCTGTTTTTCAGGTGTTTGCTGATGTGAAAGCCCTCTTGGACAACAAGGTTTGACTTGATCATCATTTCACATTGGTTTTAAATTTGTTTTTCTACATAGCTTCTATGAATTTCTGTCAAGTCAAACTTTTTTACATTCATTTTTGTTTAACATTTGTGTAAACTCTGCACTGTCATGGGTATGTGTACATTATCTATTTGTAAGTGTGATTTAGAACTGCCATAATTACCAATATTTTAACAAAATAACACATTTTCAATGTAGTTGAAAGTAGGAGTTTTTGAAGGAACAGTTGGTTTAGATTCATGAAGAATCCTGCACTCCTGATCTGCAATGAATAAAATAAATGCTTCATGGTTTGATCTGTTTCCATAGTGTGTGTGTGTGTGTGTGTGTGTGTGTGTGTGTGTGTGTGTGTGTGTGTGTGTGTGTGTGTGTGTGTGTGTGTGTGTGTGTGAGAATTGACAGTTAATGAGGTAGCATCTAATTTTCTTAATAACCTTTTGAAAAACTTTCTTGCAAATGTTGCCTTTAACACAACTAACCAGCAGAGGGCTCTAGAGATAAGATTTTAAAGGGCGGCTCTGTAGACACTCCCTTTAAGGAAATGTCATGCCATTATAAAGTCAATAACCTTAAAGAATATTACCCTTTAATCAGATTCCATGAATTTAAGATATTCTTAAAATGAATGCTGTGATCAATTAAATGTTTTGCTTGTTTATTGGATTACCAGCCAGCTTTTATTATGGGTTTTGGCAAATTTGATCTTAGTTTGACCCATGAATAAAAAAAATCTACTTGTGACGTTTGTTGCAGTTGTAAAAATGGTTTGCCTGTAACTTCATGCTTAATAAATAATTGTTTAACTCAATAAAGAGGTGGCAGTGCAACGAGATATAGATTTTATTCCTTAATTTATGTGTTGAAAATATGTACAATTACAAAGGCATCTGATTACAATTGAGCGATATGCTGAGCACTTTATATAGCAACACACAAAGCTAAAGCGGTCAACACATTATACCAGACTAGAGGCTTTAAATAGGCTAACGGTGAATCTTTACATGAATAATCTGCGTTGTAAAGGTTAGACAACATGTCTGTATCTATGGCACTTCCAGTCTGTTTTAATGTGTATCTGAAAATACAATCACATTTTTATACTCTCACAAAATCGGACCTTATGCAGCACAGTATGATACGTTCAGATATGTTTAACGCAAGAGCAAGTTTAATTTAGTAAAAATACAGTCTTTCTTAGAAATAAAATATGATTTACTACATTTTGAATGTGCAAAAATACAAAGAAATAGCAACAAAACAGGCATAAAATTTACATATAAAACTTTGCATATTACAAATTTGTACCGTCCATAAAATACAATTTTATACATCTGTACATACATTCATACTATGCTATCTGATGGCCATGTGAAAAAAATATATCTATATCAAAAACGTTTGATCACCGCTAAGCACTGATCTCAAAATCTCAACTGTAACAAAAAATATGAGGAATATTAGTCCTTCAGTGCTGCATTTCATTCTATGTAAAGTATAGTACCAGCTGAAATTCACATTTAAGTCATATTATAATAGTCTTTTTCTACATGGGCGTAAAGCTTACATATACTGAATCAGATAAGTTTTCCACACGCATTAATTCGGCCTGTCTCCTGGCTCCTTCGATACTGGGCTTTTGTGTTGGTCACCGCCCCGTGCTTCTGTCGCAGGTGGAGCCTCAGCTGACTCTTGTGTCTGAAGTGGAGATCACAGTTTTCACACTGGAAAAAAACAAACAAACTTCTTAAAACACCGCAGAGTCATAGTTAAGTGTCTGAGTCTTAAGAGTGCCGGTATACACAGGGATCACAAGGTCAAATGGTTAATCTCTTTACAGTCTGAATGGATAAAGGGCTGGACTTGGCACTTACATGGTACGGTTTCTCGCCTGTGTGGATGCGCATGTGGCTCTTGAGCGTCTGTAGGTGGCGGAAGTGAGTGCCACAAATCTCACACGGGTACGGCTTTTCCCCTGTGTGGATTAGGACGTGGGCACGGAGATGGGCCACCTGAACATAATCCAATCATTGTAAAAGCTGCATTTATATCGAATAGTCTCTAAATAAATTACAGTTCAACATAAACTTGTGTTATTGCATGGCACTACTTCATAATTTAATAACAATAATCATTTCAATTGAGGTATTATGAGCAACATGAGAAGAGTTACACATCCATCTATTAGACAGTGTAAATGAACAGTTTGTGTTTATTTTTGCTTACTTGTACAAATCTGGATCCACACGTCTCGCACTTGAATGGCTTCTCTCCCGAGTGTATACGTGTGTGGGTTTTGAGGTTGGCCGGCCGGTTAAACTGAGCTCCGCAAATGTTACAATGGTACGGTTTAGCGCCTGGAGATTTTCCACAAGGTTAAGTCAACAGGAAAACCGCTTCATTTAACAAAAGTGATATTTGCATTTGTGTACCTGTGTGAACGGTTTTGTGACTGGCTAAATTTCCCTTGTATCGGAATGAGGCTTGGCAGCAGTCACATTTGTACGGCTTGCTGTCACCGTGGGCTCCGGCTGATTTCTCTCTTATAGATTCTTCCTCAGAGAAATTCGGGTTGCAACCATTGCACAAGTATGTGTTCTTTTCTACAGAAAGGAAATAGCGGATTAATCATCCATTATAAGCAAAGTTGTGTGATATTGGACCTGTAAAAAACATAAGGCACATACCACAGTTTGGATCTTCTGAGTGCAGTTTGGAGGCGTTTTCACTGGATACCA
Organism: Eucyclogobius newberryi; assembly: GCF_026437365.1. Lineage (NCBI taxonomy): Eukaryota > Metazoa > Chordata > Actinopteri > Gobiiformes > Gobiidae > Eucyclogobius > Eucyclogobius newberryi. Next base: position 19,227,772 of record NW_027315746.1, read on the forward strand.
AGTCTGGAGTAAGACACTGAGGGATGTCGCTGCTGACAGAAAACAACATTATTAGTACTATATTAACAATACAGTTACTACAGGGGTAATTTCATGTCTGTTGAAACAGTTACCTGATACTGCTACAACTGCTTTGGTTTAGTTCATCTCTTTGGTCACTGAGTCCGTCCTCACTCGGGCCTTCATGGTGTCCACTCAGCTCGTTGTTTTGCAGACTGTCAGTTGAAGAATCACTTCCAATGTTTTCTTCTTGTGCCTCTTTGTCATCTGATGTCTGGTTCATCAGGATAAACTTGAACTTTTTCCAGTTGTGGGCTTTCGGTTCTTTGGGGCAGTGCTCTTTCAGGTTAAGTGCTGCATTCTTGCAACTGCTGGACTCTGGGGGTGAGTTAGGGTGTCCATCAGATCTTAAAGGACTCTGGGGACTGCAGATGAGTGATTTGTCAAAGCCAGGAGACAGTCTTAAGCATCCAGCCTGAGGATGATGTACATTGTCTTCTATTGGAGTGGCTGGTTCCTGAAAGCTGCCGGCCAGTCGGATTATGGGTGAGAAGTCTTGGAGACTCATCGGGGTTGTGTTAGAGCAAAAGGTACTTGTACTGGGGAGTCGATGGACCTTACCGCTGCCTTCAGACATTGAGTAGTCATTATAGACTTGGTAAGAATTGGAGGTGTTGATTCCTCTAAAAACGTTGGGGGCATAAGTTCTGAACTCCTCAGTAGCAGAATCTTTGAAGCTCTCGTCTGTCTCAGCAGCATGGAGGACATCTTCAGTCCTTTAAAAACATATTTACATTAATAAGACAGAAAGTACAACTTATTACAATTACAGCTGTTTAAGAGCAGTGAGCTACCTGGTATTAACAAAGCGCTGGCAGGTGTCTGCGACATGCTCCATCTGGAGATAGAGCGCCACATTTAAGGTGGCTAAGATGTGACCGTCATTGAGATCGAGACAGGACGTGTACATAAAGTCCAGCAAAATGGAGAAGCTCTTTGGGTCCACTCTTGAGTCCAAAGTGATAGATCTGAGGTTTACATTCTCTGGATCCATGAAGATAGAGTAGAAAAACCCACTGTGGAGTAATATATTTGTAAATATGATGTAGAAAACTTGGTTTGAATGTTGTAAATTACTGTGATCTTACCTGCAAGCCACCAAAACCGCCTTGTGAGCATGAAAATGTTGCCCGTCCACCCGAATAGTGACGTCCGTGAGCATGTTTCTGCTTCGGAGACGGTTGAAATTAAACAGGACGTCTCCCGCATGTCGGGTGAATTGAATACAGCCATCTGTAGCTGTGGCCATTCTGTCAGGATCTGTATGAAATCATGACAAAAAAGCATACAGATGACATTATGAAAAAACATTCATATTAACTCAACATCCCTATGCCTACATGCTTATTATGTATTTATTTCTTTTTGGTTCGTTAATCAGTTGTAATAATAGCTGCTGTAGTAGTAGTAGTAGTACTAGTAGAAGCAGTGAGGAAGACAGGAGTAAATATGTGTTTGCATTGCTTGATCACAACGTGGCGCCATTGACCTAAAACAAGTCAAGGGGCGGCTCATCCCACAGCTAAATCTACTTCAAAGCTTTCTGCTTTAAATGGCTTGGGCGGATACAAGGTTATTGCGTAACTAAATCCCCTGTTTGTATATTAAGTATTCAAATGTTCACTTAGATCTCCGAGATTACTACTGGACTCGAATCATGTTTTCAAAATGACATTACACATAAAAACACACTTGAAGAACCTCAGGACAGGGCCTGGTGAGCTCTTTGCGCTCTTTGCGGTGTGTTTTTGGCGCAGCCTCGCGCGCTGCAGCACATTCCGTCCTTTACTCCGGCTCAGATTAAGTTGCGTTACACAGTGGTTTCCTGTTCCGCAGTAGTAACAAGTAACAACTCGGATTTAACACATGCTGCTTCTGCTTCAACTGACTTAGCACGTTCAAACGTCTTTAGGGCCCAAATGACCCACCAGCTCGTCTAAAAGAAGAGTCCAGCATTAGAGGCGCTGCTGCTGCTGCTGCTGCTGCGTGTTTTTCCTTCGATACGTCAAGTTCAACAAGTCTGTTCAAGTTTTCTTCCCTCAAAAAGCAACAGCTACAACTTTTTTTGGGGTGTTATTTGTGTTGTTCTTCTGCACACACCAAATCAAGATTCACGGAAAATGTAGCGTAGGCTTATTTCAACCCGCAATGCAATTTTTCAACAAACAAAAGGTGTGTCTGGACCAGTGTGAACCAGCTCGTCCAGTTCAGTCACTTCTGTGGCTCAGGAGCTGCAGCCTCCACAGATCAGATCTTTATGACAATGGCCCTGTTATTGTTGCCAAACATGCCACTATTTAACTCAAGCACTGACAAGAAGCGAACACTCTAAAATGGTTCACATCAAATAAGGATGGGTTAGCGTTGCAAAACCTTTAAATCAATCAAAAATATATTGGTAATAAACTGTAAATGATCTCCAAATGCAAAGAATGACAAAGTGTAAAGCCAGAATAATAACACAAGCAGCCCAGAGCCAGACTTCCTCCCGCGTGTCCTTGACTTCTGGTCTAATACTGAGAAATAGGAAAGGATAGAAAAAACAGTCACCTTGTAAAAGTTTCCTCGAAACTCTGTGCATCACCAGTTCTCAGAATCCAATTCTAAGAAACAGAGGCGCTTACTTCTCGGAATTTCAACAGAAGACCGCACCACTTCAGCGGCGACGGGGAGACGCGCCGCGTCATGGCGCACGCGCCGCCCGAGACTGTGAGAAAGAACCTATTTTATCACAAATGTAGCGCGAAATCAGCGCAATTGCTTCTAATTGTGTGAGTTATTCCTTGTTTTATTTTGTTTAGTATAATGTATAAAAGTTATGTCAGCGAAGGTTTCACTGCGTAATGGACTCGCCCAAAAGCAAGGTCAGCTGACTGAGTTATAAATATGTGGAACTCAGAGTTTGTTCTCGGAGCTCTCGAGATCTGTCCACATTTTTTGTCAAATCGCTGTTGCATTTTCCATTGAGTCGTGTGTTTTCTTGCTGTTTCAGTGCGTTTGCTATTATTGGATTAATATTTCAAACATGACGTGGACTAATCAATTGCTATTGTTTCGTTGGCGTCTGGAGGGACAAAACGGTCCTTTTTACACTTAAGATCATTTATATGGTCTTATTTTGCATACGAGACACACGAGACTAGTAAGAAGACATAACATTATTTTTCAAAAAGGTTGGCAGTCAATGTTTGGCTATTTTTCAACGTTCAAAATGTAGCTCTTAAACAAATTCGTTTTACAAGCTTTCCCTAATAATAATAATAATAAATATAGCCGCAAGCGGCAATGATCGGCCCTCGCCATGCCACTACGCGCTAACGTGCCCCAATGGTCCTTTTATTACGCCTACTGCTGAATCTGTGACGCTGTCTCATCTTCTCCCCTTTGTTTTACCATCAAAAAGCAATTTTATTTAGAATTCTTGGCAAAATGTGCGGCTTTGCCGCACAGAGACCGTGACTTTTTGAATAAAAATGTGGATAACTTTTGATGGTCCACCCCTGAAGACGAGTCTCACCAAATTTCAGGTTAATAGGGCTGACGCCCTGGGAGGAGTTTGTGAAAGTATAAAGTGTAAACATGTTCTGGCAATTTCCCCATTGGAATAACATGGGAGGTTTCAGTCATCGCTCAATGCATTTTTGGTACATTTGAGGGCGCTGACGCGCCATTTTTTTTTATTTTAGAAAAGGGAAATAGCCAGAATGTAGAGAGGCGCGATTTTTAGAGGTGTGCAAATTTTTGTGACTTTTCGTCAATGTTCACTGGGTGAAAAATAGGGGGGTTGGTCCCGAGAAGAAGAAGAAGAAAGAATTAAAGCCGCAAGCGGCATCCAACGGCCCTCGCGGGCCGCCGGCCTTCCGACTCTGCGCTTTCGACTTGATAAAGATGGCACCCTTATTGTGTTGAATTAAAAAAAGAACTTGACAGACGGCGACACATTCGACATGGCCAATCCAGTGCAAATGAACACAAGTGTCAGTCAAATTTGCTGCGCCGCCGCACAGAGACCGTAGCACTTAGAATATAAATATGGATAACTTTTGATGCCCCGCTTGTGTAGATGATATTTCCCAAAGTAAAGCTTGATTGAGCTATTGCCCACGGAGGAGTTTGTTAAAGTGTGAAGCGTAAATTTGAACATTTCAAAGATTTGGCGTTTTCCCATTTGTGACAGTATATTTGCAGCTCCACGGCACAGAGACCGTACCACTTAAAATCAAAATATGGATAACTTTTGATGCCCCGTTTGTGTAGATGATTTTCCCCAAATATGAGCTTGATCGGGCAATCGGCCCAGGAGGAGTTCGTTAAAGTGTGAAGCGTAAAAATGTGGTGATTTTAGAGATTTCGCTGTTTTCCCATTTCTGACATATATTTGCGGGTCCGCCACACAGAGACCGTAGCACTTAGAATCAAAATATGGGTAAGTTTTGATGCCCCGCTTGTGTAGATGATATTCTCCAAATATGAACTTGATCGAACAATCGCCCTAGGAGGAGTTCGTTAAAGTGTGAAGCGTAAAAATGTGGTGATTTGAGCGATTCTACGATTTTCTCATAAGGATAACATGGGATGTTTCTGTCAACGCTACGGTTACGCCGTACAAAATATGACTTTGGCTCTCATACTTTTATGATCAGGATGGCAAATTAGAATTTTGTGCAAAATATCATGTCATTTGGAAAAACTCTATTGTTTATAGGCTACTCTGAAGGCCAAATAGTCAGAAGTCTGGGAAACGTTTGCGGCTCCGTCGCACAGAGACCGTAAAAATTATCCTTAAAATTTGGATAACTTTAGATGCCCCACTTGTCTAGGGGACGTACACCGATTTTGAGGTTGGTGGGCAAAACACACTAGGAGGAGTTCGTTAAAGTGTGAAACATAAAAATGTGGTAATTTGAGAGATTTTGTGGTTTTCCCATAGGGATAACATGGGATGTTTCTGTCATCGCTACGACTACGTCGTAAAAATTAAGGCATTTGTCTGATTGGCTTTTGTGATCGGGACGGCAAAATAGAATTTTGGGTAAAGTTTAGACAATTTTGGTAAAACTAATTTTTGACCTTCAATGTTAATTTAAAGGTCACTCTGTAGGGGGTGCTATCGCGGCCATTTCAATTTTGTCAGCCTAAACTGGTCCAAACTAGAAAGTTTAACAACTGATTCAAATTTGGTCCTAATCGGACTGGTTTTGATCAAATGGGAGCAATTTTTAGATCTGCAATATTCCAAAATAAGTTGTCCAACTTTGCGGCTGCGCCGCACACAGACTGTAAAAGGTATCTCAAAAAATTGGATAACTTTAGATGCCCCACTTGTCCAGAGGTCGTACGCCGATTTTGAAGTCGGTGGGCAAAACGCCCTAGGAGGAGTTCGTCAAAGTTTGACGTGAACAAAATGGCTAACACAGCGTGTTTTCATTTTCAAAGGAAGATGGCGGCCATAGGGTAAGTCTGGGGGCGTGGCCACAATAATATTTGTTTTTTGTCCTCACAAGAGGAATGCGTGTCCCGAATTTCGTAGCTTTACGCCAAAGTTGACCTCGGGGCGTCTCCCATAGGCGCAATGTATTTTGACTTTTGTCGGTGGCGCTGTCGCGCCATTTTTTAACGGAAAAAAAAATGGCCCAGAAAAAACAAAATTTTTCGCCGATTCTGAATTTTGGGCAAAGTTTGGTGAGTTTTTGAGCATGTTCAGGGGGTCAAATTAGAGTTCAAAGCGATGAAGAACAAGAAAAATAATAATAAATATAGCCGCAAGCGGCAATGATCGACCCTCGCCACGCCGCCGCCACACCGCCGCCACGCCGCAAGAGGAGGGGGCGCTAACGCGCCCCAATTGTCCTTTTATTACGCCTACTGCTGAATCTGTGACGCTGTCACATCTTCTCCCCTTTGTTTTACCATCAAAAAGCTATTTTATTTTGAATTCTTGGCAAAATGTGCGGCTTTGCCGCACAGACACCGTGACTCTTTGAATGAAAATGTGGATAACTTTTGATGGTCCACCCCTGAAGATGAGTCTCACCAAATTTCAGGTTAATAAGGCTGACGCCCTGAGGGGGAGGAGTTTGTGAAAGTCTAAAGTGTAAACATGTTCTGGCGATTTCCCCATTGGAATAACATGAAAGGTTTCGGTCATCGTTACGGCAACGCCATAACAATTATGACATGGGTCTCATTGACTTTTTTGATGGGGATGCTAAAATTGAGTTGTGTGTCAAATTTCATATAATTTCGCAAAACTAAACATTTAACCTCCATATAAAATCTGTAGGGGGCGCTGTGGCGCCAAATGAATTTATTTCACTTCAAGTAGGTTTAGGGCAAAGAGTTTAACAACTGATTCTAATTTGACGCAATTCGGACTTTATCTGCGCAAACGGCAGAAATTTAAAATATGGGAGATTTCTGAAATTCTAGCTACAGTTTGCGGCTTCGCCGCACAGAGACCGTGAGAGGTATCAATGTAATTTGGATAACTTTTGATGTCCCACTCCTCAGTAGCATTTTCACCAAATTTCAGCTTTTTAGGGCCAACGCCCTGGGAGGAGTTCGTAAAAGTACGACGTTTGGAAAAACTCCGAAGTCATGTTTAGCCATTTTTGAAGCAATATGGCCGACATTTGGTTGGGCGGACGGCGTTGCCGTAATAATATTTTTTACTTCTCTTGTCACCATCTACCTCTGCGCCAAATTTCATGATTCTACGATCAGATTTTTTTTGGGTCATTTCCCATCTCTCAATGCATTTTTGGTACATTTGGGGGCGCTTACGCGCCAATTTTTTTTATTTTAGAAAAGGGAAATAGCCAGAATGTAGAGAGGCACGATTTTTAGAGGTGTGCAAATTTTTGTGACTTTTCGTCAATGTTCACTGGGTGAAAAATAGGGGGGTTGGTCCCGAGAAGAAGAAAGAATAATATTCCGATGCAAAAACAATGTTTCCCATTTTTCAAATATCATAAACTATACATTTTCGGAAAGCGCTCGCGCTTTCCTACCTCATGGTGTGGGTCCCTGGTCACTGACGGGTACTTTCGTTAATTTTGAGTGGGCTCCGCCCACTTTGTGTTTTTGGCCCTCTATACAGTAATAATGTTCAATTTTTGCATTACATGCTTATATGCACGGAACATGCAAGAGATGGGGAACGTATTCGTGAGCTACTTAGCGCAAATGAGTGCTTTATATGGGGATGACGACCGCTTCGCGGTCGTCATCTCAATGTAAAGTGCTCGTTTAGTGCGCACTTTTGCACGGGCTTCGCCCGTTTACAACGGTAATGTTCCATTTTCCTACTACTAATTAGTATGCACGGGGCGTGCATGAGTGAAGGAGTGCGTCAGTGAGTGTTTGGAAGTGGGCGAGCGCTTCGCGCTCGATTTCGTGCGCACTACGTGCGCACTTTCGCAGCCGTGCTTCGCACGGCCTTACGAGATTAATAGGCCTCTCGCCAGCTTGTGGCGCTCGGGCCTGATAATAATATTTTTAGCAAAAACAATATAGCCGTTTCCACTATAACAACAAAATATAGCCGCAAGCGGCAATGATCGGCCCTCGCCACGCCGCCGCCACACTGCCGCCACGCCGCAAGAGGAGGGGGCGCTTACGCGCCCCAATTGTCCTTTTATTACGCTAAACATAACTAAACATTTAACCTCCATATAAAATCTGTAGGGGGCGCTGTGGCGCCAAATGAATTTATTTCACTTCAAGTAGGTTTAGGGCAAAGAGTTTAACAACTGATTCTAATTTGACGCAATTCGGACTTTATCTGCGCAAACGGCAGAAATTTTAAATATGGGAGATTTCTGAAATTCTAGCTACAGTTTGCGGCTTCACCGCACAGAGACCGTGGGAGGTATCAATGTAATTTGGATAACTTTTGATGTCCCACTCCTCAGTAGCATTTTCACCAAATTTCAGCTTTTTAGGGCCAACGCCCTGGGAGGAGTTCGTAAAAGTACGACGTTTGGAAAAACTCCGAAGTCATGTTTAGCCATTTTTGAAGCAATATGGCCGACATTTGGTTGGGCGGACGGCGTTGCCGTAATAATATTTTTTACTTCTCTTGTCACCATCTACCTCTGCGCCAAATTTCATGATTCTACGATCAGATTTTTTTTTGGGTCATTTCCCATCTCTCAATGCATTTTTGGTACATTTGGGGGCGCTGACACGCCAATTTTTTTTATTTTAGAAAAGGGAAATACCCAGAATGTAGAGAGGCACGATTTTTAGAGATGTGAACATTTTTGTGACTTTTCGTCAATGTTCACTGGGTAAAAAATAGGGGGGTTGGTCCCGAGAAGAAGAAAGAATAATATTCCGATGCGAAAACAATGTTTCCCATTTTTCAAATATCATAAACTATACATTTTCGGAAAGCGCTCGCGCTTTCCTACCTCATGGTGTGGGTCCCTGGTCACTGACGGGTACTTTCGTTAATTTTGAGTGGGCTCCGCCCACTTTGTGTTTTTGGCCCTCTATACAGTAATAATGTTAAATTTTTGCATTACATGTTTATGTGCACGGAACATGCAAGAGATGGGGAACGTATTCGTGAGCTACTTAGCGCAAATGAGTGCTTTATATGGGGATGACGACCGCGAAGCGGTCGTCATCCCCATATAAAGTATCTCAATGTAAAGTGCTCGTTTAGTGCGCACTTTTGCACGGGCTTCGCCCATTTACAACGGTAATGTTCCATTTTCCTACTACTAATTAGTATGCACGGGGCGTGCATGAGTGAAGGAGTGCGTTAGTGAGTGTTTGGAAGTGGGCGAGCGCTTCGCGCTCGATTTCGTGCGCACTACGTGCGCACTTTCGCAGCCGTGCTTCGCACGGCCTTACGAGATTAATAGGCCTCTCGCCAGCTTGTGGCGCTCGGGCCTAATTATACATCGTTTGAAAGCTCTAAGCCTTCCCGATGCCGCCATAGGGTGGAATCATCATTACGAGCGCTTACGCGCTCGTCACTCCCTATTCCGTTGGGATGCCCCGCCCACTCCCCATAGACTTCCATTGATTTGAGCAGATACAAGCATGGCCCATGCCTGCGGCATGGATTCTCGCGTACGGGACGATGCCAGGAGGGTTTTTGGAGGAATGCAGCGCTTCGCGCTGCTGTTGTCAACAATTAGTGAATGGGCTACGCCCATTCACTAATTGTTGACTATTTCTGTCATAGCAGGAGTAAGTATGCATGATCCATGCCTTCGGCATGGGCTAGTTCACTGTACTTGCCAGGGGCGACGGGGCACCAAACATGCGGGCGCAGCCCGCATGTTTGGTAAGACAGTTGCAACGCTGCCTTCGGCAGCGTTGCGGGAGCAATAGGCCCTCCGCCCTGCTGGGGCTCGGGCCTAATAATATTCCGATGCGAAAACAATGTTTCCCATTTTTCAAATATCATAAACTATACATTTTCGGAAAGCGCTCGCGCTTTCCTACCTCATGGTGTGGGTCCCTGGTCACTGACGGGTACTTTCGATAATTTTGAGTGGGCTCCGCCCACTTTGTGTTTTTGGCCCTCTATACAGTAATAATGTTCAATTTTTGCATTACATGCTTATATGCACGGAACATGCAAGAGATGGGGAACGTATTCGTGAGCTACTTAGCGCAAATGAGTGCTTTATATGGGGATGACGACCGCTTCGCGGTCGTCATCTCAATGTAAAGTGCTCGTTTAGTGCGCACTTTTGCACGGGCTTCGCCCGTTTACAACGGTAATGTTCCATTTTCCTACTACTAATTAGTATGCACGGGGCGTGCATGAGTGAAGGAGTGCGTTAGTGAGTGTTTGGAAGTGGGCGAGCGCTTTCGCGCTCGATTTCGTGCGCACTACGTGCGCACTTTCGCAGCCGTGCTTCGCACGGCCTTACGAGGTTAATAGGCCTCTCGCCAGCTTGTGGCGCTCGGGCCTAATAATAATAATAATATAAATATGACATAACTCTGAATGAGTACTAAACTCCTGAATGACCATATACAGCATCTACACTGTCCCAGTCAGTATGGCACCGTTAAACCTCTCAGTACATTTTATTGGCCAGTGTCCCAGCTCATGTTATGCTGTAGTTCTATCTGCACCATGAGCACACCGTGTGCAGAGGCTGTCCTTAGATCTCCCAGACTTCATTTTCTGACAGCAAACAACTTCAGCTATCACAGATGTATGCCAAAGTTCAGAAATGAAAACTATGTACTGTTTCTGATATAGTATAGTACAGTGAAGCCTAAGGTTGATGATAAGAGGGGAGCGAGACCACCACAGAGACCCACTACTTTTTATTAACTCAAATCGCTTAAGTAATTGATTTCTCCCATAGGAGTTTGTCACTATGGTCTTTGTGATACAATACCTGGCTTTTCACCTGGAAAGGTGATTATACGTTGCTATGTGACTATGGAGCAATGATCCTCCTCTGATGAATCTGCCCCTGGACATAAGGATTCTTGTCCTTGGCCCAAGCCCAGCCCTTATATAAAGCTCTTATATAAATCTATATGTGCTCGGTTTGTGTAACAGTGCAAACAGAAAAACTTATGGATCACATGGCTGACAGGGGTAATATTATCCTCAATGCAAACAAAGCAGAAACAGTCCATTATACATCCAAGTAAACTTTTTATGATAATGAGGAGGTAAGAAAGTTGTCCGTTGAGTTTAATTTAAACTTTCTTCTTGTGCCTAGACCAAGCCTCAATAAATGTAAATCAGCATGCAAGGAAACAACCGTTGCATTTCTAATTCCTTCAAAACTAGAGCAACCTAAAACTATTAATCTGAATGTATTCTTATAAGAAAACTGTAATCAATATGAGGTCATCGATAGAGTTCAAATGAAAGCAGTTTTTGTGAGAGTACATTGTATTAGCTTCCCTCCTATCTACCTTTGGTTTAGTGATGGTGTTAACTTAACTGTAGTATGTAGTAAAAGACTTTGTTTGTCTTTATCAACACATCTGCAGTTTATTCTAGCCTTCACACCCAATTCTTGTCATATCCCCCTCAGTCATAGTGGTCTAAACCTGCTTCACTCTAATTCACTGCATTGATTTACACAGACATAAGCCTAAACTGAGTGTGAATTAGCATAATGGGAGTAAATCTTGTTCAATCTCCTTACAGAAAAGCCTTAAGTTAAAGAAAAGCCAAGCAGCAACCGCTCCTCTTGTGTTACCATGTAGTTTACAGGAATAGCCGCGCAGTTTTATGTTCTCAAAGGTATTCAGCGTGTCATCACCGTTACCTCCCGTAACCTTGCAGTGCATATTTTTAACTTTGACAAGCACGCAGTCTTATCTGACATACAACCCCTGCACATCATGCGAGCGACTCCAGCAAGTTTTAGACTTTGATAACATTGCATTCAGAACAAAGTGATAGTGTTTAAACTGCCTTGACAGCATGGCTCTGTGTTGTTGTTTTTTTATCTCTGTTGATGCTCTGCAGGTCTAAATGTTCAGTACGTGAGCGACACGGCTGGGCTGTGGTGACTGGTACAATACGACTTTGAGAGTAGATACACCGTCAGCAACGAATTCTGACAAAACTGACTTAGTACAAAACTATATAAGTTATAAATAAAGGCCTGTCAGAATACTATATCAACTTTTTATTAGAAAGAACAAAATATTTGGAGCTCTATATTTGTCATTTTCTTTGCACTTTTAGGAAACTTTTTTTTGTTACAATAAGATTCGTGCCATAGAGCATGAAATATGTAACTTTTATGACTCATTATCAATGCCAGCTAACTACAATCAAAATGGTGCTTTTAATTTATTACAGATCATGTTTTTACAATATTCTACGGTTTTGAGGGAGGATTCCCTAAAGTAGTTTCAATACTACTACTATTGTGATGTTTTCTGTTGCACTATATCGCACTTTGAAATTGCGTGACAGTTCTAATCAAGCACACATTGGCAGCAGTAAGCGACAGTTGAACAGGCTCTTGGTAAATGTAATTCACAGTTTGTTCTGTCCTGGTTCGCTCTCAGTTTAGTCTTCGTGTCGGTCCTGTTCTAGTCCTGATTTAGTTCTGATCAAGTCCCAGTTTTGTTTTATTCTCAGTTTAACCTCAATTCTGATGTGTGTTAGGGCTGGGCCGTATCACATCAATGGTCATATATTTGGAGATGATATGAGATTTGGAATATTGTGGAATCATTTTTTTATTTTCAGGCCATATCGCACTGCCCTTGTGTGTGTGTGTAAGTGAGTGAATGCGGTTCATGAGCAGTAGTGCTTGTTTGAAAGCGTCGTCATTTTGGCTGTTTCGAGCTTAATGTAAACAAGATTTGGGGCTTTTCTCGACAACTGCCATAAAGTTTACATTTTGATTTGGCAAAAGTTCTACACCAAATTGCCCTTCCTGGTACCACATTATCCATGCTTTAAACCATGGGACTAGAACAAAGAGTACACCAGCTTGTGACCTAAAATGAGTAAAATGAGCTATTAAAAAGCACATCTGAGTACATAATGGTTTTGGTTACAGCAGATTATTTAAAGCACCACTTTTTCTAGTTGCAAGTTTGCATTGGTTCTCCACACCAGTAATGTATGCATATAAACCTTCTTATAGCCTTTCCACAAGAGGGTGGAACAGCTTTTCTGCTCCTCTCATTGAGCTCCATGTAAAGACGCAGTGTGTCTCATGTTTACAAGCTTGCACCACCCCCTCCACCCGCCTGTCCAGTGTACTCCCCTGAACCTGGCCCAGACGCAGACGGATATCAACGCGCCTGTCCCAAAGCATGACCCCAGCGCATGGTTGCATGACAGGGGTCAAAGGTCAGGTTGGTAAAATATGACTCCACAATGACCTCAGTCACAGCAACACAAATAACTCCAGCAGGAATGAGCTTTTCTGCAATGAGTCAAGAGCCTGCACTTGAATTTGGGGAGTGTGTGGTACAAACACATCACTTTTCAGCAGCTTATGGTGAAGTAACCGTGTGCTGCACATGCAAAGTCCATTTGAACTCCAGGACCCTTGAAGACTCTATTAACAATATAGTATAAGCCTTTTAAGGATAACATATGCAGTATATAGGATTGTAAACTGAAGAAAGAGTCTTTATTTATAAGGATTATCTAACTCATATTTGCATGTGCATATTTCTCAAACATCTGGCATATTACTCAAGTATGTTTTTTACATTCCTGTTAAACCCATAGTGACAAAGTAAACTAATTTCAAACTCCCTGTGCACTTGCAAAGGTCTTAGCTGTTCCCGTGCATGATAGAGAGCATCAAAAAAAGCACAGCAGAGTAGGTTAGTAGCCACAGTTCCAGGAGCATCAATAGAAATGATTTAATGCTTTCTTATCTTATCTTTATTTTATGCCTGTAAGTATTTATTTATTGACCTCTGTTTAACAAGGAATGTCTTGCTGAAATTTAGCATCTCTTTTTTCAGTTGAGTCCTAGTCCCAGAGGGGAGGAGACTAATGTATGATACCTACACAGACACAGGAAAAACATGCAAACTCTGCACAGAAAGGCCCCACGCCGCTTAAGAGTCCAACCCAGGACCTTCTTGTTGTGAGGCCACCCTGTCGCAAATGTCAAGAAAAAGATTCTATCACTGTATCATTTAATTTTACAGCATTCATTTTTGCAGTGGAGACAATTTTACATTTAACGTAAAGCGATGAATTCCCATGCATCACTTTTTCAGATTGAAAAGTGATGCATGGGGACCTTATGTCAAAGCACTAACAAAGCGCTTTCTTACTTAGTTTGCATTGATCCAATGTTTTACAATTAGATGTGGACAGCATGCAGTCTGATTTTGCAGTCAGAACTGCTTTTACAAAACAATGGCTTTTAAAGTGAGAAAAAATCTGCCTATTTTCTTATTGACTTCTGCAACCTGGTTTTCCAATGTGGAGATTCGGTTCTTGGCCTGCTCAATGCATGTCACCCCAAGCTTTTCCAAATCAGCTGCAACCTTAACCACATGCAACATCTTGCAGTGTAACTCCCATTTATGTGGTTTGATCAAATAATATGTCTATCTTTTTTCCATCTTCTTAGCTCACGTTAGTTTGGTTAGTGTCGCTAGAGTTGGGGTCAGTTGCAGTAGTAGCATTTGCAGTGCTAGCATCAATAGGCCTCTCACCAGCCTCCGCAGCCGAAACCTACAGACGATTTCAGATCGTAATCTTGCCGATAGTTTTAATCAACTGGCTTTGAAATGGCAAAAGATTGACATGCCGTGTAAATTGGGGGTTTTGTAGATTAGAAGCCAGTTCAATGTTGACAACTATTAAAGCTCCATTCAAACACAGCCATCATCAGGAAATCCCCTAGTGACTCTCTCTGTGGGTATTCTATACCATTTATGAAACATGGCGTAACTTCAAGATTGAATACAGCAAGAATGTTTCACAGTAAACATATTTTTGTCCGAAAAGGGATAATTCATTATAGCATTTAATAATATGATAGTGAACCAGAGGTTTGAGCTACTGTATATGCTTCTCAACAGGGAAAATTGACACATTCATGTGCCAATGGGCCAAGAGAGGAGACCATATAGAGCCGTGCAGAGTGACCTCTAGAGACAGTGCTAATTCCACCATTCTTCGGTAGTATTTGTTATGATGCTCTCAAATACTCACTTTTGAACCTGCAGAATATTTATACTTACCCCCTTTAACAAACTGTATCTACCTGCGTTGCACCAATGAAATTTCCCCATGTGGGACAATAAAGGAATATCTTATCTTATCTTATCTTATCTTAAATAGCCTCTGACCAAAACCCATGCAAATATCCCACTGAATGGCCGCCTATAAAGATTTGTATTGATACCATCCTTTGCCCTCATTTTGCCAACATGTTGTATTTGTTGGGATCATTTTCAGCTGTCTGAGCGCTCTGTTATGTCTGTGTGAATGGAAAAGTCCAAGTGTACAGTGCAGGGAACATTCTGGTCTCTTCACTACAGCTGCACCATCTGCACTGAGAGGATTGCACAGCAGTAAAAATCGATACAAACACACGTGTTGCAACACTAGCAGTATGTTTTACCTGTGGAAAAACACAGCAGACCAATAGGTTGTGTGTATGTGAGAGAGAGCGCGAGCAAGAGAGAGAGAGAGGCAAATCCCTGTTGTTTTAGTGGAGCGCCTCAGGGAAAGTGGGGGCAGGGACTCGAACAGGGCACAGGAGACATGGAAAGTTACAGGGTGTTCTAAGGTAAAGTGCCACTCAATACGAAAGAAAATTATTGAGTAAAATATCTTTTACTCAAAGTTTTACAATAATTTAGTGGAGCTACTTTTATTATTGCTATTGTTACTGTAACTGCTGATATTGCCCCAAAGAAGAAGCAACTAGGCCACTATGAATGCTTATTAGTACTATTAATACTCATTTCTACTAGGATCATGTACTTCCACTGTTAATACTAATTCCGGCAGTTATCACTATAGTGCTTACACTAGTCCTTTCACTGTTCTCATCTTCAAAAATACCTCTCTGTAAATTGTAAAATTGTTGAACTTTATGAGTCTTTGCTAAATACCAGAGAAGGCAGGCCATTCCTTTAGGTTAAAACACAGTATTTATGAATGTTTTGTAGTCTTGGTCTTCTAGACCCCAGCAAATACTTCGAAGCACTTAGTTCACATTTTGAGCACACCCCTCTGGAACTAGGATATAGTAATAAAGCCACAGCAGCAACATACAAGCTGCCGTTTTTTATCAGTTCTTATGTGTTTTGAAAGTTTAAGGCCCCTGCATGTGCTTTTTGTTTTTGACCCATATTTACAACATCACATGAGCCCATTAGAGACCTGCGCACAACTGTTGAAACTTTACATAAGACAATGAAACTGCATGAATGTCACTGAAATGTAAACAGTGGAATACAGACAGATGCTAGACATGACAACAAGTTTAATGAACCAATCAAGGGACATCAGAAAAGTTGCATTGAAACCATTGTTTGTTGTTGTTTGTTTTTGGTGGAATCATTAAGAAATGTCTTGCGCTAAAATGATTTGTAAAATGTATAGACTAATAGTTTTTCTTGCCATTAGGGAGTTGTGTCTGAAGCCAGGTTGAGGTAAGTAGATTGGTAACAATGCCACTACAATAAATTGTTAAAATGTCACAACATGCATCATGAAATGGCCAGAAAGTAAAATTCTGAAAAACTCTCATAAAGCACTAGAGCCACGTCTTGACGGCCTATTTCATTTTGATAATATGCTTTTACAGAGGAGATGCTCCCTCTTAAACTTACATAATATAAGTATTTAATGCCCATTAAATAAAAAATAAATTAAAAAAATACATATTGTTTAATTAGTTGTATTAAGTGTGTAAAAATGTTTTAGCTGTGGAATGTTTTATCTTTACCTGAATAGATAAAATAGAAATTATGTAAAAATAATAATAATAATAATAATAATAATAATAATAATAATAATGATAAAATCAAAGATCCTGCTTTATGCAAACCTGTTTGAGTTGGCTTAATATTCAAATAGCAAGAAGCAATAGTAGTAGTGCTTAAATGCAAATCAGAACGACCACTGTTTAACCCATTCACAGTAATAATAATAATAATAATAATATATCTATAATCTATATTAATGTGTTCTGTACGTGTTGTCCCCCCTGTCTGTAAATACCCCCCCTTTTTTATTATGTTCAGCGTCTTTGGGTCACTGAAAAGCGCTATATAAATAAAAGTTATTATTATTATTATTAAAGGCCTGAAGAGTGTCCGATATTTTTACAATAGTTTTCTGAATATAAAGATGCTGTTTGTTGTGGTGAAGAGATTACATACATTTTTTATGAGAAAAGCTCCAAGTATCTATTTTCTATTACCAGTGACGATTTCTTTGTTAAGGTTTCATGAAAAGTTTACCCATACTGTGAAATGAACCTTCAAAAGAGCCATATTTATTTTTCTAATTGAGGAAAAACAAGCAAGTACAACAGACAAGCTTCCAAGGCGTTCAAGTGAATATAAAGAGCCATTGGTAACCTGTGAAGAGAAAGTAACAAATATTTGCTGCAGTGACCAAACAACCAAACTGATTACCCAAACTTTTATTCTCTTGAATAAAGCACATCTTTAGCCATAAAAGTCCAGTTAGATCATGTATTAGCCTGTTTTTCAATATATATCCTTCTGATGTTATTCTTCTCTGGTTACAGATCACGCTGTTTCCACTGTAAATAAAAGTGCATGTTTAGGTCTAACATTAGCCCTATAGAGCCGAACTCTGTAACGCCTCATGCACCACAATCAGGCGCTGCCATTGGTCGTCTCCAGGTGATGACCTCATCACCATGTGAACGAATCATTGGTTCGTCTCTTGGTAACCACTTCAATATCTGCTGCTCGGTAACTTGAGCTTTAGCTCGGTGCTCTCCTGATTTATTGTGTCCAGCTGGTGCGATGTAATCCTACCATGCTATTGTGATTAATTCAAACGGCCTTTTATATAACTCCCAAAATACTAACTTTAATCACAAACGAAAGACAGAGACAAAATATGTACTCAAAAGTGATGTTACGAGTTGTTTAGGCACATAGCCTATATTGTTTATAAAGACAAGTGGTCTAATTACTTTTGAGGTTGCAACATTAAATTGTCAGCTTATATGTATTAATTTAGTGAAGGTTTTCACACTAGTCTTTACTCCGTTTGTCCAGGTTTGGGACTGATATAAAGAGTGTATTGGTTCATGACCCCAGGATGACCAACACATGTATGGAATTTACAATTTAAATCTTAAGTAGACCAGAAGTAAATAAATATTGGGTGCACTATGTAACGTTTCTGGTGGAAGTTCAGCCACCGGCTTGTCTCCATGGTGATGCTTTGCCTGGAATGTTCCACTGTACATGGTACTATTCATCTCCCTGAGGTCAAACAGGTCATGGCCCACACAGCAAGAGCACATGTTTTTCAAGATCTGATTAGGCATTAAAAAATACCTCTAATTTAAGAAACGCCAGACCCGTTCAATACCATACTGGGGAGCATTCCAAGCAACATCCCCATGGAGACAAGCTGGTCGCAGGCCTCCAGCAGAAAAGTTACATAGTGCACCTTTAATACTTGATCATTCAACATGAATTTACCCTCTTGCGATTATTATTTTTTGTCATCATAACTTATTTAGGTTGTATACACCGGAAATTCTACAATCCACATTAGCTCCAAAATCCACATCTGTTCCTTTGCCCTCTGACTGCAAGACATGCTTTCCCACACATTTTAATGCTACTAAATGCATGTAATCTGGTCATACATAGCTGGTTTACTTGTCTTCCTCTTGATCCATGCAGCAACAAAACAAACAAAACTAGCCCCCTTTTTTGTCATGATTATGACCGAGTATAAACTGATTACAAAACACCATCCAGTTTTCTACTGCTAAACCAGTCTTTATAATTTGCATATACAGTAGAGTATTGTTGACTGGAAAAAATGCTGGCAGTATTCCAAATGTTTGGACACTTTATTGGCATTATTCAAAATACTGCAAAATTCACTTTTCTCATGTGTTTGATGTTGTTGTTCCTGCTTTGTATCATTGCCGGTGCCTTCTTTTGACCTTTGAACCTTCGATGTTCAAAACAGACCAGTGCTCACGTCAATGCCAGGAGGTTGTTGACAAATGTCGCAGAATTAGTTGTTTGCCATGTCATAAATTGAGGGTTCATGTCACTCTAATGATTGGCCCCGAGTAGCAAGTGCGTAGATCTGTTTACTTTGTGTCAGCTGCTGGAAAGATTCCCACAATTACCAAGCTCCTTTTGAGGTGGTAAATCCAGTTTGAAAAGTGTAATGTGACACCGTGTGAGATGTGCAGGGATTATCAAAGTTTAGCTTTAGAGACACGCATCATGTGCTCCAAAAACTAAATTAAGGCAGTGTGAAAAGCATTGTTTTTTTACCTATTGTGATCGGTCTGAGAAGATTTTAAGTTTTGTTCCTTTTTAAATGAGCTTTTGGGTCAGTAAAGACAGCTGTTCTGCTTATTCTTCATGCTTGGATAATGTAGACCCGACATCTTGTACAGTGGACATACAAATTACATAATTATAGTGCAATGTAAAAACAAATTAAACTCATAATGCTTGATTCTTAGTCCCTTTTTGAACTGCAGATTGCAATTATTTGAATGCTACTTGGTCACCAGGGCATCTTTAACACCAGCCAGGGTCATAGGATAGGATTCCAGGTCAGTCTTCGGTTTCAAAAGCGCAGGAGCAACTTGATCCGGGGGTAAACATCTCCACAGGCCGCGGCAGGCTTAGGTGTGAAGGGGCAGAGCACTACACGAGTTTCAAGGCTATTTGGGTAATGGCCATGTTAAGTGGGAGGGGTCAGCCCGCATACATTTGACACCCATAGGTGACAGAGTTCCAGGGCTGCTCAGTGTCTGGAGTCAGATTAGTTTGCTAAGGCATGGGTAAGTAACAAGAGAGCGGTAACTTGAGAAGAAGACACGTACACTGGAGTTGATCCATGCGTAACTTTAATAGAAGTTCTAGATGCAGACTGGTTTCATTGCTTTTGCAACCGAAAACCTTTAAAAGACTCTTAGGATGTGTTGACTCATGCACACAGGAATCATAATGCCACCGGAGATCAGCTGGAGAAGGAGATTATGTGTCTCCAGAAAAAGATGGAAAAAAACTTAATTAGATCACCTGCACTTCCTGTTTACACAGATAGAGGCCCAGGGCTGAGGGAGGAACTTTGTGGTCGGGTTTTATGACAGCAGAGAAACGTGGGGGTTTGAGTGATGTAGTCAAAGGACCCGAGGACCTCAGGATCCACTTACAATAACCTTTTAAAAAAATAAATACATACATATGTAAATAAATACAATGTTAACCTTTTAAATGCTATTTTGAAATGTTGAATTTGACTCTAAAATTGGGATATCTTTCAGAAAACTGAAGGCGGAGAGTTATGGATTACATTTTTATATGTGTCCTAGGAAAGTTTGACTTTACGGTACATTCAACCATGTACTGTATATCTACACAAGCTACACATGTATATGTGCATGCTTTGATTTGATTTCACATGTCGTATTGTGTAATCAGCTTAGACCAAGCCACAAAATCTATCCTGAAGCTTTATTATCACTGCATAAACAGATACTGAAGGCCTCTTTGCTTTTGTTGACTTTTGATCATTTCATCAATTTATTCTCAAGTGTCTGCTCTCGCTCCGGACGTAATGTGTGAATTGATACAAAAAAAGGTATGACAACTAGTCAAGTTTCAGAATGAAAAGGTGACAGACTCAGACTCGTTCTTAGTGAAAGCTTCGCTCTTACTGCTGAAACTTAAGTCACAGTCGGAAATCAGACTTTTATCCAAAACGAGCTCAAAGAAAATGCAGTCGCGAAACTGCTGTGGGATGCAGAAATAATAATTATTTTTGTATTTTTGTATTCTGCTAATTTACCTAAGGCTATAGACATTTTATTAACTGTAAAACTATATTGAAATTAAAACAGGATGCTAGAGCGCCTATTCACCACACAGCTTTGATTTCTGAACCAGAGGATGATTCACTGTCTGGTGGATACTTAGCAACCCATGAAGCCAATGAGTACAACCCTTAAGTACGGTTAAGAGCGGGGGCTAAATTCAATGTCCACCGGTTTGGCGGTCAGACCTAAGGCTTTGACACAGCAGGAATGAAATGACCGGTAATCACAGCAAATCGACAGAATGAGAGGAAAGAGGGCAAAACTGCTCTGTGCAACATGTGCTACCGATTTCATATTAAGCTCTTAATGAATGATAAACCTAATAAAGCAGCACAGGCTATTTGAGCAGGTGCTTCTCTTCTAGGTGCTGAGCTTGCCTGGGAACAATTAACTCTGTCATGGTTGTCAAACCAATGAAAGAAACTAAACATTTAGAATATTAGAAATATGTTTAATTGAAATCTACATTCAAACTTTTAACCACCAACTTGAAAAAACAAAAGCCTTTGTAAGACTTGTCTCAAGTTGTCTGGCACTTGTCCTATAACAGCATCAGCGTGATCACAGGACAATGTAGACATCTGGATAGTTCCAGTTCACTTCACGCCTACAGTCGGACAGTTTCTATTCAGTTTCTCCATTGTGTAATGCTGGAGCATGTTTGTCCTTGGACAACCCGAAAAAAAACATTTTGTGGACAAGCCAAAAGGTTGCTAATTACAGTATAATAGGCTTTAGATTAGTTAGTTCTCAAAACATTAGATTATTGCAATTATAATGGTGCATCACTGAAGAAAACCCGATCCAGCGATGGGAAGAACATGCAAACTCTGCAAGTCAAATTGTAGCAGCACATGTGGTATTTCAGCAACACTATCCTATAGCAAATAAGCACATGACAAAACACTTTACACAATAGACATATATCTTTTATAGCACGGGTCCCCAACCACCAGGGCAAGGCCCAAAACTGGGCCGCGGGCCATCTGCAACTGGGGTCCAGAGGCAAGAGTTATATATTAAAATGTCCTTTATTTTTGTTTTATTGTCTATTGCTATGTCCCTGTGTTTTACTATGAAAATATAGAGCCAAATATGCATCAAGTATTGGTAATAAGACAATTACAAAAGATTTTGAAGAAGGGTTTGAACACATTGAATGCTGTTGTTACTGGCCAGGCCCTCTTCAGCCTGTCCCTAACAAGAAAATTCTGATCGTACAGGTCCTTATGAGAAAAAAGGCTGAGGACCGTTTTATAGTATATATAGTTTCCTTTCCCTCCTGTAAAGAACTACAACTTGAGAGGCCTTTTAGAGGAAGTCTGCTGTCCGCGCACTGCCCTCTGCCTGTTTCTATGTTTAATTAAACATATTAAATTAACATAACATGTTTATTAAATCAGAAAAGAACATTTTGTGTCCTTTCCATGACCACGCTCACACAAGGCCAGCAGTGATGTGGAGTTCAATGTGTGTGCATGTGTGTGTAGGTGAGCTGACTAGGGAGGTTTTTTCTTTAACTGATAGTTGTACAGTTATAAAGTTATAAACAAAAATGGTCAAACTGGATAAACATAGGTATGGTTTTGTTGTAAAATGTTGAATATAATCATGTTAACTACATTTTAGTGAAACGTGTAGTCTAACCTCTACACAGTTTAAGACAAAGACAAGTGTATGATTACATTAGACAGTTACAGTTTTTATGTGACCCATAATTAATAACCATTCTAGCTAACTAAAATAGTCTATAACAGCCACAGATGAAGCCATTTATACTAAAACCTGCTGTACAAATGATAGATCGATGGTGATCATACATTTTTTTCATATAAGTAACAAAACACATCTTTACTTTTAAATCATCACGCTTAGCTTCTGGGTCCCATGAGACATCGAGTTTTCTGTGTGTATTTGTTGTTATGTGTTTTTGGCCCGTAGGCTTTATTCAACAGGACAGTGCAGCATGAAATGGGAATGAGACTGCGAAATGACATGCAGCAAATTCGTGAGAGCCTGCTCCACATGGCAGGCATATGTGCAATCCACTCTACCACGTGGCACTAGTGTAAAATTTTTTCAGATGGGTTCGATATATATATAACATAAAACTGCATATAAATTAGTAAACATATAAATTTATAAATTAAAAAATACATGTACCTAGGAAAGTATTAATAACTATTTCTTTCAGTGGTCTGTGTGTTTTTTTTTGGAAGCATTGTAGACAGACAGGAAATT
Organism: Eucyclogobius newberryi; assembly: GCF_026437365.1. Classification (NCBI taxonomy): domain Eukaryota; kingdom Metazoa; phylum Chordata; class Actinopteri; order Gobiiformes; family Gobiidae; genus Eucyclogobius; species Eucyclogobius newberryi. The sequence continues at coordinate 19,250,592 of NW_027315746.1, forward strand.
AAACCCACAGGGAGCAAACAAGTAAAGGACTCTTAATATTAAACATATTTAAAAGTATATCGAGGACGTCTTCCCTACAAAGACAATAAAAAATACCCTCAACTTTGTAAACTCTAACTTCAAAACCTAAGACGAGACAAACCTTCACTGAAGGCAGAATAGTGAATGTTTTCCTCAGGGTTTTATTTCTGGATTTGGATGTCTCATGATCAGGCCCATGTGCCTGCCACATGGAGAACTGCATGTTGAAAATCTTAAAAAAACAGTGGTGTCCAATAATAATAGTTTTTCACAATGTGTGATTCATGAAGAACCAGATTTGTTGGGTTTATACTGACAAATGAAAGCAAAAAAAGCTAGTTTATGTGAAACTCATTCAATAACCTTGACAAGACATATGCATCTCTGAATAACTGCATTTATCAACTATCTAAAACTATATTAATAAATAATTACAAGGCAATTGAGAAGGGTCCATTAAATTCATCTTCAATCTTGAAATAATAGGCAAACGGCAGATGGTTTGTTTGATCTGGTAAAAATACCTTTATGCCTGTAAGTAATGACTTATACTTATAACTCATTACTGTTCAGCATAAATGACATAACAGATTCTCATAATCGTGTAGATTGTCTCTGCGTAGCCGTGGTCAGCCTAAGGCACTGCCGCCTGTAAAACCTGTGCGACAGCGCGGACTGGTGGACAGAGTTTGTATTACATGTCCTTTTTTTTTTTACCTTTCTATCACATATAAAGCAGAATGTGTGATGAACAGAAATAATAATTTTAAGACACAAGCCCATTTTCAGATTCAGATTTGTTTTTGTTTGTTGTAAAATTAAATCAGAATCAGAAAAGGTTTATTGGCATTGTCAATGAACAGAATTCACAGACTAGGAACTTGCTTGTGCGATTCGGTGTAACATAAAACAATGAAGAAGAATAAAAGCAAGATATATCAAATCAGATAAGGCAGGCATTAAAGAAAAACAATTTGCTTTTACTATGAGATAGAAATATAGTATGTACACACATTTTGCAGTTAAATTTAAGTTTGCAGAAAGTGAACAGTGCAGTGAGTGATTCAATTATGGTTAAATTGACAGAGGGAAAGAAACAGTTGGAAAGAGATGGAAGTCTGCAGCCGATCACCCTCTCAGCAGAGCGCGAGCATGTTAGATATGACTCAACCTTCCCCTTGACTTAACTCTTGCAAATACGATTCAGGTTTTGAATTGCCCTACAGAAATCCAGGATCCATTACTCTACAATATTATACAGAGAAATACACATAGGTTCTTATTGTATGTGAGGCGATTTATACTCTCTCATTTAACTTGAGTTATTTGACTCAATTGAGTATTGTGTTAGTGTCATGTTCATTTGCAAAAACAGTTAAGTGCCATTAAAAATAGATTACATTTAATTAGATGTACTATTTGCAAAGCCACACTGTATATATATATATATATATATATATTGTAGAGAGATTAAATTAAACATGAAATGATTAAACATGGTAACATCAAAAGCCCTAACCAATCAGACTGACTCCTCTTTAGTTTCTCTAATATTACATAAAGACTAATAGAATATAAATATAAAAAAACACTGTTTTTGCAAATAGAACACAATAACAGATTGACAGGCTTGAGCCGAACAGTGATGATCTTTTCCTACAGCCGTATGTGACCATTCTTAAGGTAACAAAGGTACAAAAGGCTAAAGTGAAGTAAAGTTTGCCTTGAGTGGCACATGCATTGGTCATGACGCACATGTGTCCACACAAGAACGCAGTCCATTCTGTGCTGTCTGGTACATTTCTTAGGCATTTTCGTGACAGATACTGTATAACAAACAGAAAATAGCTTTTATAACTTAAATGCACTAGTGACATGAAATACAGACAGTAAATGTGATCCTCAGCCTGGCTTTAATCTGAAAGTATTAAAAAAGTTTGTATGGCTTTTCAGAGCTGGTCACATTTGAATCGTCACTGGGCTTTCCTCATTCGGTCGGCGGCTGAGGCTCTGTGGTTGGTCAAATTGTTCAGGACACAACTGTTGGTCAGAACAGAGAGTTTGGAGTTGAGGCTGTCTTTGTTTCTGTCCCAACAGCAGGTGTCGCCCTGTTCAAAATGTTCCTCCTCCTTATCGTCCTCTTCAGGTTCACTTTCATCATCACTGCGCTCATCCTTTTCCATCTGAAATCAAACATGGACAGACAAAACATGAATATGACCACTGAGTGAAATGAAAGAAACTATTCTCATTCAGTGTGGGAGATTACATTATATTTGCATGAGACAGGTAGTATCAAAATTGGTATTGAGCATCAAATATCAAGCTTTTATCGAAAATTCGAAATCTGCTTTATTATTTTCGTAATGTGATTTGTGACGACACCAGTCCTGGGTCAAGAATGCATAGTTTTTCAATGTAAAAAATGCAAGTAAAGAAAGTGCATTTCCTCACCTTGCCTTTGAAAAATTTATAGATCATTCTCAGGATCAAACCAGCCCAGAATAAATGAAGCGCCTGCAGCACCATCAGCAGAACATTGAAAAAGTAGTAACCAAAAAAGGGCTTGAACACCTCCATGGACAGAACTAGAGTGGTGTGGATGATCCTGGCATGACAAAACATAAAACACTTTGAGAAAACATGATGAGCTAATGGAAAATATGTTTTACTATTATGGATCGTACTTGCTTGGGAAGATGACGAGGCGCGTGATCAGAAAAACGGCGGCAAACACAATGAAAAGAGAGTCACATGTTTTTCTCCAGCCTGTGCCATAGTTGAACATTTTCGCAGACTGGAAAAAGTGGGATCAAACAAAACTGTGAGAGGCGAAGTTGTAGAGAAGTACCAAGAGTAATACTCAAAATAGCTGCATATTATTTAGGTACTGCCCCTAGTCAAAGTCCCAGTGATTGCAAATCTAACGTGTTGTCCAATTTGCTATTAATTTGAGTTAAAATGACAATATTCCTAGCTTTATATTAGTGGGCTAAAAATACGGTTAGGTGACACCGATATTTTGGACCGTTATAGCACAGAAACAGGGATATGATTGGTAAAATGTAAGGCGCAAGTTGCCCCGAGGTGATTTGATTGACAACTAAACTATTCAAATCCCCAGGTAAGAAGTAGACGCCGTGATTGTCGAAATAGTATCACGATCGTTAAAACTCACATTATAAGTTTTACTCATAATTCAAAGAGCACAAGTAAGATAATGTATGCTCATGGAAAAGTTAAAGTGCATATACGAGTTTAGACTTACACACAAGCTTTTCCTTAAACGCTTGCTACGTTTTCCCAAGTTTTAACATTGTGACGGTACATTTATTTTGTCAACTGCCAGACAAATATCTTCCTTGTGCATGAATTGTCCCAACATGAATGTGATTTTGTGTAGTGATGACATGAATAGAGGGACTCCCAGTTTTCTTTCACAAACTGACACTTGACTACATAAATTCGCCACACGTATTTTCCCACCAAACTAAGTAAACCTGTCATATGCACTAGCTTCAAAACCTCACTGAAAAACCTCTTTGTCGACTGTTCATTAACTTCCAGAATCCAGTCATGGGACATGTGTAGTCGTTGGCGGCAGGCAGAGAATTAATAGTTTTCTGAGCCTCCAGCCAAGCATGACCCATTGTGTTTAGACCAGAGCCACAGCAGGCTTAAGAACCCTCCCTCTGCATGACTCAAAAACAACATGTGGCACCTCCAGCAAGATGTCCGATGAGTCGTGAAGGAGCATCACCAATGTCCCAATGCGAATGTAGTTGGCGCAGTAGGAGAAACTGAGAAGGAAGATTGTGGCCAAATGGTGGATCACTTGCTCCCGGAAATCCTACAACAAGCGACACACATGACAACACGACAGAATCACATAACAGTGTTTTAACAGAAATGTCAAGATGTCCCAAGAGATTTGTATTTGTCCCACAAGAGGCAAATTACACGGTTGCAGCGTAAAGTACAAGAACAGTTGGAAAATAAGAAATACATGCAATCAAAACTGAATATAAATAATTATAAAAATGCAATTGGTGGAAAGAGTACTTAAAATGTGTACTCAAGTAATAGTATGAATACAGCTGCAAAAGAATTACTTAATAAAATGTATGCATGAAAAATACTACTCAAAGTACTAGTTAGATCAGTCTTTTGTATACAAGATGATTATGTTCACAGTTTAAAGCTGAATAGAGTTTGGCTCAAAACACAATCCACACATTCCTTGAGCTCTGGCCAATCAGAGCAAGCGATTCAGTGCTATTTGTGATGTGAATCATGTGATGTTTGTGGGTGTTGAAAGGAGCAGAGACGCACTGGGACTAAGTGACCTATGTATTACAATTACATTGCTTGAACCATTTTCAATTACAAGTACATGTTTAAAAAAATGCTCAGAAGGTAAAAGTACCCAAAATAGCACTCAATTACAGGAACATGAGTAATTGTAATAATTCACTTTCCACCCCTGCTTAAATCTACTCAATAGAATATTAGAATATACTTTAGTTTAGTTTAAAAAAGGCATAAGAAGTAATCACACTGCAAAAAAAGCCTCAGATTATACCTTTTTATTTGTCAAAATGTACACTTGTTGGAATATTTACCTTCCTTTTAACATCCACAGAGATCCTGAGGAGCAGTGATTCATAAAAACCCAGCTCGAGCATATAGTACCAATAGTGAGTACTTTCCATGGGCTGAGGAGTAAAACACAAGGCGAGATCAGGGTGATAATAAAGAATGTATTAAAACAATAAGGAAGCGAATGAAACATGACCACTTCAGGCTTTATTTCATTTTACAGTGTTACCAAAGTTTAAACATTTGATTTTACCTGAACAGGATATTGTCTCCAACACTCTCTCATGTCCCAAAACCATGGGCGCTGTAAACACAAGAGATCATGATAAACACGATGGAATCTGTATCCACATCATTTAAGCCCTTGCCACATAAACTGAAAAAACAAATGTCAACATATCGAGCCCTGCAGGAAATCCATGCAGATGATGTCATGTTTTTAATGCTTTATTATTAGTAATGACTTACACCAATCAAACAACTTAATCCAGCAATGAAGGCTGCGCTGTAGAAAAAGAATCTCCATCTATAGGACAATACAGAAGCCATTATTGTGCACCACTTTGCATGTTTGCGTAAAGTTGGAAGACATCTAGACCTACGCGGCTTCACCAAACTTCTTGGTCTGACGCGGCCGGTCCTGGTTCCTGCGGAGCCTGAACCATGTCTCAATTTGCTTCTGTGTTTTTCCACACTGTGACATCAAAAGCACGATTTCTTTCTGAAAGAGAGGGGAAGGGATGGGACAGGAGTCTAACCATTTGATTTATAAGAGCTGCTACGCAACATAATCATGTTACTATTTATTCAAATATGGATTATCATTGGGTTTATGGAATATTCATGAATGTAAATCAGATTTTTTTTCAAACTTGCAATTGATTAAGATTCTAGCCTTTTAATTAAGTACAGCACAAGTCCGAAGTGTGCAAATCTCACCTCTGTCTCTGCTCTTTCTAAACCTACAAACACGCATCATAACACTGCATCGCCAGTTCTGATTGGCCAAAGTTCAGACAATACTTAGATTGTGCTTTAAAACGACTTAAGTCAACTTTAAACTGTTCACTTGATCAAGTTTTGCATAAAAGACTGATTAAAAAAGTAACTAGTGCTTTTCGAGTAGCGGTGAGTAGTATTTTTCTAGCATACTTTAAACTTTTACTTATATCACAGCAGTTCTGCACTTTTATTGAGTACACATTTTTTGTATCTTTTCACTAGTGATTATAATTAGTACCACTATTGTTATCAGTACTCATAGTTATTGCGTGTTGTCCAATAGTTAACAGTAACATGGATCACGCTCTAAATATCCATTACTATGTTCTGAAACTAAGCCATTGAGACTAGTTGTTAGTTAGTTGTTAGTTGTCTTTGCACGTTCCTTAGTAGTTTTACCAGTGAAAAGGAACCACCTCTTACAGTGCATTGTCTCTTTGAGGATGTTGCAGCAGACAGCTCAGATCTCATGCACTTTACTCTGGTTTATGATCTACTTACCTGTGTGGGGTTTCTGCTCTGCTGTTTGTAATAGGACTCCAGCTTTGGGGAGGGGGCTGCAGACACTTGTAACCTGTCCCTCACCCCCAAACATCTTCCCATGGGCGGGGCGCAGAACCTGTGGAGAGGGGAACAAAGAGCAAGATAACGGCTCAGTGGTGCTGTTCTGTTGTTACTCTATGTGAGGAATGAGAAGAAGCAACACTCAAGATGCTCAGATTTCATACACGTTGAACACTATATCTAAGAAAGCACAATTTTGACTCCAGAGAGGGAAGATGTCATGATTGTTCGGTTATTCCATAGTCCAACTCTATAGTCCAACTCTATCTGCCAAAAAAATAGACCTAAATGTAAACTTTTTGTCCCATTTTAACTTAACTTTATGTTCAATTTCAGAAAGCTGGTCACAATCTTAAGGAATAGCATTAAATAAATGAGAGATTTCAGAATGGTTTGATGACATTCTCAGTGATCATGAATAATTGTTACATTGTCTTTTTTTCTCACAATAATCGTATCTCTAAAATGTTATATTGTTATAACCAACAAATGTGAAAATTGTTGAATTGTTAAACGAGAAGGAATTCTGATTCAAAAACATATTAATACTACTTATACTATGTAATACTGTGACATAATGTAAATAATCCTGGTGCAATATTTTCTGCTTAAACAGCCGTAAATAAGAGTGTTATTTTTAGAGTATCAGTTTTCTTTATTATTATACTTCTGTGCCTAATCTGTGTTGCAACATTGGAATTGCCCCATTGTAGAACACAAAAAGGTTATCTTATCTTATATTTTGTATAATTAGATAAAATATTATTTGAGTAAACATCTTGTTCTACAGAGAAACAAATAAGTTAAATGTACTTAAAAGAAAGACATATGTTTTGTGTTTTAAATGTACTAAAGTGCTGTGCTACTATAAACTGAAAACAGTTTTCTGATCATGAGCCATGTCCTAGTAAATACATGTTATTCCATCAACATGTTGTTGCATAATTTAATTGTCACATGCTCCAATAAGAAACTATTGACACAAGTTAAACGGCAGTATTTCTCACCTCTCAAACAGGTAACGCAGAGCAACGAAGCCCAAAGCCAGGGGCAGAGTGAGGAGCAGGTCCTGGGGTCTGGGGCGCCATGAGGGTCCCAACCGCTCCATGTCGTCCCAGGTCACACCCGGAGGAAGCCACAACTCCTGCCTCCACATATCTGGCACCAGCTCCATTGTGCTGTGACTGTGAACGATGGTCAGCCTGGAGCAGAAGAGAAAGGTTTAGGGTTTAGTAAGATTGTGAAGGTCAATGTAGGAGCTCAAACGTCTAGCTGGCTTTTTTCTTTTTTTCCCCTTTGAAAGGAGCTTAACTACAGAGTTGGTTGTATTATTGTGGTGAAAAACACAGCACAGCTCTAACTCATTACTGGTTGTTTGCTTGCAATCAGAGGCATTGTATTGACAGCATAAAAGATTATAATTGTGGGTTTACAGTTCCTATTTATCCCCTGCTTATCATCATTAGACTGTGCTATTCCTGCAGCCACAAACACAACACACAGACAGGTAACATATTTGTCTCAAGGCTGTATATATGTCATAAACAAGCCTCACTGCACACTTAAACAATTGGTAGTTGTTGTTTTTTTCTATTTTGCTACTTGTATCAATATGATGTTATAGATTATGGTTGGCTTTAGACTCTCACCTTTTATTCAGAATTCTCCACGATGCTGTAAATGTATCCAAAAAGGTCTTTTCTTGATGGGACTGTGGTAATGGGAGATGAGATGCGCTTTAGTGCTGCTGAATCAGCGTCGACACGGGGAAAAGTGAGCGCGCCGTGGACGTAAAGTCACCTTCAACCATCACGGAGAGGTAACGCACTTTCAAAATAAAACCAGTGCAGAAATATGTCGCATAATGAACAAATGTATGTGTCTGTTTGAATTAATGTTCTGATTTTCCTATTCTAATCTTGTTTAGGAATGTATGAGCGTATGCAATCTCCGATACTGTGTCCAGAGGATGATGTTACAAGTCTTTTCTTTTGACACAGTTCCAGGCTGGTGCGGGTGCATTCGGTGCATTCCCAAAGCTGTGCGGCTAATGAAACACAAGGGGCGTCTCCTGCGCTAATGGGCGGCTTCTGCTCCATTAAACCAGCAGCTATAACAAAGATGTAGTGTATAACATTGAATCTAAACATACTGACACATAGCCGAGTGTAAGTGTATCAGATTATTTCTAATATTGTTTAGTTAGACATTTATTACATCATGTAATAAACTTACCTTCAGTAAAGGTGCACAGTGTAACTTTTCTGGTGACCTGCTAGTCCCATCAATGTTCTTGGAATGTTATGGCATTTAACATGTCTATAAATGCATTTGATTATTGGTGTTTTACTTTGGAATTGCTTACAAAAAACATGCTTTACATTTTTTTTAGTTGTTTTTTTCTCTCCACAAATCTGATCTATAACTTGACCTGGTGGTAACATGGTGTCAACTGCTTGTCTCCATGGAGATAGATAAGTTCAATGCTGTTTTGCTATGCCATCTTCATGAAGACAAGCAGGTGGCGGACCCCCTCAAAGAGTAGCATCATGCACCTTTAAACCCAGTTTATCTTTTTAGGCTAGGGACCCTCAAACCTTTGAGGCAGGGACCCCCAAAATAACTATGCAACCAACCCAGACCCACACAGCAAAATTAAAATGATTGATAATACTTTCAGCATTAAAAACATGTCAAATCAGACTTTGTTTCAATAATTTATTGTATTTTTTGTAACTAATTTCCCCCAAATGATGCCGTTTTCAAGTTAAGAATAATAATGATATTTTTCATTACATCTTGCTATAATCTTACAATCCCCAGCTCATGCTTCCTGACCCCCAGGGGGTCTCAACCCCCACTTCTGGAACCACTGTTTTGGTTCAAACTTCTGGAATGCTTTGCTTGTTTATTTTTCTTTTGACAGACTGCAGTGTGTGGTGTGTGTCTGCACTTGTTACATAGGTGGGCCAATCTCTCTTTGTTATGGTAAATATAATGATTCTGTTATAAAACAAGCCTTATGTCATGCAAACACATGACATAGTCCTTTCCCCAAGTTTTGTAAATGGTTGTACTGTATATTTCATTTCATGGGAGGAACTTGTAGGCATAAGCTTACCATACTGCATGTGTGGGTTTTGTTGTAAACAAATGTGAGTCCACCGATTTGCATAAGTCTGCATGTTTCCATAACAATTTTGTAAATGATTAATCTTTATTGAAACCAAATACATATTGTACAAATATGGAAAGCATGCTTTTATTTAGTAATGTCTGTGTTAGTAGAGTTTGTACAACTTGATATAGCTCCCTAATGTGGCCAAATGTGTATATTATGTGTTATTTTCCATATGAGAGTAATTTGCATATCTTTGTGCTGGATGTGTGTCCTTGTGTCAGTGCGTGCAAATGTGCACCGAGACACCACTGAGAGAGGCTTTGTTCTTGGTGAGTTATTAGTGTTCACTGAAGCACAAACGTATCTGTTGAATTGGGACAGTGAGTTCAACAGTTGTATTCAAACCATCTGTAAGAGGCTGATAAACAGAGGGGAGTTCACACTGCTACAGATGATTACTGTTTTTTAAGGAATTGCAAATCACGGTATGGCACGGTAGCGCAGTGGTTGGGTCCTGGAATCGTTCCCAATGGACCTTTCTGTGGAGTTTGCATGTTCTCCTTCTGTTTCCTCTGGGTACTCCGGTCCCTACCACTAAAAACATGCACAACAGGTGCCTCCCTTCCCTAAAGATGGAAATTAGCTTGAGCTACAACCTGGTACAAAGCATCTCTCCTGTAAGGTTAATGTATATTGTGCACTGTCCCTGTTTCAAATAAATAAACTAACTAACAACTATGTTAAAACACATAAGCTGTAATATATCTTAGTCACAGGTTTGTTTTTGTTGATTTGTTTTTTTCTGAATTAAGTCTTAATATTATGGAAGGCATATTGTGCTTTTGGGAAGTATTTAGTATTGGACTATAACATACATGTGTCATTATTTGACATTTTGCTCATTGTAAACATCAATATTGATTACAAAAACAAAAAAGACCTCATAATAAAAGTAGATTCTGTGACTTGACAAACTGCAGAACTCTTTATATTGACAATTCACTGCAGAAAACTGAAGACTCTTATTTGCATGTTTGCCACAACACATTTTTGAACCCTACATTTGACCCAGGGTCTGACTTTAAAAAAATATCACAAAAGAGTAAAGTAAGAGAAGTGGGTGGAGATAAGGTGTAAGGGGGGGGGGGGAAATACATTTTCAAAGAACTTAACTTAAGCCTTGACTGCAGGACAGTACAGGATTACTCATTAATCAATCAAAATGCTAATCTGAGTAAGTTGATAATACGTGTTGGAGCATTTCTCCAAACACTGCAAACAATGAGGGAACACCATTGTAACAAGATTAAAAGCTCATCAAAGTTAATGTTACATATTATCTCTCCTTTAAGTGAATTTGTGTTTGAGGGACAGAGCGCAAAAGTACACAGTTTAATATACATTTCTAACAATATAACTTTATGCTTGGTGCATCCTGACTTGTAGTTCACACAATCTCCACAAGAGGCCAGAAAAAGAGCATAAGACGTGTTAAAGTTAGGAAAGCAGAAGTAATGGAATTAATGTAAAGATAAATACTACAACTCTACACAGATCATTGCGAGATGCTCCGTTTATTTGTATCACAAAAACATAAGTAAGTAAGTAAGTAAGTACATTTTATTTATATAGCACCTTTCACAGGCAGAAGTCACAAAGTGCTTCACAAAACACAGAATAAAACAATAAAAACACGAAAAAATTACAGTGAACAATACATATACAACAATATACAGTCAAATCAGTCCGTGCATTTAAAAGGCTTGACTAAATAAAAAGGTTTTAAGCTTACCCTTAAAACAGTGTGTGTCTTTCACCCAACAAGCAGGTCTCCCACATTTCTTTATCAACCTTTATTAAGCTCACCGAAATGTGCTTCCTAAGTGAACACGGTGGTTCATCCTCGTGAATCAAGCCGCCGTGTCTCTTTACGAGCATTGATTCCTCATCGATTCCGTTTGCTCTAAATCTCACTGATATTGACTGTTTGGCTGCGGCAAGAGTTTAAGCACATTTCTATTTGCAGGTGACGTTTTTGGTTACGCTTTAGAGAAGGTGAAGGCAAAAATAATTCACAAATTTACTTGAAACGAAACATTATCTACAAAGTTGTTTTTATTTGAGCATTTTTTATCCAGGAAATATGTATTAACAATAATGTATCAAACGGCTACAAATTCAGAATTAAAAGAAAGTTTAACAAAGTATATTTTCCCAGCTATATTTCCACAGGCACTGTTTTGGCTGGTGAATTGCACGAGGTCAAAAAGTGAAGATTAGAAGTGGAATTGGCACCAGTGCTTTTCATTATGGTACTTTCATATGACACAGATTCTTTCAACATTATCCCTCAAAGCCTCTTAAAGGGACAAGTGCATAAGCCTCTCATCTGTTATAAATTCACAAAGTTGAAAAGAGAGTGAAAATCAAAATATAGAAATAGCAGCTAAAGCCTTGATTAATAGAGCTTTGTCTCTGAGGAGCTTTTTAATAATAGGCCAACAATTAACATAGTATGGCTGTGTATATAAAATGTAGTATTCAAATACACAACATAAACAAAGTTAAACTGTCATCATCTACTCATTCTACTGTATATAGGTCAGTATTACAGTTCATAAAACCTGCGACCTCTTCAGTCTATAAATTGTGCTCAAAATTACAAAAGTTGTTTCTCCATAACTTGTCTTTGATACTAAACTTATACCGTGCGTTTTGGTTTAGGCAAAAACTCTTATTACTAGGCCACTATTGGAAAAGATGCAACAAGCGTGGTAAAACATTTTATAAAATATTACCATACCAATTTAAGTAGTTCTTTATAATATGTAAATAAAAGTATAGAGAATTCAAAGAAAAATAAAGAAACTAAATATATTATTTTTTAATTTAATTAATCATTTTTTTCATAAGAGCACTGGCAGCTTTTTCATTTGTCAGAAACAGAATATGCAAACCATTATAATCGCAACCTTTGGCCTAATTGGTTCAAAAAATGAGATTTTGAGAGTGTGTTCACCCGTGCACTTGTTTGGTTCCGATTTGAGCCCAGTTTAATTCTGATGTAGACTTGTTTTAGTTGTTTCCCAGATTTAGTCCTACTTTAGTCCCAATTTGAATGTGGTGTTTGTGCAAGTATGAACACACCCTGAGATTGCTTTTGTGTCTAAACCAGTGCATAGTCAAACTGTCCTCTGTCCAGGCCCTCCTTATGATCAGTCCAGGATGTGTCTGGCATGCTGCTGTAGGGGTCCAGGAGGATACGGACACATCGCACCATGAGGAACAGCAGCAGCAGCAGCAGGAGTCCCACCAGGCAGAAGGCCATCCCCTGCTCCCCGTGGCTCTCCGTGGGGTGCACTCCGGAGCTGCCCCTGGGGAACGGAGCTGGAGAGGAGAACTCATAGTCCACCACCCGGTAGTTTTTGTCAACCATGTTGACACATACAAGGAAAGCTGAAGGTTTTACAAGATAAACATTTTAGTTTACATTTCTTTCATAGCTTTCCAGAAATGACAGACTCATGCAGAATCTAGAAGTACCCGTAAGCTATTTTGTTTGTTTTCTTTGCAATAACTGTGGCTTTTAAACAATGCAATGTTATAGATTGAGCCAAAAAGCTATTGTTCGTATTTGTTGTTTGCATCTGGAGTGAGAGGTATACCAATAATGATAAGCAAATCACTGCATGTTTGAAGATAGGTTTGATGTAATGTGGCTATGTTTGTATATTGACCTTCTTTTCTTTATAAACCACTGTCAAGTCTAGACTAGGTGTAACTCGTCGTCAATGTCAATGATAAATCAAATCCCATTAAAATGGCAGTAGTTTTGTTGATCGTCTTCAGCTAATATCTCCAGCCAATATCTTCTTTCCAAAGAATTGTGTCAGTTCGTTAATTGTTCTGAAGGCATTTGGACGGGTAAGTAGTGGAAACGCTTGTTACCTAGAAGAGAAAAATACACAACATGAGAAAGTGTGCAGAGATGCTGACAGAACTAGAATGTGAGTGATTCAAGGGGTTCAGGGCTCGAAAGGGGCCTTGAAACATCTCAAACCATAAATCTTCACTCATGTGGTTCATGAGTAGTCCTTGGACAAGCAAGTGAAAAACGCACTTGCACTTTCTAATTGTAATTACACAACTTGCATAGGAAAAAAACTGTTTTATCGACCCGGACTTAAATTGGGGGGTTGTAGTTGTGGGTAAATACTCTTATTCTTTTAACTTTAGTTCAAAGTATAAAAGCATATTTGGGTAATATAAAATACATTGAGTCATGGACCCTGTATTTACATAAAAAATTATTATTATAACAACAATAAACCTATATTTACAAAGTTGGTACAGCAATGCATTGATTATTTTGCTGGCATTTTACACTGCAACATGCACTCTAATTTGTTATATCCTTTTGTGAATTATATATCAATGGTGTGTTGTTTTTTACTCTTTGAGGTTTGTGTCTTCTTAAGCATTTTTTAAATATCGGCTTGAAAGAATGAATTCTGTGCACTTTGTGTCTTGTGCGCCTTTTTTCCAATCAGTTTTTTTATACCACAAATAAACTAAAACCGAAACCAAAGTATAATATATAAACAATTAATTATCAAAGGTCACTCTTTTTAATTTTTTTGTGCACCATAAAATGGATTAGGTAGTTTTCATTAAAAGGACTCCTGTGTGTTCAATAGCCCAGTTATTTGTGCAGCAGTAACTCTTTTGTCAGCACATTCTATTCCAGGGCCTGTGATAACTCTTCATCTTCCCAGAGACAGGCATTGATAGCGGGGCTGATGGTCTTAAAGCCAAGGCGAGGCTTTTAATTGGCAACTTAAAGACATAATGAAGGAAAGAGCTTGCCTCAGTATCAATTATCAAATGGGCCAAGGTAAAATCAGTGTGGAAAGGCAGGTACAGGCAGCAGCAGGGGCGAAACAACAACGAAAGTATATTCAACTTTTCTAGCTTTTTTGTAATAAATTGCCGATATTTCAACCATAAAATGATCATGAACTATTTAAAAATGCTACTTTTTTGGGTGTATATTTTGTTTACACTAGTGGGGACTTTTTAGACTTACTGAAGAGTTTCATTTGGCTTTTTAGTTGTTGAAGCTCATGTTTATTGGGAAAAATCCTGCTTTAAGGTTATTGTGTCAGTTGCATGAAATAGTTTAAATATCGTTTAATTTGTATTATTTATTGTGATATTTTTCTGTATCAGTATGTGACAGGTCCAATTACCAGTACCTCGTGTTTTTACACCAGATGCCCTGCCTTATGGCATACTGAGTTTATAATGTGATACTCACTCGTATTTATGAATGTTTAACTAGGATTTATAAATGATAAATGAGAGGGTTACTCATTAGTTTTCTTATTACCTTCTGTTGTAGATATTATTTTTCAGTAGTGATAAGACTCGACCATGAATATTAGCGTTGTGAAAGAAAAATAAAATCCTCCTTTAGGTAAACTGTACGGACAATTTCATTCCCCATCAGGTTTTACTCACTACTGCCTATAAAGAAATGCATACGGCAGTTCTACGTACTTGTAAAACAAGCACATTCAACAGCAAAATATGATACACCTCTGTGATATTGCGATTATCGAAATATAATTGATATATAATCAACTTTGCATTGGCAGAAAAAATGATATTTCCCGCCATAAAACATCTGGCTAGTGAAAGAGCTTTATCTTGTGCTGTTGCCCATGCACCTGTGCAGTAGTTAACTTAATTCAAGTGGTCACCTATTGGCTTAGTGATGAATCAACTGATGTACAATTTACAAGCACATGTAGCTCTGTATTTTTAAAACTGTTGCTATGTTTGTCACTGTGACAGAATCAATAGGTTGTTGTATAAACCATCCTTACATAGCTTAATTTCAATTTAACAACAGTAATATAGGCTATGTATTTATTGAAGTTCAGCTCTGTTTTGTCAATTAAAACAAAAACAAAACAAAAAACTATCTATCAAGTGTCTCAATGATGAGAAAAAGGTTGCCTATACAACTCATTATAGCAAAAAAACATGCACGCCTTTCAGCTAAAATTATTATTACAAAGTGAAAATTGTAAAGAGGACAAATTAATAGTATAAATGAATTGATCCTGCGCTCAGAAATGTGTGCAAACTTACCTGAGGCGCAGATGAGAAGGTTCAGCACCTCGGACAGTTCCTCTGCTCCTCGTGCGCCTGTGATGACACGCGGCTGCAGACCTACTCCACGGGGCTTTAATAAGTTCCACAGAGCCCGCCCCCGTGCCTCTTGCCCTTCGCCAGAGTCTGTCCGCGCCTAGACTGAGCACGTAATCTGTGTTTGGATGAGTAAAGGGCCCAGAGCCTCTGTGGCGAGTGCGTTATGTAAGAAAACTTGCAAGGCAGTGGAGGACACGGAGGGCCCCTGGAGCTGAAGCGATACAGCTGGAGCCAACGACTTTGCACCACCAGTAAACAAAACTGTAGGTCATTAACAGAATAAACCAAATAAATTAAAGAATCAAGAAAGCAATTTGCTACTTCTGCCTTTATGTGTCATTTTGATAGTGTCAACAACTCACTTTCTCTTGCTAACAGTAAACACTTTCTGTAGCCATAGCAGAACAGAACTTGACTAGAACGTATTTGGTCATGGACAAAACCATGCTCAAAAGTCATGATTAAATGTCCTTATTGCTGCAACTGTTGCAGTGAAGTTTGATGAATGTAGCAGTGTGACCTCTAGTCTGTTGTGTTTCACTGTTTGTTGTTTGTTTACCGACTTTCATTCTCCCGCTACATTATTTACTCCCTGTCACGTTTGCATAATTTAAAACGTATTGCATCATCTGATACACTTTTTCATGATAATACATAATAGAAAACTTGAAATCGTGACCTATCTCACCTTACTGTGTGTAAGCAGACTGGTGTGTGCACGTAAGGGCCCAATTAAAAGCTCAGGTCCTTCTCTCCCAGGTCTGTCCTCAGCCCGAGGCCCACGGGACGTCCCTGTGGCTTTAATTAATTGTTCACAGAGTTCAGATGGAAAACATTATCCCCTCATGCAGAGCAGAGCACCAACACGCTCGTGCATGGGCCCTAATTGATAAACAGATGTCTGTGGGTTATGAAAATGTTTCAGTTGTTGAGGAGCAGGTCAGGGCCGGTCCTGGGGAAAGTGTGAGTCAGAGGCCCAAGTGATAGTTCCTCTAAGCACATCATGAACAACCTCAAATATGATTTCTGAAGGATAACTTGTAAAGAACATTAACTGTAATATTTAAATGATTTTATAATATAAGAAAACTGTAGAGTCTAGGTAAAGTTGTCAAGACAAAGCCCCTTTTCATTTTGCAGTTTACTCAAATCCTTTTCTGTTTACTCTCTAAGACTTAGATATGTTTGAGATGTAGAGATGTGATGTATAATGGAATCATGACAACAATACAATTACAATTTATTGAAAAACATTAGGTGCTTGTGGTTTTGTCAGGAAGACGGAGCTATTGATCCAAGGTGACAGAAGATGTCGGTCTTGGGCCAACCTCTATATTTGATTTTTGTCCCATGACTTTCCCCTTAAAATTTTGAACATCTGTTGTAAGATAAGATAAGATAATCCTTTAATATCCACACAGGGGGAAATTTTGTTGTTACAACGCAGTAGAACAGGAGGAAAGGACAGATTATAGGAAGTTTTTAAAAAAAAACACACTCTTAATAGAACTCTTGGGAAATAAAATAAAATAGATAAATGAAAAATAAAAAGATAAAGATAATAATAATAAAATAATGATAATAGAATAAAATAAAATAAAGTAAAAATAGCTAGCACAAGACTAGGTAATAGGTAATACTATTAGCAGGTAAGTAAACAGAATAAAAACAAAATAGAACACTCTTATTTACAGGTATTGCACATGGTTACATCAGTATTGCACATGTTCAGGGCTAGCAGTGTTTCTTATAAAGTCTGACAGCAGCAGGAAGGAAAGACCTACGAAATCTCTACTTCACACAGCGAGGGTGGATCAGTCTCTCACTGAAGCTGCTCTCCAGAGCGGAGAGAGTGTCCTGCAGGGGGTGACACTCATGGTCCAGCATAGATGTGAATCTAGCCAGGACCCTCCTGTCCCCCACCTCCTGCACCGAGTCCAGAGCACAGCCCAGGACGGAGCTGGACTTCTTGATGACTCTGTCCAGCCTCTTCCTCTCCCTCTCTGTGATGCTGCTGCTCCAGCAGGCCACACCGTACAGGAGGGCTGATGCCACCACAGAGTCGTAGAAGGTCTTCAGGAGTGGCCCTGTCACTCCAAAAGACCTGAGTCTCCTCAGGAGGTAGAGCCGACTCTGGCTCTTCCTGTACAGTGCGTCTGTGTTATGAGTCCAGTCCAGTTTGTGGTTCAGATGAACACCCAGGTACTTGTATGAGTCCACTCTCTCAATGTCCCGTCCCTGGATGTTCACTGGCGAGGGGGCAGTGGGGTGGCGTCTGCGGAAATCCACCACCATCTCCTTGGTCTTCCCCGCGTTGATGAGGAGGTGGTTCCGCTGACACCAGTCCACAAAGTCCTGCGCCAGTCCCTTGTACTCCGCGCCATCGTCGTCCCTGATGAGTCCGATGATGGCAGAGTCATCAGAGAACTTCTGCAGGACACAGCTGTCCGTGTCGTGTCTGAAGTCTGCAGTGTAGAGGGTGAAGAGAAAGGGCGCGAGGACAGTGCCCTGGGGCGCCCCCACACTGCAGGTCCGAGTGTCAGACACACAGTTCCGGGCTCTCACAAACTGGGGTCGGTCTGTGAGGTAGTCCAGGATCCACTCTGCCAGGTCATACTCCACACCAGCCGTCTCCAGCTTGTCCCTCAGGAGCAGCGGCTGGATGGTGTTGAAGGCGCTGGAAAGATCGAAGAACAGAATCCTCACAGAGCTGCCAGGCTTTTCCAGGTGAGAGAGAGAGCGGTGCAGCAGGGAGATGACGGCGTCCTCCACTCCGATGCCAGACCGATATGCAAACTGCAACGGTGTATTCTAATATCTTGTTCTTTGATCCACCTGCTCCCATACTTTGGTCTTTACCTCCCCTTTTCATTTTGAGATTTTGAAGAATTGTTTTGGGCTTAAAAACTTTAAATTCAGTCATTTAGTTGCAGCATTATTTTCACTCTGGGTCCTTCCTATATTTTCCTCTTTGTTTTGGGGCATTTTGTTGGACTCAGAAGGCATTGGTTTTAAAACCTCTAGAACATTTACTTCCTCTATCACGTCCGGGTTCTTCCATGCTCATTTTGTGACCCAACCCTCAACTGGTTGAATATGTCCACTTTCTCATTTAGTGCTATTATTGTCACATATTGACATTATTCATAATTGCATGTTAGTAGAAAAAGCTTCAGTTGTAGTCATCTGGACTCAGTTTGAAAAAATAGACGTTTCGACTCTCATCCAAGAGTCATTGTCAAGTTAATAATTAATTATAAATATAATTAATATAATTGCATGTTGTTATGTAATGTGGTCAACAGAACAAACAATAATAGAGCGATCAAATTAAACATTCGTGCCTCGTTTTCACAAAGTGAGCCTTAAGTGGTGCTATTTTATAACAAATAATGATTGCTAATAACAGCATTGTAACAGAGAATGTGCGTTAGAAAGACTTTTCGTTCATTTTCAATAGTTATTTTCCCAAATGAGACCGTCAGCACCCACAGATGCCCATGTCTGCACCAGCGGCAGATCTCAAAATGTCTAGCTGTGATGCAGCTGTGGTGGAGCATGCACATTCAAGAGTAAAAACCTTTTCATTAATAATTCCTTTAAACAGTACATATCTGCCATATTTGTCTTTACATTCAGCACTTTGTTCAAAAGCTATTCAATTTGGGTCCAATATTGCAACCCCCCTCCTGTGTTTGCCTCTGTATGATGAATAGTATGATTTTTATAGCAAAATATGGATGGATTTCTGGGTGGAGTTTGCATGTTCTACCTGTGTTTGCCCTCCAGGTACTCTGGTTTTCCCTTCCACTAAAAACATGTACAATATATAGGGCTGAGCTGGTGGAAATTAGTACTTGAGCTACAACCTAGTACAATGCATCTGTCCTGATAAGGTTAATGTATATTGTGCACTGTTGCCGTCTCAAATAAATAAAATTATCTAATGAAGTCCAATGCCAAAAACAAACATGTCACGCAAAAAAGTATCTTCAAAACATCATTAATGTCTTATGCAACATTACATAAATGTGCTTTTTCCTTCTCACAGTGGTTCAGAAACGTCATTATCAGACCTTGTGGTTTATCAGCTTCTTGTCTTCGTTAGCCCAGGCAAATGTGCTCTTTCTATTGTGATGGAAGGCTTTGGATACAAGCATTGGATATAAGCTCTGGAATTATCTTATGGAGCAAGCCCTCAGAGACCCCCAAAAGTCAGACTGTTCCTGCGTCACCTGGACTCCAAATCCAAAATCTTGGTTTTCATATTTTTGTTCGCCACCCGGAGTTTAACCACCTCGGCTTTCACCTCTGGCAGCTCGTCAATAATGTCAAAGATATGCTGCAAACCGTAATCCCAGATCAACATCACATGATCTCTCTGGGTGAGTCTGTATGTCCTTCCTGTGTTACTGTGGGTTCTTTCCGGGTTCTCCCACTGTCCAAACACATCCACTCTAAATTGACCCTCGTGGATGAATGTGAGAGTGAATGTTCGTCTGTGTCTGTCTCTGTGTTACCCTGTGACGAGCTGACCCCTGTCCAGGGTGCACCCCGCCTAAGGCCCAAAGCCACTGTGATAGACTCCAGTCACCTGTGACGTCTAACCAGAACAGGCTGTAGTAAATGAATGAACGAGAACAGTTTTTACAGGGGAGCGTGTCAGCCTCTCCTGAGGTTGTGGGTAAAGGCTCTCATGATTTTAGCTGATGCCAGATGTTTTATGTTTATTGTTACTTTTAAAAAAAAGGAAGAAATGACTTGGGGTATGTGCAAGTATTTATCACAATGTGGGGACTAAAATATGTACAATGTCAACTCATAGGGACCTGTCAACCTTAAGGGGACAAATGATGCAAGTCTTTTATTATTAGATCAACATGATTAAAAGTTAAGATATGGGTTAAATATGTTATGGTTTGGGTTATGCGAGTAGTGTCTAAGCTTAAGGTTATGATCGGTCTCCAGGAAATTAATGCTGAGTCAAAGTGATGTGTCCACATAAAGCATTGAAACCAAAGGTGTAGTCTTTGTGCCATCCGTCACTGCTGACAGGAGTGGGATGAGGTCATGGGTGTGAACAAACAGGCATGTTATTTAAAGTCCGATATAACGTGTCTCTACAGCTAAATCCATAGGTTTATCAAGCAGCTTCAATGCTCAGATCCATGGGCATCTATAAAGACATGTCAAATTCCAAATGAGAACAACAAAGAACCACACACAGAAGGCATTGTGGGTAGGAGTTTAATATTCAACTATGAGTCCAAAAGCTGCTGAGCCAGACGAACTGCGCAAATCATATTCTGTGCCGTTTCATTGTGGGCACAAATACGAAACACTTCATTTAGCAAAGATCAATGTGCATTTGCATGGGGCAAGCTTTAGTCATTAAATGTGGTGATGATCCAGTTAGCCACATCAGAAACATATCTACCCACCAATCTTATAAATAAAAAAAAAAAAAATACTATTTTAAGTAAAACATTTTTAAAATGTAAAAAAAATAAATAAATCAACTTCAACAAGACAAAATGCCTGCATGGCCTCAAGGCCAATAATAGGTACTAAAAGTGAGGCATGAAGTTGGCCCTTGTGCAAGTACTGATTATGTTTGAGTTCTGACATTGAAGATTTAAACTTTGGTTCCTTTAGAAATGTGGATACATATTCAGAGTGCAATAAAGCTAGTGAATATAGGCAATAGTCTGTTGCTTCTACAGTAAAATATGTTAAGAGTTTTGCCAAAATGTCCCACACACACACACACACACACACACACACACACACACACACACACACACACACACACACACACACACACACACACACACACACACACACACACACACACACACACACACACACACACACACACACACA
This sequence comes from Eucyclogobius newberryi, assembly GCF_026437365.1. Taxonomy (NCBI): domain Eukaryota; kingdom Metazoa; phylum Chordata; class Actinopteri; order Gobiiformes; family Gobiidae; genus Eucyclogobius; species Eucyclogobius newberryi. The sequence goes on from NW_027315746.1 coordinate 19,271,998, forward strand.
CACACACACACACACACACACACACACACACACACACACACACACACACACACACACACACACACACACACACACACACACACACACACACACACACACACACACACACACACACACACACACACACACACACACACACACACACACACACACACACACACACACACACACACACACACACACACACACACACACACACACACACACACACACACACACTCCTGGTTTAGGCCACGTTTGCCTGGCTGCGCATGCGTGGTTGAAATGCCGGTGTGTGTCTAAGCGCAGAAAGACAGTTCGAGCTGGCTCAGAAGAGACGGAAATCTACAGAGACGAGAGATGCGATGGGATCCATCGCGCTAATTAACAAACGCACGCGTAGCAACGAGGCTGTTGCGTGCTTCCGCACGGGGGTGAGTGCGTATGCGCACTTCCGCTTGATAGTAGAAAAAGCTTCAGTTGTAGTCATCTGGACTACAACTGAAGCTTTTTCTACTATGGAACACGCCTGGACGAATGAGGGATTACACCGACACTTCCGCTTGAGTTCTCAAATCGGTGAAAAATCCTCCATTATTCCTTTAAATACATTTTATTAGCATTTTTTGTAAAAGAGCGACACAAAGTGACACAATTGTGAAGTCAAACGAAAATTATACATGATTGAGATTTAAAAAGTGCAGCATGCAAAAGTATTCAGCCTCTTAATACCAGAGTACGATGAATTACTGTCTTTGACTTTCTGCTTGATGATTGCAGACAGATTGAATGTTGACCTAATGAGTCAATAGAGTCGTCCGGTGTGTGATCTTATCTCAGTATAAATGCAGCTCGTCTGTGAAGGCCACAGAAGTTCAAGATAATGTTAAGGAGCAAACAGGAAGTCCAAGGAACACAACAGACAGGTCAGGGAGAAAGTTGGAGAAGTTTAAAGTAGGTTTAGGTTATACAAAGATTTATCAAGCTTTGAACATCTCACGGAGAAATGCTCAATCCATCATCCAGAAAAGTACAGGCCAAACAAGAAGAGCACTGATCAAAGATGCAGCCAAGAGGCCCATGGTAAATCTGGAGGAGCTGCAGAGATCCAGTGCTCAGGAGGACAGGGAATCTGTCCAGGACAACTATTATTAGTTGTGGACTTCACAAATCTGGCCTTTAGGTAAGAGCGACAAGAAGAAGCCACTGTTGCATAGCCATAAGAAGTTTTCAGAAGCCATGTGAGGGACACCGCAAACATGTGGAAGAAGGTGCTCTGGTGTGATCAGACCAAAATGTTTTAACTTTTTGGCCTAAGAGCAAAACACTGTGTGACAGAAAACTATCACGGCCCATGACTCTGAACACACCATTCCCACTGTCGAAGATGGTGGTGCAGCATCAAGCTGTGGGGCTGGTTTTCTTCAGCAGGGTCAGGGAAGCTGCTGAGTGGATAAGAAGATGGATGGAGTCAAATACAGGGAAATCCTGGAAGAAAAGCTGTTGGCATCTGCAGAAGACGTGAGACTGGGGCAGAGATTCAACTTCAGCAGGACAACGGCCCTAAACATAAAGCCAATGGCCCAGTCAAAGTCCAGACCTAAATCCAATTGAGAATCTGTGGCAAGATCCGAAAACTGCTGTTCACAAACGCTCTCCATAAAATCTTTTTGAGAGAGTTTTGTTTCTCTGTGAACAAAGATTTTGTTGCATGTAGGCTTTATTGACTGGAAAGGACAGTGTGAAATGGGGGATGAGAGAGAAGGGAGGACATGCAGTCATTTTCCGAGTCGGGAATTGAACTCTGACACTGTGGCCGAGGAAAAAAATGTGTCTGTGGGTGAGCAGAGCTGGTAGAGCAAAAGGCGGTTCCACAAAGTATTTACTTAAGGCAGCTGAATACTTTTGCATGTATTAAATGTTTTCCCATCTGGAACTCATGTGTGATTTTCCTTCCACTTCATAATTGTGTCTCGCTTTGTGTTGCACCATCTCAAAAAATGGCTGTACAATTTATTTACGTTTGTGGTCGTGACATGACAAAGTGTGTAACACAAAGTTGAGCTGACTGCACATCTACAGGAATGAACATGATTTGATGGTTTGTATTGAACAAATGAATGTTGAGTAACTGTTCCTGGCAAGACTCTTGGGACACCACCATGCATGAATAAAGTCTTGGGGAGTTGGTCTATGTAGGTTCTCATGGCATGTTGTTACATTTATTGTCTTGTTTCTGTTGACTTGTCAGTGTCCATAATGCACCTCGTCTTCCTAAAGGATCTGCTCTGTGCTGGAGGCAGAAATGTCCAAAAGCCTCCAGGCTGCACTGGGGTTCAGCTCCTCCTGGTCCCGACACAAAGCCCAGACATGCATCATCCTCATCACCTTGTCCTGTTCAGGAAGCACAGAGGCGCATGGTCAGAGCTCTGAGGACATGGCATTTAGTAGAAAACAGGTTTAGACCAGTGATTTCCAACATAAGGCCCCCACTGATTCACAAGAACCCACAAGAGGTCCAAAGACGACACTATGAAAGAGGAAAGAGACACGCACATCCGTTCTAAAGATGAGTGTGGAGGATCACAAAAAACAGTCAGTTCAAAAGAGAGATGATCCGTGCAAGTCTGTTAATTCCAAAGAGATATCAGACAAAAGTTTCTCTTTGTACGAGAGGGCAGTTTGGCTGAGACAAAAAACGTTAGTCTACAATGGACAAAATAAGTTCTAAAACCGTTTATGTGTGGTTAATGATTTAAAGGCAGTTACAAAACAGTTTGTGCTGGATTGAAACATGTCTCAGAACTAACATAAAACCTGTACAGGTCGACAGTATTGTTTATATCCATCCATCCATTTTCTACCGCTTGTTCCCTTTCGGGGTCGCGGGTGACTGGAGCCTATCCCAGTGACTTTGGGCAGTGGCCAACTTGTCACAGGGCCAACACAGAGACACAGAGACATGACAGACAGTTCACTCTCACATTCATTCACTAGGGCCAATTTAGAGTCACCAATTTTGCCTAACACATGCATGTCTTTGGACGGTGGGAGGAAGCCGGAGAACCCGGAGAGAACCCACGGTAACACGGGGAGGACATGCAGACTCCACCCAGTGGGAATCGAACCCACGATCTCCTTCTTGGGAGGCAAGAGCGCTAACCGCCTTTGCCACCGTGCACCGTGCATTGTTTATATTATTTTAGTTAAAAACAATGACTTAAGATTGTGTACATTATCAGGATGTTTACTTCCTGGATCCTGATCATATCATTTTGCTTATATGCCTGACTCACCGGATCTCCTTCCACAATGTCTCCTTTGGGGCTGCGGATCACCATGACGACCTGAGCCTGGAAAGTGATAATCAGCACTGGGCCTTGGTCCATCATCTTCCCCATAGCCAGCTGCAGCACAAACAAAACACTCAAAGCATCCTTGCTTTTCTGTAACCAATAACTACTTAATTCTTTACATCTATGTTGTCAATGTCCAAGATTTTGGACTGGAATAAAAGACCCAGTGCTCGGGCCTGCTGGATTGGATGGGCCAACTGACTGTAAGTCTAACAAGAATCAACAATGAGTTAATGGACGTTTAAGGAACATGAGGCAAACAAGGCGCATAAAATTAGTAAACAATGTAATTTGTACACAACACAAAAAAAATTATTCTGTTCAAGCAAAACTTACAGCTTCGTAGCACCAGTCTTTTAACACATCCAGCTCTCCTCGGATCATAGCCTGTATAGTGCACAAGAACTTACTTTTAAACAACAATAAAAATCCTTGAGAACAAGAGAGATGCTTCATGGACCTCCAGGCAGTTGTGAAAGGTAGTTGTAACAGAGGTGCACAGGTAAAGGGGACTTTAATGTACTGTATAATAAATACAAAAAAACAAGACACTCTCTTAAAATGAAAATGCTGCTGGTTTTCATCGGGGGACAAACAGCAAAAATATTCTTGGGCATTTACCTCGAGAATGTTGGGAATAATGTCTTTCTCACATTGTTTGAGAAATGTGTCTTTGTCAAACGAGGGGTCAGCTTTTACAATCTCTGTTAACACCTCTGACATTTCTGTCTTTGAGAAAAGACCACCTGGGTAATAACAAATAACATGTTATAAACAGCATTTGAAAACAGAATTTCAATGAGTAAAACTACAGTGTTCCTTTACCAAGAAAGCCTGTAACTCGGTCTGTCACTGCTCTGGATGCTCGGATGACCATGTTGTCACTTTCATCATATTTCATCTTCATTTCAAAAAATCCTGAGGGAAAGAAAGATACGCATGTATTATTACATGGTGCCACCTACTGGCCTTTCAAATAAACCAGTGTGACATTATGAAACCATTATGCATGATTCATGTCTGCTTACTGTTAAAAACAACATTGTTGTCCTTGAATTCCTTCCATTGCTGATACCATTTTGAGTCCTTGTGTAAGACAACACCCATTGCCTCCCTTCACAAGAATATTATCAGAAACAAAATCAGTAATATCTAGAACCACTGTAGTTTATTACAAGAGTTACTTACTCATTGGCTTCATAGACCCTTGAATCAAAGTCTGCGTCTTTAGAGGAATACTCTTTTCTCTTCCTCAGTTGGGGAGGAGCTCGGTAAGGACCAGCGTCACCGACATCTATCTCCTGCTTCACCGCCTCTACGCCCTACCAAACATCCAGATGTGGTAAACAGAAGACCTTGGTGTGTAGAATAATAATAACTGCCTTAATGTTTTTAAAGCTCTGACCTGCGAGATTGCCTTAAATGCACCAGATTTGCCCAGTTTCTCTCCTCCTTTAGACACAGATTCCGCAGAGGTAATGGCTGTACGAGCTGCTCCCTCAACTCTCTCCTTTATCTTCTTTCCCAGATCAGTACGAGTCACCTCCTCCAAACCCTACAACCACAACAAACAGTCCTACAGTTTCTGTGATGAACACATGTAAAGTTAAGACGTGTGGCTCTGACCTCCTTCACAGTCTCTGACAGGGAGCCTAGTGTCTTCTTAAACACTTCTGATGTCTTCACTGTCTCAGCTTCTATAGATTTCTGGTGTATTATTAATATTGAGAGAAAAAAATGTAAGTAAAAGATCAAAAGGAACGTAATGATCTTTATAGAATAAATCGTACATATTTCTTGCGGGCTTGTTGAAGGGCATCAGACTCTTCAAGTCTTTTGGCTTCTTCTCTGAACTTCTTAATGTTCTCTTTCATCTCATTATTCTTGCCGAACTCCTGACGTAGATTATCCACAAACTCTCCCAAAAAACCTTTACGTCCAGATGAATAGCGCACCTGAAAAACAAATAGCAATGTGAGCACAAGCATCTTGTAATCAGATATAAAAGGCAGACAAATATGCAGAATGATCAAGTTAAATGAAAACTATATAATCTAGAAAGTCAATAATATATGTATAAAACACAATAAGGTTTGTAAACGTAAAACATTTTGGGATGAATCCACAGTACCTGCATTGAAGAGACAGGGCTCCTGTGAAGTCTATAGACATCTTTATGGCAAACCAAGGACCCTAGGGGCCGTGAGCACAGGGTCAGAGCCCGTCTGCTGACCAGCTAAACGGTGAGGGTAAAACAAAACACTTATGTTATAGGTTATTTGGAATCAGAATCAATAGGATCTCACTAAAGCCTCCAACCTACTATCAGAACCGTCAACAGGCACCTTTCTTTGTACACTCAGTACACATATACACATGTTATAGAGCAGGTAGTAATATTCAAGTAAAACCTGAACTGATAACGTATCAACTGGTCTGATGCAACTGAACACATAAGAGGGGATTTATAGTTCAAAATAAAATATCACCCCATAATCTCACAGCAAGCGAAAACAGGGGAATTCCTCTGGATGACGACAGCTAAATAACAGAATAAAGCAAGCAGGGAATGCATTAAAGGAGGAATAAATCACCTCGTAACACCGACACAAGGAGGCCGCCATCTTGATCTTGAAGTGCGAAGAGACGCATGTGGTTTCCCTTGTGTCAGCTGACCTGCATTTGGACCAATCATAGCAGAGCCTCTGGGCGGGAGGTGGAGCCAGCTGTCACGGCTGCTTTAAAGGGCCACGGACATGAAGAAATGTGAACACCAAAGCAATGGAAGGAGTACTTTTACGGACTACGACAGAGTCTGAGGACTACGACGACAGAGTCTGAGGACTACGACAAAGTCTGAGGAATAAAGTCTGGCGGTAATGCAACACTTGGATGCCAACCGCCATAAAACAACAACAACAACAACAACAACAACAAGAGGACTACGAAAAGTCTGAGGAATAAAGTCTGGCGGTAATGCAACAATTGGATGCCAACCGCCATAAAACAACAACAACAACAACAACAACAATAAAGTCTACAGCAACAACAGTCTAAGGAATAAAGTCTGGCGGTAATGCAACACTCGGATGCCAACCGCCATAAAACAACAACAACAACAACAACGAAATTGTGGGCTTTGAGCTCCTGTGTTTCTGAAGAATGAAGTATAAAGAATAAAGTCTGGCGGTAATGCAACGCTTGCATACCAGTCTGGCGGTAATGCAACACTCGGATGCCAACCGCCATAAAACAACAACAACAACAATAACACACTCTGATACACAAGCAGTTCCACAATAGAAACATAACACCAGAGAAAATAACGGATACATTTCTATATATTTTTATTTATTCAGTAAACATAAATGCCTACAGACATACGTGCAAACATATGCAGTTCAGCCCAAGAAGTCAGAGTATGCAGCCAACTAAAATATAAATAGCCCAAATTCTTCCCCTAGACATTTGCATTATATGCAGTAGCTATCAGGCCTCGTGTTCCGAGCATGGTTCCGAGTGTGCTCTATCCATGGGTTTCAGAGCGGCCTGTGTATGCCACAGCAACAAACAATTATAAACTAAATATGATATCTAAAAGTCCTCAAAATGTTGCATAAAACAGGTTCCTGACACCCATGAATAGAAAGCATTAATTCATGAATTTTCTACCACTTTTCCTCGTTAGGACTGACTGGGGCCCTTCCCAGTGACTTTGGGCCTTAGGCGGTGTACACCCTGGACAGGGGCCAGCTCGTGGCAGGAAAAAGAAAGCAAAGGCTGTGCATAGCCTATGCAGCTGTGCGTTCAACTATCAATGCTCGTGAACACACTGCTGGTATGTCAGGAGAGCGCGCCTCCTGGCGAAAACTATGCGCACTGCAGGGACTCCTCCCCTCCCTCTGCAGACTTCAGCTCCTTTTCTGCGTCCAGTTCGCCCTGACAGCAGCCGACTCTGGCGCACACTACCATTCCAAACCTTTATCTATCTTTATTGAACCTTACAGCCAACACCCTCTCACGCCAGTTTCTACGCAGCCTTTTCCGGGGACCAGCGTCGGAGCAGCCTCGTGTAGAATGGGGAACCGAGACGATGAATACGATTTCTTGTTCAAAGGTAAAATATGACTGCATTCCTTTTCGATAGCGATAAAGCTATCCAGGATAGAAACCTGTATCCGATGTGGTTGCAGTCATTAAATTAAACATGAAATAACAATGATGTTTTTATTACTGACAGCCAGGTTTATTACAGCACAATAGTCTCACTGTAACATAACGTTGCCTCAAGCTATATTTTTAGGATGCAACACCCAATCCATGCACTGCCTTTGTATTAAACTTTTATCAACTCACAGTGCAGTAATTCGCTACAGTGAACACCTGTGATATGTATGGGCTTGTATTTCATTTGTGACCCACTTCACCTTATCCCAGGCAGGCCTGTGTGCGCTTGTACTGATCCACAGGCATATGAAGATGCTCAGGGAAGATGCTTATTATGCACCAAGAAGTCCCAGTGAATTTGTTTTTGCTTGTGGTGTTTCCCTGTGGGGCTGTCTAGGAAATATAGGCTATTGGCCTATATTTATGTTTGGATCTAGAATGGCTTCCTTTGATCGTAATCCTGTGGCACATTAACATCCTGGGCCTGCACACGCTAAAAGGCCATTTAGATGTAACAAAGTCTCCTCTGTGGGATGAATAGGGCATCTGCTGAAGGCGACACCACACCAAGCATCATGGTTCTCCTCTCCTGGGCTATATCTGATCCATCACCCATACCCTGGCCTGAACAGGAAGGGCAAGGCGCTGTGAAACTGTCGATTCAGGTTTTGATGAGGCTGTTATCAGCTTCCTGCAGCCTGGGGGGAGCATTTCGGACAGGGACAAAGTTGGGCTCAATTTCCTCAGTGAAGAAAACAACAGCGCTCCACCTCCACTGTGATGTGAACAACAGACACATTAGGATGGATACCCTACACAAGTTGAAGCAAACAAACTAATTTAAGTTCACTATAGCGTTGCAACCACTGCAAGTACTTACAGATGTGCTTGCTTCCCCAGTTTTCTAAAGGCCAATTTTACACACTGTACATTTCACAATGTACAGTTTTCATATTGAACATAAATAACATAACCATGCATTAGTCTCGTTCAGATCATCATGACCCTTGAAACACATTTTTCTCACATATTGTTCACATGTCACAAGAACTACTGTACGCTTTGATATGACATGTGACATCCAAAGAATTGCAGTCTCCAATGATGGGGATCGCAAAAACACATTTTCCTTAGCCTGTACTGTAGCTTAGATGAGGTCAAACAAATCGTGTGACTTATATTGCTTGTTTTGTATATTCCCTTGTAATAAACCTGACTTCCTAATACAATATATCACGTCACTAAACTGTGCTAATCTACATTAGAATGATCTGCCTTGAACATGGAAGGGAACCTAAGCAACTCATCAGCCTTCCTCAAAGCTGAGCACATTTGGACCAGAAACTATTATGAAAATAGCTTCAAATCTATCACCTGTATTTAAAAAGAGTATTTTGATATGAATGGACCAATGTACCACAATTTCCCTTATGTATCTGCAACAATGGCCTTTTTTGTCTTCACAGTCGTGTTGATCGGTGACTCGGGCGTGGGCAAGAGTAACCTTCTGTCTCGATTCACAAGGAATGAGTTCAACCTGGAGAGTAAGAGCACCATCGGGGTGGAGTTTGCCACACGCAGCATCCAGGTCGACGGCAAGACAATAAAAGCTCAGATTTGGGATACAGCAGGACAAGAGCGCTACAGAGCCATCACCTCGGCGTGAGTCTGGTACAAATCCTGAACTGAAATTGAGGTTTTACTGGATTTTACAAATCAGAAACTTGAGGGCACAGGAATCACTGCAATTAATTCAAATTTAGTTATGATTACAATTATTACCCCAATCAATTACCAAAAATATGCGCAAAAATCTGTTCTAAATGATGGGAGACACAAAACCTGGACAAAGACACTTTTACTAAAAACTAACTTCTTACAGTGCAAAATAATTGTTGTTTCAAATATTACCTAAATAATAATTTTCTTTAAAGAGTGAGTTTTTGCCTCGAAGGCTTTATTGGACAGGACAGTTCTAGCGTGTAATGGAGATGAGAGAAGGGAGTACATGCAGCAAATTGTCAGAGCTGGGATTCAAGAAGACTGACATATGTGCTGGTAATTATTTTAGTTATTGAGCAGCCTGACCAGATTGAGTTATCTTATATGATTTTATTTGATCCCTTATATTTCTCTTAGCATATAACATGTTTCAAAAGAAGAGTCAACTCCAGATTTTAAATTATAGTTTTTTTTTCATTTATCGATAGTGGCCCAAAGGTTGTTTCAGGCCTAATTAATTTATAGCATTATTAGGAAGCAAACAGAAGGCTCTTTAAACTATCTTTCCCAAATTGTACTTTGATAATAAATTGCAATTAGGCCAAACACATAAGTTGGTGTGTTTTGTCAATTGTAATAATATAACGCTATAGTGACTGTCCTTTGTCTCCTCAGATACTACAGAGGGGCCGTGGGAGCGCTCTTAGTGTATGACATTGCCAAACACCTGACTTATGAGAATGTGGAGCGTTGGCTAAAAGAGCTGAGGGACCACGCAGACAACAACATTGTGATCATGTTAGTCGGAAACAAGAGCGACCTGCGCCACCTCAGAGCTGTCCCCACAGACGAGGCCCGGGCCTTTGCAGGTGTTCACTCTCATCGTCTCATTCTTATGATCATCTCTAAGAGCAGACTCAACGAAAACTCTCTTGTTTTATCCACAGAAAAGAACAATCTGTCATTCATTGAAACTTCAGCCTTGGACTCGACAAATGTTGAAGAAGCCTTCAAGAATATTCTTACAGGTGGGTTTTTTCTCCAAGGGCCAATGGTGCTTTGAAAGGGTTGTAAAGTCACATGATTTTATTACACCAAAAAAGGTGTCCTTCATAAATATATTTAAAAAGATGCATCATATTTGGTTTAAATCCAGTATGTTTCCCAAATGCTACACAAACTGTATCCACAGGGCGTATTATCTTATCAGATTGAGTTTACCATTGTTTGATAGGTGAAGGAGAACTCATGTTAAAGCATTGGGCAATAGTTAAACCAAACTTGTGAAACTTCCTCTCAGAAGAGGAAGTGTTTTTAATTTAGGCTCACCTGTATAACATAGCTATTATGAGCAGTTTTAACATAGTTCATTTCTAAGGATGCTGCACACGTGCAAATTCTAAATGGATTTTGTTTTGTCTGTTCTCCAGAAATATATCGGATTGTATCGCAGAAACAGATCGCAGAGCGGTCTGCCCATGATGAGTCTCCAGGGAATAATGTGGTAGACATCAGTGTGCCACCGACCACAGACGGCCAGAGGGGGAGCAAGCTGCAGTGCTGTCAGAACCTGTAGCCCTGCACATCTCACCTTCACCTGGGTCAATTATTTGATGAAATCTAGTGTGCTGGTCTGCTTCCATCTGCTTGGGGTGCAATATTGTGTTAGTCTGCACTTTTAATAAGCAAGATCAGTTCCTTTAAGTCGCAAATGTTCAGTCCTCTGAGCTGTTTGAAATGATTTCAAATCATAAGATGACCCAGGTCTGCTACACTGTAGTGCAAAGTCAGGACTGATGGTATTGTTCAAAAGCGACCGGTTACTTTTGATTGTGGCGCAGACGGCCTTGACATTTTGTGTGCTGCAGGCCTCCAGGTAACTCCGCTTGTTTCTCTTCATACCAGCAGTCCTGTTTTGGGCTTCCTCATCCTTGTCATCATCTCAAAAGTGGTTTTGCTGCTGCTGCTTCCTTTTTGTGTACAGTATATTTTTTTGTTTTGATAGCTTGTCTGCTCACATACATTATATTAATGCCATGGAAATAAATTTTACAATACTGAGATGTTCTGTTCTTGTTTTAAAAGCACAAATAGCAGTGGAGAATACTGATTGAACAGTTCACACCCTTATTACTGTACTGCGGGGGTAGAATTTTCCATATTCACCAATTTTTATTTGTAAAATACCTTAACTTTACAGTTTGCTTATCAAATAACTTAATTTCTTCTAGTTTCTTAGTTTGATGCCATGCAAATAGATTTATATCTTTACTCAGGCCCGGGTCTAGGCCAAACTGACGTGTGCAAACATGATTCTCTTCCAATAAACGTCATTATTTAGTGCACCTGAAATGAAGGTGCAAACACTTTTAAATAAGATTGCAATCTGATTCAGATTCAATGCACTCTTTGTGCCCCTGTAGATCCGGGCCTGGCTTTATCATGTGAAAAACATGGGAGAAAAAGCAATTATTATACTCACACACTTAAAAATAAACGTTATTTTGTCCACCAGTTTTTGGTTTCACTTCATATTGTGTTTAAAATCTTCTGAATGCAACTGATACAAATAGCCTCAATAGCATCAATAGCATCCATTAAATTAATAATTCTATTTATCTTAATTTTATATCACATTTGAATATCCAGCTTGCCTGTCCCCAGTCACATGACTTCTTGTTCATGGCAGCCTCTTCTAGTTTACCACTTTTCTCAGCAAATCTCAAGATGAATTATCTGTAGTGTAACTATTCCAATCGTTGGCATTGTGGCCTTCAGGCCATTTGCACAATATCTCGTTCTCAGAAATGATCACCGCTCAGTGTGAATCCAGAAGTCCCTCATGTTTATTGCACAATAACAAATTGGTGTAATCCCTCATCCGTCCAGGAGTGTTGCATTGCAGAAAAAGAGCCAGTTGAAGTAGTAGTCATCGGGACACGGTCTCTTTTTCTCTCTTAACAGAAATGGAGGTTTAAGGTACAACCTACCGGTCGTGTAAAATAGCGTCGCCCTGGCCATTCTGAAGCTTATCCGGGTACTCAGTGAGGACAGTTAATTTACAGTAGGATGTTGATAGAGTAGTTTCAAGTGAAACTGTAAACACCCTTCATCAGGAGGTCCCGCCCGGTGGGCAGGGTTTACAAAGTAGGATGAATCTGAGTTCCCAGACTCGATCTGCAGATTGAGAATGGCTCTTGGTTAAGAGTCGAAACGTTTTGCCTTTCTAAAAACCGTGTCCAGATGATACAACTGAATCTTTTTCTACAATTGCACAATAACCCAACTTTTCAAGGGATGCAGCAGGAAGACTACAACAACACAAATTACTTTGTTTAGCGTGTGCTGCATACATTGATTGACATCTCAAATCAGTGAAGATTGCCAAACTTTGGCACATTTTATACTTGCACCTCGAGCCCCAGTCTACTCTGGTACTGATAAGTTTTATGTAGGACAAAACTTGTCATCTTCTCTGAATACCATTTTCCACTTATTTTTAATCTCACTTCCCATGATAGGACATAACACTACTAGTCATAGCTAGGCAGCTCAAAGAATGAATGGTGCATTTACAAGTGGAGCAGGGTTGTTGTAATGCGCTTTTACAATAGTTGTAGAAACGGTAACCAGTTTGACTGTAAAGAAACACCCAGACCATCAACACCATTTCTTTCTGCACCCAGGCCTACCCGTTTTACAGGCAGTTTTAAAACCATATGCTACAATCTGACCCCTGTAAGAAATCTTTCAACTACTATAAGATTTTCATAACAAGCCTTTAACCAAAAATGTAAAGAGGGTTCCGATAACCCGGTTTTCAACATAGACCAGAACAGTGCTGGTAATGTTATCAATACCATCCACTGGATTACTGAATGCCCAGTTAACACCAGCTAAATACATTGTGCAGGGCATGGGGTTATAGGTAGTGAGTACTGTTTCATATTATATTGTAGTAGCATGCTGCATCAGTTCTAACCTGCTACATTAGCTCGTGTCTTAATTTCTCATAGGTTTGTGTTGGACATGATATCAGGCTGGTAAGTCCAAATGCACAGATCAGCTCCCATGGCAGCGCGAGCTGTCCGCCAAGTGTCATTTAGTGGTGACTCTGGACTGAGTTCTTTCCAAGACACTTCAATGGTCTTCCAATACTGTTGTTGTATCATACATCAAGTGCTTCCATGAAAGAAAAAGAAAGGTCTTTGTCCCTCTCCAAATGGTCCAGGTGAAGTGCAGAAGTTTATTCATGAGTTTTAGAGTGCTTTAGTGGGCATTTTTAGCGCAGCACTCATACGATGGTCTCGTCAGTCATTTTCTTGGTCGACTTGGTCGGCATTGAGCGCTGGGTGGTGTGCCCCCCTTTAATGTCAGGCATGAGCAGGCGCACCTTCTGATTGGTCCTCCTCCACTCTGAGTACAACTGACAGTGATACCGAAAGGATACCTGAGAGTGAGGAAGCAGAAACAAGAAGAGGTTACACGAGAATAAGAGACAACCAGGGAACATTTGAGCCACTGTAGAACAAACGGGAGACATGACGGTAACTACTGCAGTGGCCCAGCTAACATAAAGTCATCTGTTCAAATATGTGTGAATCATTACAGATCAGCAGAAAGAGAACAATTGCACTTGCATCATTACCAAACACAAGGCCAGTATGGTGCAAGAATGATGTACAATAAAAGGTATTATTGGGGCACTAATACTCAACAACTTGCTTCAATTCAGTGCACATGAAAATGTGAAAGGTGAGAGGTTATTTTGACATAAACTACCCTAGAGCTCATCTGGTTAATGACCACTAACTATTAATTGCCAAAATGGAAGTAGTGGCCTTTGTTACGAGAGTAAGAATTACATTATGAAAGGAAAGTGCTCATATTTCATTCAAATTTAAGGTAAATTCGCGGTGGGAAGTCTTTTAATGGTAAGAACTGAAAAACAGGGGAATCAGTGCCTCATGATTTCGCTCTGGGGCACATTACTGTCTCCATAAATATTTGTAATGTATAAAAGGGGCTAATTATGCTAAACCAAGGTTTGTTTTGTTTTGTACAAATCTTTATTCTTCTGCTTTCAAGAGGGTGTTGCAATGAAAATTCCATAATTAGTGACACACGTGTAGCGAGAGGTGGGCAGGTTATCAAAAATACTGATAACATTATGAATTTTAAGAATATATGCAAAATTATAACACTGAGAATGATGAAATTAAATGGAGACAATAACATTTCTCCACTTTGAGTAATTTTACTGTCATTTCATGTTTGTCTGATACTTAAAGGCCCAATGGACGATTTTTCGGCGATTTGAGAACGCAGGCGGAAGTGCGCATGCGCACTCCCCCGTGCGGACTGATACAACACACACGTGCGTTTGTTTATTAGCGCAACGGGTCACATTGCATCTCTCGTCTCCCGTAGATTTCTGTCCATTTCTGCGTCAGCTCGAACTGTCTTTCTCCGTCTTCATTTTGCCCCGTACACTGAGGGAACTATATTATGATAGATCCATGCTCTTAGGCACGTGGAAACGTGGGGACGAACCGCACGCGGCTGCAGGTGAGGGGTAGGTGCGTTTTATGATTGATACGTGGCAGGACAAATGATTTATCCACGCCACGAGGAAATGATAAAAAAAAAATGCTGAAAAAAACCGTCCATTTCACCTTTAAGCATCAGCCAATGCATTAAAGACACATTTTTGGATTGACATATTATTGTCTGAATAAAGTTATCGGGATTCTTAACGGGACACATGATATTTGATATGATATAGAAACAGAGACTTACAGCTACAATATTTAAACAGAGGTGAGTTTGATCTTTCAGTTACTTTTTTATGTTAATAGACCCAAGAATGACAAAAATATAAACTTCTAAAGACTCTAGAATCACTTTTGGCATTATATGTCATTAGATGAAGGCGGTCGTATTTCACCCGGTTTATCTTACAAGTTAAACTCTGAAAAACATCTGTTTATTTGTAATATAACATAACTAGAGTGATCTGAAGGATCTGAGGAGGTGTGTGTGTAAGAGCAGGAGAGAGTAGGAGGAGCTTCTGTCTGTCACTACTGCTGCGGAGACGAGGGAAAAAAGGGCTTAGGTCAGCAGACTTGTTTCTTTTATTAACTAAGTTGTTTTATATAAATATTGCAATTTAAAAATATAAAAATCCAAAAGGTGCTATGGATAATGACTGAGAAAGAAGTACTCTCTAAGACTTTGATTTCCAAAAGCTAAAGTCCTGGGAAAGAAGAGATTTTCTATATCTGATGACCATAGAATGTTTTTAAATTACCAGAGTCCAGAGGATATAAATAGTGAAGAGAGCGATGGTGAGCGCGATGAGTCCCACAGCCTCCAGTCTGCTCTTGAGCTGGAGATGGTCCTGGGCTCCTCTCAGACACAGCCAGCCGGAGATGGCTGCGAGAGGCGTGATGAGCAGAAAGCACGCCATGTCACAAAGCAGAGTGCGCTTCTCACTGCGCGGACCTGGATCCTTCAGCCACTGAACAAGAGGTATTACATTTATTCAAATATTCATACACAATTCTTGTGTCTTCATAACATTAGCTATTTAGTAGACAATTCTATACATGTGTAAACATGGTGTCATTCACCTGTGTGAGAGGCTGTGGTCGCCGCTCAATGGTGAACTCTGTGTGACAGAGCTCACAGTAGCTGGTGTTTGAGGACGACAGCCACTTCTCCAGGCAGCTCTTGTGCACTTTACCCAGAGTGCCAGTGCAGTCACATGGGGACAGCAGGGTCTCCCCTCCAGCCCCCTCATGGCAGATCCGACACATGCCGACATCACTGAAGGATTACAAAATGTGGAGAGAGCCTAAATATATGTACTACTTTTATAGAAACACAAATGTCGTGGACCAGCTTGCGTGTGTGTGTGTGCGTGCGTGTGTGCGCGTGCGTGTGTGTGTGTGATTGAGAGAACCACAGTGTTTCCTTCAATGTTGTTCTCCCAATGTTTCTTTTTTCTCCCATTGTTTTTTGTGTAGTATGAGACAGGGGCTCTCTGGGACAATCATCTATTTGCTCATTTCCTGTGAACCTCAGTTAATCTTTTTCTCCATTATTGAAACATCGTTTCATTTTCTAACCTTCTGTTGGTCAAATAAACAATTTAAGCTGCTGTTGTCATTTTGGGCTGTAGAAAACATATTTGTGTTGAGTTGGCTTTTGAATGCCACCGTGAAGATGACTGCTCTCGTCTGATCTTGGAAGCGAAACAAGATTTTCCCTGGTTAGTATTGGATGAGTTACACCGCTGGAACACCAGGGGCCACAGGGGGGCAGCAGTGGCTATAGTAGTGAACACTACTTGTGTCTATAGGCAAGACACTTTATTGGCAGCCTTGCTTTTGTCAATTAATTTTGAATGAAATTGTAACAAAACTTTGAGTGTCGGGAAAAGCACTACATAATGAATATAATTATTGTTTTAGGCTTAGAATATAAAACTTTTTAGCTGTCTGACACTAACTCTTTCTTACGGTAATGGCTGCAAGTGCCAATTAAACAGCCTGCTCAAACTAGTTTTTCTCCAGATCTCAAACTTCATCTTAAGAATCTACACTTAAAACACTAATGTTCTTTTGCTATATTCATATAGCATTAACTTTAGTATGTTTCAAACAATCCTAACCGAAAATAATAATTAATTAGTTATCTATAGCACTTGATTGTGCATTTTCCATTCACATAAGCTTCAAGAGCCGCAGCTTCCTTGGGAACACAAACAAGGTTGCCCCGTCGATCACGGCCAATCACTCGTACACCATATTCAATATGCACTGATCCGAGTGAGGTTCAGACCAGACCTTAGCGTTGGTGGATGAGCGCAATGTAGATGTGAAAACTGTTGTAATTCTCAGAATGATTTCATTTGTAAATTATCCGATAAATTAAGACATATTTCTTGTGTGTAAATAAACATTGGGGTCCTGGAGAACATACCTCTGCAAACTGACAGCCTTGACTACAGTGGAAAGTGGACGTCCATCTTTAGCGGTCACTTTGGCGATGTACTGGGCCTGGCCAGTGGAGTCTGACTCCTCTGAATCTTTAGAAGTTTCTGATTCAGCAGTGCCAGAGTAATCACACAGTGATCCAGGCAAGTGACAGCAGCCTGAGGAGGACATGGCTCTGCTCACAGTGACAGGGAACAGGCAATTGTGGACCACTTCAGAGGAAAGTCAATGATCTT
This sequence comes from Eucyclogobius newberryi, assembly GCF_026437365.1. NCBI lineage: Eukaryota > Metazoa > Chordata > Actinopteri > Gobiiformes > Gobiidae > Eucyclogobius > Eucyclogobius newberryi. The sequence continues at coordinate 19,289,458 of NW_027315746.1, forward strand.
CAGCAGTTTACTCCTCCACTGTCTGCCTACAGGGCTTCAAAAACACACACATGGGCATGGTCATTTGATGTCATTTTATTTTTCAAACCTGTGTTGCAGCAAGTTCCAGTTCTGGGGATCAACGACATTGACTAAAAGTGCTGACAACTAAAGCCACTTCAGTGTGTGGTCTAAAGTCTAGACCGTGGTTAAAATATTCCCTCCGACACAACTACATCTATTACACAGACCCAATTTAGGCCTATGTGTGTTTCAGCTTCAGCTGTCCCATTCAAAATATAGAGAAGATGTTGTTTTGAATTGTCAGTTGCAACGGTATAGGTGCTAGATTTTCATCATACATATGGATACACACACACACAAAAAAATCCCATTATCTAAACGTGACAACCGTTTTCACGCAATAGATATATGAAGGAAATAATACTATACACTTACCTAGTCACAAAACAGCAGAAAATTATTATTATTAGTATATCATAAGTATTAAATAATAACCACAAGTCACAATGAAATGCCTGTAACAGGATGTAACGGTTTCCTTAACGACAATTTAATCGCTAGTCTCGTAAGTTTGGAAAAATAAAAATTAAAAAACATAAACCTTATTTACCGGTTTGCATAGACATTAACCCACTTTTATTGTCCTGTATTACAAGGCTTAGCTGTTAACAGCGATACAACAATACAAATGGTTGTAGTCAAACGTTAAATGTAATAGCCAAAGCTGTGTAACATTTACAGTGCCATTACAGCAGACCTGGACAGAGGCGCCGTAACGTTATGCCTTTTTCTGTCACTGACTCGGTGTTTACTCGACAATAGCTCTTGTCTAATACAGTATAACTGCAACATATGGTCTGACGAAAATACAAAGATTGACAAACAGGCGATAGCCTAAATCTACTCACCCAGGGCCTCCCCTTTTCTGCCTCGGCCTTGGCCTTGGCCTGTGTTATCCAGACGCTGAGCCTAAACTACCTACACTGCCCGAGCACCGGAGATAAGAACGTGAACATCAGACCCAAAACTAACCACACGGGGTTTCACTGGAGACCACCACTCGTACTGAGTCCTCCCCATGTTCTCCGGGCTTCTCCCGCGGCTGCTTGAGTGCAGAAAAGCCAAAGGGACGGACACTCCTGCAGGATTACCACACGCAGCTAACGAGGCTAACTGGCTAGCAAGGGCCAACCTACCTCAGCAGCATCTCAGCTGTGCCCGGTCACGTGACACGCTGTTGTAGTGTAGCGCGCGCACACACAGACACACATACAGACACACGCACGCGCACATACACTCACCCACTTGAACTGAACCGTGTGCGTTTATAATAGATCCACGGTTTATAGCAGCAAATACTCACAATGAGTGAGAAAGACTTAGGCTATGACTGACACCACAATCAACTGGGCTTTTAACTGGAATTACTCGTTCAACAATGGGACTTGCAGCCATTATGGATTTAGATAAGCACTGCCACTCGTCTGCTACATCCTTATGATGTATAGTATGAAGTATGAAGAACTGGCTGCGTTTCTTTTCAGGGAGTGTCTACAGAGCCGCGGCGCGCGGCCGAAAAATTATATATATATATATATATATATATATATTTTTACCACAGGGAGAGTAGTTTTTCCTGCGAGTCCTCATTGGTATGAAGGTTATTTTGTGTTTTTATTATTATACTGAATTCATGTAATTGATTCTTTTGCATTTGAATTATGTGAATATTTTTTTTTTCATCAAATCGAGTAAAAATACGAATTGAACATAAATGTGATTTTATTTTTTAAAATACAATGGATTTCAGTTTGTACTGTGTTTTAAATTTCAGTTTCAGAATTTTTTTCAGATTTTTTTTCAGAAATTTAAAAAAAAAAAATATTGCCTCAAAATTTTCAGCGCCTCAAACAGATCTGATTAATTTCCAGTTAAAACCAGACTGAAGCAATCAAGCTGATCTTTCCAATTGCTCCCCATAGCAGAGTTTTTCCTATTCCATACCTGATGCTTTGCTTTTCAAGAAAGAAAATATCCTTTTAAATGAATGATTTAAGTGTGCGGGTTATAATGTGTCTGTATATTTACATTTAACAAAAAGCCGACAGTTTTCGTAATCCATATGTTATTCTGGAGCGCTCTCTGGTGGCTAAACTTTGACCAAGCGAATTTGGAGAGAGAGAAAGAGAATGAGAGGACTTAATGTAAAGGATTGGTGTTTTAAAGGGAAGGAGGGGAAAGGAGGGTCTTTGGTGCTTTATGGCAGTTGGTAACCAAGTTGTTGTCGTAGTCCTAAAAGTTCCTCTTCCAGTGCCCTGACTCGTTGTTGTTGTTGTTGTTGTTGTTGTTGTTGTTGTTGTTGTTGTTGTTGTTTATGGCGGTTGGCAGCCAATTGTTGCAATACCGCCAGACTTTATTCCTCAGACTTTTCGTAGTCCTCAGAGTTGTTGTTGTTGTTGTTGTTGTTGTTGTTGTTGTTGTTGTTGTTGTTGTTTTATGGCGGTTGGCATCCAATTGTTGCATTACCGCCAGACTTTATTCCTCAGACTTTTGTTGTTGTTGTTGTTGTTTTATGGCGGGTCTCTAAAATGATGATCTAGAATCTTGGCTTTTATGACACTGAATCCTGAAATCACAATGGAAGTCGTAACAACCTGACGTCATAACAACCTGTTGTGGGGAATATCATCTTCAGGGGGCAGTATAAAGTCTAAAGAATAAAGTAGATGGCGGTAAATGCACCTTTCAGTTGCTGCCAGCCGCCATTAACAACAACAACAACAACAACAACAACAACAACAATCATCATCTTCAGGAGTGGGGCATCAAAAGTTAGTCACATTTCATGCACAAGGACTATTGTGAGTGAGATTGTGTTAATTTGCACTGGTTATGCAAAGCATTGGCCATGTCCAATGTGTCGCCGTCTGTTTCATTCTTAGAGAACACACACAATGAGGCCACGTCAGCGCCATCTTTAACAAGTCGAAAGTGCGGAGTACGAATCCCGGCGGCCCGCGTGGGTCATTGGATGCCGCTTGCAGCTTTAATTATGATTACATTTTGTATGTATAGAAATGTAATCCAACATCTTTGTAACACAATATAGAATTAATAAGAAAAAGGTTGTCACGAGGGTGGGTCGTTGCACTCTATCTCAGCTTGTGAATTGTGCTTTTGGAAAAAAAAAAAGTTGGAGTAATATGTCCAGGATCTGGATCAAAATTCACTTGTAGGGAGAGACACAAAAATATTATATTAAAAAGTAAGTTGTTGTTACTCCCCCCCCCAAAAGGTTTAAAACTTAGGATAATAACCAGTGGCATTAAAGGGGAACTTTGGGGCTTCAATTTGGACACATTTGATCTTATCTAGGCTTTAAAGTAGCAAGCCACAGCGTAACCAAAAAAGTCCAGTTGGGGTTGGTTGTTACATATGACTACATTACAATGCGAAAGTGTACATAGGCTTAGATTGCAAAAAAGGTGTCTTAATTATTCAATTTCAATGCAGGTAACAAATGATCATGTTACTGTCATGTAGCTAATTATTTTCAAAAGTTGAAAAGCTTGATGAAATGCAATTGTCATTTATGTTTTTCTCACCATTTTCCATCCATTTTCTACCGCTCGTTCCCTTTCAGGGTCGCGGGTGACTGGAGCCTATCCCAGTGACTTCGGGCCTTAGGCGGGGTACATCCTGGACAGTGGCCAACTTGTCACATTCATTCACTAGGGCCAATTTAGAGTCACACATGCATGTCTTTGGACAGTGGGAGGAAGCCGGCGGGAACCCACAGCAACACAGGGAGAACATCACCATTCTAATTCACCAAACCTAGACAACATTCTTTCTTTTGTTGGAATGGAATTTATAAGAGATATGTTTTAGGAGCAATTCAGACAAATGTTAAAAACGTGACCACAAAACCTTATCTTACCTTATTTTCAATCATAGGTCAAACAACTTCTATTTTTATCCTATTCAGTCAATTCTGTCCTGTCCTTTTGCTCCCTTTGAACCCAAACACTGATAAAGAGACCACTCACTCAGCGAGTGATCTGAACGCACTAAATCCACACAAGAAAGGATGTATACAGCTCGTCCAAAGTTCTCCAAGAGTCTAACTAATCTGGACTTTAGCACAGCCTACATGTTTGAATATTAGAAGCTCTTTGAAGGCTATAGATAAAAAGGCGCAAGAAGTCAGCGCACAGTTTGAACCATATGCTTAATCATTTGTCATACTTATTGTGCAGGTGATTCATAGAATCCTGACACACACACACACACACACACACACACACACACGATTGAGATGATTAAAAGACCATAATTGGACTAGACATTAACATTGTAGGCCTTCAATTTGGTTTCTTCATGCTCCAAATTGATCCCAAGAGGCTGATTGTATAACTTATGCACAACGTTAGGTGGTAAATAAATGTAACTATGTTTGACTGCTCTACCATGTGACCTGAAGTGCATATGACAGGGTCCCACGTTTTTCTACTTATTACTCCGTTTGGTGGACTAGTAAAAATCCGAAATATAATAAATCCTAAATATAATAAATCCAAAATACTGTCAAGCTATTTCTTTTCTTTTCTTTTCTTTTAAAATCATACCAACAATGTTTTAGTAAAATTGGTAAAATGCTATTTAAATCTGATCCAAGTGATTCTTGTGTGACTCAAAGCATGTCGTTTAAACAAATTCATGAAAATAAAACCTATGTAATGGAATATTGAATGTCATCATACACCAATAAATGACATATAAATATTGAGAAATCATTCATTGCAGGCGGATCTAACTAATTCCACTGAAAACTCTCAAAAGAAAGCAAATAATCACTTAAATGTAATTTAGTAGGACTAAAACCAAAACTGCATTTATTTCCCGCCCTATTGTTCACATCTATCATTTTAAATGTGAAAGATGAAAACAATTGCAGCTTTCTGGTCTTATGTAATCTTTATCCTTAAATTGAGAACAGTCTACTCACCTGCCGTTAGATCACAACCAAGCCTGTGCTCTCTGTCACAAGACTGTCGTGTAACTAGGAGCGTAATGTTGAATGCTCAAGTTACCCGCATGACTTTTAACTCAACTCATACTACACAGCTGGCTGCTTCCACTTACAAAACAGCGTGGTTTCATTCAGTGTCTTTATTTAATTTAACAACTGCCTCTTGGGTAAATCGAACATAGAACTATGTTTCAAAGTTTACTCTTTATGGTTTGTCCTATTTCTGGAGAACTTGCACCATTTAGGCCTACAGAGCTGTTTGTTTAACATTAAGGCCGAAAGGGTTCAGAGCAGTTCATGCATGTTCATGTTCATGTCAAGGCAAGTTCTTATAGAGTTTGACAACTGAGACTGAGGTGCTTTACTCGGCTTGATAGACCTACAGTAAATCAATCATTCCAATCCACTTAAAGGTCCTATATGTTACTTTTCTAGTGGGGGGTCTACCACCTGCTTATCTCAGTAGAGATATGATTGGTGTCTATTAATAATTAACCTGTGTGTTTTAGTTGAAAATCATGCATCCTTACTGTGAGCTCTACAGATCTGACCTGCAACTTCTCATCTGCTTATCTCCATGAGGTAGATAAGTTTAATGCCAATAGAACAAGATCGTGGATATAACCGGTTGAAATGAGTTTCCTCTGCAGTGTGGCTGGGCACTCCTTCAGAGATAGGGTGAGGAGGGGCTCGGTAACAAGGTAGAAGCTCGGAGTAGAGCCGCTGCTCCTCCACGTCGAGAGGAGCCAATTGAGGTGGCTCGGGCATCTGTTCTCCTGGACGTCTCCTTGGGGAGGTGTTCCGGGCATGTCCTAGGAGGCCCCGGGGAAGACCTTGGACGCTGGAGGGAATAATCTCTCTGTGGCCCCCGGAGGAGCTGGAGGAAGTGGTGTGGAAGTCTGGGCCCAACACTACGTTAATCCTGGATAAAATGTCAATGTCGTTGTTTAAAATACTATGCCGTGTTTTAAAAAAAAAATGTTTAGGGTGACCACCTGTCTCGCTTTTGGCCATCCTGGACAAACACCCCTGTCCCTCATTCCACTCCAATAGCGAATGTACCACCTTTTCACCACAGGCATGAAATTAGACTGTGATATTAACATAGAGTATATTTCTGGGTTGTAATACGATTCGATCTATTGCTATTCCAAACTCTCTAGCTGTGTTTTAAGGGTCTGATTCTCTAAGCCTAAACGTACCATGTCTGCCCCCACCATGTCCAATCACAATGCCCTACTTTGCCCACTTTTATTAGGGGTAGGTTTTTCATAAATGACTGTATAGCGAGATAATAGCAAATAGCCGGTCAGAGAACCCTTTGGCAGTCACCCGTAGACTTGTAACTGATATACAGCCTATGCAATAACCAGGCCATTGATGCATGTGAACAGTGCATGCTCAGGGCGGGCCTATGTGACGTCATTGGTCACGGTAGCCAATGGCAGGCCTCTCGCTGCACAGCACTCGCAAGCCCTCTGTCCTGTCGTCTGTTCCGCTGCGGAGATGGAAGCAGGGGGGCAAATCAAGTCCGTGTCGTAGATGGTCAATAAAAACGTTTGCCCGAGTCTGAACTGAGGTTTGTGGTTCATCGAGCTGATAGCCGAGGCGTCTCGCGGTCCCCGGCCTGCACCTACTCGCAGTTCCTCGCGCTGCAGCAGCACTCGGTAGCGCCGCGTCTCAAAGTCACAGTCCGAGGGCCGAGGGTGAAGCATCATCGACGACTTCTGCTGCTCCGTCGATCCCACCATCGCATTGCGCATCATTTTTTCATCTCCGAGGACGGAAAAGGCAAAGAAGAAGCCTCGTTTTTTTTTTTTTGCAGCCGTGACGTGCTTTGCCTGGCGCGGAGCATGCTAGATAATGAGCCAAAAGGACACACTGGTTCATTTATTTGCTGGAGGGTAAGTCGATCTTCCAAACGCGTGCAGGCTTGAGCTTCACATGCATTTCGTTGTTTAAGTCGCACTGTAATACCTGGTCAGCTCTTCAGGTCTCTTTACCTGGAAACGGCCCTTTTTCGGGGCAGTGGTCGAGACCTGGAGCTACACTTCATTCGGACATATTTGCCCTTTCCAATAAAAAGGGCCTACACAATATACTTCTATTAAGAACTGTGGGCATATTGTTTCCATGTGGTATAGAGCAAGTGTCGTTTAGTGGCAATAAACGCCTAATCTGTAACAAGAGGCTAACTACGCCCTGTAACTAAGTATAACTACATTACTCAAACACTGCACTTTCCCCTACATGCTGCTACTCACTGCTCTGTTTTAGAGTTAAACTCATTGTATTCAGATAGTTAATCTAATCAAACTACACTCTCCGTGACCATCTTGTACACAGCATATTTGATTGAGACAAATCTTGTCTGTAACTCAAAAGGCCATAGGACATGCAGGAGGCACACATCTACAGCCACATGAAAGTAGGGCAAGGGTCACCACTTTCAGCTCATGAATGTGGGTCAGTCTTCTGTAAGGTAAATATAGCCAACCAAAGGAGCCTACAGCTTGAGGATATTGCGATTGTTGACTGATATTTGTTAGTCTACTGTTAAACCAATTACTGTCTTTAAGACATCTGAAAGGATTAAAGTGATTCGATTTTTTTTTCTCATTCAAGAATCATCCTAATAATAGTGAATCAATCGTAAATGGAAAAAAAAAAAAAATCTCTCACGTGCTGGCGTGTAAGTTTTGTTAGCAAGACTGGACTTTAATTAAATCCAAATGATACAAGTAAACTATATTTTGAATGGAAACACTCATTTATCATTCTTTATGTCTGTCAAATGTTTCTCGGGCATCATATCTTTACCTTCAATGAATGTGATTAAAAATACTCAAAGTTGCTCATACATTTAATACCTGTTTAATCAATTATTAATTATTGGCAGACCTATTACAAGTTTTTTAATTTTCTAATGTCACTTTTGTAGATGTGGTGGAACGGTGGGTGCTATTCTGACCTGTCCATTGGAGGTGGTGAAGACTAGACTGCAGTCCTCCACCATCACATTTTACGTCTCTGAAGTCCAGCTCAGCACCGTCAATGGGGCCAGTGTGGCCCGCATGGCCCCCCCAGGGCCAATGCATTGTCTCAAGTAAGAGCTGCAACTATTTGTGTTTAAAATGATTTAAATGACATTGTTTAACAAGGTTCAACATATTTGTATTTAAAGGAAAATACAATTCACAATGTTGTATTGGATTTGAAATGTATTTTTAGCATTTTATATCCAGACAGAATATTTTTTTATGTAAAGGGGCTCAGTTAATCCAAATATTGTATAGACATGAACTGGAATAATCCAGCCATGCTCTGCCCTAAGTAAATAAATGCTAGCTGAAATAGTACACCACAAATATTTGATAAAGAGCTGTGGAAGAGAGAAGAGCAGCAACAGGAGAAACAATTTGAGGACTCAAAGAGACCACAGTCCATCCATCTTCTGCCGCTTTATCCGGGGCCGGGTCGCGGGGGCAGCAGTCTGAGCAGGGACTCCCAGACTTCCTTCTCCCCAGACACTTCCTCTAACTCCTCCGGGGGGATCCCGAGGCGTTCCCAGGCCAGCCGAGAGACATAGTCTCTCCAGCGTGTCCTGGGTCTTCCCCGGGGCCTCTTCCCGGTGGGACATGCCTGAAACACCTCCCGAGGGAGGCGCCCAGGAGGCATCCGGAACAGATGCCCGAGCCACCTCAGCTGGCTCCTCTCGACGTGGAGGAGCAGCGGCTCTACTCCGAGCTCCCCCCGTGTGGCCGAGCTCCTCACCTTATCTCTAAGGGAGCGCCCAGCCACACGGCGGAGGAAACTCATTTCGACCGCTTGTATCCGCGATCTTGTTCTTTCGGTCACTACCCAAAGCTCATGACCATAGGTGAGGGCAGGAACGTAGACCGACCGGTAAATAGAGAGCTTTGCCTTTCGGCCCAGCTCCCTCTTTACCACAACAGTCCGATGCAGCGACTGCATCACTGCAGCCGCTGCACCGATCCGCCTGTCGTTCACGGGTGAGGGAAGGATGGAGCGTGAGATCAAGACCCCGAGATACTTGAACTCCTCCACTTGGGGCAAGGACACCCCACCCACCTGGAGAGGGCAAGCCACCTTTTTCCGGTCGAGAACCATGGCCTCGGATTTGGAGGTGCTGATTCTCATCCCAGCCGCTTCACACTCGGCTGCAAACCGTCCCAGTGCATGTTGCAGGTCCGGGTTTGATGGAGCCATCAGGACAACATCGTCTGCAAACAGCAGAGATGAGATCCTGTGGTCCCCAAACCGGACACCCTCCGACCCCTGACTGCGCCTAGAAATTCTGTCCATAAAAATTATGAACAGAACCGGTGACAAAGGGCAGCCCTGGCGGAGTCCAACATGCACTGGGAACAGGTCTGACTTACTGCCGGCAATGCGAACACAGCTCCTGCTCCGGTCATACAGGGACCGGACAGCCCTGAGCAAAGGGCCCCGGACCCCGTACTCCCGGAGCACCCCCCAAAGGACACCCCGAGGGACACGGTCGAAAGCCTTCTCCAGATCCACAAAGCACATGTGGACTGGTTGGGCAAACTCCCATGAGCCCTCGAGCACCCGATGGAGGGTATAGAGCTGGTCCAGTGTTCCACGACCGGGACGAAAACCACTCTGCTCCTCCTGAATCCGAGGTTCGACTATCGGTCGGATTCTCCTCTCCAGTACCTTGGAATAGACCTTACCCGGGAGGCTGAGGAGTGTGATCCCTCTGTAGTTGGAACACACCCTCCGGTCCCCCTTCTTGAACAGAGGGACCACCACCCCGGTCTGCCAGTCCAGAGGCACGGTCCCCGAACGCCACGCGATGTTGCAGAGACGTGTCAACAGTCTACGTGTCAGACAGTCCTACAACATCCAGATACTTTAGGTACTCAGGGCGGATCTCATCCACCCCCGGAGCCCTGCCACCGAGGAGTTTGCGAACAACCTCAGTGACTTCAGCTTGGATGATGGATGAGCCAGCCTCCGAGTCCCCGGTCTCTACTTCCTCTTCGGAAGACGTGACTGAGGGATTAAGGAGATCCTCAAAGTATTCCTTCCACCGTCCGACGACATCCCCAGTTGAGGTCAGCAGGCCTCCACCCGCACCGTAAACGGTGTTGGTGAGACACTGCTTCCCCCTCCTGAGGCGCCGGACGGTTTGCCAGAATTTCTTTGGTGCCGACCGATAGTCCTCCTCCATGGCCTCCCCGAACTCCTCCCAGGCCCGGGTTTTTGCCTCTGCGACAGCACGAGCCGCGGCTCGCTTGGCCTGCCGATACCCGTCGATGACCTCCGGAGACCTACAAGCCAGAGTGGCCTGATAGGCCTCCTTCTTCAGTCTGACGGCATCCCTTACTTCCGGTGTCCACCACCGGGTTCGGGGGTTGCCGCCACGACAATGGAGGCGGAGAACATGGTCCACTCGGACTCAATGTCCCCAACCTCCCCCGGGACATGGGAGAAGCTCTCCCGGAGGTGCGAGTTGAATACCCTACTGACAGAGGGCTCCACAAGACGTTCCCAACAGACCCTCACAATGCGCTTGGGTCTGCCAAGTCTGTCCGGCTTCCTCCTCCGCCAGCGGATCCAACTCACCACCAGGTGGTGATCGGTTGACAACTCTGCCCCTCTCTTCACCCGAGTGTCCAAAACACGCGGCCGGAGGTCTGATGACACGACAACAAAGTCGATCATTGACCTCCGGCCTAGGGTGTCCTGGTGCCATGTGCACTGATGGACACCCTTGTGCTTGAACATGGTGTTCGTTATGGACAATCCGTGGCAAGCACAGAAGTCCAATAACTGAACACCGCTCGGGTTCAGATCGGGGAAGCCGTTCTTCCCGATCACCCCTCTCCAGGTGTCACTGTCATTGCCCACGTGGGCGTTGAAGTCCCCCAGTAGAACAACGGCGTCCCCGGTCGGTGCACTGTCCAGTACCCCTCCCAAGGACTCCAAGAAGGCCGGGTACTCTGCACTGCTGTTCGGCCCGTAGGCCGCCACAACAGTGAGAGACCTGTCCCCCACCCGAAGGCGGAGGGACGCGACCCTCTCGTTCACCGGGGTAAACTCCAACACGTGGCGGCTGAGCTGAGGGGCTATCAGCAAGCCCACACCAGCCCGCCGCCTCTCCCCGCGGGCAACACCAGAGAAGTGGAGCGTCCAGCCCCTCTCGAGGAGATGGGTTCCAGAGCCCAAACTGTGCGTGGAGGTGAGGCCGACTATATCTAGTCGGTATCGCTCAACCTCCCGCACAAGCTCAGGCTCTTTCCCCCCCAGCGAGGTGACATTCCATGTCCCCAGAGTTAGTCTCTGTGTCTGGAGATCTGGTCGCCGAGGCCCCTGCCGTCGACTGCCGCCCAGATCTCTCTGCACCGGCCCCTTATGGATCCTCCTGCGGGTGGTGGGCCCATGGGAGGGCGGCCCCACGTCGCTCTTTCGGGCTGTGCCCGGCCGGGCCCCGTGGGGTAAGACCCGGCCACCAGGCGCTCGCCATGGAGCACCCATCCCAGGCCTGGCTCCAGGATGGGGCCCCGGTGACGCCGATCCGGGCGACGTAAACTGCCTTGTTCGTGTCGTCGTCATAAGAGGCTTCTGAACCGATCTTTGTCTGACCCGTCACCTAGGACCTGTTTGCCTTGGGAGACCCTACCAGGGGCATGAAGCCCCGGACAACATAGCTCCCGGGATCATTCGGGCACTCAAACCCCTCCACCACGTTAAGGTGTCGGTTCAAGGAGAGGCGAGAGGAGAGACCACAGTAATCAGGAAAATTTGCCTTTTACTTTCTGTAATTGTACACTTTTATATTTTATCTTTGCATTGTTGACAGATTGTCTTAGCTACAACTTCAAACTAAAACCTGTTGTGGCAGTGCACTTCAATGGTTAGCTTATGTATGTACTACTATTGCTGATTGATGGTTATTCTGTAGCGGTCTGTGCTCTTTTTTTATGGTACTGCAACAAGAAGAATTTCCCATGAAACTGAGAGTTTTTACAAAATAAAATAAGAATATTACGTGTTGCAGTTCACAATTTTTACCTATTTTTATTTTGGATTTATGTTCTAATTTTGCTGTCACTTAATCCTTTTTGTCCAACATAATTGTAAGCACATTTTACTTATGTTTGCACAATCGTGTGGCAATTTTATCTTAAGAGATCCACCAATGTTGATTTTAATTTATCATTCTGTATAGTAGAAAACTGTTTCAAAGTCAGTGTTTTTAAAATCAAGACTTTTCAACTTCTGTATGAAAATCTTTTTATTTTTAGATTTTTCTTGGCCCAGACTTTATCAGAGAGCAGTGTTGCAAGACAAGGCGAGCGAGAGGGGAGAGATATTTGGCAAATTTCGAAGGTTATGGGTCTTAGCAACCACACATGTGCCACGCCCTTATCCACTAAACCACTGAGGAAACTGCCCTGAAAACCTAGACTTTACCTCTCATTTATTTTATAATCTAAATGTTTATATATGTACATTATATGGCTTAAAAAAACAAACATTAAAAATAACATCAAACAATGATATAGATATACAGATGTATAAACACCAAAACGATGCCACTGCTCGGCCGCAGCACCTCCGCATGACAGCAAAAATATTAAATAAAATAAATAAAAAAAACGTGTGGCCAAAATTGTGAACTGAACTGTACAATCTCTCATATATATTGGCATCCAAGCCATAACAGAAATTCAAATGATAATAAATGTTTGAGAAACTAAAATTCTGTTTCCTTCTGTAGGCTGATCCTCGAGCGAGAAGGGGCTCGTGCTCTCTTCAGAGGATTGGGACCAAACCTTGTGGGTGTGGCTCCTTCCAGGTATGACCAGCACTGTGATCACTCTAGTTGTAGAGTTGGAGCTATTTACACTGGACACAAAATCCACAAAAAATCAAACCACAAATGGACAAACAAAGTGATTTGCTTGCATTTCCAGCACAAGGGAGGTTTCTCTGTCTTTGCATAACCGTCTTAACAGTCAATGAGTCTGCAGTGAAGGTTACCCAGCTGTCACTCTGTCACGTGACTGTAATAGTTGAGCTTTATCTGAGCGAGGAGTGGTAGTTTTCTTAATCTTCCACACAGGTTGATTCTCTGTCACATGTCCAATGAGATCCACTTCCTGTTGTGTTCACACGGTATGAGTCACAGACTCCATGACTTTTGATCTGGCTCTGTTTCACCCCCTGCTCCTCTTTCTAAGGCTTTATTCCCTCAGCTTATCCGCGTGTGAGAGGCTGGTGGTTATGAGCTCGCTATAATATCTGATAGATTTCACAGTGAAGAAAGTTTGTTGTCATAGCAGCTCTTTATACACAATAAAGTGAAGTAGGTGTACAGACATTCAAATCAAGAATAGCAATATTTAAATAGGAAACCACTGAGCATACTTTTTACTTGGGAGTTACTGAAAGTGTATTTTTTGCGTTCCCAAATTTATAAAGGCTTAGAATATCTTTGTTTGTCTTGTCTCCTTTTCTACAGGGCCATCTACTTTGCAGCGTATTCGATGGCTAAGGAGAAACTGAATGGTGTGTTCGAGCCCGACTCAACCCAGGTGCACATGGTGTCCGCTGGGATGGCAGGTAATAACCACTCAAGTTTTATACTTGTTTAATAAGTCACTTAACTGAGCCAAGACAGCACCTAGGGCAGACTGGCTTATTTAAAAAAATATATATAAAAAAATTACAGTTTAATCTTTTTGTATAATATAGGGTTTTGATTTCTGTACATGCTGACTATTTAAAATATATTTGTTTTAACTCAGTAAAAAAATAAAAGTACAATGATGTACATGAAAAACAAATCACCTACTTGTTGTAATTTAAAGAAAGCACAATTTAAGGCTATCAGGATCAGAGTAATTTTTAAACGGGAGAGCTGTTGTCCTTTTTACTGTATAATCTAAGTCTTTGTACAATGATTGTGTTTTTTCTGAATTATTATTATTATTATTATTAACTAATATTATTATTATCATTATTATTAACTAATATTATTGTCTTCAGTACCCTTTTTGCCTTAAGCAAAAACCTTTGAAATTGTCTTTGTCCATCTTGGCAGTTTAGCCGAGCAGATGGAACATGGCAATCTGGACTTCTGTGTCACTAATGCTGAACACAACTTGCTGTTTGTTCAGGGGAGTGAAAACTTTCTGGTCCTCATGTTTAGGTTGTGCTTTCAGTTGCTTTGATCCCCTTGTCCCTATGTTCTCTTTTTATTTTTGACCTCGACCCTCTCATCTGTTTTCATAATATTCATCTTGAGACCTCTTTGGGGGCCTCTGTTAATGGATTATCATCCTCGTTGTTACTTGAACAGTGTGGTGTGGGCCCCTTCTTTGCTCTGTGTGTACAGAGGAGAGAGCACGGCCAATGGTCAACCGGGGCCCCTGGCACTCAGGCGGACGAGTCAGGTAGCACCCCATTTCTTTCCACTGGTATGAGCCATGGTGATTTTTCTTTTTCTAGGAAGAGTCGTGTTGATTATTCATTTATAACTACCTTTGCTTACAGCAGTGTGTCTGCTGCTTGTTTGTAGTGTTAGTCTAGTTTTTGTTAGTGCCTTTATGCACACCCCTTCCTCTTAGTCGTCTTGTGATAGCAACAGTAAAGTAACCACATGTAAAAGAAATGCTAACCTTGTCACTGCCTTGTTGTAACCTAATGAAGATATTTAGGTAGGAAAAGTGTTAATGGGAATAATCTGACTGAATATTTGACCAATAATTTGATCAAATAGATCACCTGTCCTCGCATTTATATACATAGAGGCTTGTTCACTGGTTCCACAAATGCCTCTAACCTTTGATCTATGATCATAGTGTAAAGTTCTCTCTGTCCGATTAAGTCTGTCTGAAGTGGCTCTTAAGTTAAAAATAACTGTATTGGAGGTTTTAGCATAAACCATAAATAGCCTTTAACTACTTTGTTTTAATCACACAAAACAACAAGGTTAGCATTTCTGCTTAATTGTTTTGCCATTTAACATATTTGTTAAACATTTAGTTGTTTGACTAATTACTGAAAGAAGAGTTTAAAGGCTTATAATTGAATATTATTTTCTTCTGTAGGTTAGCAACAGATGAAGGATAGTCTCAGTTGTGTTAAACGAAATGCTATGATTAAATCATATTTTTACAGGAGAATGTTTCTGTTGGATTAAGCTCTAGTGTAGTTGATATTGCAGTAGGGGTGGGTGGGGCTTGGGGCTGGGGTTAGATGTGACTGCTGTTGTTACTGTGGTACAGAAAAGCCTGTGTTTATTTTAGGGCTATATTATAACGCTTTCACCCCTGCGTGATTGGGTGGGAGACCCCCGCCATCTGAGCCCCCCAAATCTGCAGGCTTCTAGCTGCAGCGGGGAGGAGCTGGAGGAGCTTTGCCCCTCCCTCGTGAGTACACGCCATAGACGCTACTTTCCCTTTTTCTACCTCCTCTCTTTCTCTTTCTCTCTCTTCCTCTTCTCAAGACTTGTGGTCCTCTTCTCATGCAGTTGTCCTCACTTGGGGTAGTGTTGTCTACATAGATTTGCAGTGGCCTTAAATGTTTCCATGAAATTGTTGTTATTTAGATTAATTGCACATGTGCTTTTCAATTCAATTTCATAAATGACAGTACAATGACCATACATGTTTTTGCTGTGCAATGCAATAGAATTTTATTTACACAATATTCAAACCCCATGCAGTAATACAGTGCTATTAGAATTGCATTCACTAACAAAATGTAACAAAAAGAAAAAAAATCATACACTTACATTTGCTTGCAAGTAATCCACTTATTTCGCATCATAAGGCTTGTAGTGCACTACAGGGACTGTAACTCGTGTTATCTATAGTTTTTCATGTAAACCGGCAATAGAATTTACATCGGTTTAGCCCTGTTTAATAATTAATTCTTTTTCTCCAGGCACCATTTTGTTCTTGCTTCCCTTGTTGGTATACTGACTTAAAAAAACACAATCACCCAAGCACACCTCCAGTCTAGTGACCATTGACAAATAAAAAAAAAAGACACAAAACACAACCACATTTGTAGAAATGTAAATGTTAAAATGTTACCGCAATTTGGAAAGCTTCATTATAATAGATCTTGTTAGATATATTCTTTGCATTTTGCACCCTTTATGTTAGACTTAATACATTGGTAACTTTTATTATAAAAGTTTAACTCTTAAATTGAATACAATATATGTATAAAATGAATATTAAATATATCACATATGTATATATACTTATGTACTTGTTATATTCTGATTCTTTCACAGATGAGCATACATCCATGCGGTCAATTTAACTTATCATAAATCGTGTGATTTTGTGATTGAAAAGCAGGTTTATACATTCAAAGTACTTTCCCACTATTCTTGTTTAGTTAGTAAAAATATGTTTTGATTTAATTTTTGTCTACATGTTCTAACTTAACTCTTAACTCTTCTCAAATTTCAGGCTTCACAGCCATTACAGCCACCAACCCAATCTGGCTCATCAAGACCCGTATGCAGCTGGATGCAAGGTGAGAATCCTAAGAAAAATCTTTGTTCAGTTTTATAAATGTCAATTTACAAAAATCGCCACAGGTAACCAACAGTTTGTTGTCCACAGAAACCGCGGGGAGCGACGCGTAAATGCTCTGGAGTGTGTGCGTCGGGTTTACCAGATGGATGGACTTAGAGGATTCTACAGAGGCATGTCAGCCTCATACGCTGGTATTTCTGAGACTGTGATCCACTTTGTAATTTATGAGAGCATCAAACGTAAACTGTCGGAGTCCAAAGCCCACACCAGCATGGACGAAGAGGACGAAGCTGTGAAAGACACTTCAGACTTTGTGGGAATGATGCTTGCAGCTGCTACCTCCAAGTCCTGTGCTACAACCATTGCTTATCCACATGGTAAGCTTTTTTAAAATAAACTATATGAATAAATGTCAAAGTCCAAATATTTAAACCTTAAATGTTCTTTTTGCAGAGGTGATACGCACACGACTACGAGAGGAGGGCAGCAAGTATCGCTCTTTCTTTCAGACTTTATTAACTGTTCCCAAGGAGGAAGGATATCGAGCACTGTATCGTGGCCTGACCACTCACCTGGTCCGACAAATCCCCAACACAGCCATTATGATGTGCACCTATGAAGTAGTGGTGTACCTGCTCGGGCGCTAGACGACCCTCTTCCCAGGAGAAAGTGTTGAGAGGATGCTTGTCTGAAGGCCATATTACTTGAGCATACTAGAGACAAAGAAGAAATATTTTTTGTAACAAAAAACGTTTATCAGTTTTGGTCCTGTGCATCAACATTGACATCCAGTACCATGATTCTGGATCAGAAGAGCAATGATTGACAGATGCTTTGAGGAGTGTGAGAGTAAACTCCATGGTACCTGGTATAGAGAAAAGCAGACATCAGTTGCCTTAACTACATTTAAAGCTTACCAATTATTTATGGTACACTTAATTATGTCAAATAATCCCAGTGTTACTTATTAGTCCAACATTGGTCTAACTGAAGGTCACACAACAACAAATTTCACTTAAAACGCTACTAGAATGTATTTGAATAATGTGGTAAATTAACATCTGCCAAGTGAAATTTGGTCAGTAACTTCAATAATTGCGTCAACGCTAATTAGTATTTCTAACCTAATGTGGTCTGTTACAAAGCACTCTTATTTGCAAATTATTTTCCTGAACTATTAAAGATTTTATTCTTGAAATGGGGACAATTGGCAATGGAACTTTTCCTGCACTCTGCTCTTTTTGACCAAATACAGTCAGGCTTTGCTTTTGCACTTGATTTTATTGTGAAGAAGGAAATAATAGACCTACTTATTATAATTACAATAGCCATTTTAATGAATTTAAATTTTCTCTGCGCATGTGCAATAAATAAACATACAGATGGCTCCCCCACTGACAATGATTTCGAACGACTGTGTGGATGAGCTAATGTTCAAGAATGACAGCTTTCTCTACCACTTTGCCAGTTCTTTTCTAGCGGTTTCCAATTGACCTTAAATCATGCACTTTTGTGGCCTTTTGGGGCTTGTGCTTTGCATTTTGTGTGTGAACATGTATGAGATTGTATTATGGTATTTCAAATGATATTTTGTGCAACTAATAGATATATTGTGAAGCTTATAATTCTCAGTAGCAGTGAAAGATGTCCAGATGTGTGTAGACGGAGCCGTAGATGGATGCATATCACTCTCTAGGTTCTCATCAGGCAGTGTCTTTAGCAAATGTAATTCAATTTTTGTTAGTATTTTTGGATGATTTACATTTTTTTAAACTGTAAATTACCATGTGACCTACCAGTGTGAAAAAGAGGGATTGTTTTTTGCAGACAATTTCAACAAGACATTTTTGTGTTTACATTTGTTCTTGCATTGATGTCCAATTGATGTAATATTGTCATCTGTGCAGTATTTTAATTTGAGACCTTTCTACTGCTTGTTCCCCTTTGTAGACCAAAACAATATTTGTGTTAAGAATATGTGAAATTCAAACATTAACCCTTTTAGCTCCAGGCTGCATATCTAAAAAAAATAATTTACAGGAAAGTCTGATTATAAATTCACTACGTTATGTCTACAGCTCCTCATTATACAGTTCTTTACCAATGAGTAGACGTCTGCTGACTTGTGCAAAGCATAGCATTTGTATTATCTTTGGTCTCCTTTATGTGTCTATGTGAAATTATGTAATGGCCTCATTCTGTAAAATCACGAATATTGCCTCAACTGTGCATGGATTCTAAATAATCCCAAATCTGGAGACATTTCATACTGTTGTAATTTTTGTTTATTTTGTTGTCTATATTTCCTTTTTATTTTCAAAATGGGCAATTTTGTCATCCTTGCGTTGATAGTTTTAATAAAAGAAAATACAGTTACACATACAACCGAATATGTTTACATGGTTTCAACAAAGAAATATGTGACCCTGGAGTGTGATAATGAACCACTTCAGTCAGCAGATGGCGCTAAATGTCTAAAGGAAAGACATAGTCACCAGTTCAAGTCTCCGTTACCGATTTGATTTCTATATTGCACTCTGATGCGTTCCACCTATAACAGAACTGATCAATGGACGAGGAGAGATGGAAATGGAAACAACCTATTAATGTGTATGTTGGAGCTGATATTAAAATTGCCTCAGGATGTTTACTCTTGATTGATTCCATAAAGAACAAGCATTTGAGTTGGTGGAAGTTGCAGAAGCCACTTTCTGAAACCGAAAATGTATCAAATGTATACACGTAAAAACAAGCGGACAATTAGTCAAGACCAATGGGGACACTTAGTTCTGTATTAGTACACATTGTATACTTCTGTAGTTTATTTATTTATTACGTTATATTTAAATGACTAATTATTATTATTGTAATAATTTATTGTCAAACACTTGTTTTCTAAACCACTTCTGGCAAATAGAGACAATAAAACGAGTACATGAAGATACCTAAATGATAAACGTAAACGTGAATGGCCCACAGCCAATCAGGCCCCGGCACAGTTCTACGTCACAGCCACATTAGCCAATCGGCGAGCGCTCTGTGGAGTCAGCGGAGATGTGCTGCGTCTGTCCTGCGCTGCCGCCGTCGCCACCGCCGCCGCCCGCCGCTCGAGCTCCTGTTTACCGCAACAAAGAAGCAGATCCACGGCCCCACCTGTGTCACTTTTCCCACGGAGCTGGAATTATGTCGCTGTCATCGGCGGACTAGAAAACCGACCGGTTCCGCTGTGTCCGTGTTCACAAAGTGCGTGATAAAAGTGCGCTTCGTGGACGATCTGAGTTTCTACGGTAAGTGTTTCCCTGTTTACACCGGATACACAGCGACTCGGGGATTCGGAGCGCTGGGTTTGTTTATTTGTAGTCTGGAGTCGAACCGTGGTGTTTCATAATGAAGCACGCGGTAGTTCACGATCAGAAAACTTTACTAATTTGTGTGGATTGTAGTCGGTTGACAAACTTAGTCCAGGGAAGCACTGGGGATGACATAAAGCTTGGGACAGAATGGGCTTGTTGTGACTCCAGCTTTCATCAGGAGACAATGGCAGGTCAGATAACGATGGTGATCTAATCTACAAAGTTAGTTAAAATACTATGTCTTCAGATTGTATTGGATTCCAGACTGGAACACTGGAGGCAATGGTAATCAATTCTCAGTTTGAATCAATCAAGTTTGAGGGATGGAACTAACAACAGATCAAAATGCAGTTTTCAGCGTTTATAACAATATGATAACACATTTGAATCCAGGTTGAAAAGTGTCAGTTAGTTGCTAGTTGTTGTGCTTCACTACTCCAAAAGACACATTTCTAGCTTCAAAATTCTATTTGAACGTCACAAATTGTTGAAGTATGTAATGTATCTGTGAATAAAATAAAAAAACAATTGTTCAGTAATCTATTACTAAATATTGTCAAAGGACATGGGACGCTAGGACATTGCCAAGTCCCTATGACCATTGTTTAATCTGTTTTTCACTGTCTCCCTCAGAGCCAACTGCTGTTGTGATTTTAGGCCTTACAAAAATAAATTTAATTGAATTAATTAAATAAATAAATAAGTAATGTAAAATACATAACCCTTGTCTGTTTGTGATATTCTATGAGTAATCCAAGTTTCTCCTTTGAAATTACATTTTGTCACTCTTCACTTTTGCCCCATACTGGAATTTTAGAATGTATTTGTATACAAACTTAAGTATGCGGTTTCTTTTGCTCCTTGTGTTGAACCAAGTCAAAGCCACAAAGACATCTGCATGACTCTGCACTGGTCAGATGCTGTGAATGTTGTGTCTGTATGCAGCTTATTTGAGCACATTTTGCGTTGTGTTGGTTCTGGGATGTAGATAGCGGGTTGCCAGGTGTCTGTCTCTCCAATGGGATAGTGGAGTATTAAGCAGCTCGATGGATGATGTGTAAAAAGAAGAATGGGAATCTATAGTTGGCATCATGTGACATTCAACCGTGTTCGAGATGCATCTTCTGTTGAAATGTATAACTTGATTATAGAACTTGATAACGGCCTTTGTGGTGTTTAATCTAATAAACACGCCACATTCATCTTTTGAATAGTGTAAGTCCTGTTTGAATTTTGAAATAGAGTGTGCTCAGATGGTGAGGAGTCATGTTGGAGAGCCTTCACTCAAAGTCAACATTCACACAAGAGTTGACTCAGTGTTGTATGTTAATTAATCAACTGTGAGTGGTGATGATTTAAATGTGGTTGTTTTATTTACTGGGCCAATTGCTCATCACTAGTGCTCTCTGTTCCTCAAAGCTCTTGTGTCTCTTGTGTCATTCCAGCCATCACATGATGAGCTCATTCAGTGTGAGAGGCTCTCCGCCACCATCGCCATTATTTTTAATTAGTTATATTTCCCCGGCTTACCCCCACTGTGCTTGGTGTGCATTGCCACAGGATGTGGGCTCCAGCAGGAAGCAGCCTTAAAACATCTGAACATTTGAACTCTCAAATTAGACCAAATCAAGGCACACATCAAACTACAGTAGTTTCAATGAGTGAGAGCTGCTAGGAAAAAGCCCATGTCAGTTTCATATTAAATCTTTAAAACTATCCTGTATTCATGTGGAAACAACTTTATTCTAAACAGCCAGCTTGTGTATGCACTCAGTGTCACTAATTAGAGCTGTGAAATATTGACTCTGTATTACCAGACTAAAAAGAAAAAGAAAACTGAATTGTTTCAAAGGAATGCAGTTGCAATAATAATCACTGTGCTAAATATTTCACACAATTGTCTGAGTTGGGTGAGGCCCTCCACCTTCACTAGTTTCTACCAAAGACGACTTGTAATTAATAATGTGTTCTGGTGACATTGTACAATTGTAGAAAGCACAAAGTGGGATGGAAAGCCTTTATTTTGTCCTCCATGTCTAGGTCATTGCAGTAATAGCCTTTTTACTTTTAAATTGTTTAACCGGATTCAAAATTACTTTTATTCATTATTTTAATTATTATTAAATTATTTTCTGTTCCTTATAGACATGCAGCCGACCAGCAGAGGAAATGCCATTATCAAAAACAAAGAGAGTAAAAATGAAAATCCTAGTAAGAGAACAAACTTAAAAACACGTGTGACTGTCTGCTGAGCCTACAGAACTGTCACGACTCTCGAGTATCACTGTCTCGCTCTGAATCAGTGGCGACGACATGAGCAGTGGCGCAGGGAAACAAACAGATGAGATGATG
This sequence comes from Eucyclogobius newberryi, assembly GCF_026437365.1. Taxonomy (NCBI): domain Eukaryota; kingdom Metazoa; phylum Chordata; class Actinopteri; order Gobiiformes; family Gobiidae; genus Eucyclogobius; species Eucyclogobius newberryi. Next base: position 19,311,750 of record NW_027315746.1, read on the forward strand.
TGTTCCTCTTGCCTTTGACAGGTGCTTTGTGTCCCGGGCACCGAACAAAAACACACACCTGCCCCGCTGTGGACGTGACTAACCAGGCAACAGCAGCCGCACTGTATCTCAGGTAATGGTCCTTTACTGTAAACTGAGCACGTTCACCGCCTCTGCCTGTCGATAGATGGCGGGTGTACATTGACCCACCGTGTTTTAGCTTGCTCATCAGTTCAGAGGGGCTCGGTTGATTATGCTTGTCATGCTTGCGTGCTATGTGTCAGTTTTAGAATTGATTTGCAGTGGCTGGATGTAAATCAAACACTTGTCAATGGTGGGGGGTGCGCCCAGTCCGGGAAGGCCCTCGGGAAGTATTCATAAACTTGGTAAAGGCAGAAAGACCTTGCGTTTTAAATGGTGTCCCACTTACTGTCTTCTTGTTGCATTTTGTGTGAGTAGGACACTATTTGACGCCTTCTCACTGAAACCTTTCACTTATTTTGCCTTGTGAAGTGACTAGAAGTAGAGACTTGCAACGTAATTTGCATACAAAGGGCTGCTGTGTTATGCTCATGCTCATTTATAGTGTTTGTGATTTAAAAATCCTCAATTTTACATTTATTATTTTCTCATAATGTAATGCAACGATTTGGTTTCATTTGATTTGAAGAGAAAGTATTAAATCTCTCTAGAGAAAAAAACTAAATCTAAATTTGATTTTGCACCACTATATTTACTGTTTATTGTTGGGCACAGGCAGCAGCTTCGACATTTGAGCGAAGACTGAACTATGAACTGACATGCATTTCAGAACATGTTTGTAGAGGTCTAAACTCCAGGAATAAGACTCAATATTTTGTTGTTTGCATGGACATAACATACTACTATGTAATACTTTGCGCCTTTGCAATTTTAATTTGTAGTTTACAATATAACACAATATTAATTCCATTTACACAACTTTAAAGTGCTCTGAACAGCATTTGGGCTGTGCTCTGGACTCGGTGCAGGAGGTGGGGGACAGGAGGGTCCTGGCTAGATTCACATCTATGCTGGACCATGAGTCTCACCCCCTGCAGGACACTCTCTCCGCTCTGGAGAGCAGCTTCAGTGAGAGACTGATCCACCCTCGCTGTGTGAAGGAGAGGTTCCGCAGGTCTTTCCTTCCTGCTGCTGTCAGACTTTGTAACAAAAACTGTTAGTACTGAACACTCGCAATACTGACCTAACCTATTACTGATGTGCAATTCTGTCATATGTGCAATTACTGTGCAATTACTGTGAAATTCATGTGCAATCTATGTGCTGTCGTGACACATATTCATGTGCAATTACTGTCGTGATCACATGCAATGGTATTTATTTATTTATTTGTCTATGGGAGTTTTTATTTGTAGGAGATCTTCTACTGAAAGTGTTTTTCAGACTTCCTATAAGTGATCTGTTCTTCTGTATCTACCTCTATATCTACCTGCGTTGCACCAATGAAATTTCCCCATGTGGGACAATAAAGGAATATCTTATCTTATCTTATCTTATCTTATTTTATCATGGGAAAGAAATCTTATTCTTATTCTCTATAAAAAAAAGATTTATGTTGTGTAAGCTCATGTATCATATTGTAATAGGAGTCCTGGCTGCCCGCACCCACAGTTTACTTTCAAAGCTAAAAATAGGCTAGACACACAGTAAGGCTCCTGCCCACACATCATCTTCTCTAATATTAGAGTTTTATGCTAGACCTAGTACACGCATTATGTGTAAATGCTACTTGCTGCACATGAGTTTCAGTAAACTAAGACTTAAGTTACAGTTTTTGTTCAAGGAATTAGCTTTTGGAGTGTTTTTATGTCCCTCTAAACAACGGAGAAAGAGCTTTTAGTGAAAGTACCTGCTTCACTTGAAGTGCCCGTCAGTGGTGTTTTTGGTCGCCTGCCCAGCTCCGCTTTGGCACATTCCCCAAATCCAAATGGAGCAAAGCCGACAAAATGTGTTTTTGCTGTTGTAAATCTCATCAATTTCCGTTCACTTGGCTCTGAAATTGGGCATCTCTATTTTTTGTAATGGAGAAGGTTGATGTGGTGAAACTCACCTTTTGTTACCTTAGAACAGAGCTATTCAGCAGAAATTTGTCAGGGCCAGATCTTTCAGGCCGTAACACACCACCACTTTTGAAACAATTTGGGGTCGCACCAAATAACCCCACCGTCTGTTTCAAAAATGATATAACATGTATGATTTTTTGTGTGTGAAAAATGAAATGCACAAGGTTGTACCAGATCCTTTTTGAGAAACTATAAAAGATAATTATAAACATCGATCTTATAAAATTATATAAGGTAGATGTTCTCACACACAAAACCTTATCTTAGCTCTATTCATTTTGATTCTTCTTCATGATTATTCCTAGTATGTTTTGCCAAAGGTATTTCACAATTCACTGCTTAGGAAAAGCCAGGGCTACTTCCATTTTGAACACCTTTTGTCCTCTTCGTGTTGTTTCCATCATCGTAGTGCTGGTGAGGGTGTTTAGACTCATGAATATTTAGACGGTGAAGTGTCAGGGGAGGCCCATGTGTGGCTGGTTTGCTCTAATTATGGAGACATAGGCTCATGACTGGGGCATGATGGGAAATGATCAAACGCTCATATTGTGGTTGAAGTTAATGCTGGCCTAGACCAATCAGAAAACGGAAACACAAAGATCACAGCTGGTGAGGGGGTTCTGCAGCTGCTGCTTTGTTAAACCGTGAGATAATGATGGACATAAGTTTGATAAATTAGTGGGGCCCATTTTTGGCAAATCTTGTTTAAAATGCATTGGCATGGGATAGAAAGCTGGATGTCAATACAATATAAATGAATATCTCAAAGATCATGTGAAAAACATTCATCCACAAAGCTTAAGTCATAGCACAACAAAGAGCACAGTGTTAAAACGATTCAAGCATAATTCATTATTCTTTGCCTGTCATTTGAGAAGATTTAAGTGGAAAGATTATAAAGTTTGTCATCAATTTAAAGCCGGATACTGTGTCTTCTTTACTGGTGATGTCTCTGTCAAAGCTTGAAGCGTGGGTGTTCAAATAAAACACGTCTTCGGGCCCAGAAAATGATTTGAACATGGTACAGAGCTGATACAGTAAATGAACTCCTGGTGATGGAGAGCTAAACGCCTCCCTTAGGCTAGTGCTCACATTAGCATGTATTACAGCGGGATCAGAAAGTGTTTAAGTCGGAGCTCGCCTCACATACAGATAAGACATCTACAAGAAGGTACAGAATCTGAGCCGGTCCAGTTCAGGACACGCGTCATAACTTAACACTTTGAAGTATTATCACCCCAACGTTTCATCTACTTTATTAATATGCAAAAGGAGAACCTATAGTAAGTATTCATTTCAACTCTTGATTTGAGGATAGCAAATAATTAGTTTTAAGTCCTCCTTTTAATTCTGCAAGCAAAACAGTGACATTGTGTGTTAAGAACAGTTCTCTACCTGTATTATGAAGAAATATAGAGATTCCATCTTCTGCAATTATGGCCCCGATTGTGAAAGAAAACTGAAGATGAAAGATGACACATACTTAAGCGATGTATTGCATCATCAGTCTGGTCCGTTATTTGTCATCTCTTATTATGTGCGTACAGACGGAAGACCACCGTGTTTTTGTCACCCACATCACAGCCCAGAGAGGGGAAACTGAACCACATGTTGAGAAGCCACAGTTCTGTTTAGTTCGCTCCATGTTTTGCTATTGATTAAACTGGGCAGGCTGTTGTGATTCCCAGCTGTGGTGATCTCTAATTCAGTCCAACAGTGCAGAAAGGCATGCTTATTTATACATACATGTTTATTTATGTCGCTATATCAGTGGAGATATGTCATGAATAAAATATCTTTGCACCTCACACAGTCTGGCTCCCACTCGCATCTGCCATGTATAATTTGGGTTTGTCAAAATGTAGACGCCAAGCCTCCATTTAATGCCCAGATGTGGGTGATAGTTGCAGAAAAGCTGATGTGAACAGTTATTCACATGGACATGCAGGACATGTCCCTTGTTTCATTTATTCATATTCTGTTTTAATGGCATTCTTTGTGTATGTGTATTTGTATTGCACTACCATCTTACATGTATAAATGAGCAAAAATTGTATATTTTTTGAAGGGCTGGGAAATATGGCAACAATAGTGATTTAGTTGAGGTTTTATGATTGGATAAATGTCAAATGTCAAAAGCGCAAAAATATCACCTTATACCCAATTTAAGTGTACTTATTTTTTATATCAGCTTTTTAAAATAAATGTTAAACTTGATAATGACATTTTGCATATATTCAAAACAAGATTCATGATATCTAAATTTCAACCCACCTCTAGTTTAGTGGCAATATTTCAATAAAGTAACAGTATGTAACTTTCTGGAGGTTGAAGATCACAAAAAGTTACTTGGTATGGATAAGTTTAATGCCATGGATAAGTTTAATGCCATATAGTGGAATATTACAGCTAAAGGAACAACATTTCCATGGAAACCAGCAGGCCAAGTGCGAGTTAGATTCCTTTATAAGCTTATAAAATTGTTCTAAAGTTACCCGGTGAATAGAATTACTTTTCTTTTCAACATGATGGTAATATTTAGTTTTGTTCCACCTGTAGAGCTCAAGTCTCCGTGGTGAGCGTGAATAGACTGGGGAATGTTTTTGAAAAGACTCAAGAAGGGAACAAGTGTGTCATCCAGTCAGCACTTCAGGCCTGTCACTGAAGATCTGCTCCTCCAGTGTATGTAAAGTGGAGAGGAAAACGCACTGCACTTATGAAGGATTACAAGATGATGACCCTGTGTGAGTGGTGCTGAGGCTAAGGAGGGTGGGAGAGTAGAGAAAGACACTCATTTTGCATTTGAATTCAGTTCTCTGTCTCAAAAAGGAGGCAGTGGAGTGGCAATGTTTGAGTGTGTTTGTTTTGGAATCAGAGAGTGGCCAGTTCAAGCTCTACAAAAGCACTCACCGGTTTGTTGTTGTGTCCTTAAGAACCTTAAAGCGGCTGTGCTACAATGTTTTCTTGTAGGCTATAATGATAAAATGTGTTATAGACCAGTTTAGAAATATTGTAAAAGCAGCTATTCGGTGCTGCCCGGGGGTCCAGTGTTTAAGGCACCGCAGTGTTGTGAGTTTGAATCCCGACTCAGACGATTTACTGCATGTCTTCCCCTCTCTCTCATTCCCCATTTCACCCTGTCCTCTCCTTTCTAATGAAGCCTATGGGCAAAAAAGAAAGCAGCTATTCGGGTGAAAAAGCACATCTAGTGTTTTATTCTCCGTGGAGCAGGAAGTGCGACGTTAGCATGACTGCAAAACTCGCTCTCTAAAAGTTAAGGAAACGCTTACAAACTCATCAGGGTGAATACATGGGATGCTCAGAAGCCGTTGTGTCAGTGAGCAATACATGTGGACTGCTGTAAAGAGCTTACAATTAACTAGTTCTGTTTTTCACATTTTAAGAAGGAAACAAAAAATCAAGTAGAGCATCTTCAAGCCCAGTGGCGCTGTTGTAGTATCATGAAGGACATCCAGTATACTAAAGCACCTGGGAAGTTCAATGGTGTAGCAAAAAGAATCCCAGATGCATACTATTCCATTGGCGTCGACGAGCCAAAAATAATTCCAGTTTTGAATGCGCAATCTTTATGTGTTCCTCAAAAAGATGGGGAGGCTTAGTTTTCTTGTTGTTGAACATGGGAACAGAGAAGCACAAACCTGCACATATGTGGCCAAGCTGTTCAGCTCTCTGTTTCCGCCGGCTCCTGCTCCGAGACCAACTGCTGCTGGAATTCCGAGGGCAAAAACAGACTACTTGTGGCAGCATCTCGTGTGGAGAGAGGCAGATAAGAAGAGAAGCATTATTTTTTTTCTCCAGGGCCTCCGTTTGTTTATCAGTGTTTGTAATCGATCCAAGCCATTGCCTTGAATTAGTGAAGGAAACAGGAGGTGGTGGGGAAACTGGATAGTCTGTTCATATGTAACTTACAGTGTCTCAAAGTCAAGCAGGTTAACAGCAGAGATGTGTTCGATTGCAAATAGGACACGCAATATCGGAGTTCATTGAAGGGAAAGAAAAACGCTCTCGTTTACTAGGGTCTTGGATTTATTTTTGAGTTTGATGCACCACGATCCGTCTGAGATCCAGACCACAAGAACAAAACAAACATGACTTAGAAAGGATTACCAATGTCTTCTGTGCCACTGTCTAAGTTTAGCTTCCGTGATTATTCAAGTGTGGCCTGAAACTACAACAGAGAAGCACTGATGTGGATGTTTGTTGCTGTCTTCTATTCCATTTTAAGTTTTAATATGCGCTCTAAATAAACCAGGCCGAACTGTGTTTGTTTATATCAATTCATAGCTTTTCAAAATATATGTTCTAACACAATCAAGGTTGAAATATGCTGACTAAAGTCCCTCTCGGCTCCGTCCTTGTGGCCGGCTCCAGGGGAATGTTTAGTTCCGTCGAGGAAAAGGCGCGATGCTCTGAAGATGAGCTGCAGATGTGGGAGACACAATAAGACCACGCTCTGCTCCTATATTTGGCACCACTTACTCTCACATTCTTCCAGTAACGTCGTCCCCATATCAGCCTCCTCTCTTGTACTCGCCCCGTCGCCATGGCAACGTCAGGATTGTGGCATATAGAGCTGTTTTCAGCAGATAATGAGTATTTTTTCCATGTAATTTATTGGTTTGCTTCACCTTTGAAAGCAAATAAATGTTAACATTTTTCTGAGGTTTGTAAAGACTTGGTTTGAACCTCTAAACTAGTTTACACGCTTTGGAGATGAGCTTATTGTTTCTTTTCAATTTTGAATCAATTAGGATTTTTATTTGAAAGAAACATGTGGTGTTTATTATTTATTTGTTACTTGGTACTATAATCCAAGCTTACACATAGATTTGTGGTCTAGAGCTGTTTTCGACTTAAGAGATGGCTATAGTAAATTTCTTATCGACTGATTAGTCGACTTAAAGGGGGCGTGACAAATCAAAACTCAAGTATGTCCATGGATCTGAATTTAATATATATATATATATATATATATATATATATATATATATATATATATATATATTATATTTATTTATTTATTTATTATATATATTTATTTATTATATATATTTTATATATGCAAGATTAAACTCATGATTAACTCCAAAATCCTCAACTATCTTAATCCATATCTTCTCTTTTTTGTTGTTTTTGTTGCAATAGTGGACTAATTAAAATTTTGCTTGACAAAGATACCATTGACTGAATAATGGACTAAACGTGTGGTGATTATCTATGTTGAACTGACAAAAATGTGTATGTGACTACTTCAGCACATGATTTGCAGTCTATGGCTAAACATAGCTAATGTGTGCATATTTTTAACAGTGCTCTGAAATAACATACATGGAGACTTTCATACACTTGCAGTCTGTTGTGTGAATATACTTATTTTTACTTTTACTTTTTTATCTTGCACAGGGAATGAATCATGATCTGTTGAATTTATGGCATGTTCTGTTCACAAACACTAAAAGAGTCTTGACTTGCACCACCCTGAGTCGCATTACTTACATCCTAACTTGGATGTTTACTGTTATTGCCCCGGGAGAGCGATATGTTAACTCCTACACAAATGTCTTTTGAAGGTCCCTGTCTCCGACTCCACAAAGCCAAAAGTCCATTGCGATGCACTGCAGGAGGTCTTTGCTGGAGGCTAGAATTGTCTTCGCTCTGACTTAATGCAAAACAATTCACGAGGAGCAGAAACTTACTGGAAAGTTCCACAATGTCAGGATGGAGCAGGTCTGAAAAGTTGATGGAGAGGACAGTCCTAAGTTTGAATTTTTATACAGTGTTACACCCGTGGGCATGTACAGGAAATGTAACCTTCCTATCCAAAACTACCCAGAAACAAACTATTTGTTCGATTAGTTAAATTGTTGTCACAGTGACTTACAGTTGAGATGGGTGAACGTTTTGGATGACCGACTAAATGGAATGCATGACGTTTTGGTGCAGCATTAGATTCTGTCCTCTGCTGTGTTAGACAAAATACTTTTCTTTAGTCGAGCAGTTCCCTGAGTTTGTAGTACATTCATATAATTATTTTCTGTCATTTGAAATCTAAACTGTCCCCACATTAGACCCAAAGTATTGTCCATTGGCCGGTCTGATTCCTCTGTATTGAGAATATATATATATATATATATTTATCGCTTGATCTATAGCTTACTGCAAATATAATTCAATGGTGTGTCTCATAAATTAGTTATACATTACATTGTTAATAACGTAACATCTTATTTCTATGAACCTTTTCAAGATAAGCTTTGTAAATCTTCTGATGCTTATGTGATCTGTATATTGACTGTTTGTCCATGCTACAGCCTCTTTATCCAGGCACAAGCTTGTATTATGCCTTGAGTTTTACAATAACCTTTGTATAAACGGGTAACATTTTCACTTTCTTTTGACGATCTGCTCCATATACTTGATATTAGTTGTGGAAACTTGTGTGCTTGACTTTTCTGAATATCCATGAATGCAGAGACATCCAGCCGGGAGAACAGACAGTGAGTGACACCTGCCGTTAATCCAAACTAAAGGAGCTTATGAGGCAGCCCTACACAGTCTGTCTGAGGAAATGGAACTGTCATAATCTGAAGGCTAAAAACACTCTGCCCATGTGAAGGTCGACTGTGGCTTTTTGTCCCTCATTTGTACCTCTACTACACCACTGCCATGTTTGGATCCAAACAGCAGGTGAGAATGCAACAAAAATACCTCCCATCTTTGAGAACAAATAGATTTAAAAATAGATTTGTGATGTAATTTTCTGCATTTTTCAGGTATTGTGAATTGCCTGATTTAACTCAAAACAATATTTGAAATTGTGGGAGTCATAGGACTAAGAAAGTGTTATATCTTAGACAATAGACACTGCTCTGACTAAGTTTTATAATTGTTTGCTTGTAATTGCTCCTAAGGAAAAAGGCTGTGCGCATTACTCAGTACTCAGGAGGTATAGAATAATAGCGGGAAACAATATCTTAAAGAACTTCTTGATACCAAAAGTGGTCAAAGCGGCTAACTCTGTGAATCTTCAGCGATGAATGCGTCATCATATTCATCATATTTGTCGATTGCGGAACAAGTCGTTCTGTGTGCTCCGCGTGCCACAGATTCACATGTTTTTAATTAAATATGTAAACTAAAAACAAATCATCGAGGCAATAAAATTATATTATTATTTTTATGTGATCAAATTGCTCAATTCACTCAAGTAATCGTTGCAGCCCTACTTACAATTAGTCATACATTGCATCCAGTATTTGGACATTGCTTTATTTCTATTCTATAGTTTTACTGCATTAGTTAAATATAATTTTTATTTATGCCAAAGATCAAATAATTATTTGTTTTCGGCTTTCCCGGTCTTTATAACTTAGCTTGATTACCGTGTATGAAATGTGACCATTTCCATCGTAATTGCATTTTGAACAATTTGCTTTTTAATTATCACCTTTGCATCTTAACTATCAGTCCCTTGCATTTATCTCACTGCATGAAGACAAATACTGTACCGGTTCATGGTTAGACCTAATGACTTGTAAAAGAACTACTGAAATATATTCACTGCTTTGCTTGCAGTCACTAGACTAAAAAACTTGGAGCTTGAGCTCCGGATGTCATGTGCCTAAGCTTGGAACGCCATATTTTCAGTGAAATTAAGAAATTCACAACAACTAATCTCAAAACTAAACAAACTGAACATTTCCGACCCATCTGATCCATATCTGATTTTTGTTCCATCTGGTACAATGGAAACCGTCCAAGCAATGTACCTCCTTGACCATGAACATGATGTAATCTCTGTATATGTGTACTTTAGCCCCTCGCGAGAGGGGGAGATTAATTCTCTGCATTTGACTCATACTCAACCAATGCCGCAGGGGGAACCTGTCAGGAGCAGCGAGCTGTGGCAGGACAGCGCTCGGGGACACAGATCTTGATCTCAGCTTGGTCAGGATCTCCTTAACCGGAGGATTTTGTCTTGTGGGCACGTTTTGGGTTAATTTGGGAGACCGAAGCACAGAGGAACCAATCAAGCATGCAAAGTCCTCACAGGAAGTCCTGGACATCCCTAGACTTGGTACGGTGTTTGTGGTGTCCTATCACTATTACATATCAAAATAATTTGTTCGATTACAATTATGCAGACGACACTCAGGTCTATGTTTCACTGTCGGCAGGTGAATATGGACCCGTGGATTCACTCTGTCACTGCATCCAACAGATCAGTGTCTGGATGCAAAACAACTTTCTCCAGCTGAAATCAGACAAGACTGAAATCATCGTCTTTAGACCACAGAAACAAAGAGAAAGTGTTAGCGGTCACCCTCAGAGTTTCGCTCTAAAACCTACAAACCAAATTAGAAATCTGGGGGTAATAATGGACTCAGACTTGAACTTTAATAGCCACGTCAAATCAATAACATCAGCAGCTTTTTACTATCTAAAAACATTGCCAAAATCAAAAATATAGTCTGAACCAGACTTGGATCACTCGCATTTGTCTCCAGTAGATTAGGCTACTGTAAAGGCCTGCTCACTGGCCTCTCCAAACGAGCTGTAAAACAGCTGCAGTACATCCAGAACGCTGCTGCTCGGGTCCTGACCAGAACCAGGAAGTAACATCACATTAGTCCTTTTCTCTGGTCCCTGCACTGGCCCCAGTGGCTCAGAGAATAGACTTTAAAGCAGCTCTGCTTGTGTACAAGTCTCTCCATGGCCTAGCACCAAAGTACATCTTGGATATGTTAGTGCCATATGAACCATCTCGGACTCTGAGGACCTCAGGGACCGGCCTCCTGCTGGTGCCAGAGTCAGGACTAAACATGGGGAATGTGTGTTTCAGTTTTATGCAGCTAACCTCTGGAACAGTCTTCCTGAAGATGTGAGACAGGCTTCTACTCTGACAATGTTCAAATCTAAGCTAAAAACACTTCGGTTTAGCTGTGCATTTGACTGAAATAATCTTCTTTGCAGTCTTTCCTTTTATGTCTTAAAAACTGTTTTTGTGTTTGTGTTTTTGTGATTTCTGTCATGTCTTTGTGATTTGAATGCCTTTTTTTCCCCTGTTGTGTGAAGCACTTTGAATTGCCTTACGTACGAATTGTGCTCTACAAATAAACTTGCCTTGCATGCTGGGATTGTTTGATGTCATCATTCAGACTCTGTAGTGAAGTATAATCCTTAATGTATTTGTGAAACTTTGACTGGCAGGACCCACAGTTTGGTTAAGTCAATGACAAGGTTGTTTTGAACAGTGGCATTCATTCCGACTTGAATGGTACATTGACAGATGATTCATATTTGCACAATGAGGCTTGTATTGTTTAAAATGGAGTAGCATAATTGCAATATGTAATCAAGGACTTTTTTCCCTATGCAAATTGTAAAAGATTCTTGTTCCAAATATTTAAAGACAGCAAGTTATAATGCATATCATTTTGCTGTTACTATATGCTCTGTTAGTAAAAATCTTGCTTGATTTTCCCTTCACATCTTGTCCTGCTCCTATTTCAGGGATGGATCTGGCATTTATTAGGCATTTAAGTGACAAACGATACAGCGTAATGTGATGAGAGTCTCAATCAGATTTTAACTTTGCGTGCGTTTTGTCATTCAGGGCAGGGGGGTGGGGGGCGGCTGCCTGTGGGCCTGTCTGATTTAGGGTCTCTCTGGGACAGTGTGCAGGGGACTTGGCACGTGGCACTGAGAGGTCAACAGTGACAGGCAGAAGAACAGCAGCTGTGTGGAGACGAGACAGAGGCACGTCAGGAGAGGGGAGTGATGGATGGATGTGTGTGTGTGTGTCTGTGTGTCTGTGTGTCTGTGTGTCTGTGTGTCTCTGTCTCTATCTCTATCTCTATCTCTATCTCTATCTCTATCTCTATCTCTATCTCTATCTCTATCTCTATCTCTATCTCTATCTCTATCTCTATCTCTATCTCTATCTCTATCTCTATCTCTATCTCTATCTCTATCTCTATCTCTATCTAACTAGATATTTTGCACTTTTATGTTTTTTATTTTATTTTAATGGTACACATCATTACAGTGGTGGTTAAATTCATTTTCTGAACTTCAGAAAATTGGAACATTTGAACTGTATAATTTGTACACACTACACATATCAGATATCCTGGCCATTATCAACAATGAGAGGTTGTTTTCATGAAATAAGAAATGCAGAAGTCTGTTTTGATAGCTACAAGGTGAAACAAGAGATCCCTGTCTGCCTCCTGCTGCCTCCATTGATTGTGGCAGGCTGGGCTAATGCAGTCCTGCTGGACTTGGAGATAGCAGACATCTGTTTTGACGAGTGTTGGAGCAAAATGAGAGGGGGTTTTGTAGTGACTTTTCTTTTTGTGTTTGTTAAATATTAAATCTGCTCTGAACCTATTTCCCGTTAAGCTATAAGAACATTTTAATTTGAAATGTACACTACGGTATATATTTGTGTCTAAAAGCTCCTTGTGCATGATACAATTCATGCAGTTTATGGAGATTTAGGTTAATGCAAAGCATGGGAGCAAAGCTCGTCTTAAACTTGGAAACTTGTTTGCATACACTGTATAGCCCTACTGTATGCAATTTTGAATTTACAACTGACCTTTACTTACTGTAAACTAACCCACATATCGACCTTTCAATGTGGCTGGAGTGCTGAACATGAAGATTGTACTTTCTTTAACACTGAAAAGAAACTGAAGTAGTGGCATTTGTTTGGGACTTTATTTACCCCAAAGTAACTGGTGGCTTTTAATATTTAGATCGGCTGTTTTACAATTACAACACTCAAAGTAATTCTGATAAAATCACACGTGATGGGGAGAAAAATAAATGCAATTACAAACACTGAATATGAATGTAAAACTTGTCCGCAAAGTCCTCAAATCCACTGACTGTAAGAATCGTCCTTTTGCCAACTGAAAACCACTGAGGCACAAAATGGCCTCTTTTCATTGCACTCTTGTCCAAACCGGTTGGGCTCCTGTCGCTCTTTTCACCGCCATCTGCACGCCGTAATTCTACCTTGAGCCCCTTGTTCTGGCTCCGATACACTCTTTTCACCGCTTTAGCCCCAGGATTGTCGCTCATTGCTTTCATTCCTTTTCGGTCCATTCACCCTTGCACCTTTCTCCCTTGAGCCTAGCGGACAGTTGGGTGGCTTTGTGTGACGTGTTGGCAGCAGGCACCTTGGGTTTCCTTTGTCCGAAAGCTGCCCCGAGCCCTAGTGCTGTGTCTGGAAAGGCAACGGGGCCCTATTGTCCTGCAGATTAACTCTCTCACAGATGCACACGTGTCCCAGGACCCCATGGGGCTCTTAAGTGTGGAAGTGCCCTGAGGCAGAAAATCAGGGGCCAATTTAAGCTGGGGTCTAGCAGAGAAGATGGTCCCAGTGGGCAGTGTCTTGTCATTCACGGTCCTCATGTGACAAAAGAAAAAAACTACCAGTGATAGCCATAATTAAGGTCGAACTGACATTATGTTTAAATAAAAGGCAAAATGTATTTAGTTGCTATGCTATATCTGGAATTTCTTTCAACATATGCCTCCCATGCACCTGAAAAGTTGAAACGTAAGATAAACAGAAAAAACATGAATGTACAACGCTGGCATTATGGGTCAACTAAAAGTACTTTGGAACTTTCAACTAAACAAAGACAATCAACTGGTTTTCAACAACACTTGTTGTTGAAAACCAGAAACTACCGGTACTTCCATTTTTCCGTATACAGTTAAATTGAACACAACAAAAGCTCTATGGACAAACATTAGGCCAAAAAAGCAAAGAAACACTTCATCAGTTGTACTGACCATAATTCTGCCACTCAGTTGGAATGTTGAGTATTTTTTTCAAATAAAAAAATGTGCATTGTGGTTGTAAATTATGTCATCACTCAACTTCCAGGTCCAGCCTATTTTTTTCGATTGGCAGTTTGATGCACACAAATGATCGATAAAGCCTGGTTTTCTTCTGGATATGTAAGATTTTTAGGCATAAATTATCAAATCGTTCTTCCCATTAAAACGTGGGCCTAAAATGCTAAAAAACTGTTAAATTATTTAGTCTGAAGCAGTCTCTGTCTTCAATCCATTAGGAGGCTCTGCTGTTTGCGTCAGTGGAACTCTGAACATTTGGCCCTGTCATGTCACGCACATCTCATACCATTACATGTGTACATTAACCTTTACCCACACATGTGGAAGATTACCAGTGAAATTTGCTCTCTGTAATTACTGGCACACAGTTACTTCTCATTTTTGTGATCACTGAGCTGAAGCGAAACCCTCATAAAGCAAATATTCTGAATCAATGTACCTGAACCGTGGGAAAGATTAGCTAAAGCTTGCTTATTAGCATGCCATTTAAAATACAAGGTTGTCTTTTAATTATGAACCAAAGTCCAAAACGGCTACTTTAAACCATCTACATTTTACTTAAATTTCTCACTTCCCATGGCCAGATTTAAGCCCTGTGAGTTCAAAGTCCTCCTCCTATACCTGTGCGTATAATGTTGAGTCCTTGGTGACTGCTTGCATTCAAAACCATTGACCTACATCGGTGTTGTCTAGAGTAACAGGCGCTTTCGTGTGAATGTATGCAGTCAAAGGTAATTCTACCACTGATCCACAGAACGTCTGTGTTTCCTTTACCCAGCCTCAATGATGCTGAGTGATTGCCCACTGTGGTTTGTTTCTGTGGTTTGTTTACACTGGATGTTGGTTCCTGTTGCTAATTTCTTTTTTAGTTTCATAATGTTGACAGCATGCACATGTCCTTGGTTATATGTATTCTCTTTCCTAAATGTCTGAAAGCCTGAACCAAACCACCTTTTGACATACTTAAAAGACTGTGAAATACTGTGTTTTGGACTAATTCTGGACTAAGTGTATTGTTAAGCAAAAACAATATTTCTGTTATATGTTAGTTGCATTCTTTTTAGTAGTATTAATTGTGGAAATCATTGTGTAGTATCTACCCAGATTTAAGGACCATGTATCCCCCACAAAAACCCAGTGTGGTCCCTGATGGTCTTAAGGGCTGGGAAAAGTCCCCACAGGAAGTGACCTACAGCAGTGCTCATCAAAGAGTGCTCATGCTTATACTTGCACTATTCAAACAGCTTAAGATCAGTTCAACTATTCAGTTCCAAAGAGGCTTAATGTTTTTCATAAAGGTTCAATGGACTGAGAATTTCCTCCACAAATGAAAGTGAAGTGGCCTCTTGTACCACACGAGTTGCTGGAGCACGAAACCAAGAGAGTCGAAGCTTAAGAGTGAAAATGTGTTTTTAAGATCATTTTAATATTTTGAACCAAGAAAAAGTTTTATTTTTAGCACTTTTTTGCACTTTTTTGCACATTGCACTCTATGCGAGAATGTGTACTGGGCTGCGGGGGATTTTTTTGCACTGTAGTTCCGATGGACTGGCCACTAGTCGAACTCTTGACTGGTTTAAGCTACCAACCCAGTTATTTTAATAGATGACCACATTAAAGCTGCAGCTATGTAACTTTAATGGTGGAGTGTCTGCCACCTGCTGGTCTTCATGGAGACAGCACTTTGCCTGGAAAGTTAATGGCCTACTTTGAAACTTGAAATAGTATAGTGATGAAACCAGGCTCTGTTACAGGCTACATCTGTGGAGAAGCGATCCCACTCATTGTAAAAAGGTGTGGCCTGCAATTGAATGAATGTAAGATGGATGATGACGTACTGTGAAACCTGCCAGACAAAGGAATGACATTTCTTTGGTGGACCGTTCACCAGACATCATACAGTGCTTTTAATTGTAGTCTAATTGATGTTAAAAAAGTGTTGAGGGGTTCAACACATTGACTCCAGTACTCAACACTGTATCATAGCTGTTTACTGTGGAATCCTTGGCACATCGCAGGTAGTTTCTACATGTCTTACCCGTGCCTTCGGTGTAGCACGTGTACAGGTGTGCACGTGGGGAAGGATTGGCGCGCCCTCTCTGTAAGACGCTGGATATACGCAGCATTAACGGGATGCAGTGAAGAGGGAGCCCAGGCTGCCTGCTGCTCTGGTGCCACTGCTAACTCAACTTGATGAGATCAGAGAAGGATCTCCTTTCCTTTTCCTTTGCCCTGCCCTTTTCTCTGGGAAGTGGAACTGAAACGGCTCAGCTCTCAGTCTGTCTGAGTCTGAGTGTTGTGATTAGGCTTCCGTGGAAACGAAGGGCATATTCGGGGCATTAGAGGCAGAAGCCGCAGGACACTGGAGCTGGGAGGGAGCGAGGAGGGACCAGGAGGGACCAAGACACATCACTGAGGAAATAGTCACTCACTTTAGTCTCTCTGGCTCTGGATTATGTTTTCCCCTTGGGCATACGTAAAGAAGACTGACTTGTGTTGGGAACTTGCAAGGAATTACTCAAGTTGTTTTATTGGTTATATTGGAGTACATTACAAATGACTTTTTAGGTAAGTGACTCACATTTGTATATGTTAAATGAGGCTATACAAATATTCTATAACCTCTTATGCTTTATCTTGTATGTCTATGTTTAAACCTCAAGCCCAAAAAAGTACTTTTGTGAGAACCAGTTTTATCTGTCATATTCCCCCATAGCCAGAACCAGACACTATGTAAACCCATGTAATAAGAAAGATCCGCTCTTTAAAATGGCAAATGTTGCTTTATCACAAATGCTGCGTTAAAGTTTTAAGTTCTATTCCCTTGAACCAGCTAGAAAATGGAGTAATGAGCTTTACCACAGTTTTGTTTTAACCACTTCTGTTAAACTATTTTCTGAATGTTTTTTAATAAACTGCATTAATAGGCCCATTATGTACCATATGATTAAATACATTAGCAGTGCAGTGTCGGGCTTATGTAAGAAGAGGGTAATTTCCAGTGCATTTACCTTAGCTGTGCTCATGCTGCTAACAGTTTGACTCTTTTTGTTGCTCCTTCTTGTACCCGCCTCACCCCTGCTGCTGTTCAGTTTCTCTTGTCTTAAATCTGCTACTGGTCTGAGCACCAGCTGGTCTGCCGGGACTCCCCTCCTGTGTGGATTTGTCACAGCTTTTATTTGAAAGCAGTGGTAAGCAGCGGGCTTAGCTCCCATAAGGATATCCCCCTTACTGAAAATAACACAGTGTTTTGTTTGTTTTAAGTTTTATAAATGGACTTTGTACAAAGAATTGGAGATCGACCAATATGTGTTTTTTCATGGCCAATGCCAATACTAATTGTTTAGAATCCAGAGAAACCAATGGCCAATAACTCTGTCAATATGTAGGGCCGATTTTGATAATTTCCCCAATTGAGCTCCCCAAATTATATAATAATAATAATTTTCTACAAACTCATCCACAAACCTGTTTAAATACAAACTACGGTAGATAAGAGAGCAGTGTAGTAATGTTTTGTGCAGTGCTTTCTTCGCACTAAGTATTCAAATAAATATGTTAATCAGTGCAAATATCAGCCTTTTATTCTCCAGAAAACACTTGTGATCTCTTTGAATAAAAAACCCCAAACAGTTTTCATATACTACAATTTTACTATTGCGGGATAAGGTCAAAGGTGGATTTTGGCACTGTCAATGGTAGCACTATTTTGGAGCTTTAGTTTGAGGGCAGTGCAGAACTGGGGCAGGCTAAGGATATCCCCCTTACATACAATAATAGGACGGATCCTTTGGGTTATTTTTACACACATTGTCCCGTATGTGCTAATCTGAGGGTTCACTTTGCTATGTAGTCTCTGCATGGGGGACTTGCCCAGTGCAGGAGGGCTTCACGGCGACTGCCCTGGGACATAGAGATAGCGGTCATTTTTTCTGACTTTATCCTTTGTTTTGTCAGCTGCCTACCGCCGCTTCTCTACACTCCATCTCCTCCATTGTTTGTGTTCCCATTCACTTGCAGTATTTCGTTAGTCTACTGTCGCACTCCTGTTTCAGGCTTTGTCAGTGTGCCCTCCCTTTCCCTTTTAAAGAGGCACATTTGGTCTTTAACCCTGCAATTTAACACATTTGGACTGTATTTAGTTCTTTCTGACAATTTTGAGCGCATACAGTTGAATGGTTGATTTATCACACTAAACTTTTAAACTGGAAAAAGTTCCGATGCCTGTGAAGTAAAGGAAGTGACGTAAATGTTGACAAACTTAATTGCTCCACGAAGTAAATTAGACACGGTTGCTTACTTGAATAGTTCTTAATAACAAACTGCAAATTGAATGGTACTGTATGCAACCTGCAACTTGCATTCAGTGTCACGTTATGTCCTTTTTTTTATATAACATTCCATTTAGTACTTAATCATGAGTCAATACAAACGCACTCACTGTCTGAAAGAGATGGCGTCAATAGCTTGTGTCTATTCAAGACTATCCAAACTATCCAAGGACATTCATTCCATGTGGTGATACTAAACATTGACAAGATTATAACATAGCTACACATGTATAAATGAAGACCTACTGTACTGGTCTGGTTGTATGATTATAGCTTTTTAAATATGAAAGTGCTTGTTTCTCAACTGCAAAAACGTATTCAACTTAAGCACAGATCAAGTTACAACTTAAAGAGTACTTGTTGGCTCGATGATGATTTGATCAAAAAAAGATAAAGAAAAAATTTTAGTCTATTTATTATTACAAATGTGTATACAACCAAAGGAAATGGACTTCATAAATGAATTCCTCCACAGTCTGTTTTATTACGCGTTATTAAACATTCCTGTATTGCTTCAGTTGAACATCTGCTGAGGTCATACGTGTGCTATGTGGGAGTGACCTGTTCCTCTTGCCTGCGCCTCGTCCGGACATGAGTGAGTGTGCAGCAGTGCGTCACCGCGGCCAGACTTTGATTCGGTTTCATTACTGCTGCGGCTGTGAACCTGCCACCCGAATATCCTGCTGCCCCAGGGAGCTTTATGGATGGCATTGCCAAGGGCCCCTGTGTCTCTGTATGAATGTGAGTGTATCTTCAAATGCACGTCGAGATGGATGGCTTTTACCAAGGTGTCCATAAAAGAGTGCTCAATCACTGCTCCACAAATGGTCTTCCCTCAGGGCTCCATGGATTTTTCAAGTGTCACACTAGCCACTGGAGAAATGGAAAGATTTTTTTACAGCAGGCTATGAACATATACAGTATACAGTAGACTCCATTTTCTGGATATTCTCTATTTATATATTCTGATGGAATTATTTGTTAGTCCTCTTGCGAACAAGTCAAAGAGTTAATGTTTGGATTTGTAAGGACTCTGATTCTGATCGAAACCATACACCTATGTTATTTTTGGTGAAATTGCCATCATGAATCACACATTTTCAGTTTAATAAAGCTCTATGCTCACACACAGATACAATACCCTCCCACTCCTCCTAATTATGGTCAGCCTCTGTCATGCTCTGAATGAGTGACAGGTGGATTTAACAAATTACAGGAAAGTGTGAAGTTTCTGAAGAAGCACATGATCCTTAAAGACAACATTAAGATGAATGTATGAGTTCTGATGAAATGTGAATCACGATCATGTTCATGAAATTGTGAAAGTGATACTTTGGCAAATTGCACCCCCTTATTTTAAGTCCATTTGCCGAACTTTACAAAAGATTCTGCAGCACAGCATTTTGGGTTGAGCAGTAAAGGCAGATATCGCCAGATCATGTTTTTTATTTCATCACTTTGGACCATAAACTGATTATTGTGGCTCTCTAGTATGGATTGCTGTCTGCACATTTCAAGGATTCTCACGAAACTTCACGGAAGGAAAAAGTCTGGGAATCTGACTAATTTGGGAGATGACCACAGCTTTGTTGTGAAGTCTGATGTGAAAGAAAGAGAGGAAACGCTGTCTGCTTCTCCAAATTTACACAGAGTTGCACAGATTTCCTTTTCTTGAGAACTGCCCGGTGTTTCCCCACAAGAACATAACGATGATCTGCAGATGTAATCATGAGTGAGCCAAACCAAAGTTTTTAGGTTTTCCTCAAGACACAGTAGGGATATATTATTGTATCCTTTTTATATTTTTATATTCCCTAGGTTTCTACTCATCACTTGTCCAGCCCATTCTTAAACTTGTTCGAAATGTCATGCTTTACCTGGAAGCATTGTCACTTTTGTGCTTTGTTGATCTATATAGTTTTAGTTAATTTGTTGTCCTGTTTGGTCTTTTTTAAGAGAAAACTCATTTGGACAGTGTTACTGCTTTTACTAATACAAACCTCCATCTCCTTGACATCGTCTGTGAGGAGCTGTTTGGCCTCTGCGTCTGTATTTTGACATTGTGTTAGGAGCCAGACGGCACAGTTTATGTCTGGCCTCTGGTGCTGCTCAGGGATTCCCTCAGAAGGAATTAATGTGTGTGTGCAATGCAGAAAGGGTGGAAGTTTGTTTAATCTCGAGGGTAAAGTATTCTGCTGGTATTTACAAAGTATGACCTTTTTAAGAAATGAAAAGTGGAAGAAATGACCATGGATATGAGTCATTCTTAAGTCGTCATTGGATTAAAGAATGGAACGGAAGAGGAGTGCTTGCATTATTAAAAGTAAATCCTGTGAAATTTAAACATTTTAATATTTTTTTTTTACTAATTTGTCTTTCTGTCCTCTATTCTTCCAAGTTCTTGATGAGGGGAATCCTTTGTAAAAAAAGACAAGTAGTCAAAGTTAATTTTGTTCTCTCATCATCGGCTCTTTAATAATTCAACCATAATTTATAATTTCCTTCTATCAAACTCTAATCAACGGTACTTTTGTAGTTTAAAGTGAGAATCAAGGCCGTATTATACTTTGTTCTTAAATGACCTTCTTGTTACAAATCACCCTCGCTCACAAAGACGGGAAACAAACCTCCGTTAGTCACGCGTCAGGGCTGCCACATTTTGAGTGGAACAGTGTGTTGACATGTGAAGTCATCCCGGGGGGCGCTGTTTTGTTGCCCCTCCCTGTTTATGTGTGTCAGACTTCAAAGCGTGGTGGCCCGGTCAGAGATGGTTACGCACATTCAAATGAAAGCCCTTAGACACATCGCAGCAGACGGTGGAGTGGGAGATGCTTGTTAGCGGTGCAGCCCCCAAGAAGCCAGATGAAGGCTGCCCACTCACCAGGTGCACCCCACATCTGTCTCCTCTTATCTCTGTGCTTGGCCAAGTTCCTGTATTCATGTAGTGGCAGTTTGTTTTGTCCTACTTATTTACAGCATATATTTTGACGTGTGCAAACTGACATCTTGTTTGTGCTTGTCTGTTTGCAAGATTAAAAACACAACCAGGCTAATATCAAAGTCTTGGTGGTAAAAACACAAATGTTTCTTAAGGATTTTTTACATCCCACAATTGGTTTGGTTTGTTACCAGGAAATCAAGAATAATTGGTCGTTTTATCCTGCAATGTTCCATATTAGCTGACTAAAATAACACGTGTGCTCCTCCCATGGTAAAAGAGAATAAAAGAGATTTTGTGTCATACCTTTTGTCAAAGTTCTATCCCACTTAAAATCAATGTAAGCATCGGCAAGAGGGCCAAGAAGAAACTATGTTTTAAAAGCTCTCAGAACAACAGAAAAAAAAAGGATAGAATGGTTCAATTACAGCCAACAGTCCGAGTTTGGCCACAGAAAGAATAACAAGGCCCTAGGTGCGTCTTTACTCTGTGTAACCACATACGCTTTGCTCTCTTCGGGAACAGCAGTTAAAGGCTGTTGGCAGAACAGAGCCAGGCCTGACGCAGCTGAGCGGGCAGCTGAGCGGGCAGATGAAGAGCGGGAGCGAGGCAGTCCTAAATGAGTTGGCTGCACACAAACACAGAAATGAGGGAGGGAAAGTAAACAACAGATGGCACTAGCATGCTGCGGCTATTCACACCAGCCGACGTTGTGCCAGCCTATCGGCCTCTCGAGAGGTTACCACGTAACTGTAACCGTGACGACACTGGGTCAAATGTCATGGTCTTTGTTTGATGGCCGCCACGTAACACCAGATTGTTTTCCATAATGCTGCATAAAACCAGCACCTGGAAACACACAAATTACTTTCATTATTTTGTTTTGCCCTCTATGCATTTTGTGTTTTGTCCAAACCAATAGAGCAGTTTTCTTGTTTTCGCTTGATTAAAGGAAACAGGACTTTCAATTGTGAGACATAAAAGCGCATTGTTATATATTTTATTTACCCATTCTCACACTTTTAACCCATCCTGAAACATAGTTGAGATTGTGAGTGCTGAATGACTGATATGCAAGAAACATTGCACTTACAATTCTTAGAATAAGAAGTCATTTTCCCGGTGACATTTGTAATATAGTTTAATAAGGCCAATGTTTGGTCTAGTGTATGTTCCCTGAAAGCACCTGCCATGCAGCTCTGACACAGACGGCCCAGCTGCCTGTGTGTCTGACCAATCTTGAACTGCCCTCATGCCGTGCACTGGCACACATCGCCTGCCAGCTGCCATGACCTCATTCACAGAGAGCGAAACAAGAATGAATGACAGAAACCAAGTGTTATGGAGATGTTTTTAATATGGTGTAAGAGGCATCAGGGCCCAGACAGTCACAAAATTATACCATGACCTCAACATTAGGCGTTGAGTCGGTTTAAGGGAATATTTCTGTTTGCTTGGAGCATTAAATTAAATATATTAACTTCACAGCTACATTTAACCATATTTTTGAACTTTCATAATTCATATTTTTGTATTGATATTAATGTTGATCTAGTGTTGCTTTTTCTTTTCTTCTGAAAACACTGCATTGCTTTGTATCACATAGTTGAGCTTGACCACTGTCATAAAGAGAACCGAGTGTTTTGAGGCTTGTGGAGCAGACAGGAGAGGGCTTGTTGAATGATGCACCCAGTCGCTTCGTCCACTTCCCGTCTGTCTGCGTGACTTTCTTCCTTGGAATAGGAAGCTGACACAAACACGTCACTTCAACCGCAGCATTATCACTCTGTCTGCATCTGACATCACCCTTTGTTGCGGCTTCATAACTCATCCCACTTTGAGATGGTGAATATTGCCTGATGTTTTTGCTCATCATCTTTATGTATTTGCTGACTCAGAAAAGGCTCATTAAATTTACATTAGTGAAATGAATGTAGCACTGGACAGTGCAGAGTGACCTTAGTGTAGGGTAAGGCGGTTGAGGTAGATGAGTCAGAGTAAGTGTGCAGACGCCAGTCAGTGTTCGCACTTGTCCATTCTGTTCATTGTTGATTCTCGTCAAAGTCTAAATTTCAAAGCCACATTTCTCAGTTGCATTTTCCCCCTTTACACTGGGCTCTTGTCATCACCATGACTCTTTCGATTGTTGTCAAAAGGAAAAGACTGCATTTAAATTGTTCTGTGCGATCCAAGTTACGCTTTACTTAGGTATTTAAGTCTTGAGTCTTAAGTGAGGAGCATGCAAGACATAATTATAGTAGTTAACCTTCAATAGACTGTTATTGGTTGATAATTTTATTTTAAAAACAACAAAATAATTTAAAGTCCTTTTATAAATGTGTTTGTCTTGTTGCTTGTCTTGTATACTGTAGTATAATAAAGCACAATATCCAAAGGCCTTGGTTTTGGCTCTGATTGTCTGAGTATTCATTCATTATACAAGATGTGTGCCATGGGGTGTGTTTGTTCAGGAAATATAAGGTTCCTATGATTCATGCCCTGTCTCTATCATTTACATAACAGTATATACCGTAGTTTTCATTTGAAGCTGACTATACATCATTTTGAAAGCAACAAATTTATGAAATATAATAAAACAATAAAAGATTTACCCCCTAGTTCATATCTGACTTAATTGTTCCCTCTCTTTTTCCACAGGCTCGGCAGCAGCTGTAATCTGACGTTATGACAACCTAACTGGCATGAGCCCCAACTACAACCATTACCCATCCATCACCCCTTTCATCTCCCAGTGCCTCCTGTCGTTTTGGGTCGTCTCTCCTGCCCGCCCTGCTGCCTTGATGAGGTAACGTTGGGTTCTGTTCCTCGCAGCCCTGCCCCTTGGCCACGCCCTGCCCCTTGGCCACGCCCTGCCCTGCCACGCCCTCTCCCTCTGTGGACACTACACTTCACCGATATGGGTCAAAAGATCTCCAGCGGCATTAAGTCTATAGACAGTCGTGGGGAGAGCGGCGGTTCGCCTTCGTATCGGCCGCTAGCACACCGAAGACAGCACCCAGAATTTAGAGGTCCGGATTTCTCCAGACCGCCTCGACTAGACCTTCTTTTGGACATGCCCTGTGCTGGTTTAGAGACCCAAATTCGTCACGCATGGAACCCCGACGACAGATCGCTCAATATTTTCATCAAGGACGATGATAAGCTAACGTTTCACCGCCATCCCGTAGCCCAAAGCACAGATTGCATTCGGGGTAAGGTAGGATACACAAGAGGGCTTCATGTTTGGAGGATCCACTGGCCGTCGAGACAAAGAGGCACCCACGCTGTCGTCGGAGTAGCCACTTCAGACACACCTTTACACTCAGTAGGATACACTGCTCTGGTAGGGTCCGACTCGGAGTCCTGGGGCTGGGATCTGGGACGAAACCGGCTGTACCACGACAGTAAAAACAGGGCACATAGTTCTCTGCCCTTCTACCCGTGCTTCCTGGAGCCAGAGGAGGCATTCACACTGCCGGACTCTTTATTAGTAATTTTAGACATGGATGAAGGTACATTAAGCTTTATGGTGGACGGACAGTATCTGGGAGTGGCATTCAGAGGACTCAAAGGCAAGAAGCTGTATCCGGTCGTCAGCGCCGTGTGGGGACATTGTGAGATCACCATGAAGTACATAAACGGCTTAGATCGTGAGTATCAACACTTTTCTTTAATGATCTAGTCTGTTTTAAGCACCAGATTCAAGTAGTACCGTATCATATTTTGTTTTTGTAGAAAATTCAACTTTTAAAGCAGTCATTCTCAAACACTCACACAATACCACATCAGTACATAATTTAGACGTTAAAGTTAAAGCAGGGCTCAACCAAAGTTAAACCAGAAGTAAGTAAAGACCAAATTCGGACTAGTCCTGAAAAAAAAAACAAGAACAATAATTATAAAACCACAGCAAATCTAGTGCCAACATTAGGGCTGCAACAATTAATCAACTAATCGTGACAAAACATTTTTAATCATCTTAATAGTTCTTTGTTCTACAGACTCTAAAACACATATGAAAAGACCTTCTTATAACAAAAACAGAGGCATTATTTAAAGGACCCATGTCATGCAAAATCAACTTTTCAGAGCTTTTAACCTTCTTACAGTGCTATTGGGACGTCAAATGTGCCCAAAGTGTTTTTTTGATTGATTCCTGCAGTCTTTAGCTAGAGAACAGTCTCTATCCTTCCCCTCGGTCGAGCAGACAAACGGGGGCTACTCAACTGAATGAGTCACCAGTCAATTGTATCATTAATGCACTTTATTATATATGTTTTAATATATATTCCACTTTTCAGGCTTTATTTGGATATTCTAAATTGTACAGTAGATATGTGTAGAATTAGCTATATTGTCTATATTTGACTAGTTGACTAATTGAAAAACAAATTCTATTCTAAAATAATTGTTAGTGACGGCTACAACATGAACTTATCTGTCCTTAGAGTTATATCCGTACATCATTTTGAGAACCACTGCTTGAAACTGGCAGCCTGTGACTGTCAAAGTAACGAAGGAACTTGCAGTGAAGTTTGGTATGTGAAATGCTGTGTTTTGTGTCTGTGTGTTATTACGAGAGGGGATAGTTTGCTCCCCTCACAGTCTAAACAGAGCCTCTTTGAAGAGCGGGTTAAAAGCCTTTATAGACTTATACATCACACATCCACACTCACACCTGACAGCCAAGGAAAGTGCACTGCGAAACAAGCTTATGATCCACTGGTGGATTCACTCTCATGTTTGAAGAAGTCTATTTGATATCGCAGCAGGCGGTGTTTCTGTCCAATAACCTCCAGAAGTCTCAACTCACAGAGCGAAGCAGCGTTTCTTTGTAGCGTGTTTTGACTTCTTAATCGACTTCAGTTTCACCTTTTTGCGTGAGATTTGTTTGGGTGTCTAAGGATTTCGAGTTTCCCAATTTCCACACATGCCTTGTCAGTTAATATGGCTTCAAATTACGTGAAATCGAATTTTAAAACTGCTTAGAATTTTGTGATTTTTAATGCCTGGATTTCTAACAGTTCAAAGCAACAAATGTGTGTGTGGGGGTCTCTTAATCGTATGTGCAGGGTTGGTTCAAAGTACAAATAGACTGTTGAAAGCCCCTTCACGCAAGCAATTTCCCATTTAGGAAGTGTTTAATGTGCTCATGAAAGTCTTTTGCTGTATTTGGAGATTTGAAAGGCTGTAAACAATAAATGTGAAAATATAATTATCAAAGTTTCTGGCTAAAAATAAGGTAATTTGTCTGCTGCACCTAAAATATTGCGAAAGACAAGGCAATAGTCAAAATAAACTCTTATCAAAACTGATGTAGACATTACACTCAACTCCCTTGTCAAAGATGCACATTTGGACATTTGAATAATACCACATTATTTTTACATCTATTTTTACACATATGTTTTTTTAATGGTTATTCAGTCAATACATTTTAAAATGATTTATACCCAACGTTTATGCAGTTTAACCGTCAAAAGTGGTCCATCTGCTTGCATTAAACACTAACTTGAGATGTCACCATTGTGGATTTTAGTCATTATTATTGTGAGAAAAAAATATGACTATTTATCAATTATTCAGTTACTGAGATCATGACTAAATAACTGAAATCTTGACATTTCTTTCCTTCCCATTATCATATAACAGTTTTATAAAGTTTGTTACCAGCTTTATAAAATATAACTTTCTGAATGACAAAATAATTTTAATGCAGAAAAAGCAGCCTGACAAAAAGTACTTTAGAAAATAGATTGAAAAAATGCAAATGAAAAAAAAAATTAGCATCTAAAATTGACACGTTTGTTTTAGTTCTTACTATTATATTTTGACCTGGATAATCACGATAATCGATTAACTGAATAATCTTTACATTTCTAACAGTAAAACTAAATCTTCTTAATTGTTCTGATAGGAGGAGGTAGAAAAATGCCAGTTTGTTAAGCATGGGTATTTTAGCAGTGGCTGTAGAGTTATGGCTTAAGACTTGTGGAGACTTGCATCGGGGGTTTTTTGAGGTAAAACTCACGGTGAAACTGAAACAAAAACTTAGAGGGACTGATATTTTCTGATTTAACTGAGAGCTGGAGTAAATAGCCTTGAGGTATTGCATTTGCTGCGGCCACTGGGCAAACGGGGGATTATTACAGTCGCAGTCGCAGCGGTTCGAAGGTGACAGAGAGCTGGAGAGGAGCCATATCTCTCTCCGTGCTATTGAATCCAAATGTAGCAGCCAACCAGATTGCCTGAATTGTATTATATAGCTTTAAACTTTCCAAGTCATTTGCTCGATGTAATGCGTGTCTCACGGTGAAATATTCTCCCGGACGCTCGGTAATGGCTTGATCTAACAGAGCCACTATTGGATTGTTCGTGAATGATGGTTGTTAAGGGGAAGCAACTGCGGAGGTTTACTGAGTCTCCTTGGAACATGCTGGTGGCTCTCTCCCATGGCCATCACTTCCACTATAATATACAGTTACATTGCTGAATAACACTTTTTATTTGAAATATTTTGATAATGGGTTCCAAGACTCCCTGGAAAGAGAGCTCTTTGACTCTCAATGGGACTTCCTGGTTAAATAAATCATACCTTACGTTACATAAATGATCCTTATCTTCTCCGTTCAAAGATTTGACTTTTTACTGTAAGAAGTAATGTTGTTTTTCCTATTTTCTTTATTACTCAAACATGTGTATGTCTTTATACTGCCAAGATTGGAGGGACTGCTCTGATGTACGCTTAAGCTTGCAGCCAACTTTTCCTTTCCTTTATGTATGAATTATGAATGAATTTCCCCGAAAATGTAAATGAAGTTCATGCTACTATTATTACTTTCTTGAAATTGTAATATATTGTTCAGAAACGGGTATGTGAAATAAAGTAGCCTACAAGTATGTGCCTTTCCATAACATTAATAGGAAATCGTGCCCAAATGTCGACACATGTTTCTTTCCATTTGATATTATTTATATGAAATTATGTCACTGATTGCTGTAACATGAATGGCCTTTTACCTATGTAGCTACCAGTCACATTGAATACCACAAAAAGAATGTGGATGTCATCAAATGCCTGTCTTCCAAATCCACTCCCGCTGCATATGGAAACACAGTTTAATGTCTCTATAAAACACACTATAAAACAGACTAACAGTAAAAGCCTGACTGCAAGTTTATTCAGGCGGCACATTCCTGCAGATCTGTTGCGAGGAGGTGACCCACTTTCCTTTGCTCCTGTGAGCCAGCCTGACCTTTGACCTCTCTCCCTCCTGTTTAGTCTGTCTCACATGAGCATACAGTGTGTGGGTCAGGACGTGCCCAGCTGCCTGCACACCGTGGGGCCTTTCACAGCTGTAGTGTTTGCAGTGGACTGGATCACTCTGCGGCTCAGACCACATTAAACATGGATGCAGGCACTTTTGTAGGTCATGTTTTTAGTGCAAAGCAATGATGAAAAACAGTCTCAGACAAAAGAGGTGTAAGGCAGATTTTCTCTCTTTTAATGTCTATTGTCACATGTATGTCAGAGAGAAAAAGTCAGTTTTTCAAATATTTTTTACTTGAACAACAATTTATGTCGATATACTGCCCACCTCTGAAGGTTACATTTACTTCAGTAGATTCCAGACTATATACATTTTACGCCATTTAGTTTGAAGTAACTGTACTCTTGGTTCGTACAAGTGACAAAAGCTTTGTGTTGACAATGTGAAATTCTTTGAACTTTGTGTTTCTTGCACCGCTCTTTCAGATATGATCTTGTTTTTCTCATTTTTGTGTCTTATTCTTTTGAAAATACTGGATTTTGAGCATTAAGAATATTTGTTGTCCTTTCAATTTCATTAACTTGGAATTATAAATCTGATCGTACATCCAGACCAGTCACTCTTAAATTTACTTTAACTTTAGTTCAAAATACTCTTACTTGAGTACATTTTTTGGATACTCTGCCCACTTCTGCGCACCTCTAGTTACTATTATTCCTAATGGGAAAGCTACATTTGTCGGATCATAAGCTGTTGTTTTGGCCCAGCTGCTCTACAATATTTTCTATAAGTAAATCAATAAAATGTTTTATTTTCTATTGACTTCTGTATCCAAGTCTAGATTCAAACATTCAGTATTTCAATTTTAAGGGCTTTGTTAAATATTTTTGTGCATTTTTAGTTGGAATGGAATGATGCATTTTTTAGTGTTTAGCCCAAGTGCCTTTGGCTAGGATAATCTCTCTTAATTTTGTTATCAGCGTTCCTCTCTTTCCCCAGATAAGACCCATTTGGCTTTCATCTATTATTCTAGGTCCATTCAACACCGTCTGAATTATGTATCTTCCTGTGGGAGCATGTGACTTAGCTTCATTGGCGGTATGGCAGTTGGCTAGCGAGCGCTCACTCCTGGATGTGTGATATGTGGGTCACTGGGTTAGTCCTTTAGCCTCTGGCATTGCTCTGTTCTTTGTGCTTTTAATGCTTTTCTGCTTTGGGCCCCTCCTCCCCCTCTGGCTCTCATCTGTGCATGCTCCTCTCAACTTCAATCTCTTTTGTCACACATGTGGCAAGGACAAGTCGGTCACTGTTATTCCTAATGAAAAGCAATAATGCACAACGATTTCCCCACACATTGAAACAAATTGTGCAGAAGTACAAATGGGTGATGTGCAAACCTCCCACATTGGAGCCTTTGAACACTTCTTCTGTAAAAATGTTACAAATCTTACATTAAAGGCCCAGCTAACGCTCAGATGAATGTTTAAGTAAAGCTTTTAGATCCAAGTGTATTCCAGCAAGAGGGAGCAGTCATGTCAGGGCCTCATGATCAAATATTTAACACATCAAGCTCCACAGCAAGCAGCAGTGAAACAATGTTTAAAACACATTCACGAAGTGTATAGTTAACTGTAACTTTTACGATGGCACATGGGCTTGTTACTTTTTATTTTATGATGAGTAATAGGATATTTACTATAGGCTTTTCTATACTTTACAGTATGGAATTAATTAGTTGTTAACCCTTAATAGTACATTAGGGCGATCTCTCATCTGATTTGTGTGCTTTTGCTGGCATCTGTTTGTCCTTACAATAAAACTAAATATGTTTGCTTGGTTGGTTGTTTTTGGAATGAAGTGTTTCTTTTCCATAGGAATCAGGTCTCTCAATTGTTCTTAACACTTTACAGATGGCTTTGCATGAGTCAGCGCTGTTACCCAAGATTTAACTTGATGCTTTCTCACTGAGGATATGCAATGGTGTGCCGCTCGGTGGCCACGCGGATAGCACATATGCGGTCAATGTGAGCAGACCGCTGCGCTGTGAGTCCAAATCTGGCTCTGACCATTTGCTTTCCCTGGTCTCATCCTCATCATTTCACGCTCCAGTCCAGTCTAGTAAAGCCAACATAAAGAAGGTTCTATTACTTTGTGTGGAAAATGGTGTCTCAAAGAGCTTTTTTTAATATTTATAATTGTGGTATAAGTTTCTTGGTATTGAGTCCATTCCTCTGTTTCAAAATTGAGTTTGAATTTTATGTTTTATGACCACACTAATATTCTCAAGATGTTGCTTTTTATAAAACTATTACAAAATGTTCCAATTAAACAATATTGTTGTCTACCGGTAAACTACGTTGTTGACTCCTCAAGACTCCTCTTGTTATTATTCTGGTTGTATTCCCTATTTCCTGCACTTTTATATAGCCGTATTGATCCGTGCAGCTTTTATGAGGCGCTTGGGTCCAGAGACGCGTGCACCTGCGGCTCACTAATGAGCATTAAAACCCTTTCTTAAGCTTCAGCACTTCGAATTCTAATCTTACTATTCTCCAAGTGACTCATCAAAACTCCTACAGACCACTCCATAAACCAAGGAACCTGCTCCTTCTAGTAACAGCAGCTGTTTGGGACCATGGGTTGCGTTCACGTGCTACAATTTTGATGAGGTCATAATTTCAGATGCACAGCAGTTTTAATGTTTTTGACAGAAATATTCAGTTATGCAAATGTTAAATCTTATTATTACTTTGGGATTCACTCCACAAACTTGCCATATTACACCACTGATTTACACCAGGAGCTACAGCAGTCATCAAAGCGAGTTTGTCTAAAAAACAGATTCAGAATCAGATTTACACATAATTGGTTACGTTCTATTTTGATGTTGAGTAAAGAAAAACATTAATGCCCAAGATTGTTGATGCATTTTTCCATAGCAACAAGTTACTGAATATATTTTAGAATCTATTTGAGTCATTATCATTCTAATTCCAGGTCTTTTTTTAATCATTTTGAGACAGTGACGGTCCTTTATTGGGAGTCTGCATCCTCAAAGTGCTTCTAGTATTGCATTTCACTGGGCTCTGTATTATTTCTGCTCTGGTGCAAGCTGTCCTAGCAGTCAGAGTTGACAAGTTACAAGCTTTCACCATTCCAGCAGCATGTGTTTAAAAGTGTCATGTGCAAAAGAGTATTTGTGGTTTGGTGTATAAGAGAAACCACTTTAGGCCGAGAGACATCAAACTGACGCCTTGTGATTTCACACCTGATTATGTCTCTATTTATCCCGCTCTGCGCCATCTTGCCTCATCTGTCCCCCACCACTTGATGGAGAATACAACTGTAAAGACATAGTTTACATCCAGGGGTAAAGTTATTGCTTTCACTGCGCCATGACATTACTGCTGTGTCATATCCTGGACCGGGGCGGAATCATTTAAGTGCAATTAACTTCCAAAAATATACTCCAAGCAGCAATAGAGGCCGTGATGGATCTGCTGTACTCTCCAGTCAGTCACGGGCCACAATAGCAGGCAGCCACCGGAGATTAAAAATGTATGCAAGCGAGGCAGGCCTGGGGAGCGGTTTTGAAAGCTCAGCAGTGGCAGCCTATCAACTTCACTGCAACAGCTACAATACACCCAAGCAGGACGCTGCGAGCTCTTCAGGCCAGAACTCTGGTAGAAGTAGATGCTGTGGATTTTGAGTGTCAAAATGGAAATGTTTAAGTGCACACGCGTAACATTTCATATAAATATATACTATACGGGTATATTGTGTAAAGAAGACATGTAATGCTTGTGTACATAGTTATAATCTATGATACCTGTGGAACCTGCATAAAATCTCTCCTTTAATATTCTTGGATTTCTTCAAAAGGTACCGTATTTATATTATTTATATAAGTCGCACTGGAGTATAAGTCGCACCAGCCATAAAATCCATAATGGAGAAGAAAAAAACTTATATAAGTTGCACTGGAGTATGAAATAAGGTTGCAAGTGTGAAAATAACAAATAATATCACACATAAGTTGCTCCGGAGTATAAGTATAAATATAAGTATTAGTCGCACCCCGGCCAAAACTACAAAAAAAGGTGCAACTTATAGTAATCATTACTCATTTCACACAATATTAAAATGTTCTGAAACAAATTGACCATTGGGACTAGTGAGTAGTGTTTGTTCATATATTTATTTATTTATAAACCAGGAACCTAGTTGAGTCAATGGCAATTTTGTCACATACTTGAAGTGGCAAACTCGGGGAATTGCAGTTGAGTGCTTCTGTGTAAATGAGATTACCGAGACTGTTTTCTTTACCAGGGCGAACAAAGAGGAATCAAATTAAACTTTTAGTCTGATCAGCGAGGCAGAATGGTCTTTTATTAAATCCGACTCCAACACACTTTTTTATAGGTGCAGCGTTATTAACGGGGCCAATCCAATCACGATTCACCTCTATAATGAATGCGAGCCGTAATCCACTAAGTCATTGTCCGCCTCCTCTGTCTATGTGAGCGTTTCTTTCAGATTGGCCCCTAATCAACACTTCAATTTGGCCTCACGACATCACCAATTCACACTGGGCCTTTATATCTACTCCAGGATTGCGATTTAGTTGAAGGTCCCTCGATGTGTTCTGTCTACGTCTGTCCAAATTCAGCAGCACATGAATCTCACTATCTAACAACCGCTTTATTCACTGCAGCCCAAGAGTCTTGTCTAACAGGAAAAGAGACCAGCCTGTGTCTCCAGTGGCATATTAGGGTCCAAGTCAAACCAATATGTCAGTTAGAGATGACTCGACCTGTTTCCATGGAGACGCTCCGGTTCTGCACATCTCATGAAGGAGACTATGTCGAGGTTTTCGGTTTTAGAGCACAGGAATTTTCTACTTGGCAGATGCCGTAATTCTTTCTGCCCCTGAAATAATTCTTGTCTGTTTCTTGTTTAACATGATGTCGAGTAAGGTTTTAGTTAACTTTAATACATTTGTAGGTGTAGTAGTGTAAAAGCACTGATGAAAAGTACCTCTATAATTCAAACCTTTTCTAAAATATACCTCATGTTAAACCTTTAAAGGTGCACTGTGAAACCTTTTCTGGTTGAGTGGGCACCACCTGCCATTAATCCACTAATACAACACTGTTGCACTCAAAGTGCTTTACTGGTGTCTTGCCTAAGGACACAATAACATTTCCG
This sequence comes from Eucyclogobius newberryi, assembly GCF_026437365.1. Classification (NCBI taxonomy): domain Eukaryota; kingdom Metazoa; phylum Chordata; class Actinopteri; order Gobiiformes; family Gobiidae; genus Eucyclogobius; species Eucyclogobius newberryi. Next base: position 19,345,480 of record NW_027315746.1, read on the forward strand.
CCCCACAGTGGCACCTGGTTTTTCAGCGGGCTCCCTTCCAAGTAATAACCGGGCCCTGTCCTGCTTATCTTCTGAGAGCAGACGAGATCGGGCATTATCAAGCAGGTACGGCTGAGTATGACATTAAACTCATCGATCTCCATATACACAAGTAGGTCAGATCTGTGCGGAGGCGAGACACAGTGAGAATACTTGTTTTCAATATATTTTTGATCATCTGTAATTAAATAAATTATGCCATATTCCAGCTTAGATCAGAGTAGATTAGAGTGGCTTTATGATGTTTTGGGGAAGCTGCACTAAATGAAACTAACTATTCTCAGAGTTTACACTTCACTGTTACTGGTTAAAATTCACTCGGGTCATGACGAAGGCTGACCAATAGGAGGGGTAGGTGGGGAAAAGTGTAGTCCCGCTATAAAAAGAGAAAAAAATGACACATTATGACAATATCCGTGTATTATTATTAACATAGTATCATAAACCAGTTCACAATTCGGGTCACAATAGTGTACCTGCCTCCAGAAAATTACACATTGCTCCTTAATGTGGCTTATACTAAACTTTCAGTGTAAAAGCGAATAGGGCATCTGTTCACTTTTACGCTTTTAGTAGTAGCGGCATATATCGACAGTAGCACTGCAACTACTCTTTTGCTCTGTTGTGAATGGATTTTGAAATATATTGTTCACTTTAGGCAAACACTCAATTGCATTAACATACAATTTGTGGTGTCCTCTGTCTGATGCTACTGTAGGCTTATATGAGGTCAGCATTACATTTGACTACTCTTTTTGTATTCAAGTCCTCCAAGTTGCATTAACTGTGGGTAAATCCTACCTTGTAATTATTCTCTTTTGTGCTTTTAACACTGAAGTCAAACCTAATAATTAACACCACACAATTTGCACGTAGCAGCTGGTCTGTTCATATTGAAATCACATACGTGCTCATCACATAATAATTGCGCAGCTCACTATCTTATGTCCTGTTTAGAGTTTCCTTAGAAACCAGTGCATTTCCGTGGGATTGTGCTTGCCTTTTCGAATCCTGGACTTTTTGAATAAAATGAGTCAACATGTGAATCAGTGAGAGCGTGTGAGGAAATCCTGTGCACTCGCCTCTTTCACAACAAACCCCTCATGGTTTTACTGTACTTTCTCCACTGAAATATTGCCAATCCCCGGCTTGATGTTAAGACTTTCTGACATTGTGACATAAAGTATATGCCTTATTAGTACATTCAGATTGACTGGCAGGTTATTATACTATAAAGAGGTTCAACTGAAAGTGAAATTGGGTCGTTTGTTTAAATTATTTTATTAAAAATGTGCATATAGACAATTATTAGATTATTAGATAGAATTAGTTTTTACTATGTAGTCCTTTTTATATCCACATTTTATTAATATATTCAAATCCACCTCTATACCATATGTAATATTGAAAAAGAAATCCAAAACTATACTATTCAAGTGTGTTTGTGTCTGTGTGTTTGTCTATGTTGAAAAGCTGAATCCGTTGAACATTTCTGAGTTCCTGATATGACCTTGACATTTATAAGCAAAACACTGTCAGATGCTTTGCTGTAACTGTGCTCACTTATCTAGACTTAGACTATTTCTGTATTTTTAAGCTCAATACAACCTTCCTCCATACTCTTCACAAGGATAGACTGTTTCGCCAGCCACAATGTGAGCGGAGTGTAAAACTCCAGAAGATTTTACAATATTGTTTTCCTCTGTGCTTCTCCTGTTCTGGCATCATCCTTTTATTTTCTCTTAACACGTCTGTGTTCCTGGATTTGTCTTTTCCGTCCACTTTGCCCAGCACTGTCTGTATTATCTGTCACTTTATCTCATCCTGGCTGAGCCGGCTCCTCTCTGGACTCACCGCCCCCTCTGTTACAGTACAGTGTGGGGACCACTTCTGCATCGGGCTGAAGTGGTGTCGAGGGTTCTGCTGCAGAGGTCAGGTTCTGGTTCTCCTGGCTTGACCCTCCGTTATAAAGCTTCAATTAGAACTTTACAATGTTGTTACATCTGAGATGAAACTTTTATTGAGAGTTGAGACAAGACTTTTCTTGTTCTCAAAAATGCTATTAAAAATTGAGAAAATGCTACTTATTGTTGTTAACTGCCAGGTTGAGTTATACTAGTCATTGTCATTAATGCTGTAATTACGCTTTGCCACCGTGAGAATGCCTGATTTCATCTCTGAAGGTAAGAGAGTTAGGCCGGGTTAGTACTTAGATGTGAGACCACTGGAACACCAGGGCCTGAGGCAGCAGAGGCTCTTGTACAAACTGTCGTTGTGTCCTTTGGCAAGACACTTAATCTACTTTGCTTAGCTTGAATGTGGTGTGCAGTGAAGGATGGTAATGGTTGGAGGGGCTGGTGGCACAGATTGACAGCCTTGCTTCCGTCAGTCTGCCCCGAGACAGCTGTAGCTACACCATCACCATGGTGACCACCATCAAGTGTGGAGTGAATAAATAATGCAAGGTAAAGTGCTTTGGATGTCATGAAATGCTATTTTCAACACTATTACTTTTTTTTTTATTAATTATTGTGGAAATACTAGGTCTGATAAAGAACTTATAAAATAAATAATTTAAAACTGTCCAGGAAAGGTTCAATGTTCTGTAAAAAGGATATTTTGTATTGATACTTGCTCAAATGAGAATCTAGTTTCAATACAACCCTAGAATGGACTTTGTATACTTCTTCTTCTGAAGTGGTTAGTAGCATTTGCATTTCATATTTAATATACTGGTAATCTGCCTACTGTAAATGTATACATTGGTAAATACTTGCTTACTTTTTCAGTGGAGAATGCTTTTACAGACTTTTTCATTTAACATTTGGTGCAAGGTTAAAACACTTGGAACAGTTAACACCTCTTCCCCTTTGTGTCGTTGAGTGCCAATGTGACTTGTGCTATTGGGAAATAAATCTGTGGAGCAATATCACAAATTCATTATGACGGTATAGATATGCCAGGCTTAAGGTTAAGGTTGAAACATACATATTGTGATAAAAATAATAAATAAATCTAAGAAAGAAAACAAATTGGAAAATAAATCTGTCACATTTCACTCTCCACTGAAAGACAAAGTACAAGATGAAAGATATTGCGTGGGCCTGCAGTAAGTGAAAGTCACCTTGTTATATAAACGACACAGTGAGTGCACTGGGTGTTTAACCTACGCTGTCTGAAAGTGCTTCTATTGTGGCTAAATATAGAGCAATGACCTTCATCTTTCAGTACATTTGGGCCAACTATGATGCTCTAACTGTTTCTGGTCATTTCTGTTATTGCCTCCATAGCAGATCAGCCTCATTATACATGGTTTGAAATGAATGTTGGCTTTGAAACTGATTTGTTGGTTTTCTGACACCACAACTATTTGTAAATTTAGTTTTTGTCATCATTTCTCCACATCAACTTAACATGCAAAATGTTCGCTTCCAAAACATTTGAGTTGGCTGTGCAGTATATTATTATGTAAAACGAACCTCTTGAATTTTATTCTAGTACAATTGTGCCAACAAGATGCAAATACTTGAACGTTCTTGAATATTACAGTGGATGTCTCATAGCAACAGCAGTCTTATATGACTATGGATGCTATCCCAGAGCATCTGCTGCATTGACAGCTCCTTAAGCCATTGCTGGTTTTATAAAGTTGTTTTTAGCTTAGTACAAAAGTATATTTCAGTTCTTGTCAGCCTTGAGGAAAAGCCACTGTTGAGTCAAAAAAAAATATCTTAACTTAAGGGTTCAGAAAGTCTGTGTGGGGGATTTCAAAGTTATGCAGCAAAGAAACACAATTTTTTTTTAACCTTAAAATGTAACGATCCTTGGGTTTGATGAAACATATTTACTGCTGCTATTGGGATTACGCTTGTATACAACTATTGTGACTGTTACTGCTTGAAATTTAAAACATCTACAAATTGCAAGCTCACCAATCACCTCTGCCAGTAAACCTCAGGAGACCAACTCTTTGTCACTGGGACCGTTTATAGCCAAGCCGTATTAAATAGGCTGAAGGACTTAACAGTTCTTTGTGGTACATCACTCACTCTGCACGACCACACAAATGAGAAAAGCAGTGAGAAGTTTACTTTCAAACACTTGCTCATGCCGGGCTGATAATTACAGCCCCAGTGCAATTTCAATTCAGAGGCACAATGTGATCCAAGGCAGATTATGCTCCCGCTTATGGCCCATTGTAATCTGTACAATGACCCCTGTACGTCGTCATAGTCTCAAAACTGGAAACGATAGATTACTGGGTAAAGTCAGGGCTCCATTGCAGTGGTCTTGTTCCTAAACAGCAGTATAATTGCAAACAACTGAGGAATGTTAGCGTTAAGATTGTTGTGAGAAGAGACGTCACAAATTTTACAATTACTCATGATTGTTGGCACTTTGACCAAACAACAGTGAAATCCTTAATTTGCTTTCTTTCACAGTCTAGCTTTGTACATTCAAATGTTCTGAATGAAAATGTATTATTGTCTCAACAGCTCTATAAAAAAGTACTCTATACATTTTTTGGAGACTACATCGAACTGAAATTACCCACTATTCTCACGGTTGTTGGTTTGTTTGTTTTTTTGAGATTATACTGGGACCTGAATAATCACAATCATTATCAATTAATCGAATAATCTTGACATCTCAACAACTGAGCCGTTGTGGCTGCCAATTTTGCTTTCTTTGTATACATAGATTACAGTACAAAAGGAAAAAAGCAGTTCTGGCTAGGCTATTAATGTTCTTTAATTATTCATTCGAATGATGCTTGTTGTGCTCTGGGGTTATGTTACATATAGTATTCATGTTTTTACTTTTCTGCACTGCGGCTCTCTTTCTTGTTGTTTTGTTTTGTTTTTTCTATCCTTCTTTAGTAGCCGTAAGCTGCCTCCCACACCATGTGCCCCTGAGGTGTGGATCTATACACTTTACGGTCTCCCACTGTTCAAAGCTGCGGCACAAAATGTGTATCGGTCGCTGGCGTCTGCAGATGTCACAGTGTACAGTAAACGGACATAGCTGCCATTTCAAACTGTGAAAAACTGTCAAGGACGGGTCAGAGCAGCTCCAGACGAGACGTGTTCGGAGCCACTGTGACCTCTGTTGACCAAAGTGGGTCATTCATGACGCAGTGCTGTCCCCGGCTATAACCTCTTCTGTCCATTCAGAGGGAAGACGCTGTCAGTCTTCCTTTACTTGACCTCCCTGGCCTCTCCATTCAAACCAACTCTGTCTCTCCCTGTGGATTATGCCTGTTAAATCTTCTGTGACCTTTGTTCCACAGCTGGGTCTCCTGTTTACAGTGTGTCTTGTCCTTGTCCTTCACTTGATGGGGACGGCTGACTTTAGCACGTATCAATAGCCTTCTCTTATATATTGATAACCTTTTAGTTTACAATAAATAAATGTGGCAATAAGAGGGAATTTGCAAAAGTGTGTTATTATGCACACTGTTTAGTATTTACCATAGACTGTAAGTGGACAGAGCTAGCCCGCTAGCGACTGCATTCCAAATAGGAAGTAAGATTGTGAATTTGCTCCTTTTTGAGTCTGGCTCCCATTCACTTTCTACTGAAACATCTGCGCCTCTTTCCCTATAACTGCTGCTGTGGCTCATCATTCAGGACTTAAAATGTTAATTTTAAAAAGCTCTACATGATCTTGTTTTTTTAGTTTGCCATCGTCTTTGTAAATCAAGATATGAACAATAATAACGGACCAATCAGGTGCCCTCTTTTGCCATGGTCTGCTCCAGCTCACCTTAGCAACAGGTTTGTTTGATGGTTAGCATATATCGCTGCTAAGTACTGCAGGTTACCATGGGGCGGGAAGGGGCGGGAAGGGGCGTGTACCTTCTACAACCTTGCTCCTGATAGGTTTTTTGAAATGTGCACGTTTACTTTATTCCGCCCCGCCCACTTTTCTCTCTTTCCCCACACGATCGACAATGACGTTGTAATCTCACTTCTGGTCCTGCAGAAACTAACCCTAACTCTAACCCTGGTTTAAATGGATGAATGAGGGAAAAGTCTTGTTGTTAAATATACTATAAAGTAGATTTATTTGTGTAAAATATCCAATGTTCATGTGACCAACAAGTCAAAAATGCACTGATTCCCTGGGCGGCCCAAAAACTGCTTTTTAGTCTGTATAGAATTTAATTCCTCTCGAGGTCAGCAGCCCTATGTTAACTAATACAACCAGAAGAAGGATTACGTCGTATGGCGGCGCCCGGATAGGCTTCGGAATAAAGTGAATACAGTCTATGGTATTTACAAAAATGGTTTCCATGTTGGACACCTGTAGGCTTAGTGGAAAAAATTGATGTGAAAATGTTGGTTGTTAATGAATTTGACCTCTGCTAATCTTCCCTCATCAAATAGGCTATAAACAGTACTTTGTTGTATCTTTCTTCATTCACACAAGTAAATAATGGTCCTCTTAAACTTAATTTTCTCAATTGTAGCATTTTTACAAAGTGCTTTGTGGTTCTGATTTACTCTGAAGGTTGGATTCAAGGTTTCCACTCCAGTTAGTCGCAGCCTCTCACTGTTTGATGGCAGAGCTAATACTGCTCTGTTATTTCTATCCAGCTCCACACCTGCCTCTGTGGATGACACTGCATTTCGCTCCCAAATAAAACTATCAAAACTGATTTGCTTTTGATGGGATATTCCCTGTGTTGTGGCGCTGATATTGTTTGATTTGTATTGTTCAGTGCCGAGAGGCATGTTGAAAAAAATACAGCTATTAGGATGTTGTCGTCAACTCATTTGTTTCAGTCAACACTAATGTAGATGTGCTCTGGGACAAAACTGCATTTAAAGGAGATTATAGTTATCTTCACTTGTGTTATAACTAACTGGAGATATATTTGTCGTTCCGTTTTGCTTCAGCTCTGCCCATTGACATTGATATTATTGCTGCATCAATATTTTTCTACTCATGAAATATAATGGCAACATATAGTCTTACAATTATTGAACAAGAAAACATTGTTCTTTTGGGAGAATGAGGATAATAAAAGATTTGTTTTTCTTAAGGCTGACGCAGTCTCTACACAATGACACCATTGTAATCCTGTGTTGTTTTTAAGAATTTTAATATGTTATCCTGTGTGGTAAATCGTGTTGTCGTTTGCCATATCCCTACTAATTCAAATTTAGTTACCTGGCAGTTATGAATCATTTTTAAAGTTGTATCGGTCAATATTAAATTACTGTGGACTGATATTTTAAATAGCTCAGTCCTTTTAATTATTGATGAAATTGAAATTATCTTTCGCTTCATAGCTCAGCCCAATCAGCCTATAAAATGTTTTTGATGAGGTGCAGTGTGTTTGAGTGCACATTAGTGGCTGAACAACTTCAAACACCAATAGTGATGGACTTGTAAACTATGTAATAATACTGTACACAATTCTTTTATCATGCAATGCAGTATTCAGGTTTTTTTAATAGTAGTAAACATCCTTGGTGTTTTGGACTTGGAGCTTAAAGTTGCAGCCTGCAGATTCATGTGGTTTCGGTGTGGAGCTCAGACATTGTCCTAGTTTGAACCGGCCTGCTGCAGTACTTTCCATCTCAGGACACTGTCATAACAAGTATAGCCTGTCAACCTCTTAATGGGACCGAACACAGCTGCTTTTGCCGTCCTGTGAATCAGATGTCTTTTCATTTAAATCTCTTCACTGTATTGGACTAAGGTACACGCTTGACCCCCTCTGATCTGAGCGTGTCCGCTGAAGTACGAAGTTTAGGGCAGCAGTGCATCTGTGCATTGCTTAGTTGACTAGACGGGTCTCGAGTTCACAAAAATAATTCACTATCTCTTTGACCTAGAGATGTCACAATATTAAATTTGAATGTTTCGTTGACTGTGAGAAGAAACGGTGTGTTTGACACTATGATCACACAACAGTGACATTCTTAATTCACTTTCATTCACGTTGAAGACATTTGTATCAGCACATAAACAGCCTAGTAAAAAAAAGTTAACATTTTTTTTTTTGGAGTATACTGAAATGACACGTTGCTTACGATTCTCACGATGATTCTTTTTCACTTCTTATGATTATATGGTGATATGAATAATTTAACTGCATAATCTTACCATACGTTGACCTGACCATGCATCTGACCCAAACTGCATTCACAAGACTTAATAATAAATGTGCATACAGAGACGTAGTAGTCTTCACATGTCAAAAGGGAGCTTAAACGTCATGCGTCACTCTCATTATCTCTAGCTAACTCACTCTAGGCATTCTTCTTTCTGCTGTGGTCTGTACAAATCTTCAAATCTCAGAAAAAATACATTCGTTGACTAATAGAAATGGCGCTCGACTAAGACATCATTGTCCATTTAATCAACTGAACGACTTAAGGGCTACGGAGCGCCCTGACCTGACCTGCTAAAGCCGTCTCGTCTCAATAGTGTCTTGCACGTGTGAGCGCGCGCATGTGGGTGCTCGTGCCCAGGATCGTGTGAGTGCACGTGTGGGTCTCGTTTGCACTAATCCGCTAAAACTGCATGCTGCAGCAGGAGTATACTTTACTGTCCTTCAATGGAGTCTGGTGCACATACATCCTTTGTGCAATACTGACCCTTTGAATGTTGTTGGAGGAGAGGAACACTTCTGTAAACTGTGTGTCAGTGCTTTAGGAAAGACCACTTTAACCTGTGATGTGAAAGCTTTCATTTTATCTGTTAATACTCTTAGAAGTTGTAATTTGCCTGCTTTTTTAATGTTTTCTAATCTACTGAAATAAGTACCGGTATGTAAATTGTGAAGGCTACGATTATGCCTGTGTTTGCTATATGCTTTGTTAACAAGATGGAAAAGTTTATTTTTTAATGCTGTAAATGATTCAAATGATGCAGACATATCTATCTACTTAGAATATATTTAATTTCCCTGATCTAGATGATGATTTTCGACCTTATTCTGGAAGTTGCCACCATGAATTGTGTCCCCCTTCTACTTTTGTGTTTTAGTTAACACATGGGTGCCAACTTTGAGAGAAAATAAGTTCTACACGGACTAAAGAGCGGTTTTCAAGCCACACAGAGAACATGGGACACTTAATACTACTTTATATAATATTTTAGCGGCGATACCTAATATTTCAAACTCTTTGCAACAGTCCACATATATTGCTTGCTTTGCTAATGCCTTCCTTCCTAATTATGTTAAGCTTAAGTTTATAAGCGAGGTTCACAAAGTTCAGAGAGCAATCGAGTAAAGCGAACAACAACTTGCACGCTAACAGTGCACTTCTTCAGCGCTCTAATCTAAAGCTGCTTTTACAATATAGTATTGGTTGTATTGGGGCAATGCTGCTACTACTATTCAATTTGGTGTCTAGTTCATCATATTTTCCGTGTCTGTTCAGGTCATTTCTTTATCGCTCCCACATCCTCAGAGCTTGTTTGTACCTGAGCTTGATCGCTAAATTCTAAGGCTGTAATCGCATGTTAACAATCCTCTTGGTTTTTTCTTGTAAAAGCTATTAGCAAATGCCACGGTGCATCAACATCAGCAGATTACATTCAGGGTTGATAGAGGGACACTGTGCTTTGCATAAAACGGCACTTCACGACGACAGACTTGCATGTAGACAGGAATATTAATGCTTAGTAAATTACAATCATTAATTCAAGCAATATTGATGTTTTTATAGAATTGTTGGTATCTACCTGCAGTTTATCGAGGAGATCTCAGGGTCGCCTTGTTGCGATTGATCATTCTTTCCCTGCTTGACTTCCTGTGTTCCTGTGTCGTTTTCTCTTATCTGGCCGGTTCTTATCCCTCCGGAGGCCATCGCTGTGGATTTACTGTACAACACATCACTAAAAGGACAATAGGGCCTCACAAAAGAACAGCAGTATGGCTTGTAATACCAGTAATCTTCTTGGTTATGGCCAGCCTTGTGCACTGTCGGTGTCGGTCTGTTAACTCCTTTATAGAGGCTGGGACATTCTGACATGGGAAATATATATTGGAAATCTTTAAATTATCAAAAATGTTGTTTTGGTGATCTGCTAAATTAGAATATTGAGCATACGGTCTGTTATCAAAACCATTAAAAAAATTAGCTCAAATAGATACAGAACTATCTAGTGTCATCGCCCAAACAATGGTATAGTAATATTTCTTCACATTTGTGGTCTATTTTATGGTCTGTTAATGTTTTTTGCAATACTTGAACTTGAACCAAGACATTAACAGGTTCATTTTGGCACTTTCCTGATGCTTTGTGAAAATATCATCTGAAAATTGTTATTGAGACAAACAATATTAATATCAATATAACATATATATGTGATGTACAAGGGGGAGTTAATATGTTGATTGCTTATTGTTTATTAGTATTTTTCACTGACTTGATACGGGGATCCATGGTGGACATTCAGATGTATATGTGCAATCTTGAATTAACTCATTTGTGCATCTGTATGTTGGTTAGAGTATGCAAACAATATGTAATTATTGTAAACACTATGTGTCCTACACTATTCCATAAGCTCGAAACAAAGGAATAACTAAATCAAAATATAATTACATAATACATACACATTTTTCTCAATGTCACTATCCACTATTTATTGGTTTAGCTTATCTAAATGTAAACTAAAATCTTAATGAACGCCCAAATCTTATTTCTGCCAATATGAGTTCTTCACTTTTTTAGCAAATTTGAACACCAGTTTATGCTTACGTTACAGTTGCCATGAATGTTGGTGCCCAAAAGAAAAAAAAGAAAAAGTGTCAAATTAAATCGTATTATGCAGCTTTCACAGGAAAATGTTTGAATTTAATTCACAGCAAGTTTTGCTTCCATCAGTTTTAGTGCCTGTGGCTGTTGTTTTGTAGAACAAAAGCAGCTTCCTTGGTTCAGACTGAGCGCAGCCTCATTACATAGAGACACAGACAGACTTATGGTGAAGCCGTTCAGCGTTTAAGACGGATGTTGTTCAGATAACTCATATCTTACTATTGTCTCTGAGGTTATCCCCTGTCTCTTTTTGTTCAGAGGTTGAAGGAGATTTGCATCTTATAACATTTTCCTTTGATCATGCTGTCATCTTAAACTTAAGATGCATGTTTCAAGAGTGCTATATAGTTTTGAACGGTAAAAATAGAAAATGAGTCATTCTGTCATGTTTTTCAAAAACACCAAAAGTAGAACCAGTTAGTTTCGGCTTGGGCTAATGCACCTTATCTACTTTTTCTCCCATAACGAGTGTGCTCCCCTATGCTTGCTGCTTTATAAATCTATAAATAATGAGCCTTATTCTGCTCCAGCTATCCACACTACATTTTAAGCATTGCAGGATAGAGCTGTTTGTCTTGCTTTCTACAGAGACCTATTATTATCAATCTAAACTCATTCTAATGGCTTTCACCTATCAATACCAATATTGTTTTCCTTTTGTCTTCCCATGATAATTCTTTGCAGCTCTAATGTTTACTTAACCCTTTTTGTGTGTGTTCATTTTCAATTACGCCCGTCTCCCAGGTGCATCGGGGTTTGTGCCTTAGATTTCCTGTCTACGTGACCTTGCATAGACTCTTTGGGATTTGCGTTCAACATGTTCACGAGGCTTTGGCGAATGCCGATTGTGTAAATATTTATTGTAATGGCTGTTTGAAGGATTACAGCTCGCGCTTTACAATGAACGCAACCACTTGTGGCCAAAAGAAATCCTTGTACACTTGTGCCTTTTCATGCAAATTCTCTTTAATTAACAGATTAAAGGATTACACTAAAACGATCACGCTCCTGGGTCGCCATATATCGGCATTTGTCATTGAACCAAACAAGCCTCCTGTCTCCTTCACTTGATGGGATTTTGATGACACAGCTCACAGCAACGGAGATGATCAAACACCATGCTGCAGTACAAAGGAGAGGCAGATAAGACGGCACGGAGGGGGAAAGGCCACAGGCTGAAGGAGGTAAAATGCAGAGGCAGAAGCTGAGGAGCCGGGTCGAGTTTCACATCAGGAGGGATCTGAATGAAGTGGATCAGATTTGCCTGAGTCGTCTCCTTTCCCCATATCGCTCTCATTTAGACAGCGTTTCACACAAGGAAATGTTTCCTATTGGCATTACCTGTAAACGTGTGATTTAGCTGAAGTGGTAAAGAGTCATTGATGGTATAGTGGACGAAGCCTCACATTTGAAAGTGTAGTCTCTTCTTTTTTATTTTGGTGAAGAAGGAGAATGATTTGTTTAAAAAAAGACAGACAGATGGAATGGAGCAGGCAGACAAACTTTTCAGAATGGGTTTCTCTCCTTTCTTTCTCTTTCTATCTCTCTATTTCTCTTTCTCTTTTTTTTACGGTATAGCGTAAAACACATACTTTGACGTACAACTACAGTAGGTGGCTGTAAATGCTCCTTTTCATTTGGCTGCCAACTGCCATTAAAAGTAACACAACAACAAAAAAGGGTAAATTGTAAGCTATTGCCCCTTGTAGCTTGGTGACTGAGCCACAGACAGTGCTCCATTGAGATTAAATTGGTTCAAATTGGCATCAAATCACAAATCTAAATAATTCAAATTCAAAATAATAATACTCAATAAGTACAAGAAAATATTTGGGTAAACTACTACTCAAAGTTGTAGGCAAAACTGTCTGGACACAACATTTGATTTATAGTTTGATGGTTTGTCAAGTATCATTACCGACATACAGTAAAGCCTTGTCACTTGTCATTGTATCCATGGCGACCCTGCAAGGAGCTTGCATGGAATTAGCTATGGATCTCTGAAATGCTACAAACGTTTTACACTAAACCCGGCAGAGGGCCTTCGGGAGGAAGTACTTCAAGATAATAGCCCGTCTTCTCATCAACCGAAGCACAGAGTGAAGTAAGAGAAGAGAGTTTTCCAGAGTCTCCAGAGTTCACTAAGCTCCACCTGGAGGCTGACAGTGATGCAGGACACAGAGGAGGGACACTGTGATACCCGGGCTGCTGGACACAGGAGTCTTTTGTCCTGAGGGCTGTTTTGCTCCTCAAACTGCCAATCTTCCTGAGTATTTCTCCTGCCAAGCTGCACTGAGACCTTTGAAATCAGAAGCGCAGTGAGGAAGAGTAGCCAAAACGTTTGCTCGTGTAAGACGAGTGTTACACTGTCAAATATATCATAAAAGTTTATTTATTTATTTATTTTTTAAACCTCAGGTAAATATACTGAACTGTAACCGTAACTACCCATCTCTGGCATTATTTAGTCAGTCAAAAATGAAACAGGAGCCCTTAAGGATGTGTTGCGCTTGGCTCCCGGCCCCGCTCGCAGGTCTGTTTTATCATCTATCATAAAAACCCTGCTGCCGTTGCCATTTTCACCCCTGTCCCATTATCATCGTCCGTACACGATAAATTCTCCTGTGCGCTGCATCTCATTACGTACATCATTCTGTACCTGCTCCCCTGTGTGCTGCTCCCGGGGTCACCCTTCATATCCATAGAAACGCTCTCATCTCGGAGGGGGAGGTCCTCGCGTGGAGTCAATCTAATGCTTCCGGCTGGCGTCATCAGTGAGGCTCATCATCAGTCACAACAGCACCACACAATGCAACACATGGACACGTTTCATTCAATATTGAGAGAAAATGTATTTTGTTTTAAGGTCGGTGTATTGTACATTTATTGTACGGTTCAACTCTTATTGTAAGTGCTGTTATTTAAACAAATCTTTGAACTTTGAAGTATACAATATAGACCTAGTATTCAACTGGCTTTTTAGGGGTTGGTTGCAGTATTTCTGAAACAGTGTAAACCATTTAAACCATGTAAGATTTTACTTAGATATTAATACATGGAGAATATATATCCAAAGGCCTCAATAAGAAGTGAAAGAACTGCCCAAGATAAGCTCCTTGCTAGTAGTAGTCACTTGAATTGTTCTGTTTTATTGCTGTTGCGTGGCAGATTTTATCCATTTTACATCACACACAAAACACGGGACAAAAAAACCTAATGAATAATAAACATATGTGCTGTATTAGGGGCAAAAATAACGTTAGTTGGTCTAATTCCTCATGTAATGTCATAAAGACATTTGTACACATCCTGAGGGCATCTCCTAATTAATACAAACTGTGACCAATATTTTAATTTCCTCCCAAAAGACTAGCTGTTTGAGATGTGGTTTTTATGTTTTAATTCAGGCTCGATTACTCCTCAAATTGAGCTGTGACTTAACAATACTTAAGTGAGTTTTTATAATTATGACTTTTTATATTTACCTGTTGTTTTTTCCTCCCTCTGGAGCAAGAGGCCAATAATCCGATGTTAACAGAGCAGCATTTGTCACAGCAGCTGGAGTTGAGCGCTGAAATGATGTAAAAACAAAAAAACAGCCTAGCAAAATGAATTAATTGGTTTTGGTGAACAACACTTGGGGTAGTACATTTTCCACCTGTGCTCACAAATACACTGCCCTGTTCCCAAGAATCCTGCTCAGACTTTTGTGATAACAGGTACACAGGCAATGATCCGAATCATTTTATTTAACACAATTCTTTGAGCTTCTGTTGAATCTTTAGAATTATGTTACACAAAACATATGATTTAAAAAAATATATAGATTATGATGGAGAAAGTTAAATCAAGAAGTGCCACCATAGTCACTCACTTGAATGAATGCCCTTCAACATCTGCCATTTTGAATGTTTCATCACCATTTACCCTTGTAAAAAAAATATTCTGGGGGGCTTCTCCAGTCAGTGATTTTGGCTGTCACTGTTACTGCAGTGTATCATCTGCTAATAACATGTGTAGTCTCTATTTATTTCAGTATTTATTTGCTGGAAGATGCTGTTAATGATCTTATGTTTTTTTAGAGCGACTCCGATCTAACACGTCTAATCATGTTTATGGTTGTATGGTTGACTGCACTACAGTCTAATGCAAGTGTTTACAAGTGTCATATATGATCAGCCAAAGCAAAGCCAGCTTAGCATCTCAGGGGGAAGGTTATATTTAGTTCTAATGAGCGTGGCACATTATAACTAGCCCTACTACTTATTCTTTTGTTCCTTTTCTTACAGTCAGTATTTACATTTCTGAATTCTTCATCAATACACATTCACTTTGACCAAATGCCTCTTACAGAAAATACAACTTTTAAACTACCACAAGTAAAATCATTACTAAAATTTGACCTGATGTTTGGTATTGGGCTGTAACTAACAATTATTTTGCTAATCAATTATTCTTGCAATTACTCCTAAGATGTTTTATATAATTTAACACAGATGAAGCTAAGTTAATGCTGTCTGAGGACGTCCTGATGCAGTATAAAAGTGTTTTTTGATCAGAAACTCAAAATTTACATGTCTTTTTGAGGTGATTCTTGCTTTGTCTGAGTCATAAAACCTCTTCTGTGTTCTGAAGTCTGTGTAGTTCAAATAATTATCACTAAATTAATAAAAGATGATCTAAATAATTAATTAGTTACATTAATAAATTAACTTGTTTCAGCCCTAATTTGGTAAGAATATTGTTGCGTCTCTATCCTTCCTAAGGTTAAAATGGACTTGAATAAGCTCTCAATAGCGCCCTCAAATGGAAAAAACCCACGGAAGATGAATGTATGAAGTGAAGGTCAGAGATGGCATAATTTATCTTTAATTGCAGACATGTCATCTCTCATCTTTTATTATTGTCCTAGTTGACCACTCACTTCAGAGTCATCTTCTCTAGTTCATCTCCCAAAGGGCAACGTAATAAGAGTCGAACAGAAGGTCGCGCAAATCAACAGTACATACGCCCCATGAAGAGCACCAACACAACCACAGACACAGTAACACACGGTAACACACAGTAACACACAGTAACACACAGTAACACACAGTAACACACAGTAACACACACTATGCAGTCTCCTGTGTGAGCTTGTGCCTCCGCATCCTTCACGTGTCACCTTGAGGGAGAAGCAGGTGGTAAAGGATGCTCACAAAAACACAAAAAAACATGTCTGGTTTTCGTCATTTGCTTATCTGCATGATATCGCCTCCTCTCCGCTCATTTGGGCTGTGGACCCTGATTGATGGTTAGTGACGTGAGGTTGTCAAAGGGGCACAATGTGTTGCTGTGTATTCAGTGCGAAAATTGCGAGAGAGGGGCTGTTCATTCTGCAGCCGCCCTGTTCTGTAATTAAGCCAATCAGACAGCCTATTATCAGTAATTAAAAGTGATGGTACGATAAAGCAGAATGGGGCTATATTGCAAAACGGCCTCAGGAAATTGTTTTTGGTTAAAAGAAACAAGTGATTAGTGCGTGTTTTTAGTGCTGCTAAACTTTTGAATACGCAAATGGTTTGATTTTGTCATCATTTTGTCGGCAATTATTGTATGCTTTGTAAAGTTTTATGGCAAATAAACTCTAAAAGTATATTATTGATGACCATGGAAATGTCATTGTATGCACGTTTTGCTAAATAGATTGAATAGAGGCATTCTTGAAAGAATTCTTTGCCCACAAGTACACAAGTGAATAGTTTAATTCCAACACCACATTGACTGAATTCTGACACTTTGAGCATTTTTTAGCTTTTTTTCTTTTTTTAATCTGGTTGTTTTTGTCACAATGAATTGATTTTGACATTCAGGAAGATAGTTTTGATAAAACCGGTCCCAAACATAAGGAATAGTAGCATGTTCGACAATGAAATAAAATGAAAGATTTCTGTTGTTTGGTCGTAACACTGAATGTGATATTGTGACACCCTCAGCTGTCAGGTCTTTGTTTTGGTATTTAGTTTGTCTTTAATGTCACTCTTAAATCCAGCTGTTGTTAATTGCGGTAACTTTTCTAGAGATAGTTCCACCACCTGCATATCTTTTTTTAGTTAGTAGCAGGCTGTTCTCTCCACAGATCTGACTTGTAACTTGTAACTGGTGGCATTATCTGCTTGTCTCCATTTTGGTAGCTAACTGTGGAACCTTCCGGGCAAAGCAATAACATCATACAGACACGAGCAGGTGGCGGACCCTCCTCCAGAAAATTTACACCTTTTAAGATCACGTTTCGGGCCACCGCTCTCACTGTTTCCCTGCTCTTGTAATCCCTGTGTCATCTTGCCTCTCAGCAGTGGGTGTGTCTGAGTGCTCCAGCTACATTGCGCTGTATCTATTACCTCCTCCTCACCCTCAATATAAGATGAAGGTCAACAAAGGGCCTGACTTTGAAGTAATGCGGGGAATAGCTCTAAATAGATGCTTACGAACCTAGAGGAGGCGGACGTTTGTCATTAACCATCTCAGGAAATGAGCTCATAAAAGCAGCACTGACAGATGGTGCATGGAGCTGGATTGTGAAGTGTCTAAACAGGTGTCAAATGTGAAGTGTGAATAAAAGCGTCACTGTTCTGTCGAGGCACAATCACCGCAATATTTCTAATCATTCTCTCTCTTTTTCTTCCACAGCCGAACCCCTGCCTTTGATGGACCTGTGTCGCAGAACCGCCCGTCTCGCTCTGGGACGTGAACGCCTTCAGGAAATTGAGACTCTCCCTTTGCCACAATCCCTAAAGAATTACCTCCAATACCAGTGACCGACGCCAGGGGGACGCAGCTGGACACACTGCAGACTAAGACGAAATGTGAGGATATGATGAATGGCCTGAAGTCTGCACCGAAGAGCACAGAGCCACTCAAAACAAGGCCTTTTAATGACAAATGGGTATCAACTGACGGATCGGGTTCAACCTATAAAACTTCAAGATGGCACCAGCTTCATAGCAATTCACAGCTGCTTTAACTTAGACTGTTTGGACTTCAATAAATTGTTAATGACACTATCCTGCTCATGCTCTGAAAGGAAACCATCCTCTCAAAACAACATGAGAGAAGATGGTCAGAAGGACACCGCCATCTTGTGTTGGAGCTGGGAACTGCGCCCAAACATAACGGGACAGGACCATAATGCTCTGTGCTGCATTCGAGAGCTGCAGGGAACCGGACTTTTAGCATGCCAAACTTGTTCTTGGCTGAAGTGAGTGTTTGGAGGCATGTATAAGTCCTTCTCAGACATGTTGCCTCCACATGCATTCATACTGTCTGTTACAACGCTTCTTTAATGATGATTTATGAATTTTAACTATTTATTATTTAACTTTTTATTTGACTTCCTATTTTATTATGGCTGACACATCGCCTGAGTGACGAGATGTCAAGTTTTACTGAATGTTATTGTTATTTATGCAGTTGGCAGTGTAAAAAGTCTTATTCATGTCTATAGTCTATTTTGAATTAAAGACACTGTCAGATGAAATATGTGTATTATTCTAATTTTTTCTGATGCACACGTTACATTAGAAAATGTGTTTTCATTTTTGGTTATTTCAGATAGGTGGTGCCAGTGAGCCACACATTTAAATTACATTTATTTATTTTTGTTTTACTTTCATGTTGAATTTACAGAACAGCTATTGATGAGATCCATTATTGTCAGTGAAATACTATACATTGTACAGCAGTAATGTTCACTCTGATTAATGGGTACAGAGTTGTCATTTACAAGCCCGATGTGGCTGTGGGATTTACAGTGCTTTAACATTATATAAGAACCCAATTTAATCCCATGTCATAAATTTAACCCTGGTTTGTTCAATACTCAACACAATTTACACTCCTTTGTTAAAGAGGAGCGGGTCCGGTCAGCTAGGCAAAGATGAATGGTCTTCAGTTCAGTTCAGTTCAGTTCCAAATGAGTTAAACAAACTGTGATTATACTGCCAACAACAAACGCCCCACACTAATTCACGGTTTACATATACAAAGTAAAAAAGGGCACATTTAAAGTCCTCATTGGACAAACTGTCTGACACAGCTCGCCGCTGCACTGTCCTTGAGTTGAGTCTAGCAAAATCTCGCACTCATTGCAAACATTTGCTGGGACAAGAATTGGTGCTGCTGACTCAAACAGAGTAGACATGAGGCCATCTGGATGAACAGCCGTCTGCAGCACGCGTCTCACATCCTGCGTCTCACATCCTGCATTAATGCTGTCAAATGAAGCCATGAGAGAGCAGGGGCCAATGCCTTTTTTATTGTTACAATGTGTCCAAAAAAAAAGAATAAAACAATAACAGCTATTCACACATTTACAGAAATAACCGTAAGAGTTGATTCTATTATTATTTTAAAAAAAGTTAATTTCAATACAAATTATATTATGCTTTTTATCATGAGGAGAAAGTGGAATATCTCTGCCCTTCAGGACGCAGTAGGAGTCTGGCGTGGCTCCATATGCGCTCACATCTTTGGACATGTGCTATTCCTAATTAAATGTGCATTAGAACACTAATTGGCTGATTGTATTTCTGTCTCTGGGGAAGTGTTCAGTGAAGAAATGAATAATCAGTGTGAACCGGGAGCTGTAGAAGGCTGATCATTTATCACAAGGACATACAGTTGGCTCCTTGCCAGGAAAGGGATGATTTTCAAAACCCGGGAAAAGGGCTTATTTGCTGAAGTCATATTTAGACATTGGGTTTAAGACAAAGGGTATTTCAAAATTATTATTTTGCCTCCTCTTATCCCTTTGTGCTCTCTTGACATCATAGTGGGACACAGTACTCCTTAAATGGGGACTACTGATAGACAATAGTCATTAAGGTGGACGACCCCATTCTAAGTGATACGACTTACTGGTACATCATAATTGTTTTTAAAATAATTCTCATTAAGAATATGCACCTGCTGTGGTGTGCATTTCAATACATTAAGAATTTATGTCTGCTTTATGTCTCTGGCAAAATGCTTGATCTTCAGAAATATCTTGAAAAGTAAATGATGTTTATGGCTTGACATTTATCCCTAAACAACTTATTTTTTAGATTGCAAACATACAAGCACATGTAGAGTCTAAAACAAGTCTTTATTGGTCAATATACAGAGGAATCCCAACCATTTTGTTTACAAAAAAAAAAAGAACCCAATATTTATAAATATAAAATAACATTTGTACAGTGTTTAATTTATATGTAAAAGAATCTTCTTAATAATTGAATCTGTTGAAGCACGATACACAAAGGAGACGAAGAAAAACAAGGCAGTTGTCTCACAATGATGACATCACAATCACAGGTGCTTAAAGGTCAACAGAGGGACAATCAAACAGGGGACAGAGGTAACAAGCTAATAGATTTCCTCTAACAGGACACATTTAGAGGCATTTAATCTAATTACATATGAGCCTGAGCTGTTCAAAAGGACAGATCAGTGTTTAACATTCAAAGAAACATTATCCTTTAAATTTGGTTTCTGATTTTTATCATCAATAAACTGTTTTGATTTTTTTCTGTTTGGGTTAGTGCTTTGATAGGAGTTCAACTTTAACATCACGGACTCTCTGCAAATGTGACAGTTATTATCTTCTCAAACTAAAAGGTATTTTGGTTATGGAAATGGAACCCAAATTTGCATAGGGGACATTTGTTACTGAGAGAAAGAACAACAAGAGAATATGCTAAACTTTGCTACAATATGGTCGGATACACTAATAAGATGTGGATGCATATAATGTGTGACAAACACTAAAATGCATGGTATTTTGACTAAAAGATGCAAGCATATATTTGTCCAGAAATGTGGTTTCCATTGTGAAAACCTTGCACTGGTCAATGACAGACGACATGACGACATGAAGACACTCTGACATTTAAGGAACATTATATTAAAGCTCCTATATGCATTATCCAAACAAATAAAGGTACTGTAGTTTGTGCATCAAGACAAGGGCAGTGTGCTTAAAGGTACACTATGTAACCTCTCTGGTGGGGGATTTGCCATCTTCCACCTGGAGTTTTTCCACAGTATGGTATTTAACTTTACAATCTCCATGGAGACAAGCAGGTGAAGCAGGAAAGGCTACTCCACTCACAGTATGAATGTGTTTTTGACCAAAATAAACACCTGTAATTGAATAAATGCCAGATGTTTAGTTCCATATTACCATTCCAGACAAACCAAGACAAGAAGATGGCAGACCCGTCACCAGAGAAGTTACATAGTGCACCTTTAAATAACAATGCATGTCTGTAAAAGGTATCAATGACATAATACACAAAAGTTTATCCTCTGAAACTTGGTGTGTTAAATAATATTATGGACATTTATACAAATCATGTAACAACAGAAAGGGTGTATTATTCGTTTCAGTATGGTGACTGTGCTCGTTCCCTTTTGGCTGTTTTTAGTGTGAGTTCAAATGTGGCTGATGTTCTGAGTTTGTCCAACAGAGGGAGACCTTGCATCAGAAGTAATCGGTGTATCTGCATCATTTCCAGCAACAGCTTGTGTACGGTTGTGTTGGACGGGTGTGTTCAGTATGTCCCAGAGCAACTGTTCCACTCCAGTTTTGTGACCCGGTTTGTCTCCTCTTCGTCCTCCTCGTCAGTGTTGTCCGAGTCGGTGCATGTCAGGCCTCCCACCTGCTCTTCTTCCTCCTCCTCACTCTCCTCCTTTGCCTCTTCAACAACTGCCTGAGCTGGACTGACGTTCTAAAAAGGACAGTTTATATTACGCTCATATTTATTAAAGGTGGAGGGTTCGCCACCTTCCACCTGGAGATGTTATTGCTTTGCCTGGAATATACCATTAAACTCTCCATCTCCATGGAGACCAAAGAGGTGGAGAGGCGATCGTGCATGCAGTATATGTCTTTCAGGGTATTTTTGAGTATAAAAAAACTCCTCTAAATGAGTGAATGCAAGATTGGTAATGCCAAACTGTGTTATTGGCTGAGACAAGCAAGTGGCGGACCCTCCACTGGATAAGTTACATAGAGCACCTTTAACGGGACAAATATTCTGGTGCCGCTGATTAAAAACAACAAACAAAAGCAGTATCTCCTTTTACCTCCATGGGGTTGACAGTGATGGTCAGGCCGGAGTTGTCCCAGTCCATGTCACAGTCTTTGGGCTCATCCTCATCCTCTCTGGAGCCCTCTTGATGTGTGGCGTGAATTCTGTACACCCCAATGACCACAATCACCACCAGAGCGGCGATACACACCACAATCACCACTGTGGCGGCTGGAGGTGGTGGCCCTACACGAGATGAGGTCAAGAAGAGGTAAGGTTGAGAAAATGACCTTTTTGTAGCTCGGGGTGTAGTGATTGACATTTGGGGCGTACCTGTCATGCGAGAGTTGAGAGAGTGGCTCATCAGGGGGTGATGCACTGGCCTCATGAACTGGGATGGAGCTGCCATGTGGTTTACATGCTCCACAGGAGAAGCCGAGCGGTGCAGCAGACTCATCTGCATCAGTAATGGAACAATATTAGACATGAGCGTATGCATATTCAAAAAAATGGGATCCACAATGATGATTTTCTATCAGTGAAAAGTAAACTCAAAATTGAAAATTATAATAGGCATAAAAATAGAAATAAAACGAGAGAAATGCACTCACTCAGAGGAAATTAAAAGTGACTTATTTAATTCAGATGTGATTAGATTTGTAGAACTTAAATTACAGATGGGAAAAGCATCTCCATAAAATAAAGCATAAAACTGACAAACCATGACAATTCCACTGTCAGAGCCACACCAAAGGATTTCTAGCAACTATTTAATTATCTTTCAATATTCAATTATTCCTTTGCTGACCCCAGTGACTGAGTGTCTTTGTTCCAGAATCCAAAGAAACTAAAAATCCAGAATTATCGAGTAATACAACACTGGTGTTAGTCGAGAGAATGACTCTCAGATGAGTGTCGAAACGTTTTGTTTTTCCTAAAAAACAGTGTCCAGATGACTACAACTGAATCTTTTTCTACAATGGAACGCTCCTGGACAAATGAGGTATTACACCGACATTGGCGGTAGTAAATAATGTCACCTCCAGGTTGAACTCGTTGCTGGTGTATCGTCCGTTGAGCTCGGAGCAGGTGACTCTGAACTTCCTCTGGCTCATAGACGCTGGTCTCCAGTTCCTGTACCGGATCTGTCTTAGCGCCTGCTCGTAGTGCGCCATGGAGTCCACACCTGCAAAAGAAAGGAAAAAGAAGAACCACAGTCATTCTGTAAGTTATGATATAAGTTGTACAGGTTTTGACAGGACCTTTACAGCTGTCCGTGCCTATAGAGACTGAGTGTCCTGGTTAAGGCTATTGATTTCTGTGGAAAGGCCAGATGCCACACTGACTGTTAGCCTGTCACTGTGGCAGGTGGGCCCGTGACGTGTTCCTACCGTATATTGATATCCCCGATGTGGAGTTGGTCGCGTCCAGGTGCTTCCCTAACAAGGTGCTGTGATGTATCTCCAGACTTTCTCTTTCAGGGTTTAATTCGTCACCAATTAACAGCACGTCGCAGTAGTCCAGGTTATGCATGAGCTCCGTCACACCTGGTCTGTGCACTGCATGGACACAATAAGAAGATTTATGATTAGAGCAAAGCAGGACATGCAGGATTCACAACTACTGTCAGTGTTTGTGGACCAAAGCTTAAAGGCACGACACTGTTGGTAGAAAAAGTATATATTTTGACTCCTCTAATTGTCCTAACTATAAGAAAATGTATGATAAGTTAGGAATTTATGGTATTTTTAATGTGTAAAAATAGATGAAGGCTTCGCTATTACTTTATTTTGTTGGCATTTTAGATTAAAGGAACTTGAAGTAGTACATTTTGGATAATTTCGCCAGTTTCTGAGTTCAGTAAATGTTCCTGGAGAAAAGTATGTTTTTTGTTACCCGGTTAAAAGCTCAATAACTACAGATAACAACAAGCCTTCAGTAAAACCTTCAAAATGTTGTTAATTACTAAGACTGGAACATTTGATGCCTGTAGGTGCTATTTTAAGTGCGCATAGATCTCTGAGACAGGTATTTTGGGAAAACTACCTTCGGAATAAAGATTTCTCGTCTAAATTTACTGATACATATTCATAAATGTAGTCATAAGAAGTTGGAACGTGTACAAAAACAAGTCAAATATTGCATAGAATTAAAACTGTTCTATGCTCAGAAGAATCCAAGTTCAACCAGCATCTTTTTCAGCAACATGTGAGGCTGAACATGAAGTCGTTCTCAGTTATCTTAGGGTCTTGACTCACTCCCACTCAGGCTGTCCCCTCGGTGCACGGTGCTGGTGAGGTGGATCTCTTTGAAGGGGGCCACTCCAGGCGGCACCCGCAGGTCACTGGCCGGTCGGACGAGGCGGTTTGAGCCTGAGATGGTGATGCGCGGTTCACTGGGAGCCATCACCATGACGATGGCTTTCACGTCTGGGATCGACAGGCACGAGTCTTCACCAAAACACCTAAACGCAAGAATAAAGGTTGTAAAACACGCATATATCTACTCTGATCTGAAAATGAAGGAACAGTGTGTTCTAGTGAAAAGGGTTGAAGTTGTGCAAAAGTAGTCGGTGAAGACTAAGATTCTTTAAGTTAATGCAGTGAAGAATGTAAACAAGACAGAACCTAACATTTAATAAAACTCCCAGATGAATACCCTTGACCTTGTGTACAAAAGGGAAGCTAGATGAAGTGTTGTATCTTTAAAATGAAAGAAAACAGAATGAATGTGTTGTGGCACAGAAAACAGTATGCTGACACACTGATTTCTCCAGCTCTGTTTAATGTAATAACGCTCTATAAAATAAAAAAAAAACATGTAATACTATAATAAAGTAATAACTCTAATAATACTATTGATTGACAGAATGAATAGCACATAGTGAAAACATAATAGCAGGACTAAGAAACACTTGACACTCACTGCACTGTGGTGGTGATGTGCAGTTTTCGGATGCCCGGCGTGGGGAACTGTCTTGAGTTGATGTAGGACACTTTGGTCATGGCTGTGTTGACACTGTCCAAATCCTCTCCCTCGACCACCAGCACCGACTGAGCAGGATTAAAGTGAAACTGTGCCCAAAAACAGGATTAAAATTGTATATTTTATATGTATTCAAGCCTGAGTAATATTCCATACCTTGATGTCCTTAGCGAGACTTTCCAGGGAGTTGATATCAAGGCCCTCTTTGCAGGCCTGGAGACAGGAGATAACCTTCTGCGTCTCGATGCGGCCCGGCCGGATTGTCAGACCTGACAGGCTGCCATGGAAATACTGGGTGAAGCGTGGGGTCGCTACCTCTCCACCTGAAAGGAGGAAGTCAAGCAGATTACACGGGGACAGAGAAGGAGGAAATTGGGGAATGGCCAATTTCCAGGTCCAAAAACAAGACTTGATAATGTTTTACCAAGTATGTAATATGTAATGTGTAATAACTTTTAAGTAGGACAGCAAGACTAATTGTAATTGAATTAGAATTTTGATTTCAATAGTAGCAGGCTAAGATCACACATATTTAAGTAATTTCCCATGCAATTATTCTGCATTGCTATTATACATATAAAACCTGCTAATTTTGTAGTTTTGACCTGTACAAATGTTTTAGTTTTCATATTTCACTCTTCTCTCAAATCTTAATGCTCCTGGACCTAAATGTGTCACTTTGAACAGAATCCAACTATCAAGATATATATTAGTAGAAATAAGCTCAGTTTATATATTGTAACAATACAGTAGTGAGAGACTAACTGCTGTAGCCTTGGCAACACAAAAATGTCTTTTCTATAATGGATTTCAAAGTTATGACCAAAACTGTCAGCAATGTTTCCACTATATAACAAACCATATTTATTTGTCATGTCAGCTATGTGACTACAGTTTCCTTGTGTCAAAGCCCATCTGCCTCAGCAGTGAGTGGATGTTTCATGGTACATAATGTACGCTGCACTGTGGGAGGCTCGGCAGTAGAGCAGATATCAGTGAAAGCAGCCGCGCCGCTGGAGGCCTGTGGTTCCTCAGCTCAGTCGATGTGGATCACACTGAGAGAGAGAGACACCACACTGTCACTAACACTCTGGTTCTGTGTCAGCACAGAGCCACAGGAAACACAAGGCACGCGGAACAATCCTCCAGAGAACGGGAAACACATTTGCACGCAAATGTTTGGAACACATTAGCAAGATATATATGTGGGTTTTTGTTGTGTTTAGCATTTAGTAGCTGCAGTCTACAACACAACCATCTTGGGCAGCAACTATTCAATATTTTGGAAACCGATTTCTCTTGTGAAAGGCCAGTGAACATGACATTATTAAAATAATTCTACCCAAAAGGTATGCGACTTGGGAACATTACAGTATATTTGTATATCTTTATTGACAAAACCTGTTGACTCACCAACCACTTCTCTCAGCACATGTTTTTTAGCGGCCATATTATGATTATTATTCGATTGCTAAATTAGTTGATAATTACTTCAATAACGGATTAGTTTCAATGAATTCATATTTTTTGTTCAGCCCTACAACAATCTCCACACCTTTGATGTAGTACATTTCTAAATAAATACTTGAACACTGATGTGGTTGGTGATTTGTGATAAAATGTGAATATATGATTATATTTCTGTGATGTATTTTATCTGCATAATAGTGATATTTTATCTGCATCATTAGTCTAAGAGAAGAACGGGTGTGTGACAAACTGCATTTGTTTGTGAAGGTATCATAAAGATGGCCAAAGGATGTTTACCCTAGGGGGGGGTGATAACCCAGAGGAGTCTGGGTAATGTTTACCCAAGGCTTTATCTCTACGGAAAAATACCAAGTGCCTTGATGTGAGGCTGACCAATGAGAAATGTGACCCGCCTATTCCAGAATATCTAATAAAACCAACCAGCATGGGAAAAAACGGTGTGAGACGCGGGGGTGAGACGCAGGAGGGTCAGCCAGGCTCCTTACAACGGCTTGGCTGACACAGTCCCCGCGTTTTCTCCCATGCATTCCACACAAATGTCTGATCTTTCTGTGTCGTTTAATATTCTAAGTTGAATTGTGTTCTCTATGTGTTAAGGAATAGCATCGGGTGTATGTCTGATTCCATGACATTTTCTGGTCCTATCGAGCCGGACGACAAGCAGCCCCTTCGCGGAGATTGACGGGTGAATCGGTGAAGTCTGTGCACAGCTGAAAGAAGTCCACTTTTCCCGTGGCCGCCCATCGCACCTCACCGCGAGGAGAGCGCGTCGTTTCGAAGCAGCAGGAGAACACAGGCGACAAAGAAGGTCAGACAAAAATTTTGTGTGTGAAAAAGAGTTAGCCATAAAACGTTTTTATGCATTAGTTTGATATTTACTGGAAAAATATTGTAGACTTATGGACGAGATAAGTTTCTCACATAAGCAAGGCAGTTTAGGTATTACTGAGGAAATACCCAGTTTCATATTACTGAGGAAATACGCAGTTTAGGTATTACTGAGGAAATACCCAGTTTCATATTACTGAGGAAATACGCAGTTTAGGTATTACTGAGGAAATACCCAGTTTAATATTACTGAGGAAATATGTGTGAATGTAAGCGCTGTGCACGAGCGAAGTAAGTAAGAGAGAAGTGTGAATGTGTGAATGAGGATTAATAAGTGATTAACTAACACTAAGTGAGAATCACAATTAATCATACAAGGGTCACAAGGCGTTATTCTGAGAGATCTAAAATTTGCAGTCACGGGTGAATCTTTAAACACCTAGCATTATCTCCGGTGGAAAATCAATAAGAAATTCTACTAGAAGCTTGAGATATGACGTGACTGTAAAGCAAGTAGCATTTCTCTCAGACGACCGAGACCACATAATGCCATAATTATCACCCCAAACTGTAAAAAGACAAAGGAAAAGTCATAAGAGGATTTTGGAGGGAGACTTCCAGTATGCTCAGATGACGTGGCAGAGAGGGGGAGATAAGGGGGGTCAACAAGGCAGGAGAATGGGAGAAGAAAGCAGTTCAGAGGACGCTCTGAACTGATGAAGTAAGCAAAACTAAACCCAGCTGGTTTTAAATATTAGTATTTGAGAGCTCTGTAGAACAAATTTAGGGTTTTTGTTTGGATTGACAACAATCAATTATAAAGATTTTATTAAATTTGATAAGAGATGAAGATGAATTCAGATTTTTATAGATGGCCAATTTTTTGGGGAATGTGATCACAGACAGGACACTTCCTGTCCCCGACATAGAAGACAAAAGTTGTGTTTTTACGGTATCGTGTTTTTTGTGTGCACCAAACAAAGCCACGTTTTGTTTTGTTTTATTTTTGGACTTGACAAAATTATCTTTTGGACTTATTATGTAACCATAATGCATGACTAGATGAAAGTACAGGACGAAAAGACAGAAGTGTTTTTAAATTTAGGATCAAATACAGGCACAGGCCTGGGAAGTGATAATATGGGTAAATGAGTGACTACTGATGTTTTTGGACATAGGAGTAGAACGGGCAGTAAGTAAAGTGATAGTAAAAGTTATATCAGTAACTTATTTATTTGTGTTATCATGAGGAAACCTCATATTGCATGTAGACGTAAGTGAGGGAATACGTTAAATAGTGACGTCAAATGCCCTCCCAGTAAAGACATGAATGTGTCATTAACTAGGGCAATTGATGCAGAAGTGGGGGGACATGGGAGGATATGGGTCATAAAGATAGCCAGAGATAAGGGGCTATTGACTGGCAAAGACTCTGGAGGAGTGTAGAGCAGCGTAATGCAGGAGAAGAATACATTTTATGAGACCCGCAGATTACCTGAAGATAGTGAAAACTAAACAGGGGGATGGGTAATCAATACATGAGTTTAGAAGCAGAATGACAGGGACATTATGAAGGATAACAGGGGAATCCCAGGGGATGCAGCGTCTGATAGTTATATCAGAAGCAATTAGAAAGTAAAAGCAGGTTACAAGTGAGGGTAAAGAGTAAGTGAAAAGAGAGAAAGAAAAAGCAGGTTTAGGAATTTGGAAATGGGTGTTTCCTCCGTTACGAGAGGAAGACAGAGAAGAAGATAGAGAGAGACAGAGAGGAAGACAGATAAAGAGAGAGGGGAAGACAGAGAGGAAGATGTGACGTGACAAAGAAAAGACAAAGAAAGTAGGCAACAAGGGGATAAAAACAGGTTTATAAAAGAGATGTGCCTTATGTACAAGGGGAAGGTTTAGGATCATTTTGATTGTTATACACATATAGACTTGTTAGAACAAACTAATACACAATGTTTGTAAAGCACCACATGAGCAGGTGTGAGAGATTGAGTTTGAAACTCACCTGAAGCACATATAGAAGATTAGCACATATTACATTAGATGGGTGACTTTATTCAGGCCACACCCACAGAGGAGATGTGAAATTGTTAATTATGATGAAGAATTCTAAGTTGTGAACTGACCCTTATGGCCAGCTCAACGGGGGAATTATTGAGATAATTATTATTGTTTGATGTATTTGTATTGCACACACACACACACATACGCGCGCACACGTGGAGACCAAACATTTAGAGTTTGAGACATTTAGAGTTTGAAACATTTAGAGTTTGAAACATTTAGAGTTTGAAACATTTGGAGTTTGAAACAAATGGTGGTAAAACAGATTTACAAGTTACAGATCGCAGAGGCAGTGTCGGATTACAGACACACAGGGTGGGAGCCCAGCGCCGTGTAAGGGGGGGCTCAGCCAGGGATGTGACCACTGAACTGTGAAAGGTCAAGAGGTGACATTGCGGAGTGGAGTGACAGACGCAATTCCATCTCTTCCTTGATTACATCTTGGATTAGTGAAAGTTGTAAACTATCTGGATTATTGAATTTTGGTTAAATGTAGAATTATGTAGAAGTTTGAGAAATGGGAATTCCATATCTCAAAAAGGAGGGATATGTACGTGTAAACAAATATTCCGAATCAATAATTACTAAAAAAAAAAAATTGTAAACAAGAAAACTGTTTGAAATACACTGAATTGTCGAAAAGACTTTGTTTATCACCGCAGCAGAGAACGTGTTGGAGATGTGGTGTTTACAGAGACGAGCCAGGTGGACGAGCAAAGTGGACGGAGCCACACCGTGTCGTCCTCACACCGACCAGGGGAGGACGAGAACATGGGTGCTCTCATGGGAAAGTGAGAGAAATGTCTGGACAACACAGCGGCAGATCCATAACATCGCAGACGCAGGACTTCGTTTGTATGAGTTTTGTCCAGAGTCTACGATAGAGTACGATACTCTGCTACGATAAACGAGAGACAGAGGCTACGGTGCGCAGAGTACCATACTCTGTGGAAAAAGAATCAACAGTTATCATCATCACAAGTGATGACAATAATATGGGTGCTGAACACCTGTATTATGCACGGGACAATCGCGACAATCGGGACAATCGGGACAATCGGGACAATCAGGACAATCGATCAACATACACAACTGTGTATACCGGTTAATGGAATATAGAGGGAAGAAAATAAGTGATCAACTTGAAAGGTTATGAAATGCATGATGTGTAATGTATAATGTACAATGTATAATTGACATGACAGAAGCTGAAGAAACACAATGGCATATTATACAGCCACAGTTGTTTGCACTAACTAAGAGAGTTCTTTTTTATCTGCTACAACATAACTACATGTAATGTTAATGAGATTATGAATTGAGATGGGAAATGTACCAGTTCATATGTGTAACCTAACTGTGCAGATAGCGGGAGGAGGTCTCTTAAGGAACCAAGAGAGGACGTATGGTGATGTGGGGACACTTGTGGGACGTTGTGCCTATGTATCCCTTTTGTGGCCAGCCATGGTCATAACAAAGACCAGCATCACCCAGAACCATACCGCAGGGTCAAGGTCGAGAGGTTAGAGGACAGTCTGGTCCCAGTAGCACCTGATACTACGTATTTGATTCTATTGGGGTGTCCAGAGTGGTCCCTGACGAGTCAAACTGACTGACCAGAGCGCAGCGGGTTTAAGGGCTTTCCGCTTGTACTTCTATATTTCCCATCACACCGCACAAATTATAGACAAGATAAATTGTCTGTTCGTCAAATTACAGAGATTGACCAATCTGACTCAAAATTTAGGACAGTAATGCTGTAGAAATGTTGTGGGCCGAGAGAAAAGAAGTGTGTTCAATGTTGAGAAATGTGCATAAACTTTTTGTGTGTAAAAGTGTCATTTTAACACCAATATGAAAGACATGTTGAAAACTGAAAAGAATAATGTGTTTGGCATATGAGACAGAAGACTAATGCTTTGATAAACAGGAGGGAAATGTGATAAAATGTGAATATATGATTATATTTCTGTGATGTATTTTATCTGCATAATAGTGATATTTTATCTGCATCATTAGTCTAAGAGAAGAACGGGTGTGTGACAAACTGCATTTGTTTGTGAAGGTATCATAAAGATGGGCCAAAGGATGTTTACCCTAGGGGGGGGTGATAACCCAGAGGAGTCTGGGTAATGTTTACCCAAGGCTTTATCTCTACGGAAAAATACCAAGTGCCTTGATGTGAGGCTGACCAATGAGAAATGTGACCCGCCTATTCCAGAATATCTAATAAAACCAACCAGCATGAGAAAAAACGGTGTGAGACGCGGGGGTGAGACGCAGGAGGGTCAGCCAGGCTCCTTACAACGGCTTGGCTGACACAGTCCCCGCGTTTTCTCCCATGCATGCCACACAAATGTCTGATATTTCTGTGTCGTTTAATATTCTAAGTTGAATTGTGTTCTCTATGTGTTAAGGAATAGCATCGGGTGTATGTCTAATTCCATGACATGATTACTACAAACTAAATAATAACAGTTTGATTCTTGCTGATACTAGAGGAGCAAGTTAAAAATGATGTTATTTCCACAGCAGAGTACGTCTCTTTTGCCTCCTGTTTTTCTCCAGTTCTGTCTCTGCGACAAATGCAGCGTTGAAAGCTTTTCATCAAGCCAAGGTCTTTGTGTTTGAAATGGGATATTTTTGGACTGCGTGTGTCTAGACGGCCTATTCTTTTATTAGTGAAAAAGAACAGATGAATAAAAGGTAAGTGGACAGAGAAAGTGCACTCATTGGCTGTGTTAAGTGTAAGAATCTGCTAATTGGAGAAATTGTTCGCTGGATGCTGCAGTTTGTTTGACGAGTCTTGAGACTGGAGCTGACAGCGAAGAAAAGGAGGGAAATAGATTTCTCAACAGATGAACATATTAAGACGAGACACTCCAGGCAGTGGTCACTTTGCTCTCTTTCAGTTGGAAACAGCAACATTGTCCAATTTGCTCCTAATTAGTTTTTTATAATTTCATTGAATGCACTCACATCCATAGATTTCAACGGGACATTGTAACTTCAAAGGCTGTTTTCTTAAAATGTGTTTTTTTTTTATCTTGTAGGAACGTAAAGATTGTCACTTAAGGTTGCACCTACACCTACTTAACAAGGTTTTGAACGTAGAAAGGGATTCGTTGATATCTAACTTATATTTAACTAATATGTCAACCAAATGAAGCAAGTAATTTAAACCTGGCTATGTCATTTTTTCAGATTTATATGTCCAAAATACATGCAATTTTTACACATAAATTGCCTTATTTCTAAATGAAAGATGAAAAACTGCCAATTTTTGCCTATTCTTGACTCTATAGTCTTGCCTTAAGAAGTGTTTCATTCTTACAATACAGAACATGGACTCCTGTGTAAAAATGAATATTCTTACACAATCCCTTGAAATGTGCAGAAAATTACTTATTAAGGACATCCGTATGGAACATGTTCACTTACAACCTTGTATTGTGCCTTTGGACTTTTCCAGAACACACTTTGAATGACTTCCCCTCCACATGTCTGCCCATTATGTTGTTGATTGTGGGGGAGAGGGGGCCCTCCGAAATGAGACACTCTGAAAGGCAATCTCGCCCGCTAATGGCCTGCAAAGTTATCAGTTGCGGCTTAGTGAAGCTTAAAGCAGCTTCATTGGGATGTAATAGCGGGCAAACTTGTCCTCTATTCACTCCAGCTAATCCTTCCTTCGGGGCGTTCTTTCACAATCACACTTTCATGGAGAGAGCAAAACGCTGTGTGAAGTTTGACTCAAAAAGAGGGAAATAAAATGCGTTCAGGAGCATGACGATTATGAAGATGATGAAAAGAAATGTATGAGCAAAATACAGTATGTAGCTTAGCACGAGTGTTGGGGAGTGGGATTCAAACAAGCTGCTGGAGCCTTGCAACTCAAATCATTCAAACAGGAACATGCAAAGAGGCAGTAAGATATTATAGATTTAAACTTTAGTCCAATAAATAATTCAAACATAATTCCACTCATAATAGTCATAATATAGAGCCACAAGTGAACAAACATAACATATTGTACACATCATTATCAGGGCTGGGTATGTTGTCTGGCTCTATCTATTCTGCATATCTTTGTAGCCCTTGAAATTGTCCACAGTGTCATTACCTGATCTTTTTTTTATCTATCTGAATGAATTGGACTGAATTGCTGCAGAACAGAGGCAACTCAGGTCTACGCGATTGCTTTGGAGAATAACAAGATAAGATATAAAAAGTATGAGAAAATAAAGTCTGATTCTAGTCTCTGCTGTTCTCTGAAATAAGTCTATATATGTGGGAATGTCATGAGCGTGTTGCTGTTTAATAAAATATTTATGATTTTTTAAGTTAGCTTTGTGCTAACTCAAGCATAAATGATGTTGATGCTGACACACTGATCAATATGCACATGTCCTAATTCAAATAAACAAACGTATATTTAATAATTTTCTTTGTATAATCCTCTATACGTACATTAAAAAATACCTATTTTGCTTTAGTCTTCTATAAGTTTATAGTCCAAAATGCCAGTGGCTCACTATGTTGTATTTTGAACATCTTAAATTACAATATTTGATCTAAAACAACAAGTCCGAAAATACATTTACAGTTTATTTCCGTGTTGAAAACCGCGGCGCTATTTTTGCCGGTCCTTTTACAGTACGTTGCCCTAATGAGAGCTGCAGTTCACGATTGCAAATTGTGCTAAAATGGTTACGCAACACTGCTGAAGCCTACATGTCCCCGTTTAATAAATTACAATTGCTGAACGAAGTAAGAAAAGAGAAGGGAGCTTGACACAGGAAGCGGTGAAGACCTGGACTGGAGCAAAGGCGTCTTGACCACAGTAGAATAAAGATTAAATATGCATGAATCACTCTCAATACAACTTGGGGAGATTTAATGAGAAGGGGGAACAATTATAATATTGACTTCTCATCACTGTGGAGACGCAGAAGCGCACATACGGACCTTGCCAGCAGGCGCCCACTGTCAGCTGCGTGTCAATGTTTGAAGCGTGGATGGGCCAGTCGTCCGTCACCAGGTAGGGTTCAAAGGTCACGCCGTCCACAAACAGCGTCACGGCCGGGAACGCCACGTTGATTACATAGTAGTGCCATTCTTTGTCACATATCTGCAAACAAACAGGGAGGGGCTCATTACTGCTGGGGTATTTGTGGATGCATTCAGATGAAAATATATTCATGAGTACAAGAAAATAGGACAGCAGAAAAAACACATTATTCCCTCAGCAATATGTTATGAGTTTGGCAGCGTTTTTCCCAAGGAGGCTTGTGTTTACAGAAACGCATTATAAAGATGATGTTACAATCATGAAGCCAGGAGCATCGGCGCTTTTCTTTTTCTCACCTCACTACAGTGAAAGTGGTGAAACAAAGTCCCGGCTCATCAGCAGAGGGTTTATATGCCAAATGAAGTAATGAGGCGCCGCATAACGAGGTGTTCATTAGCAGAGGGTGAGTGACAAATACGCCCTGTCACTCGTCAAAAATAGTCTTTGATGCGCGGAGGGAGAGGCACGTCCCGCTCCCTCGAGACTGAGGCTGCTGCGCTTTATGAAGAAGAGAGGAAATTGATCATATATGAATCCGGCCTCAGTGCGGTTAATGTTGCGTGGGAAGGCTAAACTTGCAACACATTCAGACAAGTTCAGCTGTGTGTTTTTGGCTTGAATCAATGGCATTTTGAATCAACTTCTTAATCTTGTTTTTGTATATATATATTTTGTGTTTACTCAAAACTGGGGATTGAACTCAAAACCTTATCGCAGGACGTCTCCGTAAACATGCTGAAAAATAACCCTTGAATAATCCTCAGAAATGTACTGGAGAAGAACATATAGACGTATCCACTGTAATAATTACTTGCGTAAAGATACCTACAAAAAAAACAAGTACAGTACTTTTACTTTTGTATTTAGTTACTTTTCACCACTGTCTAATGGTCAAAAAATACAAATCTGATATCTGAAAAAATACAAGTAAAAGCGCAATCTTGATTTGTTTTAAGTGGGACATTTAGGTGGAGCTTTGCACACAATGTCAAACTAACTTTCAATATAAAAAACAGGAGTTAAGTTACGATTGAATATCATACTGTCTACACAGGGCATAATGCAGGTGCAGCACAAGGAGCAGTCGTGTGACCTAATGGGGTTAAACACTGTGCTGGTGCCTCCTGTGTCCTTTGGGGATATTTTGATTTCTGGTTCAGACTGTCATCTGTTAGGAGTGTGAAGAGACACAGAGTCCCGGAGGACATCTCAGTCTGTCAACACCTCCGCCTCCTTCACTCTAACTCTCTGCAGGTAGCTTGTACTTCTACTGTAAACAGCTTCCAACATCAAGTTTCCCTCTTTTCCCAACGGATCATCAATGTTTTATGCACTTACCAGCAACAAAATAAGATTTTAGATGTGAGTCACTGGTAAATAGTAATATTTTAACCGTGTATTGTTGTGCTTTTGACAAGAAAGGCCACAACAACTAACCTGATTAGCCTCTGGATTGATGGCCAATTAAACAATCTTAGACCTCAAGCACTATTATAATACTGATATAAAAGCAAACAGTTCAACAGTTTGGATAAATAGTATTGTAATTGCACTTTTTTGTCCTCACACATGTATTTGTAATGTGAGCTACATTTATCAGATTCAATGCGTATAAATGCATGGTCTTATATAGCTTATTGTGACAATCTACTTAATTCTATAACTGTAATAACTGATGATATATTCAGTATTTAACTGATTATTCTTGACGAATAAACTGTACAAATCGACCTAGAGCTATTCTAATTGGTCCAAGAAAGCTACTATGGAGTGAAGTGTCATCGAGTATAATGACATTCTCAGCAAAACAGCAGCGGAGAAATATGCCCAGTATTTTATTTTTTAGTAGTTTAGTAGCACACGGATTGTTTATGAATTAAATTTCCCGAACCCGAATTATTTTCAGATGGAAACAAAAGCGCGGAGAGATCAGTCACTGTCATAGCTGTGTGCGTCGCTTTGATAAGAAATAAAAAAAGAGGAAATAAGCGGGTCATCTTTTACACATCTGCACTTTGTGTCGATTTTCAGATAAGTCTTGGAAAAGCTGGCGCCATTACTTTGAAATTGTCCTTATTTCATATTGTTTACTTTCTACTTGAACACACACACACACACACACACACACACACTGGTACACAAACATATCACTATCATTAGCAGAGCTCCTTTGCAGCCGCTGGAGTATGTTTTCTGAGAGCGCATTAGTCAGAGGAAGCTTGAAAGTGCGTCGGCTCTGCTAAAGCATAACAAGACAATGAATGCAGAACCGCCGTAATGAGCCGGTCTCCAGGCAGCCCCAGGGACACTCATAACCAGGACTATCCGATAGGTGAGCGCTGGAACAATCTGATATAGACTTTCCATACGTTGCTGTAAACATTTAGGGCATGTGATCTTCTTTACTCACGTCTACACGCGTGGGAAGTCAGTAGGAATTATTTTGTGAGACTCAATTATCTAGTTCAGGGGTAAATGATTTATCCATATATTGTGTCTAATGACCGTGACATACTACTCGACAATCTACAAAGTCTAATCTTTACTGATCTCTTTACTGTGGATGAAAGTTAGTGTTGCTGGGTTTCAGATGACGCTCGACACACAGTGAGGTCTAATGTTAAAGGGGACATATTATAATATTATGTCAAATCAACTTGACTTTAACCTTGTCGCAAAATCCAAGATTGTACTGCAATTGAGGCTCAAATGCTCAGAAAATTCCTATTTACATCTGCCCTCTATCCCCGCCCACATACCTGTCCTGGGTTACTATTATGTCAAAATGCTTCATTTCGAGTGACACATGTTACATAGCCACTTTTAAAAATAAAAACAAGTAAATGACAATTTGCTGGTTGTCACTATGAAGAGGCGGGGCTTATCAGTTCTGCAGTTTTGAACAGGAAGACAATCAACCTGTTTCTATTTCTAAGTTGGTTTGGATCAGTGTTGCAGTTTTTAAGAACAAAATGTAAAATATGTCATTTATGTTATAGTTCAAAATTAAGTATTTTTAAGCCAATGGAAATTTAATTCTCAAAAGTATTCTGACACTAGAGTAATCCAAGTATTTACTAGTAGTGACCCAGCAGTTTATCGAGTTGTTCCAGTGCACGTTTAACGTTGTTTTGGCTTATTTATCTCTATAGACGTGGTCATTTTTTTCGACCCTGAGCTTATATATGCCAATAATATTTATCACAATTGGGCAGCAACTGAAATGAATATTCTTAAAACCATATGTTTGTTGTACATATAGCGTCACATCACCATAGAATTGATCAGATTCAACATTTGTGAAATGATCTTTTAGACATTTCTCATAACAGAGGAATGGTATAATCAATAGAGAGAGAGAAATACATACATAGAGAAATACATATATCATCGCACAGCAACAGCAGAGTTTTATTGGCGGCATAAAGCAGATACGGCTGCTTATAAGGTGTGAATCTGTCATGGCATGTTTACGAGGAACTATTATGTTATAGTGGTACAATAGAAGTAAGATTGTCAGAGCTGATTGGATGCAGAAATTACTATGGAAACAGGAAGAGGGATTTAACACCTGAAAGACCTCTTACAATATCATGTCACACTGTTAAGGCTTTGAATTTCAATAAGGTAAGGAAGATCAGTTTTAAAATGAAAACTCAAAAAGCATGTGCTTGTAATTTTGAAGAGAATAGGAATTGCATGCAAAAGGAAGGGAATAGGAAGGAAATGCTTTTTGTACTCTAAATGGGATGTTTGAATGTTTCTGCCAAGGAAGTCATCACAATTGATTTACAAAATGACCTTATGAACCAAAGTAATAAATCACATTTTGATCCAACTGGAATTTTCAAAAAAATCTCAATATGTTTACCAAGGGCAATAAATAAAAATACATATATTTGTATAAGTTGTCATTGCGAGATATAGAGCTTAGGTTAAATGCAGTGACCAGATATGAGAACATTGTGTACTATTTTCACACGTGTCCATCTCATATACCACATGCGTTCTTTACATTTGGTTTATCATAAATCTCTTCTTGCCTTGTAATCTTGTATATTCTGATCTTCCAATCCAAATTCCCCTGCTGTTCCTTTTAAAAATCTGTTCTGCTTATATTCATGCTCCATGCTCCGGCCCTCTGCTGCAGCAGTTGTGCCCGTGCATTATTGATAGCTGCTTATTATATGTGTCACTACGCTGCTCGGAAATGGCAAAGCTGCAGTAAACATGAATAAAATAAATTGTAAGCTAGCGAAAGGTGAGTTTAAGCAATGTTTTATTATTTACACACATACTAAATATAATTTGAACAATGATTACAAATTATGATTAAAAATACCAATACACTATTTTATGTAATATTTGCAAAGTGTATTTTCAGACAGATGCTTTTGCAATACAAAGACTTTATGGTCTGGCACTGTATAATGTTTGCTCTCTCCCTGATTTCCGATGGGACAGGAAGAAGGGGGTACTTTAAAATATGTAAACCAAATAATTAAAGTCCACAAATGTATAATTTTTAAAGTACTGGTAGCAGAATTATTGGCCATGTGTTGTGAGTTGAAACGTGAAAAGTACAAAAGAGTATAGAAGATAAAAAGAACATCAAAAACAACAACAAGAATAGCTGAGGCATTAGTATGTGGAGTAAAGTCCTGTGATGCCGGTGAATAATGTAGAGCTTATGTAGCACTCAGCATACCTGAGGAGTGGACCATACGCAGCAGAGAGCGTGGTCTCACACTCAAAACCATCTTTTCATTAATGCAGGAGCTACACAAAAAATGGACAGGATTCTAAGGTACAATTGAGATTTCAAAACACAGAATTGCTTCATTCTTGCCTTGAAAAAGAAAATGTAACATATTTCAAAAAGTCTGATATATTTGTTACATTGCCTTAAGGACACAACTTCCAGTCAGTTGTAAGAACAAAAAAAAGAAAAAAAAAGAGTGTACAATGCAACCTATCTAACAGCATGTACTACCCAAAGAAGTGTGCAAAATATTTTGATAAAATTATCATTAATTTGATCGCATTATTATTAATTTGATCGCATTGTTATGTAATACATATGTATTTGTACATATGTAAGGTTTGGAACCCAGTCATTCAGTGTGTATTCTTGACATCTCCTGCAAACAACAGAGAAGAAAAATGCACCATCAAACACAAACCTGCCCAATTCATCTTGTACAAAACAAAGAGATGCTTCCAATCAACACAACCCACAGAGCAAGCCGTGGCAGAATGAGCATGCTAAGAGCAGTGAGATAAGTCTGAGGCCAGATACTGTGTGTGCTCCACTAAACCGTCAACATCGACCAAGTACATGATAAATACTGTATCTCGAATAGATCACACTTATCAGTGTTTAACTGCTTCTTACACATGTGGGCTTTAGGCACACGTAAAGTGATTCTAAAGTGTGGATAATGGGTTTCTTTATCTTCAATGACCCTCATTGATATGGATTTAAATCACTGACAGACACAAACCATCTTATCTGAAAAAAGACAGAACTTTAAAACTGGACAACTTTTTCAGCAGACAAAAGGAAACAAAGTTGAAGTGAAGCCTGGTTTCTTCAAAAAGAGATGCTATCTCCAGTACTTTCAAGTGAAGACTGAAGTGGTGGGAGAAAAGTGATGTGTCCTCAGGTCCATTAGCGCAGGTGAAAAAACTGCAGACAGCACAATGGGCTGGAGTGCGTTCACGTTCCCCAGTATGGCCGTGCATAGTGATGGGCCTGCCTTCCTGTAACACATTCCCTTGCTGCATGCTATTGACTCAGAAAATTAAAGCCTCTTTCTCCACGGCCAGCTCTTGTTGCCCACTTTCCCCCATCTCGGTCCAACCCCTTTTCTCCTGAAGTGAGAATTGCAAAATCAATAAAGCTAAATGGAGTTGCCGGAGAAGCCATCGAGTGTCCTCTCTAAGTGCTGGAGGAACAAGGACGTCAAGTAGCAGCGGTGACACCCCATAGTCCCTTCTCCTCCCCCTCCAAACCCCTACCCACAATGCACTACTTCTGTTACCCTTATTACTTAGTACATTTACTACAGCCGGTTCACCACACTTAACCTGGACGTGCTCATATACACTCATAGCCACTAACCACTAGTTACCTTTCAATTGGTATATTATTATCTTAATACTTTTTTAAAGCATCCCATAATATGCAAATTCAACAGAAATGTGTTAATACACGTCTTTAGACATCTTAGTTGAGGTTTAATTATCAGAAAAATGTGCAATGTCTGTAATAGTAATCCCAAAAGTGCAGAAGCATCACCGTATTTGAAAGTTTCTAAAAATATATATAATCAGCTCTTTTTTCAGCTAGTTTTACTATGAATTATACAATGCATTCACATTTTCACATTTTGTTGTGTTTCAGCTTTATTCCAAAATCTATTACATTTTTGCCTCAAAATTGACAGTGTGAAAGAAGTTTGTCTGAATTCTTTACAAATGAATTAAGCCCAATAAGTTTGGTTGGGGAGCGTTGGTTCACACCCATTTTCAGATGTTCAATTGGGTTCAAGTCTGGGCCACTCAGGGACATTCACAGACTTGTCCTGAGTCACTCCTTTGTTCTCCTGCTGTGTGTTTAGGGTTGTTGTCTTGTTGGAAGATGAACCTTTGTCCCAGTCTGAGGTCCAGAGCGCTCTGGAGCAGTAAACTGCTGGATTCGTCTTTCCATTGATCCTGACTAGTCTCTCCGTTCCTGCCTCAGCATGATGCTGCCACACCCATGCTTCACTGCAGGGATGTTACTGGTGATGAGCAGGGCCTGGTTTGTTCCAGATATGACACTAGCTATTCAAGCCAAAGAGTTCAATCTTTGTTTCATCAGATAAATGTTTGTTTCACATGTCGGTGTAATCCCTCATTCATCCAGGCGTGTTCCATTGTAGAAAAAGCTTCAGTTGTAGTCATCTGGAGTCAGTTAGAAAAAAATAATTTCAACTAATTTTTCTAAATGAGTCCAGATGACTACAACTGAAGCTTTGTTTCTCATGGTTTGAAAATCCTTCAGGCGCCTTTATCCAAACTCATGTGCCTTTTACTGAGGAGTGGCTTCTGTCTGGCCACTCTAGCATTCAGGCCTGGTTAGTAGAGTGTTGCAGAGGGTGTTTTTCTGGAAGGTTCTCCTCTCTCCA
Source organism: Eucyclogobius newberryi (assembly GCF_026437365.1). Taxonomy (NCBI): domain Eukaryota; kingdom Metazoa; phylum Chordata; class Actinopteri; order Gobiiformes; family Gobiidae; genus Eucyclogobius; species Eucyclogobius newberryi. The sequence continues at coordinate 19,386,968 of NW_027315746.1, forward strand.
CAGTACTGGACAAGGGAGGGACTATCGGGTTCTTAGACACCTTCCCATTCAATTGCTCAGTTTGGCCGAGTGGGCGACTCTTGGTTCCAAACATCTTCCAGTTACGGATGATGGCGGCCATGGTGCTCAGAGGAGTCTTTGATGCTGCAGAAACATTTCTGCCTTGATACAATCCTGTCTCACAGGTCTACAGACAACTGTTAACCGTGGGACCTTATGTAGACAGTGTGTGCTTTTCCAAATCATCTTTAATCAACTGAATTTACCACAGTTGGAGGTTGTAGACTCCACCTCTCTGGGAGGAGTCTGCATGTCCTCCCCGTGTTACCGTGGGTTCTCTCCAGGGTCTCCGGCTTCCTCCCACCGTCCAAACACATGCATGTGTTAGGCAAAATTGGCATCTCTAAATTGGCCGTGTGAATGAATGTGAGTGTGAATGTGTTGGCCCTGCGACGAGTTGGCCACTGTCCAGGGTGTACCCCGCCTAAGGCCCAAAGTCACTGGGATAGGCTCCAGTCACCCGCGACCCTGAAAGGGAACAAGCGGTAGAAAATGAATGAATGAATGGAAGTTGTAGAAGCATCTCAAGGATGATCAGTAGAAAAACGATGTACCTGAGCGAGAGTGTAATGGCAAACCCTGTGAATACTTTAAGTACATGTACTTTTTTAGTGTTTTATTTGTTTTAACAGCCTTATTTCACATAATTTGGGTATTGTAGAATTTTAAGGCAAATAATGAATTTAATCCATTTTGGAATAAGGAATATGTTGAAAAAGTGCAGAATACTTTCCGGATGCACTGTATATACATTATATAGCCATTTCAGTATTTCCTTTCAGTATGTCCTAAAACTGAGGATCTGCCTCCTGCTCCCTGCCATAAAGACATCAGAGGGAACATCTATTTTCTGTCTCATAAAGCAGTGTCGCTAAGTCAGAAAGAAAACTAAAGAGAGCTTAGTTTGATCCAGACCAGGTTTAAAACCAGGTTTATTCAGAATTCTTAACAGTGCATTTTTGTCACACACTGAGGGGATAGATAATCACTGAAACACAATACAACAGCCAAGCTAAGCTGGTTGCAGCGATAGAACATCCAAATGGGTTTGTGAGTGAATATCTTGGAACCGATTGAGGTGGTCGGAAAATAAACGTTGAAGCCCAAAATGATAAAAACATAATCTTTTAGAAGTTATGCCATATTTTTTTTTCTATTCCATCTCCATTTGTATCGTCAAATGTTATTTGTAAAGGCTCAAAGGAATCACAAAAATGCATTCTTAACACCACATGTTTCCTCCTCTGTCTTTCTTGTTAATGCTATGTATGTATGCTAGTAAGCTTCCATATCTACAGTCGGTGAGTGAGGCACGAGCACAGATGGTGGTAGGAAAGCACACGATAAGAGAAGCCAGAGAAAATGAAAAGAAAACCACATCTTGAGGTTGTTTGCTCAAAAAGAAGAGAAAAATCAGGAGTTTGCGTCTACCCTTCCCTTTGTCACATCCACCTCTGTCAACCTCCAGAGAGAACAACATGCGGCTGAGAAAAAACACTTTTCAATCTACCTTTGACCAAGAACAAACACGCTGCTGCTTTGAAGGTACACAGGAGGAAAATGCATTGTGTTTGCCATGGCCTGCAGTGTACACACAGGTAGGATAGGGCCACAAAAATGGACTTATAATTACACTCTCTGACTCCATCACACAACTAATACAATACAGCACCAAGTACAAAGTCGTAGTGGCAGTGGTTCTCAACCTGGGGATGGGGAGTCAGATGTTATGGGGTAAAACTGAAAATCAATGCAATTTAACAAGGCCTGATACACTGTAGTAAATGTAAAGTTCTATTTGTTGCACCACCACATTAATAATCTAGGTCTTTGTCCTGAAATAAAATCAAACAATTGACATTATAGGCTACATCAGCTCTTTTTTGTGCTCTTATGGGGTCTTGACAGAAAACATTTGAGAACCACTGCTATAATGTACGCTTTTTATTTGCTGTTTTAAGCAGTATTTGCAATTTTGCTTCTGTTTTTCCCCCCTGATTTTTTCTTTGCAATTTTGTGTACTTTAGTGACTTCTTCTGTAGCCTCCTTTAGAGCTGGATATCATATTCTCTGTATACTTACTGTTCAGTAAAATGACCTGAGCAGGTGCAGTGTTGAGGCCTGATAGAAAATCTGAATAAAGCAGAGAGCACCAAAAGCACATCTTTATCATGGAGCAGTTCTTCAGCACTAATGTTCTTTTAATATAAGGTGAATCTATGCTGCGTCTCAGGGGAACAGAAAGGCTAGTATATCTGCTGTTCAAAAATAAAGAGGGAAAGTAAGTTTGCCAGAAATTCCCATGCACTGGCTCAGCCTTTGGTCTTCAGAGATTAGGCTGAAGTAGACTTTTGCTTGGTCACTTTAAGGAGATCTACACAATACTCATTACAAGACATTTTTCTGCCACACAAGTTGTTTTAGAGTTCCTCTGAAGATTAAATATATTGAGGACCCATGTAGTATTTGCTCAGAGGTAACAAAGTAAGTTTACATAAATTATAGTCAGGCTTCTTGAAATGGGGGACGGATTTTGTGGACAATTATGTGGTGTTGTTAAGTGGTTTTGAGTTGTTTGAGGGTCAGTAATAATTGGAAAGATTTGCAAAATATGGTTTAGATATGGAGAGAAGCTTTAACTTCAGATACATGTACTTCTTATTGGATTTTTTTACAAACAGGAGACTGGGCTGGAATGCTGTAGTCAAGTCACCATTTCTTGAATCACATGTCTTCATTGTTGAAGCTGAAGTAGAGAGGCCAAAAAATGAACTCAAGTAAAAGTAAAAATTAGTAGTCAAATAAATTACTCAAGTAAGAGTAAAAGAAATGAGTAGATTTCTGATTTAGCATCTTAAGTTGATTTAATTGAAAGCATCTAACTTTGAAGAATGCACACAATCTGGTATTTCGAAAGGATGGACCGTAAAATGAGAAACACAAAATCAAATCTGAAGAAAAGAAACAGATGTACAAAATCATATTATCAAAATAAAGTTTAGACTTCCCTGAAGAGTACTGTTACAGTGTTGAATATATTACTCATGTAGGATTTTTTTAGGGGTAAAAGTTGCAGTCATTATCACCTAAAACAAAGTCCTCATGTTTGCTTGGTTGATAAAGAGCACTTTGTCATTCACAACAGGCCTTGACCTCACCTCTGCTCTCATTCATCTACACTGTCTACAGACATGTCTGGCATAACATCTCCATGGAGACAAGCAGGTCGCTGACATATCCCCAAATCAAGTATCATTTTAGTTTTTGCCATAACAAATGCCTGTAATTGAATAAATGCAAGGTAGATAACTTTAAACCATATTGTGGAACATTCCAGGTAAAGCAACACCATCAGAAAAACGAAATGAAGAAACCGGCTTCATAGATTAGTGGTCCAGCTCAGCTATGTCACGTTCAGGGCTGACAACTTTTATTGTGTACTGCTCTAACTACTATTTCTTTGAAAAGCACTGCGCCTGCTATGAAATCTACTTCTCAGCAAAGGTATTTCTGTCCTCCACCGGCATGTGACAGATAATAGAGATGTGCTACTGGGAGGACTATTGCCCAAGACTAAACACCAAACCCAAGACTTTCTGCCTATATGAGCAGACTCCTTTTTCCTCGTCCTTATCTCCAACAGCGAGCGTGGGGAAGTGACAGAGGGCCCACGGTAATTAGGATAGAGAGCCTCTTTGTCGTAACATAAATAATAGCTTTATTTATGTTATGACATAAATGCTTCTAAATAGTGTAGACGCTTTCTTGCTTGCTCCAGCTTGCTTTAGCTGCTTTCATGATTTATTTTGCTTTTTAATCAGTTTTTGTCTTCCATATTTGTCTTTAATTATGACTTTTTTTTTACATTTTTAACAACATATCAGACGCCAGCGATATGTCCAGGAGAAGATGGGAAACAGACTCGTGTGACTCACGCTTTCGAATATCAACAAGAAATTCATGAGCTACAAGCAGATATTCACTTTAGAATCTGAAAAAGGACTCAAAAATACAATTCCAGTGTCATCCAGTGTAAGAAGTCCACATTTTTACAAGAAAAATGGCCACTTTCAACCTAAACCAGAGTGACTCCGTCTAAAGACCAGGCTGTATCTTGGAACGAACTTGGTGCAAAGTCACCTAAAATAAAGCTTACAAAAAGATTTTTACCACTTTCAGAGACTGAAGTAAATGAACAAAGGAAAAATGTAATACATGACGGGGCCAAAAGGAAGCAGACAAGAGAGAGAATCAGTGTCCAACGTCAAGGTCATTGAGAATGTTATGTCAGGGGATGGCGCGATAAGTCATGTGACGCATGAAAAAATGAAAACATATTCTTCCCACTCTAAAACCTGGCCTCTCCAAACTATCCAGAACGCTGTTGCTCGGGCCCTGACTAGAACCAGGAAGTACCATCACATTAGTCCTGTTCTCAGGTCTCTGCACTGCCCCCTGTGGCTCAGAGAATAGACTTTAAAGCAGCTCTGCTTGTGTACAAGTCTCTCCATGGCCTAGCACCAAAGTACATCTCAGACATGTTAGTGCCATATGAACCATCTCGGACTCTGAGGACCTCAGGGACCGGCCTCCTGCTGGTGCCCAGAGTCAGGACTAAACATGGACCGGCCTCCTGCTGGTGCCAGAGTCAAGACTAAACATGGACCGGCCTCCTGCTGGTGCCAGAGTCAAGACTAAACATGGACCGGCCTCCTGCTGGTGCCAGAGTCAAGACTAAACATGGACCGGCCTCCTGCTGGTGCCAGAGTCAGGACTAAACATGGACCGGCCTCCTGCTGGTGTCAGAGTCAGGACTAAACATGGACCGGCCTCCTGCTGGTGCCAGAGTCAGGACTAAACATGGACCGGCCTCCTGCTGGTGTCAAAGTCAGGACTAAACATGGACCGGCCTCCTGCTGGTGCCAGAGTCAGGACTAAACATGGACCGGCCTCCTGCTGGTGCCACAGTCAGGACTAAACATGGACCGGCCTCCTGCTGGTGCCCAGAGTCAGGACTAAACATGCACTGGCCTCCTGCTGGTGCCAGAGTCAGGACTAAACATGGACCGGCCTCCTGCTGGTGCCAGAGTCAGGACTAAACATGGGGAATCTGTGTTTCAGTTTTATGCAGCTAAAATCTGGAACAGTCTTCCTGAAGATGTGAGACAGGCTTCTACTCTGACAATGTTCAAATCTAGGCTAAAAACAGTTTTGTTTAGCTGTGCATATGACTGAAAGGATTTTCTTTGCAGTCTTCTCATTTATGTCTTAAACTGTTTTTGTGATTTCTGTCATTACTTTGTGATTGTAACTTTTTTTTTCCTTGTTGTGTGAAGCAATTTGAATTGCCTTGTGTACAAATTGTGCTCTACAAACTAAACTTGCCTTTTTACCGGAAATGAAGTCACCCTGAGTACATGCACACCAAATAGGACGTACCTGCTCTAGTTTCCAGTGGAACTCGGCTGGCCTGAAAGTGTCGACCTGAGAGAAGTCCCTCCGAAGCAGGAAAACCAGTCTGCAGTTGTGGACATACAGTGAATAATGGTGTCGGTTCATCTCTGAAACAATGTCAGACAGAAAAAGAACAAATCAGCTTCATAATTGTATACATAACGTCGAGCATTCTATGAAAGGGTTCATGCCACAGGACTGGGTCAAGAGCTAGTACACAAAGAAGCTTCGTACCCTGCGGTTTTCTAGTATGCAATTCACATTTCCTCAGCCAATTAGCCATCTGTGTGGACATTGTGAAAGTATACAGATGGTTTGCTTAAATAAAGAGTTCAGGCAGCTCAATTTAGACTATGCGGGAAAAAAACACTTAACAGTTTCTTCTAGTTACGCTGAGTGGTCTATAGAGTTTTTCATGTGCTGTTCATTTTATTTGATAGAACAATCGACGTATAGTAGAAAGTCATATATATGTATGTTTTTGTTCCAGTTTATCTACAAAATATAGTATGAAGGAAAAAACTCACATTATTCACAAATTATACTAAATGACTGAAAAAAAAAGTAAAAGTGACGTGGTACAGTATAGTTACCCATGTGAAATGTGGTGCATAGTTAAAAGTTGTTAAAATGTCTTTGCAGCGAGAGTCTATCAACAAACATTTCATTCATTACAAAGTGTTGAATTTTCATTCATTCTTGGCAAAAGGTCAAGCATAAAGCAAGACTGACAACAGCCTGTTTTTATCTCTGGAGACGGCTTTGTTCTCCATAATTCTGTCATCACCCCAGTCCTTAAATGCCCTGTATATCATCTAAACATGAGAAACAGAAAGGTCAGTCGTTTGTTTTAATAACTATCTTGTTCTTTTTTTAGTACATTTTTCACCCTCACACTGACAGAAACAAGAGTAGTGCGTTAATAAAACCGGTCCTTATTTTTTACTCTACCCCAATTCAAAGATGCTTTTTACTTCCAATAATGTCTGCTTGGTTAATTAATCACTCAATAAATGTGTTTTGTGTTTATTTGGTTGCAAACTTTTGGTTTGAAACCATACGACACGACCAGAGCTTTCATATTGCCATGACATCGCGTGGAGTGGGCACAGCAGAGAAGAAATTGTACTATTTAAAAGAACACACTGAATCAGGCTCATACAGATACATCAGAGACCTGGATATTATATTTTAAGATTTCTATTAAATTACAGTACATTGCATTACATTATATTTTTAGCATTTCATTAGATCACTTGGCAGCAGAAGAGCTAGTTTAATATTGCAGATCAAGTGTAAACCTATGTCTAAACCGGTGATTCCCAACCTTCTTTGTCTCAAGTACCCACATTCTTATATTTACTACACAACATATTCAAATACTTATTTATACTTTATTTTTAATTTTTTCCAACTTGTTTTAGAGTACATTATATAGGCCTACATTGTGTACAGAGGAAACCACGCTCACATCCACTAACCAACCACAACCTTCAGGAGTGTTAATGTTACTCATCTAATTTATTATGCTAATATTTAATTGTGATGGTACAATACACTGCTAAATTATTATTACTTTTGTGTGTTGGATTGTACATCTATCATGGAGCACTTGAATTAGGGTGCACGTTCATGAAAGTACCTGGACGGTGTGTGGAGTTAAAAGTAGGTCAGCCACGCCTACAGATTGTGTTGAGTGTGGCCCAGGTGTGTTCTGGGTGTTGTGACCCTGCGTGCCTCAAATGTGTGTATTGTGAACCGTGGACTCATTAAAAGTTGCAAAACGGAATGTTTCATCGTATCATTCGAGGGTGCAACAGGCTACAGTAGTCAGGATATCAGGACCACATGGTATTCCTTTCATGTACGTGTCACTCCTAAACCGGGTTACTAGGCCTCGAGTCCCCTGCGCACTTGTGTTACAGCTCATTATCTTTCTGTATGAACCTCGTGTAGCTTTCAAAGAGCCTGTACCTGTCTTGTCAGAGTTACACAGAAGCGTCTCCTTCTCGGCTCTGAGCCCTGGACTCGGCCCGTGCTTCATCCAGGTTGCTATGGTGAACTGGTCCGTCAGGTTCTGGGGTACGACGTGTCCCGGGATGTTGGCAGCCTGACGCCCATCAAACTTGTAGATGAGGTCACTGTCCCGTCCGCTGTCGGTGAGCAGTGAGGCCGTCCAGTTTGAGGAGGGGCTCGGGGCGGGAAGGAGGTCCGTGCTGCCCGACGCCGCACCTGTCGATCACACGCACTGTCAAGATGGCTGAGGTCACAAACACATTTGAGATTAGTCTAAAATCTATCAGCTTGCATTTGTGTCACGCAAAAGTGTTAAAGGTTCTATATTATGCACTCTTGAATTACAGCATTCAATACATTCATGTTAGCAGAAGATGGAAGTACAAATAATTTAACTTTGTATCTATAGTACGTTTGTTTGTTTGTTTGTTTGTTTGTTTGTGTATGTTTGTCTTGTCCTGTCCTGGCTTTTGGTTGTTGTTATTGTTTATTTAAATTGTTAAGTTTCTTGTTCTCCATCCATCCATCCATCCATCCATCCATGAATATTAACTACAAACTCTTTGTGGGATATTTTGAGAACTTGCAGATACATAATGGCAATAAACTATGGAAATTATGCACATCTTTTTGATTTTAAAAACATGTCTTGAGTATATTTATCTGGTATAATTAATGCTGCAGAATTAAAGGCAGACACTAAATTAAATATTCCCTGGACTGGAGTTATAGTCTATACATACACTCTCGCCTTCCGAAGTTCCTCTTGAATAAACCATCTGATTCCCTCATATTTTCTTACACACCACACAGTTTTTGCAGAGATTTTTCAGAGTACGTCTCGCGGTCGCAGCCTTTTCCAATATGGTTTGTTTGCAGCTCCACAATCGCCTTCACACCAGACAGGGGGCCTCCGCACATTTCCAAGTGCATCTTGGGAAACAGCTGCTTGCTTCCTGTCCCTGGCTCGTAGTCCACTCGTCTGGTCCAGCCTTTGAAAGCAGAACAAATGTGTTAGTTGTAAATAAACATAAGCTGTGATTGGTGTACTGCAGTGAAAATAAAACTGGGGACTTTTTATTGACGATAATAGCATGAAATACATTTATTAGTTTCACTGTGAGGTGCATTGTTTGTGAGTCATATCAATTAACCCAATGTGAAGGAATAATTTCTTCTTCATTAGTCCACGCTTTTTCACACCGTGAGTGGTCATGACATTTAACTATGATTAGTAGTACCTATGGTCATGAGCTTTGGGTAGTGACCGAAAGAACAAGATCGCGGATACAAGCGGTCGAAATGAGTTTCCTCCGCCGTGTGGCTGGGCGCTCCCTTAGAGATAAGGTGAGGAGCTCGGCCACACGGGGGGAGCTCGGAGTAGAGCCGCTGCTCCTCCACGTCGAGAGGAGCCAGCTGAGGTGGCTCGGGCATCTGTTTCGGATGCCTCCTGGGCGCCTCCCTCGGGAGGTGTTTCAGGCATGTCCCACCGGGAAGAGGCCCCGGGGAAGACCCAGGACACGCTGGAGAGACTATGTCTCTCGGCTGGCCTGGGAACGCCTCGGGATCCCCCCGGAGGAGTTAGAGGAAGTGTCTGGGGAGAAGGAAGTCTGGCAGTCCCTGCTCAGACTGCTGCCCCCGCGACCCGGCCCCGGATAAAGCGGCAGAAGATGGATGGATGGATGGATGGATAGTAGCAGAAACTATAGCAACATTTATATGCAGACTTCCTTGCTATTGTTGTGTCTCTTTTGTTTGTTTCTTATCTTGTTTTATCTTCACATGTTTGATGGTAGAAATATGTTGGTGCCTTGTTTTTGTTGCTATAGTCTTTGATGCTATGTTCCCATGTTACATTTTGATGTTTTTTTTTTATGAAATGTGTGGATGTTTATCATCTATGACTATTTTATTATACTATGTTTGTTGATAAATTGCTTGTTTAATTAGGATGAGGTCAGGGTAAACAGGACAAAACAGCTGAGATGAAGACAAAGCAAGCATCGCATTATAATCCATTAATGGTTACTGCAAGCATCGTTGGCCTTAACACTCATTTAAATATAACGATTCAGATATTAAAAGTACATATTAATGTTGCTTAATGTTGAGTTAAGGTCGAGTAACTCACAACTTGGCATTAATGTACTTTGGGGCGTAGTGTTAGTCAGGGTACTGTAACAATGCTTACAAATGTGGAATATTTTCACCTCAAATAAAACGTGTTGGAGTTTGTGTGATCTCTGTATGAATACATAAAAGTAGTACCTATGACATATGGGGGATGCTAGAGAATGCATTATTCTGAGTGAGCGGCGGCAGACTTGACATCATACGTACATCAATTGTATTGTGAAAATGAGCCGCATGGATTAAAATATGGACATAAATTACATTCAAAGGAAATAAATTAGAAATAATTTGTATTTATATCTTGACTTCCTTCATAATATTTTGGTGAATTCCAAAAAAGCCCAAACTGCATGGCATTTACATAAAGTGCCCTGCCATTTCTGATGTGGTGCTTGGCGACCTGGTCTTTGGATGAGTGGCTCCGCCTTCTGTAATCTTCTCTGACATTTCATTCAATGAGCCTTAACTACTGGCAGCGTCGTCCTTTTCACTGCCTCCCGTCTTCTCACTAATGGCTCTTGTCTGGAAAAGGCGTCTCGTCTGATGCCAGCGCCACCTTTTTCTGATTCAATTATGTCTCTTAACACAAATAACATCATCGGACATGAAGCCCAATGTCCTGTTTGTGAGAACATTGTAAAGGCCCACATGTAATGAGGCTTCAGACGGCTGACAAGAGGAGGAAACCATTACTGTACCACCAGGAGTTTTGGTTCTGTTCAGTTCATGGAATGGTTTCCACGGATTGTATCTCTTCCATCAAAGTTTTGTCATATTAATTTAAAGGAAGTAATACACAATAGATAACTTGAGTTCATTTGCAAATACACTAGTGCAATTTTTCAAGTGGAAATAATAATTAGCTTTGGGGAAGTCGTCTTGACAGTGAAATTGTATCATTCTTTCTGATCCTCAAATTTTCGGTAAAAAGAAAAAATGCACATAAGAAAAATTCTCAGGGTTAACTCAAAACTCTGTTCTCATAGTTCAGCAGAAAGGAACCATGAGCACAGAGGCTATGCTCATGAATTTATTGAATAATCTCTAAGAACTTGGAAGGTCATGTAGAGAAGTAAGATATTTTAATATGTTGCAAAACTTACTAAGAAATAAGCACTAGGAGAGTAATTTGTAGTACTTTATTAACAGAAAACCGCTCATAGCAGTTTGGCAACATACCGCTAGATCAGAGAGCCATTATGTCGATATGTATGAACTTGCACATATCTTTGAATGTGTTTTCATCCTTACGCCACTGCAATGTAATGTAAGGCATTTAGAATTCATTGATGATTTTATAGACATAAAATATTTCTACCTAACATATACTACAACCATTTCCTCAAATACAAACTCTACATTTATATGTAAATAACATACAATGTATAATATTTGACTCGCGTTATGTTCAAGCTTCTGAAGTCAAAGCTCTCTAAGCCTCATGCTGTTATATTGTTATCTTTAATCTCATTGAAATACATAAATGTTTCCTCAATATTTCCCACTTTCCTTTTATGTTTTTCCATTTTGGCAGATTAGCCCCGTGGCTTCACATCAGGTGAAGACTAAGACATACTAAGCACACAATCCAGTGGTGTTGTGTAAAGTTGACACCGATCAGAAAACACCGGGCTGCAGGTCTGGCCCACAGGAGACATTGGCATTTCATTTTTTTGGCCCGTAACATTGTTTTTCTCGCTCCCCCCGACGTCTTGCGCCCCTCCTCGACCCTCTCTTCTCCTTTCCTGAGAGTCTGACACATGAGAGGCCGTCAGCGCCGACAAGGAAAGCACAAGGAGACAGTTTGCCTCCAGTGCCAACGCTCTCGTGTACAAGCATTTCACCTTATGGCCAAAAATGAACAATAATAGTGTTCTAAATGTGACCATACAAATACAAATTTTTGCTTGACAAATAAATCAATAATACTAAAGCCTCTCAACTGTTCCATCATCTAAAATCTAAATTATATTCCCCCTAAATAGCTTTGGGCTTTGCTAATTAATGACATAAGTGTATATTTGGTTTGTTGAGTACTGACCTTGCCATCCGGGCTTACACACTGGTTTCACATCAATATGCACAGCCACATCTTCACTGGCTCTCTTCTGACCGCAGTCAAAGGCCGCCACCATAATTTTGTAGCTCTGTTGTTTATCGTAGCTCAGTCGTTCTGTGTTTCGGATGTTACCTGAAAGATATTTAGAAGATGAAAGCAATTATGTTTCTAATTATTTTCTTAACGCTGTTTACAGCTAGGGAAGATTTTCAATTTACCAATAATTGAAAGCAACGGTGCATTAATGTCACATTTGTGCAGATTGTAATGGAAAAACTCAACAATGCACAAGTCTTATTATGAAGTATATTATGTGATTATGTTGATTGTATGATTAAAGTTTCTATAAGCTACTAATATAAGACGTATACATTATTTTTTATCTGTCACCATAGAAACAGTGTGTATAGATGCATAGTTTACCAAAGCTGGAGATGGACTGTACATTTTTAGTCTGGTTTTATGATTTATATTTTGTCATTTCAAGTTTAAGGTGAGATCTCCTGCCAGCGAGTAACAAAAGTAAAAAAATTACAAAAACTTCAAAAAGATCATTTCAAGTTCAATAGCTGTCCTCAATAATTCAAGGGCACCTATTGCTTTAAAAAAGTTAAAACTTTAAAAAGATGTACAATCTGGAATTGTATATTCTCCAAAATGTCCAGTAGGCGTGACTGACACGCGGATGAACCAATCAGAGAAATGTCAAAACAAACATGACCGCTTTGCTTACGGTTAAAAAAGAAAGAAAGAAAGAAAAGAGGAATCAACGATCCCAAATTCTGGAACTCTGTAATTGGAAATAAGTTATATTTTTCATGGTGAAAGTTACAAGAACATTTGAGAGGAGATGTCTTCTGAATTTGAGAAATACATGCTACAAATAGCAGTGACTGGCACGTCCCAAATAAAGATGAGCTTTATGGTCTGGTTCCAAACCCTCCTGCGTTTAGCTAGTGAGGCAGTTATTGCACTTGTAACTATGAACATTTCAAAAACAACCAGAAGCAGAAGAGATCACTACAATATGTACATCTAAAGTAATAAGACTTACATGTTGTTTAGTAAATGTAGAGGTCTAATATACAGGTTTACACGCATTTTCATTTTTAAATATTATTAGGTTTTCTCTGCAGAGAAAATGAAACATTGCCTAAATAATTGCAGCCTTTGGGCTATGCAAATTGTAACCACTGAAAAAGAGGTTTAATTTGACTGTGATTGGTCTTTCAGCTGAATAACAATATAGCATGTTCTGAAAATAACTTTATACAACACGAGCAATCCCTTAAAGCTAAAGAAAGGAACGTCTCCCATCCCCTTTGTGTTGATGTAGGCCTGAGAGGACAACTGCTATTTCTGTTGATGGCATCTTGAGGCTCCATGTTTGAAGAACTGTCACTCTCTGACACCGGAAGAGCAGAGGAGAGACGAGGTTATGGAAGGAGACAGGGGTAAGACAGGGGGGAGACACAAGGAGACACAAGGAGACAGGAGGAGAGACAAGGAGACAGGAGGAGAAAGGGTGAGACACAAGGAGACAGGAGGAGACACAAGGAGACAGGAGGAGAGACAAGGAGACAGGAGGAGACAGGGTGAGACACAAGGAGACAGGAGGAGACACAAGGAGACAGGAGGAGACAGGGTGAGACAGGAGGAGACACAAGGAGACCGGAGGGGACACAAGGAGACAGGAGGAGACAGGGTGAGACAGGAGGAGACACAAGGAGACCGGAGGGGACACAAGGAGACAGGAGGAGACATGAGGAGACACAAGGAGACAGGAGGAGACAGGGTGAGACACAAGGAGACAGGAGGAGACACAAGGAGACAGGAGGAAACACAAGGAGACAGGAGGAGACACAAGGAGACCGGAGGGGACACAAGGAGACAGGAGGAGACACAAGGAGACAGGAGGAGACAGCAAAAGTCATAAGGAGAAAGGAGGAGAGACAAGGAGACAGGAAGAGACACAAGCAGACACAAGGAGACAGGAGGAGACACAAGGAGACAGGAGGGGACAGCGGGAAACACAAGGAGACAGGAGGAGACACAAGGAGACAGGAGGGGGCAGCGGGAGACAAAAGGAGACAGGAGGAGACACAAGGAGACAGGAGGGGACACAAGGAGATAGGAGGGGACACAAGGAGACAGGGGGAGACACAAGGTGTCATGGAGGACACAAAGAAGCAGGGGGAGGAAGAGGAGGCAGGGGGAAACTGAAGACGACTCAGGGGTCGAGAGTACACTAGGGCCGCTCAATCTATCGATCGCAAAAAAGTGGCTGACGCAATAATATAGATATTGCACCAAACACAATGTATTGCAAGGTTCTCTCGTCTGACTGAAATATGCTGTTTTTAAAATTAAAATGTAGATTTTATTCTTGATTTTGAATAGCCAGTCTAAAATTGTCTTGATTAAGTTTCTTGTTTTGTTAAGATTTTTTATTTTTTTTATTTTACAGCGTTTGACTAATACATGAACATATTTGTTTTAAAATAATAGAAATTGATTGTCCAAAAGTTGATACAAATTTCACAATAATTTTTATATTGCAGTACCATATCACATATTGTAATCCTTTCCAATATCGTGCAACCCCGGAGACACAAGGAAAGAGACATGGAGAGACACAGGGAGACACAAAGAGACGATCGAGGAAGGAGACAAAAGGATGAGGCAGAAGGAGGCAAGACAAAAGGAGACTAAAGAGTGAACGTGGCAGAAAGGTAAAAACTATGTGAAATGTCACGGTTCAGTCTCAATATTTGAAACAAACAAAAACACTCATTCATATTCATATGCCATTTTAATGGAACAATCAACTCAAATTAGTCATAAATAACTGGTGGCGCATAAAATACTGTTATTTCCAAAAGCTATTATCACAGTAGGTTTACAAAGCCAATTTACACCTCTGGCTACAATTTGTTTCAATTTTACGGCTCAAATAATCATGGTTAAATCATATTTCTCTACTGGACTCAAAAAAATTAAAAGTTCTCAGGATACATTACCAGACAAAAATAATGTTTTATTTGGTGTATTTAAGAGAGCTAAACCAGATTTTTAACACATGCACCAAATCACACACACATAAAGAACACAATTTTCATAAAAGTAACTCCATTATCATGAATTATTCTTTGCTGAATGTAAATTTGATCAAATATAATCATATAGCAGAACAGCGTGTTATTGTGTGTTATTGTGCCTGGAGGCATCAGTATAAGTGAAACCAGGCTCCAGGGTTAAACAGGAGCGGCCAATGGGACAGAACCCTAAGACATATCACTGTGCTGGTTTGAACACATCACAGTCTCACTTCAGTGTGAATTAGACCACGCTCGCATCATGGCTGCTGTGAAGGCTGTGGGAGTACATGCCCAAAGCAGAGATTTATCATTGGCAGACGCGCTCAGAATAGCATAACAAGAAACACACATACATTTCCCGATCCACTGAGACCTACACTACGTGCGGGAAGAAGAACAACACTTCGGACTATGGGTTCAAACTCAGCAAAACATGAAATCATTCTTCATTCATACAGTCCTTTTGTACTAGGACAGTGTTATTAACTGAATGGTCGCAATAAGCAAATTGGAAAGGCTGCAATAATAAAATGAATATAATGTCTTCTGCAAATAACAAAAGTGACATTGAGTTTGAAACGTGCTAATACTGTAGCTCATACCTGCACAGACATATTCTGAAATGCACTGTATCCTTGTATTGTATTGTATTGTGTATCCTTATTTTTAAACATAAACCGCAAATATAATCACAGTAATGAATACAAATCGTAACGTTCCAGGCCTAGTTCGTACAATAACTTGAATATGTTTCAAAAATACATGATTTTAGTTAAGATCCCATTCGAAATGCTGAAATACATTGTTTCTGTTAAACATGTATGCTCTAAAGCTATGTATGCCTCCAGAAGGAATTCATCAATGTCAGTGTCTGCCCAAGCTAAGCCTCCTCCTTTCCTCTCACTTTGTTAGCTTCCTGTCCAAAACATCAAACATGGCTGTCCTCTGATACCTAATTCTGCACTCTCAAACACTCAGGATCTTCAGCTGTGCCGCTGTCTTTCATCAGGGTCATAGTCTTACCAAACAACAAAGCTGGTCTCACCTATTCACCATTCTGTCTGAAACACTTATATCTAACCACACCGAAGAGTCACACTGTTTTATTTCTGATTTTAAGCTTGTAGAATCCTTTGTGTGGCCGTCTTTGTTCTACATGTTGTCTGTCTGTCTTACTGTAACTTGAGAGTTATAAATAAATCTACCATTTCTGAAATCACTACTAATCACATCACAATATTCTTACAATTGTTTTTTCTCAACTCAAACTTATACAGACAGAGCTTACCATTACGGTCAAGGGCAAATGGTGTCCCAGCAGTAACAATTTCATAGTTGCAGATCTGACTGTATTGAGGGGAGCAGTCCTGGTCCCAAGCTTCTACCTGAACAATTATAACATGAATTGTTATTTTGAGAGTATAACACACACTTATGCACAAAATGTCAAATATCTAAATACCTGTAAAATGCTGTCGTAGATCTTATCTTCAGTGACTGATGCTTTGTACTGCTTCTCTCGAAACGTAGGGCTGAACTCATTCACGTCATCGACTTGTACGTGCACCACCGCTCTGAAAAAGAAATGTAATTATAAGTGATTCTTCTTTGTTAGCGTGGCAGTAAGGTCTGCGGGCGAACCATGCAACTTAAATAAACTGTTTCTATTGGCTACTTGCGATTTATGTCAGTCAAAAGCACTTTCTTGTGTGACCTACAAACTTCCTGGGACCCTCTGGGAAGCGCTGCATCCTCCGCTCTCCAGTTATCTTTGTTCTTTCGCCAAGTTTAATCATGTAATTTTGATCCTATCGTAGTTGTTTCTCTGGTTCACTGCCGTTGCCTGTTACCTGGTTGCCTAAAAAATCGGGAATCTGGAAATTCTCCCTTGTATTTTTATACAGATCAATACCAGTCTGGTTTTCATCTCCCAGTGTTCAGATGGATGTGATTGACAGGTGGATAAGCCAATTAGGGACACCATCTCAAAACAAATATGACATGAAAAAAAGAGAAAGAAAGTAAAAAACAACACAAGGACAAAAAACATTGCATATTTCAGCAGAATCAATAAGCGAAGCACAAGTTTGATTTTGTCCTCTGTTTGGTCCTCCTTTGGCTGGTGAAGGGATTGTTGTGGTCTTGCTGTGTTTCTTTGTAGCTAAAGTTGCATGTTTGGGGTTTCGTCACCAGTTTAGCCGCAGGGTTAGTAACTACGTTTCAGTTTTCAGATGTGATGAACTAAAGCAGCTGTGGTGTGTTTTATTCAAACTAAATAAATAATATCTTTTCATAGAACTGGAATCCTAACACAATGTTTAAGAGATATAAACATACTCAAAATATTACATTGCTTATTTCCAAGAGGAGATTATTTTTGTTTAACAGACTTTGTCCATTCCAAGGCATAAAAAACTTGTGCTGGTATTTTAACACTACAAAGGCACAACGTTAAGAAATTGCCGAGGGAAATATACCTTTTAGTCTGAGATAATGACAGCTTCAAACTAAACTAAAGCAAAGGCTGTGTATCATAGGCGGTTGTTGACATCCCATTGCCTTTTACGCAGATCCAATCACACAGTATGTAATCTAGTGGGAGGTGCTGCTGTTTGGCAATTTAAGAGTATCAGAGTAGTGAAGTATATCATTTAAACTCTTATTGAAGTTTGTTTTATGGTGACCTTTTCTGTCACCAGCTTGTGGTACAATGAAGAAGCACATCTGGCTAATTAATGGCATTAGCGTAATGAGGTCTATTTGGAATGTCATGCAGTGATAATGTCACACACCCGGGCCCCTGACACTCTGTGCTATTTATCTCTCACTGTAGAGGCTCCAAAAAAGCCTCAAGCCTCCACTGTCTCGTGTTCAAGTTATTTTAGCACCTCTGTCTTTGGCTGAAGGACCAGACTCGGATGTGTCACTGTCCAGGCCATTGTCTGTCTGTTTGTCAGTTTTGGGAAAGCTCTCCCTTATCTTATAGTACATTCCGGGCACATCCTACTTCCTTCTGTCTTTGCTGCAGCATCTGAATGTAGAATACCTCCACTCTGTCTATATGTAGAGTTTGGTGACACTAAAGTTTGCCTTAAGTCCGAGCAAATTACCCCATGGTTCTCCTGTCCGGTTACAACAAAAGGGTACTGATGGAATTTGATATCAGTCATCTATTATAACCAAATCATTAAGTAAGCTTTAATCAGATGATGAACCCCAAATAGATACTTTCACTGGAAATGGAGCTGGAATGTTTAATAAGTCAGATTTAATACAGGTTTGCATTTGTCCATAGCTAAATAGGTAGTCTCATGAGCAAACTGCTATGAACCGTGGCCCTTATGTGCTGAGTGTCAGAAAAAAATGTCAAGTGAACTAAAACTTTACTAAAATTTACTATAGGAAAGAATATGAGTAGGGCAAATCAATAATTTTCTCCTATTTTAGGTTGTCTCCATCAACCTACCAATGGGACAACAGATGAAAAGAAGCCTGCATGGCTAACTCCGGCACATTTACATGTTGGAATAACTACTGACTGACTATGTCTTTCGGCTGGCCTGGGAATGCCTCAGGATCCCCCCGGACAAGCTGGAGGAAGTGTCTGGGGTGAGGGGAGTTTGGGAGTTGCCCCCGCGACCCGGCCCCGGATAAGTGGAGGAAGATGAATGGATGGACTGACACATGTTCATTAATGTGCACTGTCCCATATTAAATAAAATAAACATAAAACATAAACTGTTGTTGATCAGTGATGTAATTTGTCCGTTCACAACAGTCCATATTTATATAAGAGTTTTTGAACTACAGAGTAATTACTGCCCACAGTAAACATGTTTTTTTAATTTGGAAACATTGTTATTTGTCAATAGGCTGACAGACAAATCAGGAACAACAGCTCTTCAAGTGAGTCATGTCACAAGTTGTGTTACATAATATGTGTTTTAAAATAAAATATTTCACAGTGTTTCACAGCAATTTTTCAGGGCAAATAATAAATACATCAAGCATATGAAACGCTGACCACTGATGTTACTTACTTGTGTGACTTTTTCCAGTCCACCCCATTTGGTCCCGCCCCGCAGTCATAGGCTTGTATAATGAAGGTGTATTCTTTCTGGAGCTCACAGTCCACTTGGCCACGGGCTCGAAGCTCCCCTTCTCCAGACGTCCGATTAAGAACCACTGCCTCAAATGGGACTTCCTGTCCGTAGATCTTAAAGGCACAAATCTCCCCTGAAAAAATACAAAAGACAAAAGGCCTCGTTTGTTTTCTCAAATTATGTTCGCAACTTTCACTTTAAGATGATGCTAAGATTCACTACGCAGTCTTAAGAAGCAATTTTCCTCCTTAAATGGAGAAAATTCAAGAACATGCAGCTACAAAATCAGGTCATTAATTTACATGTTTATTTACATAAAAAGGAATATGTATTTGCTAAGAAACTTCCAAATATGGGCTCCAAGTTGCGCTTCTACAGACAGTCGCTGTTTTACCACTTCATTAGCAGAAAAAGGTTTATTGCCATTGTCATTGAACACAGTTCAAACGTAGGAACTTGTCTCGGCATTAGGTGATACATAAAATAATTGATAATAAGATAATAATAATAGTAACGTTTATAGAGTCAAATATGGCACGAATAAATTAAGAATTTACAAATAAAATAAGAAACTTAAAAAATAAACTTCGATATGTACACAGCAGCGATTAAAATGTCCAAAAGCGCATGAGCACATTCAGTGGAAGCATATTCTAGTCAACAACTAAATGAAATAAACCAGAGCTTTTGTTTTGTTGATCCACTATCTCTGTGCGCCCCCTGCCATTAACAGGAGCGGGGGGCGCATGGTAGAGGGTGGATCGCAGAGGCGAGTGCGCTCTGGCTGTGGGGGGTGATAGGGTCGTGGGGGGTAATAGGGTCATGGGGGTAATAGAGTCGTGGGGGGTGATAGGGTCGTGGGGGGTAATAGGGTCCTGGGGGTGATAGGGTCGTGGGGGTGATAGGGTCGTGGGGGTGATAGGGTTTTGGGGGTGATAGGGAGGAACAAGTGTGCTCTGGCCGTGGGGGGATAGGGTCGTTGTGGGTGATAGGGTCGTGGGGGGTGATAGGGTTGTGGGGTGATAGGGTCGTGGGGGGTGATAGGGTTGTGAGGGGTGATAGGGTCGTCGGGGGTGATAGGGTCATGGGGGTAATAGAGTCGTGGGGGGTGATAGGGTCGTGGGGGGTAATAGGGTCATGGGGGTAATAGAGTCGTGGGGGGTGATAGGGTCGTGGGGGGTAATAGGGTCCTGGGGGTGATAGGGTCGTGGGGGTGATAGGGTCGTGGGGGTGATAGGGTTTTGGGGGTGATAGGGAGAAACAAGTGTGCTCTGGCCATGGGGGGATAGGGTCGTTGTGGGTGATAGGGTCGTGGGGGGTGATAGGGTTGTGAGGGGTGATAGAGTTGTGAGGGGTGACAGGGTCGTGGGGGTGATAGGGTCGTGGGGGGTGATAGGGTCGTGGGGGTGATAGGGTCGTGGGGGGTGATAGGGTCGTTGCGGGTGATAGGGTCATGGGGGGTGATAGGGTTGTGAGGGGTGATAGGGTCGTGGGGGTGATAGGGTCGTGGGGGGTGATAGGGGCTCTACAGAGAGGTGTAGAGCTACAGAGCTCTACACCTGATCATACTTTTAGTATTCACTATTATTTTTATATTACATCTTTTGTAAATATATAATGTTGAATTCTTTGTTGTAATTTAAGAGTGTAAGAATGCTCCTGACTATTCATAGGATTTGTTCTTCCAGAAGAACATTTTCACACATTTTGTGAATGCCAAAAACCTTTTTAAGAAGGCCTTAAGTAAAAAGGCGTGCGTAAGAACTGTTGAGATTATTATACTGTTACTACGGAAACACAACATTTGAACCAGTGTTTTTTACTACTATGCTGTTTAGTTAACACACACACACGCACGCACGCGCACACACACACACACACACACAAACACACGCACACGCACACGCACACAAACGCACACGCACACAAACGCACACGCACACAAACGCACGCGCACGCGCGCGCACACACACACACACACACACACACAAACGCACACGCACACGCACGCACGCACACACACACACACACACACACACACACACGCTAAACTACCGGGACTCCTGAACATCAATAAATATACAAATGAATATAGGTGTAGTCATTATTTGAGGGAAATCACCATTATAAAGTTTACAATATTTTGAACTCTTTTGTCATATTCTGGTATTTATTGACATGTTCTTGTAGTTCTATTTGCAGATCATTTCAATAAACATGTGCTGCATCTGCTGGCGTATGATGTTGTTGGTTATTTCCATTCTAAAGGCCTTTGGATATTTCGACTCGAAAAGGCAAAGAGCTGGCACTGAATCAAACTGTGGGTGAGAAAGTAAACACAACAAAAGCCCACATCTTCTTTCAGCTCCATAGAAGTCACTTTAGATTGGAGCCGGTTTTCAACAGTCTTGTCTCAGTACGGGCTGTTCTCTGTGTTCTGCTCCCGGGGCAGGCTTAAGAAGACGATAACTTCTGATTTCTGTCAAATATCTGCGACTCTAAAGGAGGATGACACACACAGACGCAGCGCTGTGTGCTCGTACATGAACTGGAGATGTGAGTTTGAAGTTCGTTCCAGGGATTTGGAGGATCTTCAAAAAAGGGGCTTTGACACAAACTGAGAATAAATTATTGTACGGCAGAAATAAAAAGTAATCATCTTAGACGTTATTTTACACAGGTTGTAATGTGGAACAATGCAAGCGCTGTCCAGGACATAGGAAGAAAAGAAAAAAAGGTAAATTAATTATTTAAAAAAACAATATCAGCATCTACTGTATGTCACAAATAGTGTCATTTCCTTTGTCCTTCACATCACAAACCCCTGAACCTTTGTCTCCTCAAATCGTTCCATCTTCAGCGAAAGAAAGACAGGAAGAGTGCTCAGCGCTGTGATCCTGAGTGAGTTTGGAGTATAGAAGCCCTCCTGTTGGCTCCTTTGAGCTCTTATCTAAATGAAAATGTAACGGCCATTATGCAACAGTGGGACACAAGGTTATATCTATAAACGTATAATAACAAACACAGTGTGTGGCTTCTATATGGGCTAATAAGCTCATTCACACTCCCATTGAGCAGCACCATGGAGTGGCGCACAGGACAGGCCGACCACACTCAGAAATAGCAGTGATTATAGCTCAGAGCGGCAAATCTGGGCTAAGCAAAAGTAGTTCCACCTAACGGCTCAGAAATGCATTTTCTGCTCCGTCTATAGTGAAGTGTGCATTATGTGGAGGACCAGGAGCGACTGGAGAGCAAGGCAATGAGCAGAAATGGGGAAATGTATATGTAAATGGTAATGGGATTTCCAAAATAATTCCAACTGTGTCTGCAAACATGCATACACTCAACATTTTGTACTTTTAACACTTTTAACACGTAACTGAAACTAAGTCAAATATATTAGAGTCAATGAGAGAGGCCACTTGTGACTTGAAGTAAATATCTAAAAAAAAATGCATAGATTCTAGGTTAGGGGGTGATAGCTTGTTGCCGGCACCAACTGTTAGCAAAATGGAAGAGTCATTGAAAACAGCTCAATAATAATAACAATCATCAGAAATAGATGGTTCTCCACAAAGAGATGTTGTTTTGTTCGTACTGCAATAAACCTTAAATCCTCCTGGACATGTCAAGAATCAGCATTACTTTTACGGCTGGTAGACACAGGTAAACAAAAGATGGCACAGTTGTTTGCTAAATTTGATCATGGATTGTATTCAAAAGAAAGACTTTTCAAGGTATTCTTCAATACAGTCTGAACAGGTTTACACATGCAATTCAAATAGTCCCCAGGCTTTGAGCAACTCACCCACTGATGTCAAGAAGACAATTATGCAAAACAGAGCTGAAGCACTGTGTGAAAAGGTATGAGGCGAAGAATGCTTTATTCTTCTCAGTGTTTCAAACCACAGGTAGGATTACAGGGAAAGCACATTAAAGCATAGTAAAGGGTATTTTAACCAAGAATTATTTATAAAATACAAATTGTAATTTAGCTCTAAAACTTGCAGTTATAATTGCTAATAAAATCAGCTATACATATATATCACACCTTTGACAAACGTACCTTAGCATTTGATTTTCAGACATGCTAGAAAAAGTGTTTGCAAGTCAACTTTGATAGTTTTTACTTTCATTTTAACAAGGCAGACCTAAACAAGACAAGAGTACTCGTCCAAAACACATGTCTAATATTCTCCTGACTGTTTCTTGCCCTGTGCAGTTGAATGCCTCTCTTACTCTGCTCTTAGTGTGATCAGACTGCACTGCAGCAGGAATATGTGTCGTTAGGAATATGAGTTGTTAGGAACTTTGAGATTCAAATCAAGACACCTCAATCATATCTTCTGAGTTCACATGCATTTTGTGAATGAAAGTTTAAATTGGACTAATCCTTTATCCAGTTTTCCTGGTGTACATGTAAAAGCAGTCACTGTAAGACTACAAGGTTGAATGTGTGGCCTTTATAACAAGGAAATCTCTGTGTAAACCTAGAATCAACCAGGAGATCAAATTCAATCACATTAATTCCTCTTCCTAATCAGATGTTGTGACTCCATCTGTCCATGAGGGTTATTTGTAGAACATAGACATAAAGCCTCCCTCTCTCTCTCTCTCCTCTCGCTGTGTTGTAAGACCTTGATTAAAGTCTGTTTCTCAGAAGAGTATCTCTAAGCCCTGATGCCTTCCCAGTGCTGCCTCTCACACTTAGCTTGGTTCCTCATTTAATTAATGAGTGGATTAGGCCTCATCCCCTGTTTACTACTACCACACACTACAGCGCACTCTCAGACACAGCAGTGCGAGGACCACCACGTCTAATGTATGCAGATACATACAACCAGTACTTCAAGAGGGCCATAGCACACACCAAGTTCTAAGTATTATTTTCACAAATGTTAGATAACCTCTATTTAATTTATTGTGATTTGTAGTTTAAAACCCTTTAAATATAGCCCCAACGCATTGAAGTAATTACTAATAGTGAATGCAAAGAATGTACTGTTCTTTTTTTGTGTGTTATCAGAAGTGAAAATAGTTTTATATTGTATCTGAACAACAAACTGCTTTTGTACTTTTTGTAACTTTAGTTTACACTGTTCAAACTAGCAAAGTCAAACATATTATGCTATACAAAACAATGTACGTTTTGAAATTATGTCCTCTGCCCCAGTTAATGTTTAAAGGTGCCAAAACATGCTTTTTTTCACGTTTCGTAGTCTATCCTAAGTGTATAATTGATAATAATAAGGGTTGTGCAACACCCTTAACATAATAGTTAAGAAATATCACACAGACCTTGGACCCCCTCACCAACCCGGAAATGCAAACGGCTTGGTTTGATATTTGCCCCCACCCTTGCGAAGAGCGATCTGGCTCCCCTGCCCAACCCGTGACGTAGTCTCAGAGAGCGCGTGTGTGCCCCGCCCACCCGTGACGTAGTGTGTCCCCCACAGCTGTGTGCTGTAAGCTCCGCGGAGCAGCGCGGAGTGAGTGAGAAAGAGTCTACTTTGAGACTGATGATGACGCGTGCTTGCCCTTATGACGCGGTCTTGCCCCACCGCCCGTCAGTTTGGAGATTGGAGGAAAGGAGATAGTCTGTAATATAGCTAAACACTGCGGGAATCAATCAAAAAAACACTCTGGGTACATATATGAAGCACAAATAGCAATGTAAGAAGGTTAAAAGCTCTGAAAAGTCGATTTTGCATGTTATGGGACCTTTAAATGTCTTTTGCACTGTTGCACAACGTATTTTGAACAACCAAAATAGTGTGTAATTTTAGACCATGTGTAGTTGAAGATTTTAACATCGCAACTCCAAGAGATTGTGGGCCCAAACAAGGATGGGACGTATTAGTTTGAGATTCAGCAGCGCCTCGAAGACACTCAATGAAGAGCAGATAAAACGGCTCGACTTGTAAAAACAACTGTGAACGGTGGCTCCAATGGAAGTAGAAATCATGGACAGATAAGAGGAGATACCTGACCTGAAAAAGTTACTTGAAGAGGAAGAGGAAGAATAGAGTCCTAAGATAGAAGATAGAGAAAGAGATCAAATACTGACTCATGAAGAGAGAGAATCAGTGCATATTTTTGACCTGAGCTCAAGTACATCAAGGAGGATGACAGTGACAGCTGGATGAAAAAAAACCCTTAAGATCAGGAAAAGAGCACGAGGACGCTCCCTCTCCGGACAAGCAAGGCCAAACAGTTCATTATATTAATGTTAATTTGTATATTTTTATTTTATTGTCTTATGTCATTGTGGTTCAACTTATTAGACTTGAATGAATTTCCTCCTGAAGACACAAAGCTTTCTGCTAAATCAATATCAACATCAGTGTCAGCAACCGACTGTAAAAGCAACAGGAAATACTACAAAGCTAATATGAGCACTGTATAATGCATATTTATTTTTACAAATGTAGAGATTTAATAGATTTGTGCATGAAATACTATGAGGTGGAGCCTGCACTGGTGAGTAAGGGAGGGAGAGAAGCCATTTGTTTTCATTAACCCAAGTGTATGTGACTTTTTAAAATGTATTATTAACTAGATTGGTGCGATAATCAAGGTTAGTGAAGAATGTTCACAAAAACTGCTCTGAAACAGAGAGATGAAGATCGTCTCATCTCACCAATGCACATTTGTCAATTGATAATTATTGTGTAAATTAGTGGTCCTTGATTAAGTTAAACTTATTTGTCCTTCAGAGTGTAATTTGTCTTGAGCATGTATAGTGCTGAAGTGCAGAGACACAATAAAATACAGTACAAAAGGAATAGCGCAAGCATTGATTGAAACTCAGTACAATCGATAAACGGTAGAGAGAAAAGAAAAAAAAGAGTAAACTAACAATGATCACAGTATGGTTTCTATAGGTAACCATTATAGAAATACCTTGTGTGCTGTTTTTTTTTTTTTTTCCTTTTTCTTGTAGAATATTTTGGTTCATATGCTTTATTTGACAGGGCAGTGCAGCGTTAAATGGGAATGAGACAGGGAAGGACATTCAACAAATATTCACCGCTGTTGGCTGCACATGGATCCCAAACTTTTCAGGCCAGGACCCCCAAAGTCACTGCTAAGTAAAGAGTCTGAGATCATTTCAAGTTGCCTAATGTTTTATATGTTAGGCAACTTGAAATGATAGGGAAATGTTTTGTGAAATCTATAATTTATGTTCACTACGTTTAAGTGAACATATTTAAAAGGTCTAATTTGTGTGGCTTATGTGCCATTTGATCTAATTTCACTCAAATATACTGTGATAAAATGTGAATATATGATTATATTTCTGTGATGTATTTTATCTGCATAATAGTGATATATTATCTGCATCATTAGTTTAAGAGAAGAGCGGGTGTGTGACAAACTGCATTTGTGAAGGGGTCGTAAAGATGGGCCAAAGGATGTTTACCCGAGGGGGGGTGACAGCCCAGAGGAGTTTGGGTAATGTTTACCCAAGGCTTGATCTCTACGGAAAAATACCAGCTGTAAAACAAGTGCCTTGATGTGAGGCTGACCAATGAGAAATGTGACCCGCCTATTCCAGAATATCTAATAAAACCAACCAGCATGGTAAAAAAACGGGGTGAGACGCAGGAGGATCACGCAGGCTGTGTACCACAGCCTGCGTGATCAGTCCCGGCGTTTTCTCCCAAGCTTGCCATACAAATGTCTGTGTCGTTTCATATTCTAAGTTGAATTGTGTTCTCGATGTGTTACGGAATAGCATCGGTGTATGTCTTATCCCAGGACATATACTGCTTCCACAATTTTTTTTATTAATTACATTGACCAACCCTCTGCTCAATGTGTTGTTGGGGGTCAACACCAACTCATGTTTATCTTATTATCTTCTAAACCAATCTTATTATCTTCTAAACCAAAGAATACTTTTGATGTTTATTTTGAGTTTAGCTTAAGTAAAGACAAGACATGAAAATAGCCGCTTCTTACTCATTGCCAGAGTGTGGGAATTGGTGAGAGTGATGCCAAGAGAAAAACAAACAGGGTTCAGTGGCCTAGTGGTAAGACAGTCTCCCGTTGGCTTTAATAAGATTTTCTAAAGTTTTTTTTTTTTTGGAGAGAACGAGCGGGGACACCCATCATCCAGCAGCTAACTAAAGAGCCAGCTGGAGCTCTTCACAGTTGTCACAACAAAACATATGGCCCTTTTGAATCTTATCGACAATATTTCTATTTCAAGGAAGCTTGCAATAATATTTACATCCTATATTTGCCACCATTCAAGATATATAGTTAACTTTTCCATATACACTAGGTCTTGGGTCGTGAAAAGGTAACTCCGGAACGGATATATATATATATATATATATATCCGAAAAGTGCAGTGCTAGGAACAGCAAAGATACTGCGCAGAACCCTCAAGCTCCCAGGCCCCGAGGTTGAAAGGGGACCACCCGCGGAGGGTGAGGTGACAGTTTTATATATATATATATGGGATGTACCACTGGAACATAGCTGAAATGGCTGAAGAACAGCACCGAGGCCCTGATCATGGCAGCACAGGAGCAGGCCCTGAACACCAGATCAATAGGTGTAGGCTGTGCAAAGGGGGGCCAATCCCACACATAACTGCAGGGTGCAAGATGCTGGCAGGGACAGCATACATGGAGCGCCATAACCAGGCGGCTGGCACAGTGTACAGAAACATCTGTGCAGAGTACGGGCTGGAGACATGAAGGACAAAGTGGGAAACACCTCCAAAGGTGGTGGAGAACGACCGAGCCAAGGTCCTCTGGGACTTCCAGATACAGACAGACAAAATGGTAATGGCGAACCAACCGGACATAGTGGTGGTCGACAAGGGTCAGAGGAAAGCCGTGGTGGTGGACATTGCAGTGCCATGGTGGAGAAGGCCTGAAGCGTGAAGGTATCGATGGTGCCCGTAGTGATCGGAGCACTTGGGGCAGTGACCCCCAAACTGGAAGAATGGCTTGAGCAGATCCCAGATCCCAAAAATAACACGTTTTCCAGGCTTTGTCATTGGATTGAAAGGTCTTAACCTGCGCAAGTACACAGTAGGGACGGACAGCGGTATGTGCAGGTTGTCACTCGGGTCGAGTTATGAAAGGTGGACCTCGGTCTCTCCCGGGACATGTGCACATTTGTATTAATTCTATAAGATATTCCTTTATTGTCCCACATGGGGAAATTTCATTGACGCAACGCAGGTAGATACAGAGGTAGATACAGAGGAAAAGAACAGATAACTTATAGGAAGTTTGAAAAACACTCTCAGTAGAAGATCTCCTATAAACAAAAACTCCCATAGACAAAACCTCCCATTACCCAACAAGGGTAACTAGTGTCTAAATTTACACATTCATAGGCTCATTTCTCAGCAAATATGTAATTATGATAAAATATACATAATTTTACAGTTTCAAATACAGAGAATATGACTTTGGGGGTAAAGGAAAGACTCAGTTGTTATTGCTATTTTTAATAGACATGAAGAAGATGCGGGCGGCTGCTGTATGTCAGAGAACACCCAAAACATGCATGATATTGAGCATGGGGCCTAGAGACAGCTGCATTTGTTCTTAATGCGCTAAATGGCAAGGTTAGCTCTGTTTGTGGTAGCCTATTGTAGGTTAATATGTTTATTATATCATTTGAACCAACCAACCGACCATGATAGTCCTGGTTTAGTCCTTCTTTAGAGCTTTTTAGACATGGTTTCGACTAGTTCTGTGTGGTTTAAGCCTGAAGTTGGCCTAAATTAATCTTGGTCCAATTTTAGCACTCCTAAAAATCTTTCCCCCAGGAAAATATAATTGGATACCCCTACACTGGGGCAATGGACCATAACAAACAAATCAACCTAAGCCTAAAAGTATTTTTACACAATCAAATATGACTCAAAATAGGTCAAAATATTGCCTCAAAAGAGACGTGAGAATGAGAATTGAAAAGCTTACACTGAATCTCAACGCTTGAACGAAAGATTTTCACTTCTCATTCCACCTTTGCCTACACCTAACACAGGCTCTGCTGAGTTATTCGGTGAACACTGAATCCTTTGAGCCTTTGTTGTTTGTGGCTGGATAATTACATTGGCCCGATCTTGCAATTGCATCGTTACAAATCATTATGTACTAAATATACTCAAATCCATTTTTATATTTTCATAAATATTTTATCGTTTTGAACCCATTTTGTCCAGCCTGGGCGGCCTACATGCCTTTGCAGTCAAAGAGAAGCCAAAAACGCACGTGTTTCTTATGGTCTCCCTGGTCTGTTTAGATAGCAAACCGTGTGCTAATTGCATTAAGTATTGTCACACCATCCTCTTGACCTCCGGGCTGGAGCTTGCACACAGGCTCACACAAACACACCATATTATCTATTCACTAAAGATCGCTGATACCTTGGCCTAACACACCGTACGATCTGGTAGAATTCAATATCGCAGACAATAAGCATTCATTCTGCTCAGGGCATTGGTGGTCTGCACAGCAATTAGTATTAATTGCATCCTCTGAAGTTGGAAATTAGGATTCATCAGATGAACTGTGACAGTGTTGGCTGTTAATTGAACCAGGAGTAGCCCAACTTGTGACTGAAATGCAGAGAAGGAAAACTTTGCAACTGTTCAGGATGGCTTATTCTGTGTGGCGTATTTAAACCAAACCAAATCAAAGTTAATATTGTTGCAATGTTTAAGGTACGTATTCGACAAAGATTCTAAACTTTTACTTAATAATCACATTTTGTTAGATACTTTCTTTTAGCAAAATCATGATCAGTTTGCTGCAGTTTAAGATATGCAAAAACATAAATTATTGGTCGGCCCTCAACTGTTGCAGTGGGTTAATTACGTCTCTTGTCTTACAAATATTTCAAATTAAGCCTAACTTAATTTTTAAGTTGTCAAATACTAATTGAATAACCTTTTAGTTGTTTGCATTAGGCTAGAAATGAAAACAGAAAGCTTCCCAAAGTAAGTATAGTACATGTATGTTAAAAAAAAGTATTTTTAGCACTACATTTTAGTCATTATTTAACAACACATTCAACTAAAAGTAATACTATTCAGGCTTTGCGGACATGAATGCTGTCCAACTTTACCTGGCATGTGCGTGTCTATCAAACCATTGGCATGTTGGCAAAATACTCACACGTATACTGTATTCATGGCACTGCATTATTTTCTATTTTAACACAAAAAAACAATATTCCTCATCGAGCATTTTTCTACAGTATAAAGTTATTTCGCCTCAATTACTTTCTTGACACTATTTTAAGCGTTGTGTTTTTTATATCCAATTATAATCCTGAGTTTGAATTCTGTGACAGTTTGCATTAATTGCCTTTGCTGTGCCCCACACATTTTGTCTGTAGTCTGTGGAAATATGCACTTTATCATAAGATGTGATGAGTTCAACAGCGGGTCTGCAGTCTGAGCGGCCGAAGGAGCAGACAGGAGCAGCTGCAGGGGCCGAACACATGCAGAGATAAGTTGACTGATAACTAATGCAAGTAAAATTATCAGCACACATTTCCTTGGCTCACCTTCACCTCCTCCTCGTCTGCAGACAGTTTCCCATCGGTAAGCAATTATTCAACTCTTAACATCAAACCCTGGGTCAATGTTTCATCATGACATTAAGACACTCCATCGCTAACGCATTCAGACACACAGAGCATAAATACTGCATTACAAACTACAGTATATCACTATTA
Organism: Eucyclogobius newberryi; assembly: GCF_026437365.1. Lineage (NCBI taxonomy): Eukaryota > Metazoa > Chordata > Actinopteri > Gobiiformes > Gobiidae > Eucyclogobius > Eucyclogobius newberryi. Next base: position 19,417,612 of record NW_027315746.1, read on the forward strand.
ATCAAATGTGAATTATTATTAAGATGGCATTTTTCAGATTTTTTTCTCATGAAGCCTGCACCTGCCCTTGACACACTTCACTAACTCCACTTCTTCTCCTGTCTATCTTGTGGGTATTTCTTTATTCGTCCGTCATACGCATTCTCCGCAGCTGACAGCTCGCAGTCTCAGAGGGTCAACGGTTCACGGGGAAATGCCTCTTTGAATTTAACAGGAGGCACAAGAATAAAATGTACAGAATAAGATGCTTCATTAAAGAAAATAAAAGATGCAATGTCGCCAGCACCGTGGATTAATTACAGAGCACTATATATAGCAAAGCCAGTTTTATGACCCTATTAATATTAATTAGGATTAATTGAGATTTTAAAGGTGGGGTAGAGGCTTTAATAACAATACCACCCATTGTAGTGTATTCAAATGTTATATATGTGCATTAGCTGAGTAATATGAAATGACATTTGAATAAAAAACTGCACAGTATTGATTTATTACATTTATATTAAAATAATAACAGTATGTCTGTCCCGCTGTTACTTTAAAATTGTAGATGTCAGGTGCCACAAAGTCAGTTTGGTGTTGTATATTTGATGGTGAATGAGCCTATACCCAATCGCATGCCCCCTTTATTTCCTTGAAAAAATCAAAAAAGGAACTCTTCCCTGCTGTGTAAAACATTCGTACTGGTCCAAGCTTTGATTATGATTATTTTAAATGATGGTGATTATGATTTGTACGCAGCCGTGTCTTTCCCTTTGCCCTTTGGTTTCGATCTTTATTTATTCATTAATGCAATATCATAGATAATCACACGGATTCAAATCTATGTTGACTCTTGAAAGGTCTTGGGTGGAATAAACCCTGTATCCAGCCCACGAAGGTATGCCTCACATTCATTCAGTACCATTGTTTAGCAAAAAAACCTATGTCGCTCATCTACAAACTCTCCCCTAATGTCTACAGCCCCCTAAAACAACGCAGTGATCTCCAGTCCTTTTGAAGTGATTTTAAAAGCCATTTCTCACGTATCCTTTAAATCCATCATATAATCCATACAATGTTTCTCTTAGTACTGTGATTTTGACCCTGCAGTGTCTGGGCCGCAGGTGGGCACGGTTCAGGGATAATCACCAAGTGCCAGCTGCAGCGGGGAGTCTTCATAAGCCTTGGAGCGGGACATTTTCACCCGCTCTGTGTACAACCCTTTTGAGCTCGGGCACAAAAGAGGACACCATATATCAGTCAATCAAATGCATCAACTGTACATACAATGAATACAGAACATTCATCATTATTAACATATCAAACCAACAAGCTTAAAAGCATCATACAACTTTCAATCACAATGTATAAAGCACAGGCACAATCACTTTTATAGAAGTACAGAGCACGGTGGATACAAACTTACACTTACTCATCCACTTCTCCAGTGGTTCTGAGCAAATGGCTGCATCATAAAGTTCACATTATACATTATAGATGTTAGCTTTAGCATGAGTTAAAAAATACAACATCAGTGAAGTCTCACAGGTGGCATTTCAGATGCCCCGGAGAGCTTTTCGCATGCTAATGTTCCTATTAAACTGACATAGCTTAAAGTGTCAGCCAGATGGGCGGAAGGGTTCACAAAAAATTCACCAAAAAAACATCTCTAGAAGCGGTAATGAGCGGTGATTTTTGATTCGCTGCAGAAGTGAAGACAACCTAATCTGTCATCTCTCATTGATCTCCGCACGCTACTTATGTTTGTCATAACGGGAGGCAGGCAATAACTCACGCACGAGTCGCCGTCATGTTTGATCATTTGTAAGCTGACTAAATGTGAAGTTGTCTTTTTGTTTTTTTTGAGGTAGCGCCGTTATCCATTTACACAGATTGGCTAGAACAAAATCTCTGTGAAAATGGATGATTGCAGCCAGCTTGTGTGTACCAATGGATTTAGCCTGGCAAACACAAAGCTGTCGTACCTACTTTTGTTATGTGAATGCCCGCTCAACAATATGCCAGGGCTGAACACAAGCGCATATTAAAACATCAGTGGGGAGTCAGGGCTGGTTAAGCAGGCCAGAAATATTAACAATGTGAATATTTGACATAATGGTGCCATAAGGGGCTTGTTTGCATGCTGTACACTAACATAGGGGTGACTAATAAGAATACAAAGGCTTTTATCTATGACTTCTACAGAGGCAGAAAGAGTGCTAATCTCATCAGCACATTTCTTTCTTTATTGTGAATGTAATAAATGTTACACAAAGTTCAATGGAAGGTCTGAGAAGGGCAGCGGGCACAGGAGGGACACATATAAAGGTGTTATTTTTCTCCTTCAGTCTCCCTTCAACAATTAGCACATTCAAAGAGCTGCTCCGGGGGGTGCAACTGCTGCAGAAAAATAAGAACTAGAGGCCATGCAAAGACATATTAATAATAGTAATAATTAAGAAACACAGGAACAAATAGTGACTGCGTACTCAATGATATTAACAGAATAAAATACATACAGTTGTTGTAATTGTGTTCTGTTGGATGTCAAGATTCTTCACAGAAAGTAATTGCTCTTAATCTTTATTATTATTATAAGTAATACATTTCAAAGTATATCCAAAGAACAAACTGACACATCATCATTATGACATCAGACATGTTTAACAGGCGCTAAGTAACTGTCAATCACAATGTCCACAGCACAAGGCTTATGATAAAGCACTGATCACATGACCAGCCTTCATACTTCTCTACACCCGAGTCAGGGCTCATATAAGTCACAGCTCATTTTTTCTGCCTCCACCAGTCAGGAACACTGAATCAGTTTTCAAGGTTATCTAGTAATTAAAAAACATAACTGTTCAACCTTTCTCTCAAATCTGTAGTATTTTCCCTATTATTACCAATTATCAACCGTAAATAAAGAGTTAAATTACTTTTACCTACATGTAGTGGGTGGAAAGAGTTTAGTCGAACAAGTTGTAGTATACTCATTCAAATTTGAATCATTTGAGCATAATGATAATAAGAAACTGTTCTCCACCAGTGTGAGGTGACATGATGTTCAAAATATTTACCTGACATAGGTAAATATGTGTGATTTGTGTACAGTAAGTCGTTTCCTGGTGCAAAGTTGAGCCTGGAGCAGAGCGCTTTCATTCACACTGTGGAGTGACACAGGCTCTAACTACATGGGAGCCTGAAGTGGGACTTGGCGCAGTTCAACTCTTGACTGATAGCCCATTCTGTGCCCGTCCATTACACTGTCACTCATTCAAAATTGCCTTTCAAATGTTCTGGCACTTTATTTTTTGTCCAAGTTGGCTCTCTGCAGGTGAGATGAAAACATGGGCAGAAGGCCTCAGATAAATTATGAAAGAGGAAGTCTTCTGGACAAGTAGGTCAAGAAATCCAGCATTCACAAGAGTGAACATATGACAGGTTCCATGATGTTAGCGGGTCCATGCTGACAAAGACATGAATGTAGACATCTAAATTCATGAGGCCGGCCCAACGCGTCTTTCATTTAAGGCTGTTTCCACTCCAACTAACTGTATGTCTTCTTTCATGACAAACTTAAATTTGACCAATGTTTAGCACCAAAAGTTATCAGTGTGTAAAAGTGTGACTGATGAAATGTGAAGAGACCACAAAGAAAGGCAGCAAGTGACATTTTGACCATTGTGATCAGTGGTGAAAGAAGTAATAAATTTTGTTACTTGTTAAACTACAGATACAAAATACAAAAAAATGAAAAGTACCACATAGAAACATGTACTTAAGTTTAAGTTTAAATATGTACTTTAAAAGTAAAAAGTGTTTTGCACAGATTTGCACAATGCTAAATGAAGCCTGCGTAAATTCAGCCTGGAAGACCTAACTCCACCCATCTACGTCAAGACCACCATGGAAGGACCCCTCTCCCCAGCGCCATCATCACACTCAAGTGGGCGCCCGCCTGTCCGTCTGTGAGAGTCAGATCCCTCACTTCACCATGGACTCTGCCAGGTTTCTGCGCTTATCCCAAAGAGGTTATGCAGTTTTTCCTGGCCAAGATGGAGGGTGAAAGGTCAGGGGGCATCTGCACCATGGCCCTCGCACCTGCTCCTCATCCCAAATCAACGCTCTCAGTGACTCCTCCCCGCTCCCAATCAGCGCCCAGGCGGTCGCATTTAAGCCCTCAGGCAGATGGCTCGGCCGCTCAAACCGTACTGCGACCCACCACCTCCCCAGCTCCTCCTCTACATTCCCCTCATCCTCTACCTTCTCTTCACATCTACCACCACCAGTCTCCAGGCTCCGGGGGGAGACATCTGATACAAATAGATCATAGAGTGCCCATGATTGCAACGTCTTCCGCCGGGGTCTGAGCGCCAAATAACTCACGAATAAAGCTTGCTAAACAGTCCATTCTCGTGGTCTCTTTGTCTCTCCAGGGTGAAATGCTCTGATTTTGATAAAGAATTGTGGTGATCTTTGGTCAACGGCAACATTTTCAATCAATTTCTTAGTTTTTATAATAACATTTATGTATATATGTTTGTTTACTCAAAGCTGGGACTTGAACTCAAAACCTTTTGGCAGGATGTCACCATGAATGTTCTGAAAATTATTCCTCAAGGCATATGACAAGTACTTTTAACTTTTTAGTCCAGTTCAAATGTAGTGGTGTACAACATACAGATATATGTTCTCAAATGTAGTGCAGTAAAAGAAAAAGTATCAACTTAAGTTACTTTCCACCACTGGTTGTTACACTCCACAATATTTTTGTGTGACTTTTGCTACAGCATTATCACAATATAACAGTTAGCGCTTCATTCTCAGCCTTTATTTCTTTATGTCCTTGTTCCTCTTATACAAAACTGACCTCTACAGTGTCCTGGTGCAGGTCTGGCCCTATGACAGCTCATTCTTAAGGACTATTAATGACAAAGCTGCTCTCTCCCAGCCATGGACACCATCTATCACCCAAAGCCACCAGCTCCATTACTCACTTTCTACTGAATTACAACCTGCTGCATGAGACATGAAATAGGGTAATGAGCTGAAAATTAGCCAGTTACAATCATTACGCCGCCATAATTGACCCAAGAGACCTGAGTCAAGCTCAAAATGCTCTGCCTTAAGGTTGCAGGAAGTCGGTGAGTTCGAGACATCTCATTAGGCTGCACAACAAGGATGCAATCTAATTTAGTTGGCAGCAGTACAAAATGTAGACCGGCAGTAAACAGAGAAAGTGGAGCAAGCAGAGGAGTGTGGTTTTTCATTACAGCCTTTTTGGATTTTGTTAAATTGCACCATAGGTCTCTGAACAGTGTCTGCAAAAAAAAAAGTTTAGTGGGAAGAATTTGGTAATGTGGTCAATATTTAGACTTTATATGAGTCCACAAATAGAAAGTGAGGTGTCTACAAGATTAAATTGTGAATATAAAACCTCATGTTTACTTTGTTAAACAGCTAGAATTGGTAATTCATATTATGTTTATAATTTACTATAATGTATTATCATTTATAGTGAAAGGGGACTTAGTTCCAAAGTTTCCACCACATAACAAAAGGCTAATAGGGAAATGTCACAGTCCTACTACAGACTCTGAAACACATATGAAAAGATGCTTTATAGCAAATACAGTGGAATTATTAAATCAAGAAAGTCAAAAAAAAAAAAAAAAATACACAATATACTATTTTATTTTATACTCTTTATTTGTAAATATTCTCTATCTAGAACTCTTCATTCACCAATTTCAACCTTTATTTGGTTAAACATTTGTTTAAAATATCACAATGTACAACACAAATAATCGTTGGATTGAAAAAATGATCGCTGACTAGTCGACTACTAAAATAATTGTTGGCAAAAGCCCTATTGTGAAGACTGGCAACTTGGCAGTATAATACATATACTGTAAATGCACCATCATTATCTTGCTCTGGACACATTATTAGTGAGAGGTTGAGGATAATGGCTGCAAAAAGTTATAGCTCATATGCGGCTGATGTGGTGCACAGGTCCAAAAGGCCGATCATCCTATTTTCTGCCCATATGAACAAGGCAAATGGAGTAGAGTCAATATGCAAATGAGGGTCTAATTGGCCCGTCAGGTTAGAGTAATTCTGTCAAAGTGCTGTCAAACACGGAGGGGGGAAAGCAGCAGAAAACACAGAATCACCGGGTTACGTTCAGCAGCCATTCACTGAGCATTTCATAAGTTGATTTGTTGCTCACGTCCGGTCCAAGGGTCATTGCGCCATCCTTGAAGCACACAGTTGAGTCACAGAATAAAGTCAGCACTTCTCAGCACTCCACTACCCTTCACTACTTGCAACAAAAACACAAATGTAGTCATGGAAATGTCATCTGACTTTTTTAAATGTCTATTCAGATTCTGGTTAATTGAAAATCCAACCTTTGGCTAGGACAGAAAATATTGGCTTGAACGTATCAGTTGAATTTTGATTTAAATGTAATACTTTTTTGTACATATATCCACAGCTTTGGTGTTATATAGGTAATATTGGAAGTAACTATAGGCCAAGAGCGTAATCAATTTGAGGCTAAGAGGTTGTTTGACGATGTATTGATGGTGAACCTGCAGTGGAGCATTACCGTACCTATAATTACTCTCACTATCTTATATGGCTGTAATTAGCCCGGCGCAGCAGTAGATCAGCCTTGGTGTCAGCGTCACAAAAAATGTGTCTACTTTTCAATGCGAGCCAGGAATGTAAAGGCCTAAAGTGTCAGAGTCTATTTTAGAGGTGATTTTCTCATTTCACACAATGCTGCACTGGCGTATCTGATGTTTTCAATTTGTTTGAAGTAATATTTGTAACCCTTCTTTAGAAATTGGGTCACAACACAAAAGCCTTCTAAGATTACAAGGTGAAATACATGTATAACAGGAGCCTTGTATTTGACTACATAGAGAAATAAAGGATTCAACGGCGATTGCTATTATTAAAAAAAAAAAATAGCAATAATTTATTCTTCCTCGTTTTATTACTTTTTCACTGACAACATACATCTGCACTATATCCAATTATGGGTAATTTGTATTGCACTGCTGCCAAGGACACTTCCAGATCGGTGTTGACATTATGTCTTTGTGGACAGGCAGCTTCTCAATCTGGGACCTGCGTGATAAGAGGTTATACGCTACAATTGAAGCAAGGCCAGACTTGAATGCGCAACACTACCACAACGTGTTGAGTGTTCATGTCTCCTATACTGATGGTATATAAACGTCTCCAATCCTGCGTTAAACATCCAGAGTTTGCAATCTCTCTATCTAACTCTCGGGCTACTAGAAATATTTCCAGATCATGTTTTATAAAGAAAGTATATTTACATACCTTTTAAACTAGGTTTTTAACAATATTGAAGCATACTGTCTGTATATTGAAATGGCAAGAGTCCAAACCTATTAGCCAAGTAGAACGCGTGGCTCAGGTCAGACAGTAGGTCAAACAAGATGAGACTCACTAATATGCGACAAACAGCGGTAGGAATTATAATGATGTAATGCTATTGTTTTAGGCTTGGATTAGCAGGTCAAATAAGGACAGCAGAAGTGAGGAGCTGAGACTGAGAGAGCATGAAAGATTGTAAGAGGACGACAGGAGTCAGCATCAGCCCAAACACACTGAGATAGCACTGGACACTGGAGTCCTTCAGCAAAACTGCACATATCATTCACCCGGCCAGACAGTTCACAGCCCTGGACTCTGACCAACTGGTGAACTACAGCCGGAGGACAGAACAACAGGAAAGGCTAAGGGAGAAGTCCTTCAACTCTTAAAAAGGATCATTTCAATTGCCAAAAGGGAATCAAAATCCTGAACTTGAAGTATCTGCACAACTTTGGTAATTGTTTTGTCCAATCAGTCAGTGTTTTTGCTTTTGTCCAAATTAATCAAGGATTTGCAGCGGCAGATCCCCCCCCCCCCCCCCCCCCCCCCCCTTTTTTTTTTTTTTTTGGCTAGTTTTAATTGAATTCCAGAACAACCACTTCTGCCCAAACAGCTCAGCCTGAAATCCAGAAAACACACTTCCCAAATACTTAATGAAGAGAGTGAGTCTGGTCACAGCGCCCTCCATCACGCCTGGCGTCAAACTCAACAGAACAGTACTTTGCAATCAAAATTTGTTTATTTCATGTCATTCGTGAAACAAAGTGCGTTGCTCATCTTTCAGTTACAACAAAATCTTTTCTCCTACCTCAGAATAAAACCCTTTTGTGCTCAGTTTATTGATTCAGCAGAAATACATAATGTTTTCAGGACATTTTTTGCTTTCTTTTTCCCTGTAAACAGCAATGGTTGTTTTGGTGCAGATGGACTATGTGTGTCCTTGTTTGGCTAATCCTCCAGTCAATCTTGCCCATCCTTTGATATCAGCTCTTCCTATCACTGTGAAGCATAATTCACTAAGCCTTAGATTGTTCACCCACTAATAGGGAATGTGAGTTGGGCTCAGACCGTCATGAGACTGGTTAGTTTTACCCTGCTGACGATGTGTTGTTGCAATAGCAATCACGGTTACAAAATGACAAAACATGAATACAAATGACTTTTTATTCCTCACACAAGCTGTGTTGTGAGTATGAATAATAGGCTATTATTTGATATAGCTTGCAAAAAGCAAGTAAAGAGATCTGTACTGCGCACTAAACACAGACTTCCTCTAACTAGCTCATTTGCGCCACGTAGCGCAGATCACCTTCTGTCTCATCTCTGAAAACTCAGATGCAACCGCACAATCCACGTAAAGTTGTTGTTTTTAACATTGTGTGTACGCACTAGTTATCCACACTAGTTTAATGCCAGACCCTGAAAACATTTCAGGCAAAGCAATACCATCTCGATGGAGAGAAGCGGGAGGCTGATCCTCCACCACCACAGGGCACTTTTAAATGGAAAAAGGTGACATTATATATTTATTTAGGGTACAGATTAAACATTTTCAGTGAACAAGACAAAGAGATTCTTCCATCCAGCTAGTGAGGAGCAATGTTTCCCTGTTTAATGCAGTGTTTCGAGGGTCTATTCCAAAGCCTCTTGTCTTTGATGATCCATCGCATCATGTTTGCTCCCCAGTCTCACAATCCCATTTCCGGTATACACCTCTTCCTCTCACTTACTTTCATCTTTTCTTCTTTTTGTAATGCTTCGCCTCTCCCTACCCACCTTTGAAGTGTGCTCTGCTTTGTTGGATGTTGTAGTTTAATTAGCACCTGTGCTTCTGTCACCCTGATGCGGTTGTACACACAAGTCAGAATAGTGGATGAGTTTGGGAGGAAAAACCCATGACGAGAAGGTGCTCAATTACAGCAGCCAATATGCATTAATATAAACATAGAAGGGGCAGATGGGACATATTTCGCGGAATGGGCACTTTGTGGATTGTTATGATCAGGTTAAAGGGAAAGGGAATCCGACCGATCAATAAGCCCTATAAAACAGATCTATTTCTAAACCCTGTGTCTTGGTCAAAATCCTTGAAAGATTTTAATATATTTTATCTAAATTTCAGTCCGGGTTTAGAAAAAATAAATATATATTGTGTGCCCTTTTTTATCGATCTATGAAAGGCTTTCAACACTGATTCTAATTAACTCTCCAAAGCAGGGCTTCTCAAACTGGCAGGAGAGGTTCATCCTCCATTTTAGGCCGGATTTCATTTTCCATCTATATCAATAATCTCTGTTTTGATTTGTCTGATGTCATGCCCCACGTCCATGCCGATGATATGGTACTTTATCGTGGTTCGACTTCACTGGCCATTGAGTCATTACAATCTGCTGCTTTCTCGAGCCACTCCCCTCAGGCAGGAGGCCACTCCCCTTAGGCATGAGGCCACTCCCCTCAGGCATGAGGCCACTCCCCTCAGGCAGGAGGCCACTCCCCTCAGGCAGGAGAACAGTTTCTTCCCTCTGCCGTTGGACAGATTAACACTTCTTCAACACTTTAACCATAATTTAATCTCTCTCTGCACTGTTGACTTTCTGCACTACTTCTGTAAATTCAACTGTAAAATTGTGTACATAGTAAGTCTGTTTTATTTTTTGTCTTATACATATTTTTATTTTTTGTTTTATAGGGGAGTGGCCTCCTGCCTGAGGGGATAAAGTACCATATCATAGGCATGGACGTGGGGCATGACATCAGACAAATCAACAGAGATTATTGATATAGATGGAAAATGAAATCCGGCCTAAAATGGAGGATGAACCTATAGCAGATTTAATTGTTTTTCTTTGTAGTTTGTTGTAGTGCTAAATTCAGAAAAAAGCAATGCCATGGTTTTCTCGCATGGGACGTGTGTTACCAGACGATCATGACTTCTCAGGGTTAATGCACAGAGTTTGTTTCTAATTTGAATTACCTTGTGGATGTTTGTAAAAAGAAGCGAGAGGAATGCTTCAGGCTCTGCTTTATTCACTTCCAACAGACTGAATGTGTAACAACAGTTAACATCCATTTGAACTACAACATCTGCAAAAACCCCTGAACTTCCTCCCTCAGTCCCCTCACAATAAAATATGTTTTGTGTGTTAGGCATAATAGTGCAGGTTCCTTGATTTTGAGTTAGGCTCAAAACCACTCTGGTACATGTGAGGGGTTAAATGGTCACATTTACCTTGCATGTATTTACAGATATACATACCACAAATTGTACTGATTGTGAAGCTCAAATTCAATTTGGAAAAAAATGAGACTAATTGACTTTTCTACTCAAATGTTGTTGGTTTTTTTTGTTATTAAGACTTTAAAATAATGTATTTACATCTGATGCAGTTATTGTCCAGTCGCTTCTATTCTGTAATGTTGAATATTCTGCAACAGCATTAAAGAGTCTTTACCAGGCTGCAGTCATGTGACATCACAACATTCTATAGTTTAAAATTAAGCGGAAGACGAGTAAGAACTTATATGTGATATTATTTGTTATTTTCACACTGGCAACTGCATTTTACATGTTGATTATTTGCACACTGACAATCGCAAGAGGGCGCACTAGGCTCTATGAATCTCTCAATGGATTCTGTGATTTGGGGTAATACTTTGCTTTGGTAAACTTGTTAGCATGTTCTTTATGCTATAATTATCTGAATAACTGTTAATATGTAACGTTAACATACCAGACACTTACCACAGTTTGTTACAGTTCATTGTCTGTGCGTCATGTAGCTGAAGGTGTTATGATAGCATATGTAAACCTACTCACCATGTTCTTTAATCTGTTATTATTTATCAAGTGTAAATGTCTGTTCTTGGTCTTGGATTTTATCCAAGACCTATGCTCCAGTGCGACTTATACATTTTTTGGCTGGTGCGATTTACTCTCCGGAATAGTCCGGAAAATACGGTAATTATGTACAGTATTTGGGCATCATTCATTCATTTTCTACCGCTTGTTTCCATTTGGGTTTGCGGGTGAATGGAGCCTACACGGGGAGGACATACAGACTACACCCAGAGAGATCATGTGATATTGGTCTGGCTTGGGAATCGAACCCACAATCTCCTTCTTGGGAGGCAAGAGCGCTAACCACTCTGCCACAAAATGAGAAGATTTCTTGGAGTTATACAGGACAGTGCCATCTATCAGAAATTATGAACACAACAAAATGTGAACACAACATACTGTGTAATGAGCGAATGTGCCATTAAAGATGTATAAAGCATTTGAGTTATTTGTGTTATATTGTAATATTATGCTTTGGTGCAAGTCAGACGATCTCACTTAGCAAGACGGCAACATGGCTATTTGTATATTTAGTTGCCTGCCGCTATAGAGGACATTGTGATTAATGTGTGCGCATTGGGAGAACATGTTTCATTAGAGAAAAATGTGCTGCTTCTAACCCGTCACCTTCATTGTACAGCAATCCTGATTCTTTTAAGTTATTTTGGTAGTACATGATCAGCCTACTTCCCCAGACGGACTTTGCCACAGTTAAAACATAAGGCCTAATGATTAATCATGTATTTCTTAATTGGCCTCTTGTAAATGCATATAGATCTTGAATTTAAAGGATTTTAATCACATATTTTTGCAAACGTGAACGCTGCACAGTGATATTTGTTACTGACAGAATCTGGCTCATGAAAAATAGTATCATTTTGTATCATTGACAAAAACAAGAAAGCTGTACTCTATTTTTGTCCATTTGTATTGCTTATTGGAGAAAAATGCAAAGGATAAATAAGACATAAGCCCAAACTTTATAAAAGAACTTGACAAAACAAAAACAATAGATGTGCAAATAAAGGCACCAAGTTCTTGCTTCCTGATACTAACAGTTCAAATTCAATTTTGATATTAAGAAAAAGGCTTGATATTTGAGGCTGACACAAAATAGTAATAATTAATTTTATGTTTCTATGTGGACCGTTTAAAAAAAAAAATTAAAAATTCAGCATCAACACTAAAACAAAACAAATATATTAAATAACCAAGATGAATAAGGTTGTCACAAAAACAAAGCCCTCTATCCACCAGAAACAAACCACCTGCCTCAGTCCCTGTGGCCAGCAACTGTTGTTTCCTGCGACTTCAGTAAAGAAACAGCATCATATTATTGTGTAACATGACAAATGGAGAGGTTGTTGACTGTGGCCTTGAGATAGAGAATAAGCAAATGAAAACGTCTCCAGCTCGCGCCAACTCTGCCACCATCCTTCATGCTAATTTGATTGAGAGAGGCGGTCAGTGGAGTAGACCCCGGCCTGCACACCTTAGCTTCAGGGCAGAGGATAGAGAATGCCATCATGGTGAGCAGCAATGACCATTTGTCTGCTGAATGTCTGTCTCAGCGTATAATGCTCAGCTTAGGCCCACTGTGGGTAGTTTACTTCACAGTGATATGTGGAGCTGTGGCAGAGGGTAGGGCCGAGGTGAGATGTGTTATTACATCAAAATATCACGATACACGATAATATTGAAACTACTTTACGTCACGCACACAATAACACTAAAGCTGGAGGAAACACTAGTCAATTTTTAGAATCTACAATTTGTCATATAAGTTACTCATTCAACTCTTTAAAGCTCTGGTCTTATTGTGCTACTTGAAAATAACTAAATAATTCTAACAAGTGCAAACAAAATGCAATTATTGATTCAGGAAATAATTAATGCAAACCCTTTAACAGAATGATATTTCAGTCGTTTTTGAAAGAAAACAATTGTAATTCATGCAACAATTTGTTTAAAAAATGCATTTAGTCCGAGGGGTGTGGCGTTACACAGCAAACAGTTGTAAGGCCATGGGGCAAAAGCTCCCATCAGTTGAGATTTAAATGTTTTGACATTTTATATTTCATGTAAAACAACCCAGAAACAGCAGAAATATGACCTGCTGTATTCTTAATCCAAGAGCGAGTCTTAATTAATAAGTCCGCACTGTGCAGATGATCTCAATTGATCAACTGCAATGCACACATTTTTTAAAATGTGTCAACGATATTTGCCTTGAAATATGAACAGAAGACAGAGAAATAAACTGCTTTCCATAACTTTGATTCCTGAAAGAGAAGAGAGAAACAGACAGGAGCAGAGCAGGACAGACACACACTCCTATTTCTGTATTTACAGTTCTATAAGCAATACAGCTTTCACAAAGGCGTCACTTTTGTTTGGTATTGCCAATATATTTTCAAATCATTGCAAAATTAAAAATCGCTTGGTTTGCGACATTCTAAACTTGTAGATAAAAAGACAAAACAGACAAAACCACAATTGCATCAATTACATTCTATATTGTGATTTACAACTGACACATTATTTAAATTGATCTAAAATGAACTGGGCTATTTTAATTATCATGAAAGAGGCTGAAAAACTCAAAATAACCTTCAAAAGGGGGAGCCTAAAGTGAACGTAAAGTGTAATTTAGTAAGCTAATAGAAGTACTGTACATGTAATAGGAGTGTGGTGGTAAATGGAGAATCCTTGAATGAAAAAGACTGTGAAAGGAGTAAAAACACAAAACAACTGATTTTGAAATGGCATTTGGGTGAACTGTCACGGGGGTTTGTGCAAACTGCAGAGAAGATGCTGCTAGACAATTCCAAAGGAAGATAAATTGGAACAGAGCTGGTCTTTTGATGGTCTCTTTGGTAGCTATTCTTTGGGTTTCATTCATTATATTGTACGCAATGCAATACATTTAAAGGAGTGAAATATCACCAGTGCACCAGCGCATTCTTTGGCTTCAACTGCAATATTTCAGTGTGCTTGACCTTCTACAGACAACAAACCAGTGGTTAATCATGGACCGAACCCTCTGCCTTCGGATGTATGCTTTTCACTGCCACGTTAAACCTTTAGATTTCCACGGTGACTGTTGGGTATCCATGTAGAGCTATGTGAGCTAATTGAAGATACAAAGATATATGTTTCCGCTATGAATAAAAGATCAATGGACTGGCAAATATCATTATATTATCTAATGACTGTACTCCTCCTTCAAGGTTTGAAAACAAGGACAATATGAATAAATGTTGTGTAATACTTTGTTTATTCTTGCTTGTTTAAGATTTTATCCCGTATCTTTAACAGTGGCTATGTTTACATGCGCACCAACATCTGATTATTATCTGATTTCTGGACCGTTGAGATTATTTCAAAATGGCATGTAAACCTCTAAATCTGATGAGAAATCATCTGATTTTGCTGTTTAAATGCAATTTTATTGATCTTATTTAACTGTTAAACACAAGATTGATCATTGTTTGGGGTCTTTTCCTGTTATCTACAACCACAAAACTGAATAATAATGTCATTCATCATCAGTTATTTATTTCGGTAAAAGTTTCAATTACCATTTTCATAAAGTATCAGTACAGTATCTTTAACATTCATGAACCCCCCAACCCCCTCTTTTTTCATAGCGCACATATTTGTATTGAATCAAGGTTAGCTGCTTTTACAATGCTGGCGGAGACACAAACCTGCTAATGTATATTCTGGCTGATCCACACTTTCCAAGGTCACTTCTAGTCGGTCATTATTTACAAAACAGCTCACTCGTAGCTCTGAAAAAGGCAAATGATGGCTGCAACGTTGGAGTAAACACACGTACACACAAAAGAAAACCACAGGGAAAGGAATAGCTGAATATCAGTTTTCCATGCTTGTCAGACCCTGCGATTAATAGCAGCCATTTCGCCATAATGAGTTGGTGAGTGTAAAGCTGCCAAAAAAGCCCCTCGGTTTGCTTTGGAGTCTCTGAATACTTTGTCTAATTACGGCAGTGCTCTCTCTCCCCTATCGACACGGTCAGTTGTGCACCGGTCGCCAGCAGTTTGTGTTGTTAAAAGACAATATGAGCACCTGACAAAATCATTAGAGATGACAAATTATGACAGGCTACAGTTACTACACATGTAACTGTTCTTAATGCAAACTACACAGTGTTAAGCCTCTCTGTTTTAAAAACCAACAGCAGTAAAAGCTAAAGACTAGAACAATTACCAGGCGTCTTTTATTTATGGGCCACGGGAGAATCATTTAGAACAAAGTGTGATATGAAATCAGACTGCGAATAAATCTTGGTGTTTTGTGTTCCAGAGGAGAAAGAAGTGCTAGAAATGAAGCAAAAGAAGTGTTACTTCAAAATAAAACAATCTCAATAGAAATTACAGTGCTCAACCAAATTATATTTTTGATATATATATGATATGATATGATATAAAATTATATATATAACTTCATCACTACCTACTACTATTATTTCCACTGGAGCTATTACTGGTCCCACTATAATTTTTTTCAGATTACTATTATTGACACTGGGTACATATTTACACCAGTAAAAATCTGATCTGAACTACAATCATCAGATAACCCAATAATTAGAGCAAATGTTTGGTGTGTGTTTGCATACACAAGCAAAATCTGTTCCTCAAAACCTGTGGCAAGCCAGTTGATTAGTGGATTTTATAGTAACTTGTATTTTGAAGATAAAGTACAATCAATGTTAAAACGTCTTTATATCATTAACATGTTCTCTTTCATTTGTGTCTATGCTACATTAGTTTTTGCACAATTTTCCTTGTCAAAACTTGCACAGCTGTGAACAATCAGAAATAAATCAGATTACTCACATCAGACGTTTCAATAATCTGATAACTCCAGAAATCAGATAACACCTTATCAAGACTGCCTATATTTCCTAAAACACCTGATTAAAATTCAAACTGAAGCTGTTTATGAACACTTTGGAATATAAACAAATAGCTGGACTCATTGTGAAGCTGAAGTCAGAGCTGGTGTCTAGACTAGACAATTCCTGTTTTCAAAGCTGTAGCCAATGTCACTAAAACATTGATTTAGGTACTTGTAATACAGTAAAAAAAAAAAAAAGTCCAGGCAGAATCTATTAAAAAAGCCTATTAAAAGTTTATGAATTTTGGATTGTTTATGTGTGTGTTCGGAATACAAACTGTTCCTGATTCATCACAGAATGGTTACAGCCTTCTTTTTATATTTGAAATGCTCAAGACATTGATAGTTCACAGAAAAGGGAAAAAAAGGAATAAATAAAGAAAAGGTCCTCTTAAGATGTTATTTAATTAGGAGATTTTATGTGTCGATAGTAAACATAGGCAGTGTGCAATTGTTTTGTCCACACAACAAGAACAGCTTCAGATTGTATTTCTACTGATATTTTCCACTCTGTGTCTCTATGTTTCCCACAGAATGCACTGGCAATAATGTGCTTTACAGAAGCTGTACCACTTTGTCCTCTGGGTGAAATTTGAATTCAGGACTGAAAATTAACTTTGTCATGAACCGCTAACGTCCTGGGAGAAAGTCATATATTTTACCACTTTTGGGAGCAATTTTTCCGTCAGATTAATGGGGCAATTCTGTAGCGAGGAAATAGGGATGACGCATTGCTTCAATTAACAAGGGCCTTGAATGGATTCCTGTCAGCGTCTGAGGGGAAGATGTATCCCAATGCAGAAACAAGATGATAAAAATAAATACATTGTCATAAGGGTGAATTATGGTGAATGGCTCTATTTGTGATTTTATAAAAGGCTGACATTACAACCTTGGATGTTAAAATACAGCACTTTTTCCTGTTATTTGCTAAGGAACGCTGTCAATATGCCATGATGATAAATACAAGTTTTGTTTTCAGTTTGAATATAAAAGCATTATCATTCATGCATAATTGTAATGACAACTTGGTAAAAAACAACCAAAATCTTTCATAATACTTTAGCTTTAGTTTTGATCACCACAAAGTCAAACTGTGAAAAATAATGGTGTCATAATGCCCAATTATCAAATAAAAGTTTTGTCAGTTTGGTAATTTTAATGAGACTATAACAAGATTTATAATTAATTTGTTCGACAAACAGGATTACTGAAATGTGAATTTATCCTTCATAAACTTCTGGGAGCTTTGCCGCACTCCACACTCTATTAAATCTGAAAACTCCAGCTATATTATTCCATAACATCTCTTTCCTGGTATTGTGCATAAAGATCCCTCCTAAACACAAACAATACAGGAATTTATTTTCCCTTATTGAGCCCTTCCGTGTAATATGTACATGTTTGCCTTACAGATATATTGGAGAATTTCAGCAGCACACCTTTTGTCGGAGGCATATCATAAGAACGAGTGAAAAATATATTCCAAAATGTTGTGCACCGCTAAAGGTGATAAATGGAATCCGGTCTCCATGACAAACAGGCTGCCCAAAAAACTGCTGCATCATCCGTTTTGTTTGATGTTAGGAAGTTTTTCTGCGCGGAGACTACTGAGGCGTACACATCTCAAAGCCTACAGCTGTGTGTGTGAGTTAGTGTGTGTGTGTGTGCATGCGTGTGTGTGCCTTTGTGTGTGCGTGTGTGTGTGTGCATGTGCGTGTGTGTGTGCCTGTGCGTGCGTGTGTGTGTGTACCTGCGTATGGGACTGGTGCATCCTTGTCCAGAGCCACTAACGGAGGGTCTAGCAGCACTGTGTCCATGTTTTCTGTGATCACTCCATGGTACGACGTCTCTATCCACGGCTTGTGCTTGTTGACTGGAAAAATAGAAAGACAGAAAGAAAGAGTCAGACATTCAGTGAAAACACAATGGAAAGTTGTGCTGGACTGATGCAATGATACAGAAATAGTGTTGTCATACTTCTCTCTGCGCTGAGAGGAAGTTTTTCAAGAATAGTAGAGGAGGAAGTAATGTTGTTTGCTGTGAAAAGTTATTTATCTTTCTTCTTTGGCTTTACATCTTTGTCAAACTCACTGCATAACAGATTGATTGCAGAGCTGCTGCCACCAAGTGCATTGTGACAATATAGAATAAATAATAAATTGAGTACATAATTTCTAGATTTTTATTCAACAAAGACGGGATTTTGAGAGGACCGGTGCAATAAAATTCGAATGTAGAGCTATCCTTTTCTTCACCATTCACCATAACTATAACACTTGCGACCCTTTTACTATTTTGTATCCATCTCCAAGAACATTTCGTGCTCAAGATGAAGCTTATTGTGAATGAATAAGGTCAGTCAGATGCACTATAATGAATAGTGAGTCAACTATTCATACAAACATCACTACATCAAGGCCCTGCAAATGTGTGCACCAACATCCAGAGAGCAGCCTTTTCACACTACAGTCTAAATCAATTGAACACATGTTGATAGAGCTAGTTTTCGGAATGTGCCTCTCGCTCTCAGCTTGCCTCTCACAAAAGCAGAGGAGGAAGTTTGAAGGGAGGAGACTAGTTTCTGACACCACCTGTAGAAGAAGTGATGTCGGGCAGGTCGCGTGGACACAAGCATGTATGAGAGCTGAGGGGAGATAGTAATTTGACAGTTGTTAACAGTGCACTCACACCAGCAGCGATGTAAGCCACTTAAAAGAACAGCTCCTATTAATTTTCAATGCAAACTCATGGAGGGAGTAAGGAGTGCGGTGCAATTCAGGCAACTGGACAGCAGCAAAGTAGAACTGAAGACAACTTTATGCAAATTCCGAGCAATATCGCCAACTCAGTGAACACCCTTTGCATGGAATTGGTCGAGGCACAAAACGCGCTCCTAAATACCCCCTCCCTTTGACAATTTCCCGTAGAGGGCTGGCAACCACACGAGCAGCCACATGAGAGTGAACAGGGCTCAGGAACATTGGTGAAGCGCGGAGAAGTGCATTGGTGAGTTTAGTTTGGGTGATCCGGGATCAAGACCCAGCCTAACTTCCAATGATTAATTTTGTTATTTTCGTGTTTAAACGTTTTAGAGTCAGAGATTGCACAGTCTGTAGAGTTTGCTACAGAGCATTTTATTAAACAGCAGAAGTTTGATGTTAAAATGTGTCAGTTGTGCTGCGCTGAGGCTGACCGTTTCCTCTGCGCCTTTCCCTGGCCTGCTCTGAGCACTGATTGGCTGCTCTGGCTGTCTGTCACATTCTCTTTGCCCGTTGTTTCAATGGTTGTTTTTGTAATGCAATGTTTACAGCAGACAGAGCACATCTGACCATGGATCTAACAAAAAGGTTTTTTCTATATAATTTAACCGACGTTTTGCAGGGGCGGATGGACTGAAAAAAAGAAGCATTTAGAACATGTGCTGAAAAACAAAGTGAGTAAAGTTTCTCTAACCTAGAACAACATGAAAAGAACACGATGAATTAATTGTGGTTGTCAGTGTAGCAGTGGCTTAGAGGAGAGCTTTTGTTCATCTACAAAGCTAAAGCAGAGCAACTACAGGACAAACAGGAGCTCATTGAGGCAAGTGTCTGCTAAAGTGTCTGCTGTAAACCTGCCTACAGGGGGTGGCTCAGTGCCCTTTTAATAGTATTTTCAAGGTGCAGCTCTCACTTTTGCATCAAGATACGCGTATGATCCGTATCGTCAAATTTATTTATATAATTACACCAATATCAATGACATTGTATTTTCGTGAGAACTATCCAAAGGTAAAGGTCCTCTTGATTTCAATTAGTAACGATTTAACCTGCTATATTCAAATAACAATCTACATTTATTAATAGCCATTTTAACCTTCCCCTAATCCCCGATAACTATTAACACTAGATTGAATAGAGAATGCTGTGATGTCATCTGAAGCCCAGTAGCGACAGTGGCTTATGTCTACATTGTGGTTTCTGGTGGCCGGGTGAGAAGTCGAGGGGATGAGCCGAAGATTAACACAGATCTCCATTGTGCCTGATTAGTGCGAGTGTAAATTAAACCTCTTCTCACACACGCTCGCCCACTGTGATCTCCCAAGGTTGGCACTTGAATAGTAGATACCGCATTAAGGATATACAAGTGTAGCTCTATGAAAGGCTCAAGGGACAAGCTGGACCTGCGTATCCACTGGAGAGACATGTTTTGTCTGATCCATGGAGGAGCTGACGTGGCCAGCTGGAAGTGTTTTCAAAACTGCACCACACTGTTCTCAGAATCTGTTTGGGACTGTGTCCTACAATTCTATTTAAAAAAAAAAACAGGGTCAAAGCAAAGCAAAGTGAGACGTTTCCTGCAGCCAATATGAGTGAAGACCTTTTGATTTGTTATTATACGAACTTTCAGAAGTAAAAATGTAATGAAACTGAATGTACATTGTAAAACACTGCAAATGAGCGAGGACACTTTTAGTCCTCGCTCATTTTGCAGTATTAAGCTCAGTAGATGGAATGAACGCCAAGGGACAGCATTATTCACAGTAGGAGCCTCATCTAACACTAACGAGGAGATTAAGAAAGCATTGCACGCTGCCTGTTTGAGCTCTGCTTTTTACACACAACCATTGGATATCAGTGGAGTCGAGACAGAAAGAACCCTAAACCCAAGCTAAATCTTAAAAGCCATACATCTATTTCAATCAGTGGGGAAGTGTGAACAGAATGTAGTGTTGTCATGGAACTAAACAGAGGAAGATTTTTAAGCTCAAAATTCATATCTGCAGTTTCCACTGTTTTTAATAATGTCGACATAAAACAGGTGGAGTCATATACAGTGAGGAAATTGAGTATTTGAAAACCCTGCGATTTTGCAAGTTCTCCCAAATTTTCATCGTAGGTGCAGTTCCACTGTGAGAGACAGAATCTTTTAAATACAAATCTGGAAACCACGCTGTATGGTTTTTAAATCATTTATTTGTATGTTCTTGCTTCAAATAAGTATTTGAACACCTGCCAGGCAGCAAGAATTCTGGCTCTCAAAGACCTGTTAGTCTGCCTTTACAAAGTCCACCTCTACTCCACTTATTCATTTAAGTTAGTAGCACCTGTTTGAGCTTGTTAGCTGCATAAAGTCACCTGTCTATACCCAAATCAGACTCCAACTACTACCAAGGGCAAGACCAACACCAGAGACAAAGCTGTAGACCTCCACAAGGCTGGAAAGGGCTTCGGGGCAATTGGCCGGCAGCGTTGTGAAAAAGATCAACGGTCGGAGCAATTGTTGGAAAATAGAAGAGGCTCCAAGCAAGATCTCACCTCGTGGGGGATCAATGATAATAAGAAAGGTGAAGAATCAACCCAGAACTACATTTTCTAAAGTAATACACTACGCCGTCATTGAAAATCACGCATTGCAAAGATGTTTGCCCTGCTTAAGTCAGCACATATCCAGACCCAGGACACCGGATTAAAATAGGCTCAACATTGTGAATCAACTCTTGGATGGAATGTTTGAACAACACAATGCAATTAGACAAGTACCGGTATGTCCTTTCTGACCCCAGCCATGTTCTGAATAAAGATTATGTGTTGTTACCATCTGGGCATCGGTACTGTGTGCCATGCTTTAACAAGGTCAGGCTCAAACAGTCCTTCCTACATCAGCTCACCCTAAAGCTAAATGAGGATCTTAATCTACAAAAAACACACTTCAAAATTAATGTTTTAATGGGAGTAGACAGTCTTTGTCAGATGTCCTGTCTGTATGTGTGTCATTGTGTTGTGTTTCTGTGACGGAGCTGCTGTTTTCTGCAAAACAAATTTCGAATCAAGGATCTGAAAATGAAGTAGTATCTAATCTAATCTAACATTTTCTACAGGAAAATACCAAAGACCAATAGCCATGGACAATGAATAAATAAATCATATTCATTTTGACATGACTAATACTTGTGTAACGAATATATGCAAAGAAATGTAAACCTCTTTAAACAGAACGACTTTCCTGTGTAACTTCCATCATGCCTTGACTGTGCTCTGGTTTACATCTCATATCTGACTTCAAAAACAGCAGATACAAAGTTGAAGATGAAATTATGCCTTTTATATGCCGTGATTGCAAGTAAATCTTTGCTGAGTGCTGTGGATTTAGTCATGTCAAGACCAAATTGAACTGAAATAAGCGTATAAAGACAATGCAACACTGAGGCGGAGACGGAGAACTGGGGCTTTAAAAATGAGTTTTATCCAAGTGATTCTTCATCCTACTACTCCGTGCACTTGTGAAAATATATGGTATCCGTCATGGGTGCACAGCGTTTCATTTGCATTTGAAGAAGTCCTCGGAAAGTGCGATAGCAGTGCGGCACTAGAGCAGTTTACTCACGGGTGGCAGCTTCAATTTGGGGCTTTAGGTCTTACATTTATCCCAAATAAATTGGGTGGAGGCAGTGGCGGGATGAGGCGTGACTCTTAAAGGCAGTTTAATACGAGCGCTGTTTTATAGCAGAGTGCACACCAGACCATGGAAATGAGCCGTTTCCAAAATGGATTTTATGATGTGTAGTACTACCGAGCCATTAGTGATGCTCTTGAGGTAGTAAAAGCAAAAATGAAAACCTACAGGGAGAAGGCTGAGGAGAGCAAGAGGATTTGGTTTCTGTTGCTGTTAGGGGGGATAAGAGAAAGATGTTTCATAATAATTGTTCCCGATTCTATATATCTGAAAAGTGTACTGGAAACGTGATTCAATATAACACAGATATTTCTCAGCAACACAAGGTAAGATGTGATAACTATGTTCTGAGAGATTTATAACCCATAGCCAAGAGGGTTTGGATTCAAAATGGATGATACAAGTTCATTCGTTTTTCACATGTACGGCAGCTTTATACCAAGACTGCAGTGAATGAACAATTCTGTTTTGAGATGTTTTTTCAAACTTGGGTCACAGACAGAAATTGGTTGAGACCGTAATGTTGATCTAAGAAACCAAACAAACAAACAAACAAAGAAAGGAGGAGTCCTTTGTTCAGGGAGTACATTAATGTGTACTATAGTGGCAAGTGTGTTCTTGTATTGTCTGTGCTCATATCCTGCATTAGGTTGTGTTCACATACAGTACAGATCAAAGCAAGTCATGTCGGCCTCATTAGATTCAGCATTACCAGGGTTTATGCAGCTGTGGTAGAGCAAATGTAAACTCAATATGCAACAGATATGGAGCGCCGTAAATAATAGTATGCAATCTACAAATCAAGTATTGCATAATTCTGAATGATTTTTGATTCTCTAATTAGTGATAAACACATTTATTTCATCCCAGCTTGGGTTCTTTGTACTTTCACAACTTAAAGTGAAAGTATTAGAAGTATTCAGAATACAGTACTGTGATCGGACCATGTAACAGAATATGTTACAAAATATATTTTATTTGTAACTAAAGTCTTATTCCTAACACTGCTGGGTACCTCTGGGAAAATTACAGTTTGCTAAGTCAAAATTCAAGTACATATTTGGAAAGATTACTTCATCTATCCAATGCAAGAAGTAGTCAGTATTTGCCCCCCAATTAAGAATCCAAGACACGATCATGTTTGAACATGGAGAACTTTACTGCATATGACCCACATGACCCACTCATATGACCCTGGTTGTGATATGTAAATTGACATAATCTTCTTCCACCTACTGGATTGAGTGTGGACCAGAGATTAACGGAAAATTAATAATTAAATGGGGTTACCGCCACTTACTGTAGTTGTACATCTTCAGAGTATGTGTTTTTACGCAAGACCGAAAGAGAGAGAGAGAAAGAGAGAGAGGGAAAGAGAGAGAAAGAGAGAGAAAGAAAGAGAGAGAGCAATTGACATAATCAAACATGTGAAAAGAAGCACGTCTTATTACAAGTGAGAGAAGATATTAAAACTGGCAGAAAGTGAGATTTAATGGTACAACTAATGTAGCAGGGTCATGACAGAGACTTTAAAGGTCAGAGGTGAACCGATTCACTTCCTCTTCATGAGCACATGGTGGTTTCTGGTGAGCCAAACAATTGTAACTTTTGTTATGTTTTAACCTTTTGTGAAAAATACTTATTTGTATTTTTGTATTACACAATTGAAAGGGTCTTAACAGTCCAGTGTTTTAAAGGTATGCTTTTATCTTTTATTTTATTATTCATGTTTAATTATTATTTTATTATTAATGTTTAATTATTATTAATTTTAATTATTATTAATGAGCGGCAGTAGCTCAGTGATAGAGTGCTCGTCTTCTGATCTGAAGGTCAGCGGTTCGACACCCGCTCAGGTAGAGTGGTCAGATCCACTGGCCCGCAGGTTGGTGGTGCGATTGCAGCTCATGTGAATACTGCTGTTGTGCCCTTGGGCAAGGCACTTAACCTGACTCGCCCCTGGTATCTGCGAATACTGGTGTGTGAATGTGTGACTGGTTCCTTGACGGTAGAAAAGCGCTATATAAATGTAGACTATGTTAATACTAACTGCACTGTGCTTACAGGCTCAGTGCAGAGCAGTTTATTTTGTACAATTTACTCTGTATTATCTAATAGCGTAATAGCAATTAGTGTAGGTCTTTAGGTGGCTGGGGAGGACTGCTGCTCACTTTAGAGGGTGACTTTATTTATCGTTATTGGTGATGGTGGCACTTCTTGCTGGGTGTTGTATGTTATGGAAATGCATTTGTTTTAATCTTGTTTGTCACTAGTGGTAGCTTTAGAGTGGCACCTCACCAATGCAGTAACACAGCAATTCATCTCAACTTAACTTCCAATTGTTTTATATTGTAAATAAAAGCTGCTGGCTAACTGACTTGCTTTGTTTTTAGAGCATGTGTGCGATTCTTGAACACCTAGCTAGTGTACACAAGTAGAAAGAGAGGCGTAGAGAATATAATTAACTGCTTTGGTGGACTGAGAGCGTGACTGTTATGGAGAAAGTGGGGCAGCTGAAAAGAGCAGAAAAGAGGACACATGATCATCCATACACTCCACATTGGAGACTCTCTATTCCCCTGAACTCTCATCATGTAATAGCCGAACGCCTCGCTCACAGTGCACCCGACGCATCCCCAGCTGCAGCGTTGAAGCTCTTGTTCTCGGTGGATGACTCACATGAAGTCTGGAGCTCTGCGGTGCTCTTGTGGTCATTCCTCTGCACCTCACAAGAGCACGTGCTCGCGCATTAACTAATCATTAATAGTTTATCCAGCATTTGCAACATGACGGATTATAACAAGTTACCAGCAACTAAAATCCATAATTTTCATGAAAAGATCCATGCTGTTAAGACCGCTCATAAGCTCATAAACTTTTTATATTTATATATAGCTCTTTTGATCTAGCGCAGGAGTCACCAACTTTTTGGGAGACGAGAGCTACTTTATTAGCACGGACTTGGTTGAGGAAAAGTTAAGGTTAAATTAGCCTAAATAGGCCTATAATTACATTCACAGCCATTTCTGTGTATTATGTATTTTCTAATTTGAAAAGCCACTCTTAAAGGTTGAATGGACGATTTTTTGGCATAAATCTGAGTCTTATTTCCTCGTGGCGTGGACTGCCGATTAGTCCTGCCACATAGCAATCATAAAACGCACCTACCGCTCACCTGCAGCCGCGTGCGGCTCGTCCCACATTTCCGCGTGTCTAAGCGCATTGATCTATCATAATATAGTTCCCTCAGTGTACGGGGCAAAATGAAGATGGAGAAAGACTGTTCGAGCTGACTCAGAAGTAGACTGAAATCTATGGGAGACGAGAGATGCGATGCGCTCCGTCGCGCTAATAAACAAACGCACGTGTGTGTTGTATCAGTCCACACGGGGGAGTGCACATGCGCACTTCTGCCTGCGTTCTCAAATCGCTGAAAAATCGTCCATTGCGCCTTTAACTAACGTTTTACACCATTGAGTTATAAGAACAAAACAACAGTTTAAAAGAATATCAGGAAATAAGAGGGTTTTAAATCGAGCACTAACTCGTCCAACGAGTGAATTAATGTCAAAATACATGGAAAGATGCAAAGCAAATGTGAGAAAATATATACATTTGAGGACTTAACCTTTCTCCTCTAGTGGCTCTGATTAGAACTGGTTCAGTCCTGTGTGGGTCCTTGCTTAGCTCTGCTTGAGTTAGACCTGGTTTAGTTCTGGGGTGGTCCTGATAGTGGTCCTGATTTAAACTTTAACTCTGTGTGAGTTAGACCTGGTTTAGTTCTGGGGTGGTCCTGATAGTGGTCCTGATCCGTATCTGTGCGCATCTGTAGAGTAAGTCACTTTCGGAGTTATGTGATTACTGGATGTGTTTTGAAACATAATAAAAAAGTGACATGGAACTGGTCATCTCGTCTCGTGCCATCTCTATATTTCCAGCTCTCAAATAAATAAGCCTAGCATATTTTTTGCAAAACAAGAAAGCTTTGGCTGAGCTTTTCTATATTTAGAACAAGACCACACAGGTGACTGAGAGAGGGGGCCCGTGGACACCATGTTGGTGACCCCTGATCGAGCGTAGCTACGGTTTATAGCTGAAGCAGAGTGAAACTGGAGCCAAAGATAATGCTGCACTAATCTGGACTCCATAGAGACTACACAAGAGAGCAAGCGTGATTGATCATTGCATTTTAAACAACATCACAGAGTAACCTCCAGTGTTTGGTTTTGAGGTGAATCATTTTCTGCTTCTCTCGGTTGCTGATGTGGTCAGGTGGGAGGGGAGGGTGTTTATGATGTTGTTAGTCTAACTGTAAAAGCGGTCAGAGAATTAGAAGTGCAAATCACAGCCATTCAGCTCAGTTAAGAGGTGATAATTGCTTCAATGGAGAACACATCTCATTACATCATACTCCCCACTTTAATTGATAGGAACTTAATATCTGGCCTTTGCAGCTGTTCATCACGGAGATGGTCATAAAGCTGAAAAGAAAGGAAATAGAAGGGGCATTATCATATATATATATATATATATATATATATATATATATATATATATATATATATATATATGTGAGTGAATATTCTGCAATTCTATAGCCGTTGTCATAGAAAAAAACATTAATTTCTGTAATAATCGTCATTCTATTCATGGTTTTAGCTTATGTTATGAGCACCTTTTTGAGGACTTTTGCCCGTAAAAAAAAAGGTATACAGTTTTAAATTTCTAGCTTTAAGAAAATATTTGTTGTAACCAAATAAAATAAAATGTATGGTTCTATTGTAATTTATTTCAGATCTGTCTTGTGTCTGAATGAATCATTACCAACAAAAAAGGTTTAACATCATGGAAAGGATCTAGCTACACTGTATTTTGTCACAATATTCAACATTTTTCAGCCGAGAATCCATCCACTGTGCAGTTAAGGTGAATACATCTGAAAATCTATGTAAACTACTGCAAAATAAGCAATAACATTATCATTAGCCCAGCCATCAGAAACCCGTATATCCCCTGAGAGCGCCCTAGCATTACATTAGCTCCAGAAGTACTTTAGGCATTGACTCTGACTTTTAGTCCCTATGCCGAGGTGTAAGATGCAGTTAGCAACAACAGAGTAATTAGCCATATTGACTGGTGCACTTTAAGCAGAGCTAGGCTGCAGTCGGCAGTGGGTCATTTTCACAACATTAATTCTTCCCACTCTTTCTCAACTTCCCTCCCAGGACCTCCCTTTATACACTTAGATCTGTGTTTGTTTTTTTTAGTGTTGTTGATCTCATAATGGGCAAGTAATCTTCACCGGCCATGAACTTTAAAGGCCTCTCGAGTGGAGAACACAATTATCTCCAGGAGAGCTGGAGGTTGTCATGGAGAGCCTGATAACACAGTAGCACAGTATATAACAGTGGTTAGACTAACGGCAGTTATAACTGAAGAAGTTTGTATTTCTACTGTATTTGTACTGTACTGTACTTAAGAGATCATTTTAGCTAAAAAGCTAAATTATCCAGCCCCTGTCCACGTTAAAGAGGCTGACAGTCTCTTCATTTAAGACCAGGCTAAAAACGTTCCTCTTTGACATCTCTTATGGTCAGGCAAGATAGGAACAGAAATAAAAACAGTTTCCCAGCTACGCTGCCTGTCATGGAATTAGACAAACACCGATGCTATTCCGTAACACATCGAGAACACAATTCAACTTAGAATATGAAACGACACAGAAATATCAGACATTTGTATGGCAAGCTTGGGAGAAAACGCGGGGACTGATCACGCAGGCTGTGGTACGCAGCCTGCGTGATCCTCCTGCGTCTCACCCCGTTTTTTACCATGCTGGTTGGTTTTATTAGATATTCTGGAATAGGCGGGTCACATTTCTCATTGGTCAGCTTCACATCAAGGCACTTGGTATTTTTCCGTAGAGATCAAGCCTTGGGTAAACATTACCCAAACTCCTCTGGGCTGTCACACCCCCTCCTGGGGCAACATTCTTTAGCCCATCTTGTCACACACCCGTTCTTCTCTTAGACTAATGATGCAGAAAAAATATCACTATTATGCAGATAAAATACATCACAGAAATATAATCATATATTCACATTTTATCACACTGCCCTAGGAGCAACTATGGCAGCTTGTGCACTATCCTCTGCTTCCGACTACTTTTCCAAGCAATAATATTTCATATTTAATTTAACTTGTGTCTGTTCATTGCTGTTCACATCTTCTTCTTCTCCCACTTCCCCGTGGGGAGTGGACCAGGCCCGCTTGGCGGTCTCTACTCCGGATGAACGGTTCCTTAGTGGTTCCAGCTCCACTGTCTATCTGCAAATTGAAGTGCGTCCATAAGTCTGGGGACATTGCCAAGTCCCTATAAACATTGTTTAATCTGTTCTCACTGTTGCCCTTCGAGGCAACTGCCAGGTAGAGAAGTGTTGCTCAAACTGTGGTCCAGAATACGTTAAATTGAGAGTCCATTTAATTCACATTTTGTCCACCTTTCGGTTCATTCTTTATTTTATACTATAGACATGGTGTAGTCAGACATGGGAAGCCAAAATATGTACTTAAGAGAAACGTTACTTTAAAATAGCATTACTCAATTAAGAGTAAAACAGTATTTGGAGAAACTAATAATGACAGTTTGGATGTAAAATACATTTAAAATATGATTTGAGTAAATGCAATTGGACAGACAAAACATGAACTAATGCACAGATTATGGTATTTCCAAAGAATAAACAAAAAAAATAACAAATAATTTCTGAAAATAAGCTGCTGTTCAAAGCAACACATTTTGGTCATATAAAGCTTTTGTCAGTATATAATTACTCATAATGGGAAGAGGAACCAAATATTTTACTCAAGTACTATTGTATCAAACTAAATATTACCCAAATAGAACTAAAAGTATGGTGTCAAAAATGTGTTTTTAAAAGTACAGTTTCCTAGATTAGACTTGGTTTAGATCTGGTACTAAATGGAATGTCAAACATTTTATTAAGTGTTACTTACAGGCAAGTAACAGAACAAAAAAAACAACAACTGAAATTGAGACATAAACATTCTTATTAGATAGTTGCACATTCTATTACTCAAGACCTTTCATTAAAAACACTGAGAACTTCTACTCAGTGTGTTTGCTGGTGGATGAGTTGTAGAGGCAGGCCTATAGTAACTGTAATAAAAGAATAAAAGAAACTTGCCATAGAAGGTTAAAAAGAAAGAGCAACCATTGATTAAACCAAGTGACTGCACTATAAAATGATTGTGAGTGGTTTTAGAGATTGTAAGAGAAAGTGCATGTAATCACAGGATAGCGGAAGATAACTGCGTAGGAAGTTAATGGCCTGTGGTGGTGTGCAGCTCCTTGTTTGAGACTCAGCATGGATCTCATTCTGCTGGAGTGAAGTCAGCACAATTATATGCATACTATTGGGAAGGGCTTGATGGGGAAAAAAAAACACTTACTGCAAAAATGTATTCTTTTTTTTTGTTTTTTAAGAACATTCATATTATAATCTATACTTTATTTTACCCGTATAGAAAAAAACAAAACATAAACAACATAGCTTACAATAAGTAAGAGTGGTTTGAGTCAGGATAGAAGTGAGTCAATTTGTTACAGCAAGTGGACTCATGAAGAATAATGGCTCAAGGATCTGAAAGCATCAATACAAATGGAGACAGAAGGAAGCAGATCATTAGCAGACGGTGAGGAGAGAGAGAGGGCTGTGTTTGTAACATTTTCATAGAGACACAAACCATAGATGATCTGTGATCATGCTCTAAATGTTACTGTTTCTATCACTGAAATGTAAGGTATATATACATAGAGACACAGAAATGAGTTTTAATCGAAATCAAGAATCACTCGTGTCTAATGGTCAATGATGTTCCTTTTTAATCAAGAAGTCTACAGTAGAGTAGACCTTTGAACTTTGGACTTTTTATGACAAATGTTAGGGTTTTAAAGTCATTCTTTATATGTTCATAAAATCAATACCAAAAGCCATTTTATTTACAGTAGTTTTTGTGAGAAAAAGTAAATTAATATGATTGAAAAATATGAGTAAAATAAAAAAGGTGATTTCTTTTTTTTTTTGCAATATTGCCCAGTTCAAGCTGGAGCCTTTTTATTCATTTCATTTTTTTTTACACAACCGCCCAAGGGAGAACATGCAAACTCCAAAAAGAGAGGAAATTGAATTTGAGACCTTCTTGTTGTGATGTTGATTGCTGCAGTCCACACAGCCACAGTGCAGCCAATGATCACAGTGTAACTATAATAAGTCTTAATGGAAACATCACTACGCAGGCAAAGATCATTTGGATGAGCATTTCTCTCAGTTACTGCTTTGCACAAAAAGAAGAACTGTACTATATCCTTTACCCACACAACATTAAATTGAACAAAAATGCTGCAGTATTTATACCTTCAACATCAGATCTTATTCCCCAAGAAAACCACCTCCTCCAAAGTAAAAGCTTGAGGTGGAGCTTGTTATTGTAAATGCCCTCGTGCTGACAGCCGAGGCAACACCGAGCAGCCTTTCTATTAGTGCATCTGGCATTTTTATTATAGGCATGCTACAGCAGGAAATTGCTAGCAGTAAAGTGTTTGATAAAACCCTGGAAAAGTGTGTACAAGAGTAAATGCCAAAATACAGTTATTCTTAATTTAGCTGGATCTCGCATGAAAGCAAATGAATACAAAAACACTACTGGGCGGCTCTACAAATGAACTGGCCCTATCTCCTGATCGTAGGATGTAGATAACATTTTTGGAACATCCTGATAATGACAGTGAGACAATATTATGTCATTCCAACAGAAATGTGCTAAAACATGTCTTTAAACATATTAGTGGAGGTTTACAATGTACTTGATCAAATTTTGCATATCTTCAATTTAGGATTTCATTTTTTATATATTGCCCACTTGTAAATTAATTATTTTTCATCTACATTTTTCATTGGTTGATTCACTTGCCGATCCCAAGCCCGGCTTTCAGTCAGCTCTTCAATCTGTTGATAATGTAATAAAAGCACTGATGACCAGTAAACATGCGAATGAAAGAATGAGCACGTGGCTTTACCAGCTGGCCTAAATGCTCTATGTCCTCTCTCCGACACTCACATCAATGGCCCTGTATGGCAGAGGAATAATGAACTGAAAAGATCCGGAAGTCTGTGATATCTGTCCAAGCAGCAAGATGTCGGACTCAATTACAGCCCAGAATGTGTTGCAAAAGCTATCTGAACAAGGGGGAAGCAGAACATTTACTCTCTCTCTGTGTGTCTCTGGTGTCCTCCGTTAACCATTCCTATCTGAAAAGGTTGGGATTTTTTTTTTAAAAGAGGTCAGCTCCAGTGCTTTAAAAAAAAAAAAAACAGAATCATTTAGTCGAGGGTGCAGGCACAGATGACCCCTGATTGTTTACCACACTATGACTTAAGTGAATGTTCTATCATCACATTTATAGTTTTAAAGGTCACGTTGAAGCCGTTGTTGTAGCTCTCTGTGCTCCCTTAGCAACAAAACCGATTCTATTTCTATTAACAAGTTCACAACTCGGTAATGTGAAACATGCTTCACACTTTTAATTAGCTGTATTGTAGCACGCAGCCTTTTCTCATGCTGAAGACGGTGCTGAAAGGTTATGATTTTGGATCATTTTGAACTCCCAATTCTTTTAAAGAATATGTCAGGTATTTTTCATTGTTTAATATGACAAGGGCTGAACAATTTCTCGAAGAATATATAATTTACATTTTTCAGAACAGCATTAGTACTACAATTAATATGTAATATGTAAAAATTGTAATATGTAAAAATTTTCCCTTGGGGACAATAAAGATAATCACGGTCTTGAGTGAACTTGAATATTACATGAAATAATATATTCAATCACAATACGGTATGTGACAAAATGTCTATATTACATGATTGTGCATGTTGTAGATACAGAATAGCCAACAAAGTCAATAAATGTCTGCCTGGTAACATAAAACCTGTTGGGCACTCTTTCGTGGCACATAAAAGTGAAGCCAGCACACATCCTTCTGTACACTTAGAAACCAGTGCATCAACAGGAATAAGGCTTTGGGCTTTTAAGCTCTATTAAGGGCCCATTTCACAGCAAGTCCCATTCTACTGGTCCCATTAGTGATGGATGGAGCACAAACAGTTGGGGTCGTAAGTCCAAACACAAAGTTGGTCAGAAGGGAAAAACATTCAAAAGATCATTAAAAATAAGTCTGGCAGTTTTATTTCTTCATCGTCAATTATGGCAGCACACATAATCCAAGTAACCCATGGTTTTCTTAAGACTTGTCAAGCTAGATTTATAATTACTTTCTTCTTTCATCAAAGTAGTCATCGTTACAAAGATGTGCCGTCCAAAAATAGAAAATACACTAAATGACAGTAGAAATTTAATTCATGCAGTCAATCTCCGTGTATTCGTTTATATTCAAAACATTTTAAACTCTTCCTCGATTATAGCCCTAAAAGTTGAGCTTGGTCTGAAGCCAAATAACAACAAACATAGAAGGTTTCCAAGTCCCCTGAAGGGCCCTGCTAAACCTGCAGACTTTAGTAATACAACAAAGATGCAAGCAGCCCAGCATGTTGTTCTACAGATCAAATTTACTTTTGACCAAATAACCTGCCTGCGGGCTGCTCGTCACTGCCCATTACACTCAGAATGTTTTCACTCTTAACATCTAATGCATTTTAAAAGACTGGCCATATAAACCCCGCTGCAGGAGGCTCGAAAACAGTTTATTCTGAAATGCTTACTGGGGAAAAATGTTTGAACTTTCTATGGATATGGTGCTTAGTGAAGAAGATAGGTTAAAGCTTGAATCAACAATGGCGAGATTAGTGTCTTGGCAGGACGAGGAAGCTCTGCAAATATTTACTGAGCAGAACAATCATCGCCTATGCAATTTGGCAGCTGAAGCTTTACACAACATAGACAATTGTCTGTTTTGTTGGGATTGGGAATTTGATTGGGAAACGTAATTTAATCAACTTAATTATTCATATTTTTAAATTTCCACACATTTTCGAGATAATTAACTAATTCTATATGCAGAATGGACTGTACTGGTTCCGTGCTCTGGCTACAGAGTTGTGGTACTCAGAAGGAATGTAAAAATAATTGTCGATAATTGTGATTATTCAGGTCACTATATGATCATAATTAATCAAAGGACAGAAAAATTCAATAATTGTGCTAATAATAAAAATTAAATTTGATTTATATTTTTATATCTTGCTGTTCGTGTCACAATAACATTTCTTACTCAAAATGTTTAAATGTTTTTACTTTATGTAGTAAACTGAACAAGATAACTTTTTGGTTTGTTTGAGGACCTCAGTGTAACAATGTATTTTGTTCGAAGACCCCTGTATTAGACAATGTAAACGGAAGTGAATTAAGAATATCACTGTCCACATGTTATTTAGGTCATGGTCAATAATGAGGAATAATTGTAAAATATCTTAATGTTCTTTCTCACTAAAATCGAAACTCAATAAGCAATTCAAATCCAAGTTCAGACCTTAAATAAATAAACAAATGTTTTTAGAGCAGTACTAAGATGAACTTGCTTTGTGGCTCGGACCATAGAAAACTATTGTACTTAGAAGTATTTCAGTGGCTCCATCAGTATATATGTCCACTCTCTGTTTAGTGTGTGTCTGCTAAATCACAAATGCACAGGACTGAACACTCACAGCCCTAGGCCACATCACAACCACCGTGCTGGACAAGACCGGAGGTGATGGACTATTGACTGGTCCAGCGAGGTCGCAGGTGGAGTAACTCTGGGTGGAAAGCCAGTTATTTCAGTAGAATACTTGAGCAATGCCCTGCCGATGCAAGGTGTAGAAGGCTTTGTGTGTGTGTGTGTTTTTTCCAGTGGAGTGATGGCATTCAGCCCCAGAGAGTGACTGGAAGGATGGCTGACGGGGGGAGATAAACTGAATCGGGAGGCTGCAGCGGGTGGGACAAGTCAGAGGATATAAGGCAGTGCAAGGGCTCAGGGCTTTAGGCAGAGGGATAGTGCCAAGAAACTAATGCTCAAGGTGTTCCTAGGTTGAATATGTCTCTGTTTACAAAAAACAACAACAATGGTTATATAAAAAGAAGATAGCTTTTTATTATTATTATTATCTATAAGTTGATGTTATTGTATTGAACACGGACTGTGATTTGATGTGTTTGAACTCGAGGGCTGGCTGGTTTTTGTTTTTAATAACGTAATGTTGGCCTTGCATCATGCTGTTCCATGTCCACCGCAATATTTTATTCACTGTTTACGTTTAAAGGAATATGGATTGAAAGGTGTCTTCCAAACCACAATGAAAACCAGGATGTTTTAGCTGGTTTGAACATATTTGAGCAGTGGGAACTGAAGAAGAAGATATATCCCAATTACTGTACATACAACACAACATTCAGGGGATCCACCGCTTTGTTTTCCGTGCTGGGACTGAAATTTAAAAACTAAATAAATCAAATAATTTACTTTTGGTTGCTTGTTTGCTGCTCCCATTTTATTTGTACGGTTGCAGATGCCATGGTTCTATTTACTCTATATATAACCACATATTAGAAGTGAGGTTAAGATTTTGAGTCAAGTGAGTCAAAGATTTTTCAGACAGAAGATTAATGATTCTTTGGGCATTTGATAATGTGCTGACGATTTGTTCTAAAAGTTTAGGTCTTTATGGCTGTTCCCATATATTGTATTTTTTTTTTTTGGCAGAAATAGATTTCCTTTGAAGAGCGGCATAATTACAAATTATTCTGTTCTTGGCAGTTTCAGTCATCCATCTTCAGCAGTAGTGGTTCAAATGCTGTCCTTGGATCTATTTAAGAGCACCAGTAAATTACACACTTCTAGGACAATGGACACCTAGATTAGAACAATATTCTTGCCCTTAGCAGTGAAGTGGCTTATCTTATCTTTCCGGTTGTGTTTTTCAAACTATGATACGTAGACCACGGTTGGTACATATGTCCCTTCAGGGGGAACGCTGAGTCCTTAAAATATTTGCTCAAGATAAAGTCTTATACTCCACATTTTTGTTCTCTTTTCAGTATGTCCTTGTCTAGAAGTAGTAAAGCAATGATGTCCCATTTTAAATCTCTTTGAGCCACAGTTTAGACCTAGAATAGTTCTGTTTTTGTCCTGGTGTAGATCTGGTGATACCTGGAGGGCCAAATATGTGAAACGTTTGAGAGTTACTGACCTAATCCATTCCATTAGTAGGCCTCCTACGTGCGGTGAGGTTCAGGGCTAGTGAGGCACCAACTCTATCAGATTTACAAACGTGAAAGAACCCAAAAGAGCTCCTTAAACAGGTCATTCTGGACCAAAAAGAGGAGAAGCTGCAGGAGACTTGCATTCATTGCTATACAGTCCAATTAGATCCACCCTTAGTCTCACAAAGTCAAAAAAATCTTGCATATTTTGACAGGCTCTGCAGTGTCATCAAAATGTTGGAACATTTCACAAAATGTTGTGCAATCCACTAAAGTTTAAACCAAGGCAAGCTCGCTCACCAAAATGATCAAACCTGACTTTAATCTGATCACTGATGTTATCAAAAATGTTAAAGAACCATTGCCTCCGTTCATCTCTGACTGACATAACTCATCCCAAAACAATTTTGTCTGAGCAATCTATAAGTTTAAAAAGTTTGAACACGAAAAAAAAAATCAGGACACGCTGGATCGATCCTAATATCTATTGATCTCCAGGCCATGTCGCGAATCACTAGGCTAAGTGTTCTGCAAATGAAGGGGGCGTTTTTAGAGATATAACTCCGTCTGAAGCAACCCGTTCAACTCAGGTGTAGGTCTTCCTTTAGTTATAACCTCTTGCTTTGATTGAAAATCCAGATTTGCGAAACGTTTTAACTTGGAAATGTAATCGTCCATATTGTCCGGATTCTACATACAAAATAATAACGAAGAAGATAGAGACCTGTCCACACACGGCTGTCCTCTTCAGGCGGCACATGTAAAGAAGCCTCTCTGAGTGAACTTTTACTGAGATTTTATAATGAATCTGTGAGCCTAAAACACGCTTCAGAAATACATTTAACAGAGAGAGTGACACATCATTTGCATTGCACCAGCTCAGTTAGTGTGTGTGTGTGTGTGTGTGTGACATTCTTATTTGAGAAAATATTGTTCGATATTGGATTCAAACGGAAAGGGGGTTTATAATACATACCAGATGACAAAATGTTATCTTTTTTTTTTTTTTTCAAGATTGACAGGTGAGGCACTGCCTCTACTGCCTCCCCTGAATGCACGTCCCTGCCTCCTACCTAGGTCACTGGCCCTTCACTCGGCTGCATAGTGTAAATTTATTTTTTAGTATTTTTAGTAACCTGCCACACCTATTACTCTCAGGCTTTTGTAGCACCCTTCAAATCTTTGCCTCTTTTCTCTCCTTTCCTGTGGAATGAAAGACTAAGGCTGCAAAAGTTTGCACTTCCATTCATTCACTCATCTCATCTTTCTCTGTGAATATGAGGCCAATTGAGGCCCTAAAAACACCAAATGTTGTCGCCAATTCAATAATCGACTCGACTCTGCTTTTATGCATTTCCATTTGGTGCTACCTTTTAGTACCCTCTTCCCCCTCGGGCCAAGTCGAACCAAGCAGGGACTAAACGTGACGTCCACAGAGCGTAAGACACTGATTGGATAAAGGTGTAATGTTTGTGCAGCAGGAGACAGAACACCGCTGTGTCTTCTGTAAAACAAGCTGTGCTCTATAGGAGTGCTAAAGCAAGCATCACATGTAAAGTCACTCTCTTTATGACGACAAAGAAAACAAGCAGGGTTAGATGCACGCCCAAACTGTAGTATAATCATTTTTGATAAGCGGTGCAGTAGAGCAGGTTAAAGCTTTTAATGCACAGAACGTTGACAATAAACTGCACATGAAGTGAGTTTACTGTACCTCTAATCTGCAGCAGCTTCACAGACTCTTCCAGCAACTCATCTCGTGTCAAACTGGATTAATATCAATGTTTTGAGAACTGGGCTTCATTGAATTGGGGAGGAAAATACAATAAGGACATGGATGAAAACGCTGTGGTTTAACTTGAGCTTCACAAGAGGTTTATTTGTCCTGTTCGCTTCCGTGTTCTCCGTGTCCTTCCTCTGTGTCAATAAATCTGTCTGCTTTGCTCTGCTTTATTGGCGGTTACAGTGGCAGTTTTGTTGATGTTTTGCAGTTATGATATGGTAGTGTGTAGCAGTCGTCATGTGTTTTGGTCATCCTTTTGCTGTTTCCACCCTCACTTTTACACAGCACCACTGAGCACCACTGAGCATCAGTTGTAATGGAAATGCCATCAGGGCTGAGCCGAGCCGAGTAGAGGACAGAGTAGGGACTAATGGAAAAACTGCATAATTCTGAGCATCACTGTCTGCTCACAAAGGGACTCAAGTTTGTTCTTTATCTTAAGTAGATGCTCTGATACTTTTAATCCACAGTGTGACAAGCTCCTCTCTTACTGACAAAGATAAGGGTGAAATCCATTACAGAGCTTCCTGTAACAGTCGCCAACATGAGCCAAGGGGGCACGCTCTCCACTATATACCGGTACTCATATATCCAGACTCACTGTGAATACTAACTCATCATCATTTTCTCAATTTCCTCACAGCGGGTTGTCTTTGGTGTCTGAGTCCTTCTAAGATCTCAAACGCCTCAGTAGGTCTCTAAAAAGCTCAGGAGTGATTAAATGCTTGATGTCCAATGAATACACAGTGACAAGTATAGACATATGCAGGTTTTTGTATTGTTACAGTAGCTGAATTAATCATCTAAAAATATAGTGTAAAAGTATAATTTGACCGTTTTTTGTGAGATTTAAAGCTATATTTGCGCTGAGAGCGAAAGACAGCATCAATATAAGTCCTCCATGTAATGTAATACTTTTTGTTTTTTTCTTTTTAACTTAAACTAGGTTAGATAGTGTGTGATAGTGTTTTGCAGGGGAGTTTACTAATTGGATAACTAGATAAACTATATAATATACTATAGTGTTTTATTGGCATGTAAGCAATTTTCCACTGTAGGTGGAAAGAAGCAGCTTAGCTATAACCTGGCATCTTTCTTTAATATCTATGACAATGATCAATGTTTTCAGAATGATTTGATAAAGTTTTCTGCCAGTGTGGATTGTGCCTTTCATCCTATGTCGTAACGTTGTCCACATAACATTCAAGAATATGTCATTGGTATAAAGGCTGGGGGGGGCAAAGTAATCACGAGAGCTGAAAAGCGTGAAAGTACCATTACTCCTAATGCCATATACACAGACCAAAGACAAATGACTGCCATCCAAAGGCAGCTCTCTAATACGGATCTGCTTAGGCGGAAAGAGGGAAAATGTCTTCTATTGTTTTTAATAAGGGAGGGAGGAAACTTTCAACACAGAATATTTAGATTTGAATTAAAATACATTTCAAAGCCAGCAGTCTTCTTTATAATGTCAAGATTCTAAAATTCCAAACCCAATTTTGATACTTAGGAAACTCAATACCGATTTTGACCAGATTTATATAACAAAATAGGAGGTAATTTTCAACACTAATTGGTCTCACTAATTTTGAGATGTATCAAAACTATTCACAAAATGTCCAACTTTGTCCTTTTGCAATTTTTCTTTTCATTATCAATACTTTTTCATCAAAAACTATACGTCTATATGCAGCCAATAATTGTCTTAAAACATAAGCACAGAAAAAAACAAATCTGTTAATCAAGCTGTCTAGACAGAATAAAAATGTATAATGAGCAAAGAGAGGCAGCACACTATGTGTAATAATCCATAAAGTGTGAGGTAATGTTGAGACACTGTTGTACCAGGTTGCGTCATGTATACTTTGTGATCGAAGACACACATCATTGTCCCCATAACTGCTCAGTTCCAGATAAAAATCACACATGACCAAGAGATTTGACATGCTGTTTCTTTGAAAACAGAAAGTTCTCAACTGTGTTTCAGTGGTAAAAGCCTTGCATATTTGGGAAAATTACAACTGCAGCATAGTGGGTTAGTTTCCTGTACTCATGCTACAGCTGTCCTGTCCAATCAGGCCAGATTTTTTTTTCTTCCTTAATAGTAAGAATAATGTAATGGCTGAAACAATGTGTGTCCTTGAGCCAACACAATCACAACATACTTAAGTACTTAAGAAGGTGCTTCACAGAGCTGTGAATGAAATGATTTAGTTGCTAACACCACGTCACATTGCAACAATGGGTAAGTATGAATAAGTTGAAAAAGCACCCAAAAACCACGTGACTTGAGCCCTATCTATCTGGCAAAGCATCCCCCCTACTCTCTGTTCAAACACACAGAAGGATCTGGAAGCAATTGTAGGAGATGTTCCAATTACAACTAACTTATGTAGCGGTATATATAGCATATTGATTCTGCTTTTACATTTTCTTCTTAGTTGCCATGTTTGTTTTGAAATAAATGCACAAATTGACAATGTATTTCTCTGATTGCTAAATTTGTCTGTCAATCACACCCATAGGAAATTGTGGAAACAAGTGGTAAAGTGGTAAAGTGGTAAAGTGGTAAGAAAGGTGTCAAAGGAAGTCATCTGGACACTGTTTTTAGAAAATAAAACATTTCGACTTTCATCCAAAAGCAATTTCCAATCTGAAGTAAAAGTTTTGAGAAGCTAGCATTTACGACTCCTGAAATCAGATTGGTCCTGCCCAAGGGAAGGAGTTCTAACTGAAACTAACCCTGTCTTGTTTACTAGTCTGTCACACTACAGCTTGGGTCGTTTGGGCCAACTGTGGTCTGAGCTGGAGAGCAGTCAAATACCTCATTAGCATTTGACTGGTGATTGACAAGGTGATCAAAGGGTGCTGTAGCTCAAGCCTCCATTTCGATTCAAGGAGGGTTTAACAAAAAGCCTCCTTAACTCCTCTTTCAATACTTTCTCCCTGCTGAAAATGGTAACCTCACTGTCCTCAACAGCGTGCTTAGTAGCGTTTAGATGAGGATGAATAGAGGATTGCAAACCCGAGTTTGAGTGCCTTTGTGTTGATACAGTCGGTTGTGCAGTGGATGTTTAAGATAAGATAAGATAATCCTTTATTGTCCACACATGGGGAAATTTCATTGTTGCAACGCAGGTAGATACAGAGGTAGATACAGAGGAAAAGAACAGATTACTTATAGGAATAAGTATAAGGTTTAGTTTCACCAATGTCATT
The DNA here is from genome assembly GCF_026437365.1 of Eucyclogobius newberryi. NCBI lineage: Eukaryota > Metazoa > Chordata > Actinopteri > Gobiiformes > Gobiidae > Eucyclogobius > Eucyclogobius newberryi. The sequence continues at coordinate 19,458,502 of NW_027315746.1, forward strand.
TTAATTGCAGCCTTCATCACTGCAACAAATACACTATATTTTATGGAATCTTGTCCTTGGGATGAACCAGTTTCTGTCTTAATGTGTTGACTAGTTTAAAATAAACATGATATATAAAAATCCTGTGTAGTTTTTCCAGACAGTCCAGACACATAAGAGATCAAAACCTCATTCCTTCATGGTTCTTTGCTCTTTTTGCTTTGTGGAAGTGTTGTGCTTCCTTCTTCTTGGCTCTGTGTAAAGTATTGTTAAAGCATGTACAGTTGTCTTGACTGGTCTGACAAAACCGTGTGCCAAATTGATGTAAAGTCACTGGAAAAAAATATTAATTCATTCAAATGTACCATATTTCTATATAAAATGCTAAAACATTAGAAAGTATTGCACATGCAGCTGTGTACCATCTTGAGTCCCTCGTAAGTTGTGCTGCCATGACTGCATTTCATAATTTTGTTATTTTTGTAGATGAAGTGTAGTAAGTGCAAATTTTGTAGATGAAGTGTAGTAAGAAAGTGCAATTTAGCATCTGCTGGAGGCAATATGTAATCTTCGCTTACAAACAATCAAAACACTGTATAGCCATGCACAGTGAACCCACATAGAACTCATGGGTGAATCATCAAGAAATATAGCCTGTAGTTCACAAACATGTCATTTACTGTAGCCAATAAGAAGGCCGTTTATTTGGATAAGACTTAGCGCTGAGTCATAATATTTTCTCCACAGTAACTGCAGCGACCTTGGTCAGGGCCAGGCTGCTCTCTAAGCTTTCATGGGAAATCACTTACGTGCACTTCATTGTGCTTTAGTGTTCAACAATCAATTTTGCACAAAACAGCGGATCAAAGATGTTTACTCTAATTGAAGATTTAATTAATTCCACAATGCGCCTGTGGTATTAATATCTATTTTAGTTAGTTTGTTAAACGTTTGTGTTCATTTTGTTCAGACTTGGTAACTGAAAACCATGGGTCTGTGGAACACTCTTTAGGATTCTTGGCCTTCTCCATATCGGTCATGTTCGTAGGAATATTTTCAGTCTTCTCATCAGGCTTCTTCTCCTCTGGAACCTCTTTGTTTAGGATCATTGTCCATGATTAGGTCCTCCCCCACTCTCGTCATTTTGCCTAAACAGAGATAGAAAAGCATCTCTGTGTCCTTGAGTTTCTTCCGTAAGTTTTTTTTCTGAAGTTGCCAGGTTTTCTCTTTTTCCTTCCACTCATTCTTCTTGACCAGATTATCTTCTTTCCTCTGCTTTTTGTAGGCCTCAAAGTCTGATTTCAGCTGTTTTCTCCATAATGTCACTCCTCTCCTTGAGCCGGGTGTGTTCTTTAGCCTGCCACTCCTTTCTCTCGCTGTTGGTATGTATAACCTGCTCCTTTGTTTCTTTGTAGGGCATGATTTTTGGACACTTCTAACCATGCATTTTGTTTGGCCTGTAATTCTTCCTCTCTATTGATAAGCTTTGTCCTTAGCCTCTGCAGTCATCTTTTTTTGTAAGGCCTGAATTTCAGCCAACAACTCCTGATCTCTCTCCATCAACTTAATTTTTTCCTGGATCAAGGCATGTTCTTTGGCCTGCCACGCATCCTCTTTCTGCTGGAAGGCCTTTTCCTTGGCCATTTCCTCAGCATTCCTCTTCCTCCAGGTAGGCCTCGAGTGCAGCCAAAAACTCCTGCTCTTTGTAGATGATGGCATGTTCCTTGACTGTTGTTTCTGTGTCGTGGTGCAATAGCAGTGAGACAGAAAGGACTAAGTGGACAGGGGTAACACTTCAATCACTTCCTGACCCATTATTCGAAATCAGGTTACAGACCTTTTCACCTATTAACTTTTGCCTTTTGTAAAACATATAACAAAATGTATTTGTTGCACCTTTTATGATGATTGCGATTGAATTAAACATGCAGTCACCATTTCAGCTTTCCATAAGAAATAGAATAGCCACTCCACTGAAAAATGTAATTTAAGGAAACACTAAAGAAATGAATTAGGAAATGAGCAGAACCAAGTAAATACAAAGAGCATGACCTTGTATTTACTTGATACAATAACAGAGTGAAAAAGTGTCTTACCCTGGTGTGAAGGCAGTCAGTAATCCAATAACTAGAAGGACAAACACAACAAAGCCAGCGTTCACATAGACACTGGGCATTACATTATTTAACAGACGACTCAATCTGGGCTCAGCTTGTTCCCAATACCTGAATTATGATGACTAGATTTTAAATTACTCGTTCCCTCAATCAAAAACAACAATTTTCTGAAATATTTGTCTGAACCCAAAATCTGCCAGAAAAAAATCACTTGTTTTAATTTCTCTTCTTCACACTATTTTTAACACAAAAGCTAAAAATGTAAGAACTCGCCACAGTCAACAGAGATAATGCTCCTGTATGTTTCTAATGCCCCTACAGTCCCCAGAGTAATCATGTCAAAGCATCTATCTGTTAATGTCTACTAGTGTTGTCAAAATGTCTTATTCGATACTAAGATACTAAGGAATATTCTTTTGTTATTACACACTGTGGTCTTATTCTAGTTTTCCCTTCGCTCAAAATCATTCTAAAACTATTCACAAAAGGTCACATTTTAGTATTAATACTTGAGTATGCAAGTATCGATGCAAGTTTTAATATCTGATTTTTCAATCAGTTTAGTTACTGCATACTGTCTTCCTTACAAGGTGAATTTTTACACTTACAAGCATTGTGTTGGAACCATGTATTGAACCTTTACCAAATATTTAACATGTTTGTTGTCACTGTAGTGCTGCATTTTTCGCTTAATCCTTTTTCTTTTGTCCAATGTAAACAATTGTGGAGGAAAGTCTTACAACATATGTTTTGCACAATCTCTTGGAATTTAATTTGAGAGATCTTGTGACACAAGATGTTGTCCAATCCCTGGTAGACATTATTTCAGGAAAAAAACTGCATTGACCCTCCATCCTGAACTACCAGCATGCTTCCATTTGAGCTTTTTGAGGATTCTCATTAAGTCAATTAGTTAATGGGAATTGCAGAGTTTTAATTAGACTGACGCATGTGTGAATAGTGACACCAAAAGAGGTGCTTCAGATGTTTTAGGAGAGAAAATACTCTCTTGCTTCAGCACCCTCTTAGCCTTGTGTCTCTTTGACTATGGCTTTATTTTGTGTTCCTGACAAAGCAACGCAGCAGTGGTGCCGCACTCATTAGGCCTTATGTTGGAGAGAACTTCCGAGCAAGAGCTACAGCCAAAAGGCATCAGGGCCAGAATGCAAAACAGCTTCAAACAGAGAGGGAGAATGAGATGTATTTATGGAGTCGAAGAATGAGGAACAAAAAGTGGTATGGTTTGAACTGAAAAAGGGATATGTCGGGTCTTTTGTCCGAGAGTCAAAAAGATAATCACACACAAACTGTCATTATAACTTAAACACACACGCACGCACGCACGCGCACGCACGCACGCACGCACACACGCACGCACACACACACACACACTCTTCAGGCAGGAAGTGGCACCTTTAACAGTCTTAACAAATTCCAAAACATTTCTAAAGTGACCTTGGTATTTGATATTTTTCAGATTTTCCATAAATTCATATATTTATAGTTTAGTTTAGTTGATTTATTTATTTGAATGGGAGCGCATGTATTAATGTACAGTATTAGATACACCGGATTTTGAGTTAATTTCCATGCGTTGTCCCATTGGACAGAGGGTAAAAGCAGTGTAAAGTGTAAATAAACACAGACAAGGCATAAAATACACAGGAAATCGCATATATGTACATGAATTTAACACTAGTAGACATTTAGTTAAAGTGCCTATGACTGTGCTCACAACTACAACTTCTCTCTAATTGTCACATCTTTGAGAATTGATAAGCCATAAATTGTTTCTGAAATGGAACAAAGGTGGCACTAAAGTCAGCTTGTAAGATATTAGTTTGTACCGTCAAAAGGAATAAAGAAATACAATTAAATGGAGATACTTAAGGGATTAAGTTCAATTTCAAACTTTTGTTGTAACATTACATACATTTTAAAAATAATAATAATTTTGCTTTACTAATTACTATAACCAACACCAACCAACGTCAGCGAAAACACAATCTCCATGACGCCCATATATTATTGTCTTTATTAACCAAAAGCATTGCTAAACACTTTGGTTTGGACTTAAACATGTAGCTGGCACTGTCCAATTCATGAACAGAGCTGTTTTGCATTTTTGAAAACAGTCTAAGCACCATAAAGAGCTGAATGATAAACTCAAGGCCAAATAAACACAGCAAGTGTTGATTATGTACCAGTCCAACAGTGTGACAAAATCATGAATGCATCCATGAAAAGTTTTGAGTAGTCAAGCATTCAAGGTCAAACAAGAGACGCCGACTGAAAGTGAATCAACGACTTTACTCTGGCGGGTGAAAGATGCAACATTCAATATATTCCCTGCAGCCGTAGCTCCTCTTTTTCTCACCTACATTACCAACCAACACATTCATGCCTGTTGGCCCCAGATGTGAATTCAAACGGAGAGGAGCGCCGGGATGGCACTAGTCTGCAGCGGGTGATCTGTCCTTGGATTTGTCTACCTCTGTAATGTAAAATACCTTATCTCGTTTCCATACCATCGTGTGCACTCTCTTTCTCTGTTGTTGTTTTTGATGTACTCTCCTTTAGCATCACCATAATAGTATCATCATTTCATATAGAGATGTTTAGATTATTTGGTAAAATCGATAATTAATGTTATTTAGATTAGAATATAATGGTAAGGATTAAAAACAAATAATTGTGACTATTTTAGAAGTAAAAATAAGTCATTTATATTCTGTGCATATGTGTATGTGTCTGTTTATGTCATAAAAACTTTACTTTTGCATTCAGAAAGTTTGATTTCATAAAACTGGTCACAGATTTTTGGAAATTAGACTTGGCACTTTTGTTTTTGTTATGTGTCAATCATTTTAAATAATTGTTATATTGTGATGTTTCTTCTCACTAAAATTTGATATTGTAACATCCCTAATTTCATATAATATAATGTAATCTATAAAACAAATTCAAGCTTGAAACATTTTGCATCATAACAACACTAAACTTTGCTCGAAGCTGCTTTCCGCAACCTCTGATAATGAAGTGTTGTCCAGGCAATTAAGCTACACAGAGCTTAGCATGTCATGTTAGTACAAATGCTGTTGATCTTTGTATTTGTGAGATAATTTGGGTCATGACCTTTAGTTCCAAATGTGTTGCCGTTCACTTGGTGCATGTGCTTTGGAGTGTGTGTGTGATTGTGTATTATTGGCCTACACGTGTGCAATGAATATAAATAAAAGTCGTAAGAGAAGTACAAGAAAAACAGCCGGCAGGGAATACTTTAACTGAGTCACAGCTACATGTGTAAGGCTGATTATCTCTATATTTAGAAATGATATACTAAGAAAGTTAATGGCAGAATTGGAGAGGGAGAGGCTAGAGACATTCAGTTGAGGCCTGGAGGCAAACCCACGTCACAATAAACGCCCTTTAACTATTCCTAACACAACATCTTTTCTTTAAAATAGCAATGTTATGTACTTCTATTGAATGAACATTAAATATATTCTTCTGTTTATTTATAGTAAACGGTGCACTATGTGTTATGTGTTACTATTTATTCAACTACAGGTGTTTTTATTGCTCAAAAATACCTTGAGAAAACAAACTAAGCCTTGTGGAAACAACTGCTTGTCTCCATGGAGATAGACAAACTTAATACTATGGAGTTTTTCTGGTAAAGCCATAACTTCTCCATGTAGACCAGCGGGTGGCGGACACTCCACCTGAATAGTAATAATAATAGAAATGTTAAATGTTATTAATCCATTATGCATCTATGTTTGATGTCTCTTAATCATTGCAAACCGATTTATCCAAGGGTACGAATAAAGACACCTTACCTGGTTACATAGTGCACTTTTAACTAGTGGAATTGTAAAGTTAACACTGAAAATAACACCATCACTGGTATTACACCAAATAATACTTTAGTTCTACTAAATATGTTTCTCAGACCAAAACAATAACTGCTCTTTACTGGTTTGGGAAAGTATGGAACAAAACAAACGTCTTAGTTGTCTGTTTGATAGATCACCATCTGGCCACATGTCCGTCCACATGACTCCTCAATCACCACAGCCATAGATCTCTGCCGATAGATATCCTGCTCTAATACTGTAAGGGGGCAATGGGGACAGAAAACAAATCTAAAATCTAATTCCACTCACAAACAGTAGCGTGTGTACATCAGATTACAATCAAATTGAATTTCCTTGGTCCCATCTCCCAAGTTGCTTGTACAAACCTCCCTGTTTCTGAGTCAGCCTGGGTTTTACAAGACATTAGAAAGGCCAGCTTGACATTTGATCATCGCAAACAAACAGATCTACTTTTTGGGCCACTGTCTTCCTGTGTTATGGTTTCTTTGGGCCAATGGACAAAACTCATCTTGTAATTTCCCAAGACAGTGCACTAAACTTGAGTATTTCCCCAGGGCTACCTTCTATAAATGCCTCTTGCTTCATGCACATTTTTTGTTTCTCATGTTTTCATCATCCGGTCCTTGTAGCTCTCTCCAAATATGGAGCAGAGCTCATTCTGTATTCAGGACAAGCCTTGGGTGCATGTTACGATCTTTTTTTTTATTTCTGCCCTCTCTTCATTCCAGGTGAAGATTAGAGATTGCAGGTAAAAGGAATCCAATACCACCTTACAGTGTATTCATTTAACTCACCAGTCACTCAATTTGGGGATTGTCTGGAAGAATAAAAGTGCTGTAGTTTTTTAAACACAATAACAAAACAAAACACAACACCAATATCAAAACATAAATTCAAATTATAACTGTGGTGTAGGGGTGGGCGTTATTGACCAAAATTAATATCTCATTCTTTTTTGGAATATCTCGATAACAATATTCACACAATATTATATCAATCCAACAGAACAATCTTTTTAGTTGAGGTTTAATCATCAGGCAATCCCGAAAATGCAGAAATATCAATTCAATTCAATTTATTTTTGTAACGCCCAAAATCACAACAGCAGTTGCCTTGAGGGACGACAGTGAAAAATCAGATTAAACAATGTTCAAATGTCACTCACCATATACCCTTATTTTAATATTTACAAGATTAGATCAGATCTTTTTGACATACCGGTACTCTTTTTTACAATAAACAATATATTTACTCAATATACACATTTGAAATATCTTACATTTTCATGATATTGCCGTATAATGTTGATATATTGCTCACCCCTATACTCTATTTGAATGTGCTCATCAAAGCTATGTGACAGCATATATCATCCATCTTTATCCCAATAAGGTGCATTATAGGGATATTTAGTAATAATAATAATAATGATTGGCAGCTTTACTGTATTTAAACTGGAAGGCAGCAGACTTGTTTCTTTGCTTTGGATCAATGTTGGGATTAAAAATGTCCAAAGTATAAAATAATGATCCACTGCAGTCATAGATTATTACAATATAACGGACAAAAGCATCATAAAATGCATTACAAAACTGACCCAACTGTGATAATTAAACTGAGGTAGACGTCTAATAATTAAGATAACCAGACTTTGTGCGTGCTCTAGCTGGTATATAATTGCAGAAGCATTAATGCCAGTCTGATAACGCCCCATCTGCCTGGAGTCGTCTTACACTGTGGACGGGAAGGGAAAATAATAATGCAATAGAAAGCGAGGGCAAATTTTATTACAGACGATAAAGAATGGATTCATAAGTCGTGATGGAAATAGCAGGAACCAGAGGCACTCATTCTTCAGAAAAAAATGGCTTCCATCTCCTGACCTTTTAGAGAGAAGAGAGAGAGGGGCTCATTGTGTGTGTGGAAATGTTCCTTATGATAAATTACTGCTCTACTGTTGCTCACACATGGACTATTGTAGTTCTCATAGCGAAGGTCTTCAAAGTGAACACCCATCAGGCAAAGCCCTCTTCCATTGTTTATTTTCAAAGAACACACCAAATCTACAAGGTTAATGAGTATTTATTTTTCAACATATAGACAGCCCGGAAATCAAAGTTTCAGCCGAGATCTTTCCTTATTGTTGTTTTTTGGCTCAAAATGACTAAATTACTGATTGCAACAGGCAATAGTAAACTGAGCTCTACTTGTTGGCATTTAATCACACTTAAATCTTGGCAGAAAGCCCTGGCTCTTTAGTGAAATAAAACACTTTAAGAGACCTCACAAGTGTCTCTAAGCAAAGCCTGTTATTTTCTATCTTGGCACTTGCAGTGTGATCACAGAGTCAAGTTGCAATACCTTTTCATGAACAAGAAATTTAACAAAAGTGTTGGCAGTTTTATTAAAAAGTGAAATTAGAATCAGAAAAGGTTTCTTGCCATTGTCAATGAACAAAATTCACAAACATGGGAATTTGCTTTGGTTGCAACATAAAACAACATATATAGAATCAAATAGGGCATGCAAATAAAGACTATACTATTATAGGATAAAAATAGGCCTACTATATACACACAATTAACAGGTACTGTACATTTACGGATGTAGTGCAGAAAGTGAACAGTGCAGTGAGTGATTGATTGAATTATGGTTAAAGTAAGTTTTTAAGAAGTGTTCATGTGTCCAACGGCAGAGGGGAAGAAACGGTTCTTGTGGCGGGAGGTTAGGGTCCAGAGCCTCCTGCCTGAGGGGAGTGGCCTCCTGCCTGAGGGGAGTGGCCTCCTGCCTGAGGGGAGTGGCCTCTTGCCTGAGGGGAGTGGCTCAAATAGTCCGTGTCCAGGGTGAGAAGGGTCGGCAATAATCCGGTCCTGCAGAGAGTGAAGTCTGCAGCCGATTCATTCCATTATTCAGTTCTCCTTTGCTTCCTGTGGACTTCATAGCCACAGGCACAGTTTGTGTTGTGCATTATCTCCATTTGCCAAACTTAACAATAATTCACCCATATTTTCAGGGAGATCCCTTGTAGGATTTTGAAGTGTGATTCCCCTGCAGCTATATTTCAGGAGAACTGTGAACAATTTAGAATGCTGAATGAAACTTTTGCTTGTCACCATCTTACAATGTCACTGTAACACATATTGCTTCATAAACCACATCATGGTATGATTTGACAATATCATATTTGCCCTTCTAGAAAACACAGATTCAGTGACAACAAACTAATGTACAAAGTTAACAAATGTTTTGTGGCTCTAATGAAAAGTGTGGTTTATAAAACAATCTTTTCGATGAAAAAGGTCACTGCATTTCATTTTCTTTATGTTGTTCATATAAAAGTAAGTTCTTGCAGTTTTGAGATGAATACTATCAAATGATCTAAGAGGGAACAGATTTAATCCAAGCAGGACGAAGTGGCACTAATCTTCACGTGTAAACCAGGTTAAATAAATTAAATAATACAATATTGTTGCAGATGTGGAGCAAAGTTATGATTTAATGCTTAATCTAGTTTTTATGCAGCCGCAAATGACTTTCAGTGGGATGAAAGACGAAAATGCCTCTGAATATCCGGAGGCGCCGGTTTATGGATGTCTTTATGAAGATCATTTCAGAACTCTATCTCTCTGTATCAGACTTTGTAGCTTCTCTTTTATCCACCACTGTTACTTATAAAGGCTAATGTTCCAAGACGTAATCTTAAAAGTTGCCACATCAGATTCTGCTATCCAAAGTCCAGAGGGCACAGAGCTGCAATGGGAGTGGCAGAGGAAGTCAGAGCTAAAACCTCTACTCACAGCTAATTAATATATTTCTCAACTTTTAACATGATATTGCTACATAAAAGTATCATCATAACTACCTACAATGTCCAGTCAAAGAAACCCAATCCAAACCCAAATTCAGTCAAGTCAAAAGTAACAAAAGTATTGAAATTCACAAAATACACATTTGGTGAATCATGCCCTGAGTTTGCACCAAAGTACTTGGGTCCTTTCTGTCTGGCCGTGTAGTGCAAAGGTAACTAATGGTGGGGCAATGGGCCACTGTGAGTTATAGTCCTGATGATAAAGGACCAGTTGGTAATCTATTCCTGGAGAGGAGCACACTACATCTCTTTTGGGACGATGCATTTACCAGCTCCTCCGCATCCAAACTGCTATTCCTGGCCACAGCCGCAGACAGAGCGATGGCTCTGCTGGCCCTAGCTCTAAATGTGTTTATGATGTGTCCAGGACAGGTGAAAGTCTGTGTGAGTGAGTCTATGATCACATTTGAGCCTCTGTGTTGGAGAGCCTGGTTGAAACGAGCGAGATGGTGCTTACAGTTGCACGGTGGCCGGGGGGTGCTTTGGCCTAGATAGAGGTGTGTGCAGTCAAAGATGCAGAGCTCAGTGAAAAGAAAAATGGAGCAGAGGTTTCTGGGGGAAAATAATTTAAATTTTAATGAAGATAGAAACTTTAGACTCCAACAAACAGTATAGAGATTCAACTCACTCCTCCATATGCAGAGTTAGGGTGGTCTCCAGCATCTATTAAATCGGACTGAAGATTACTACACACACACGTAAGTATAATTTATCAAATACATATTTGTAAATGTATTATTGTTTAACTGGGCTCAGAGGGGATGCAGAGCAAAATGTTGTTTCGTATGCAATGATTTTCTTTTGTCATGCATTCTTCCTACTTTTATTATCCATTATATCCATTATATGTGTTATTATTTCTTAAATATTTATTTATTTATATGTGAACAAAGGCATCCAGTTAATGGAGAAAACCTTAATAACAGATATTTGGCTCATAACAGAAATCACAATTTCAAACAATTGCTTCTATCAATACTGTCAGCTGATATAATTATAATTAGTGATGTTTTGTGACACTACTGTTTTAAAATGCTATCTAGATTAGAAAAGAGATTTCTCTCCAAGTGGCAGCGCGAGCACACACATCATTGTGAACAGAAGTTAAGTGTATTTTCAAAAAGTTAATTGTATTTTAGAAGAAAAAAAAATCCAAATTTGTGGGGCAGGTGAATGGAAAAAAATCTTGTATTTAAATAATCAATTTTGCCAGAGTCAGGACTAAACATGCCAGAGTCAGGACTAAACATGCCAGAGTCAGGACTAAACATGCCAGAGTCAGGACTAAACATGCCAGAGTCAGGACTAAACATGCCAGAGTCAGGACTAAACATGCCAGAGTCAGGACTAAACATGGGGAATCTGCATTTCAGTTTTATGCAGCTAAACTCTGGAACAGTCTTCCTGAAGATGTGAGACAGGCTTCTACTCTGACAATGTTCAAATCTAAGCTAAAAACAGTTTTGTTTGGCTGCGCATGTGACTGAAAGGATTTTTCTTTGCACTCTTCTCTTTTGTTTGTGATTTCATTAGTTTAGACAATCAGTTGGATTGATTTAAAAGGGAGTTGGACTCCAAAACACATTGGACGTGTAAAAGTACGTACAATCAGTTGGACTGATTTAAAAAGGATTTAAAAAGGAGTCGGACTCTGAAAACACGTTACCCTTTGTGGCTAGGTGTTTTTTATTTAATGTTTTATTTAGTTAATTTTATTGTATTTCTGTAATTTCTTTGTGATTTGAATGCATTTTTCCTGCTGTGTGAAGCACTTTGAATTGCCTTGTGTATGAAATGTGCTCTACAAATAAACTTGCCTTGCCTTTCCTTACAATTTGTCATTTTTTCATATAAAAATAAAACGGCCAAAATTGCAAATACTGTATTTTGATCATATAAATCTGAAAAAAGATGGAGCCATGTTTAAATGTTTGCTTCATTTTGCAGTGAGGAAAGTATTTGAACACCATGTACTCCCACTTACTACGATGAAAATGTCAGATCCCCCCATCATTTCTCAGTGGGTGAACTTGCAAAATCGCAGAGTATTCAAATACTTACTTTCCTCACCTCATTAGATACAAAAAAGAAAAAAAAATATTTATTATAACTCAGACAGATATCAACATCTGTATGTTACAAGATTATAGTACAAGATTGTAAAGTTTGTTGTGTGTAGGTGCTAATTTAAGAGGTGTTCTTTATATCCCGGGGGGATTGCATTTGGAGAAAACAGCCTTTGAAGTTACAAGGTCCCAGAGAAATCAATAGACTTAAGGTGAATAAATCAAACTATAATACATCTTTAGGACCAGATTGGACAATGCTGTTGTTGAGAGCAACCTGACCAAAAAAGTGAGTTTTGCCTGTTGTGTCTTGTGTGTGAAAAGTATTTTTATTTTCAGACCAGGGTTTGTTTATTTACAGTCGACTGTTCATTGCTCTTCAGAGTGTCACATGATGTTTTCTTGTCAGTTGATTTTCATGCACGATTTGGCACTGTCTTCCCAGTATTCCAGGTGTGGGAGAGTAAAACGGCCCCATACCCCTAGTTTATATTTCCTAAATCCTATACTGTCCTAAAATGTCAGACTGCAGCTGTCATCCTGCTTTTGCCAGTAGGAAAGACAGTGCCAAGACCTGTGTAAATCTGCTGACAAGACACATCACAGCAGCATTACGTGACACTGCGAGTGAGCAGTCAAAACAACAAACAAATTCTGGTCAGATTTCTTTTTTCTTTTAATAAATTATGAGAAAAACTAAATTAATCTCACCGGACTATTAAATGTGATTAATTGCACCATATGACATCCCTGTGAGGATGAATGACCACAGTGCAAGGATATTTATCACAGCCAAAAACTAAACAGCAGCAGATGCAGAGGTGTGGATGCTGCCCTTGTCCAAGTGCTTGACCCTGTGAACTGCATTCACATTCAAGGTGCTAAGAAAGTCGGCGGATAAATAGTGCATACAGATTAGACGCATGCGACTACAATGGCTGGAGATAAGATGTATTCAAGAGATAGAGAAGAAAAAGAGAGAGAGAGAGGGAAAGACAGAGCGGGGAAAGATAATGTTGACAGATTGTACAATATTCCCACAGGATGTTCAGGGACAGCCCGGTTTAAGTCTATAATACCACTCAAACCCATACAAGGTTCAACTGCCAGCACCAGTATCAATCCCACGGGAACTCACAATGCAGTGCCTTGACTTTTAAATGTAGAGTCGTAATTTAGCTATTTTAGTTTGAAAAGATCGTCTTACTGTATGTTCACTGTTTCAAATAAACAAGGTAAGTGTTTGGATTCAAACCTATGTCAGGCACTGCGCAAATATCAATAGCAGAGATTTTGACCAACCTAAGAAATGGATGTGTTAAACGCTTTAAAAGAGTATTGATTCAGATACAGGGCACCATTAAGGACCCTTTGACATCCATTACTTCAATAATACATAGTGTCATTGAAGGAATCAACCGATAACACTGTGAGGGCTTTTACGCATTAGATAGTAACATTGATTTGTAAGGAAGCGAGTTTATGGTGTTCTCTCCACGTTGTTCTATTTGACATGTTTTTGTGCTTCTGAAATCTGAAATCTGAACGTTTTTTTTACATATGTGCGTAAAGTACAAAGGACAGTAATGCATTCATTTTCATGCTAGGAAAAAAAAGGCAAAGACAAAATACATATCACATAGCTTAGTTTTGCCAGCCGTATTATTTACATTTAGATGTTTATTATAGGAATCTTTTTAATGTACCGGTACTGCAGTTGAAGTATTAATCTAATTCAATCAAACGATTTTTTTTAAATGTTCATGTATCAAAGGGTACTGTGTGCAATTTATCAGTAAATGGTCACATTTATATAGCGCTTTTCTACCGTCAAGGCACTCAAAGCGCTTTACATCAAGGAACCCATTCACACACCAGATGTACGCAGACACTGGGGGCAAATTGGGTTAAGTGTCTTGCCCAAGGACACAACGGCAGCTGCGATCGCACCACCAACCTGCGGGCCAGTGGATTTGTATTGCAAGTGCTAATGGGACAATAAAGAATAGTATTGCTAATCGAACTAAAGAAGGAAGACAATTGCCAAAAAGACAATAACCATTATACCACCAGATTGTACAGAAAAAAACAACTTATCCATGACGCGCTCTCATTGTTGTTTCACTTAATATAAAACACACTTTGATAATATAATATTTATTTACATATTTAAACTGTCAGGTTGTATTTTTTTTATGTATATTTAGTATCAGATCAAATAAATAATCTGTGGTGCCCGTCTCATGCCCTCAGCAATCTTAAAGGTGGTATGGACGATATTTTTCAGCAAATTTTTTTATCATATTTCCTCGTGGCGTGGATAAATCATTAGTCCTGCCACGTAGCAATCATAAAACGCACCTACCGCTCACCTGCAGCCGCGTGCAGTTCGTCCCCACGTTTCCGCGTGCCTAAGCGCATGGATTTATCATAATATAGTTCCCTCAGTGTACGGGGCAAAATGAAGACGGAGAAAAACAGTTCGAGCTGACGCAGAAGTGGACAGAAATCTACGGGAGACGAGAGATGCGATGCGATCCGTTGCGCTAATAAACAAACGCACGTGTGTGTTGTATCGGTCCGCACGGGGGAGTGCGCATGCGCACTTCCACCTGCGTTCTCAAATCGCCTAAAAATCGTCCATACCGCCTTTAATACTTACAGTGATATTTTTGATATTGACAATTATTTTGATAACTGGTTTTATACGTCTTATTCAAACTCATTCAAAGATGGAAAGGCTGAACCAACCAATTCAACATTCACCAACATGTGGCACAAAAATTTTTTTTCCAAATATTGGAAATGAAATTTAAAAAAGCATTACTGCTTCTATTTTGACAATGCAGCAGAAGCGCACAAAATAATCAAAGGCACAGATTCTACAAACACTTCCCTCTTGGATCGTCCCTATCCGAGGAGACACAAATCCTCTGCCCTGCCCCTGTAAAGCTGCTCTGAGATAGCCACAGCATTATTTCACTTTTGTGCCTTCAAATCTCTGTTGTGACAAAGTTATTCTTCCAGGAAGCCAAATCACATCAGCAGCTCCTCGCCTGTCCAATAACATTTTCTCTTATCTATTGTTGCAGAGAGGAAATGGCAGGCAAAAAGGCAAAGATCAGAAACTCCCAATATACACAGTGGCTCTTTATGAAGTAAATCCTGCATGCATTCACAGCATGAATACAGTTTGTCATTTAATACTATAGACTCCATTTGATCTCCTCTGCTACCCCTGTCATACGCAATCTCTGCCAACGTAAATTTCAGTTGTGGAGCTGTTTCCCCTCAGAATTAAAATACGTAATCCAAGCGGACATCTTTATAATCTCACGGAGAACAAGGGAAGTCAAACGAAACACTGATAAGGTCATCAAACAGAGCAGCATGACATTACATTTGAAAAGCTATTGAACAGCAGAGAAAGAAAATACTATATGGCACAATGTTTTGCACTCCTACCTCTCAGCAAAGAGGTTCCAGGTTTAGTCATCATTCATAACAGTCAATTCATATAAAAGTGCCCCTGCGTTGATGTCATTTTGGAGTTTGTAATTGTCAATGATCAGCTTGGGGCTTTTTAATCGTCTACAGCCAGTCCTCTGTCAACAAAAGCATGTTGTTTAGAAGAGGTTAGATTAAAGCTTAGTTAGAAATGTGAGCATCTTTGTATAGAATGGCAAATATTAACAGCATATTGTTTGAAAGCCAGTTTGTAATTCATCATCATATTGCTTGTCTTTATCTATAGCTCATGTCTTCTGCGACTAGTTTGTATGTAAAACCAAAGATGAAGTCATTTTAGATCCATATAAATATTCTAATCTCCCCATTTGCATAACATAATTTGAACCAAAAGCAGATCAAAAGAAAACACAACTGAAGTGAAGCAGAAAAAATGAGCAAACCACCAGTCCACCTGATTCAGCAGACGTGAAAATGTAAATGAGCAAACAAAAATATGTGCCATGACATTAGGTTTTAATACAAGCCCATACAGAGCCTCAAACCTGCCAAAGAGCAAGAAGCGAAAGCTGCGACAATGTGGTGATTATGAGGTGTTTATCTCAAACCGGCGCTTTTCAGGACCATTTCCATTAGCCGTCGCCGCTGACCATGCACTGAGCAAAATCACTGTGATCAATCAGGACGAGCGGTGCAGGTGTCCTTTTAATGCACTAGAACTGACATGCCCAAATTACACATTCAACATTTCATTTCTTTATTCCTATTTAGTGTCTAAACTGATGTCTATTTTTTTTTGTTCTAGATTATTTCATTGTAATTTTAGCATTTTGAATAAACTACAGCTTTCACAATAATGACTTTTATTTCCCAACATTAGCTGCAGAAAGATGCTTGGTATTTCCTGATGGATTTCTGCCAATTTGCTTTATTTTTTTAAAACCTGAAATAACAAGAAATGTCCAAGGTCTACAACAAGGAGACTTTAGAATTGTGAAGAGCAGCCTCAGAGCAATCCAAAGGCCGTAAAAATGTTCAAGTACAGCATGTTATTTGGATTATTAAGATAGAGGGATAGAGACTCTTTTTAATCAAGAGGTCTACAGCCAACACAATCCAAGCACGTGGTTTGGAGCAGATTGTTGACTGTAAAAGAGAAAAATGTACTTTTTTATGTTAAAGGTGGACTAAAGTACTTTTCTGGTGAATGGTCTGCCAGCTAACTCCATGGAGACATTACTACTTTGCTTGAAATGTTCCACAGTATGGCATTGAACATATCTATCTTGCCTTTATTCAATTACAGGTGTTTTGTTCTTTTGTTCTTTATGTGGTGGTGATGTGGTGGTGATGTGCTGGTGATGTGGTGGTGATGTGGTGGTGATGTGCTGGTGATGTGGTGGTGATGTGCTGGTGATGTGGTGGTGATGTGCTGGTGATGTGGTGGTGATGTGGTGTTGATGTGGTGGTGATGTTCTGGTGATGTGCTGGTGATGTGCTGGTGATGTGCTGGTGATGTGGTGTTGATGTGGTGGTGATGTGCTGGTGATGTGGTGGTGATGTGCTGGTGATGTGCTGGTGATGTGCTGGTGATGTGCTGGTGATGTGCTGGTGATGTGGTGGTGATGTGGTGGTGATGTGCTGGTGATGTGGTGGTGATGTGCTGGTGATCTGCTGGTGATGTGGTGGTGATGTGCTGGTGATGTGGTGGTGATGTGGTGTTGATGTGCTGGTGTGGTGCTGGTGATGTGGTGGTGATGTGCTGGTGATGTGGTGGTGATGTGCTGGTGATGTGCTGGTGATGTGCTGGTGATGTGCTGGTGATGTGGTGGTGATGTGGTGGTGATGTGCTGGTGATGTGCTGGTGATGTGGTGGTGATGTGGTGTTGATGTGGTGGTGATGTGCTGGTGATGTGGTGGTGATGTGCTGGTGATGTGCTGGTGATGTGCTGGTGATGTGCTGGTGATGTGCTGGTGATGTGGTGGTGATGTGCTGGTGATGTGCTGGTGATGTGCTAGTGATCTGCTGGTGATGTGGTGGTGATGTTCTGGTGATGTGGTGGTGATGTGGTGTTGATGTGGTGGTGATGTGGTGGTGATGTGCTGGTGATGTGCTGGTGATGTGGTGGTGATGTGGTGGTGATGTGCTGGTGATGTGCTGGTGATGTGGTGGTGATGTGGTGTTGATGTGGTGGTGATGTGCTGGTGATGTGGTGGTGATGTGCTGGTGATGTGGTGTTGATGTGGTGGTGATGTGCTGGTGATGTGCTGGTGATGTGCTGGTGATGTGCTGGTGATGTGCTGGTGATGTGCTGGTGATGTGGTGGTGATGTGGTGGTGATGTGCTGGTGATGTGGTGGTGATGTGCTGGTGATCTGCTGGTGATGTGGTGGTGATGTGCTGGTGATGTGGTGGTGATGTGGTGGTGATGTGCTGGTGATCTGCTGGTGATGTGCTGGTGATGTGGTGGTGATGTGGTGGTGATGTGCTGGTGATGTGGTGGTGATGTGCTGGTGATGTGCTGGTGATGTGCTGGTGATGTGCTGGTGATGTGGTGGTGATGTGGTGGTGATGTGCTGGTGATGTGGTGGTGATGTGCTGGTGATCTGCTGGTGATGTGCTGGTGATGTGCTGGTGATGTGGTGGTGATGTGGTGTTGATGTGGTGGTGATGTGCTGGTGATGTGCTGGTGATGTGGTGGTGATGTGGTGTTGATGTGGTGGTGATGTGCTGGTGATGTGCTGGTGATGTGCTGGTGATGTGCTGGTGATGTGCTGGTGATGTGCTGGTGATGTGGTGGTGATGTGGTGGTGATGTGCTGGTGATGTGGTGGTGATGTGCTGGTGATCTGCTGGTGATGTGGTGGTGATGTGCTGGTGATGTGGTGGTGATGTGGTGTTGATGTGGTGGTGATGTGGTGGTGATGTGCTGGTGATGTGGTGGTGATGTGCTGGTGATGTGGTGGTGATGTGCTGGTGATGTGCTGGTGATGTGCTGGTGATGTGCTGGTGATGTGGTGGTGATGTGCTGGTGATGTGCTGGTGATGTGCTGGTGATGTGGTGGTGATGTGGTGTTGATGTGGTGGTGATGTGCTGGTGATGTGGTGCTGATGTGCTGGTGATGTGGTGCTGATGTGGTGGTGGTGATGTGCTGGTGATGTGCTGGTGATGTGCTGGTGATCTGCTGGTGATGTGGTGGTGATGTGCTGGTGATGTGGTGGTGATGTGCTGGTGATGTGCTGGTGATGTGGTGGTGATGTGGTGGTGGTGATGTGCTGGTGATGTGGTGGTGATGTGGTGGTGGTGATGTGCTGGTGATGTGCTGGTGATGTGCTGGTGATGTGCTGGTGATGTGCTGGTGATCACCTCAGCATCGGGGGTTCGATTCCTGGCCTTGAACATTTGCCAAATGGCTCTATCCTCAATTTCCTCATTTCACGCAACAGCTGACCTGTAACCCTTTCAAATTAAGCTTTCTGGAAAAAAAAAAATCTTAAAAGTATGACCTGTTCAGTAAGTGCCTTATCAGACCATGTTTAGTGAAAAGGACTTTGGTTGTGAATGAAAAATACTTTAATGACTGCTGCATTTAAATATTAACTGTTCACACTTCTAAACAGAAAACAAGCAACTTAAATCTGGCACCCAATTTTATTCATTAAGTCAATTAATAAAATATTAGTCAAAGATTTTTATTATTCAACTAATTACTTTATTAGGATTATAAGGATTTATATGTTCCACAGTAGAGTGAGAAAACATGTAGTGATTTACGTGGAGTTTTGAGAGCAAATCATGAGTTTTTTTCTTCTTTTTTAATAAACTAGTCGATTAAAAAAATATTTGGGTGACTGCAGGCCTAAAACCATGTGTACACATCTGCACTGATGTCTCTCACAAAACTGACTTCACCTGCTCTTCAAACAATGCCAGCAGGTGAGGAACTCCCCGGGTAAGTACATTTCACTACCTATGTGGGCATCTTTG
Organism: Eucyclogobius newberryi; assembly: GCF_026437365.1. Lineage (NCBI taxonomy): Eukaryota > Metazoa > Chordata > Actinopteri > Gobiiformes > Gobiidae > Eucyclogobius > Eucyclogobius newberryi. The sequence goes on from NW_027315746.1 coordinate 19,477,868, forward strand.
GCTTCATTTATGGTTATAGTTATAGACCTGGTTAAGGAAATGAATATCTAAGGTCACAATTGGTGTGAAAACTTTTAGAATCATTGATCAACAAACTAGTCTTAAACACAGTTTCAATTGATAGTATTTTCTTTAATATTAATATAACAATGTGGTCTTATAATAGTTCTGGTACAGATCAAGACAATTCAAACTTCCGTCCAACTGGGTCCTATTTTTTCCCATTATCGATTCCTGTTTAAATTATTATCTACTGTCTAAACTGCTTTTTAGCCCCCATTAGCATCTGGGTATCGGGGGAACAAAATTGACAACTCTAATACATGCATAATGTAGTCATACATTATCCCAGATAGCTCCTCCCTAGTAGGGAGAGAGCCTAAATTAACTTGTTTCCCTGGATTGTGCTGACGATGCAACGCGGCTCACGAGTAATCATATTCCTATGCACCGGAGCATTTAGCAGTGGTATCACTCTAATACCTCTCCGGATGAACTGCCAGCGACGTGATTACACTCAGATGAAGGCTGTAATGACGTGGCGAATTGTTGCTAATGATCTCTTGTCTGCTAGGAACGTTTAGTGCTTTTGTCCTTTCCTTGATAAGACACATTTTCATGTTTTTTCATCATAAAAGCAATATTGTGGAAAGCAATGCAAACAACAGTCGTCGTTCAGGAAATGAATATGAAAAAAAGAAACATGGACGGACCTTGACTCAATTTTGAGACAGTACTTCGAAGGCCCATGCAAAATTCATGGACAGAGAGCAGTAAGGAAGAATGACACTTAGCTGCATCCTTGGCACAGACGCTGCATGGGCATCATTAATCATTTAGACTCGCCTCCAACCACACTGAGCATCAACATGCCCAGTGCAAGTAGTGCGCGTGGCATTAAACTTGGCATAAAGCAATACATTTCAAAACTACAAGGCTGTATGTCGCTGGCAAAAAAGCTACGAGGATCAAGCAATTCTGCAGCAAAGAGAATCTGACACTTGAACAAATGAGCTTCATTACGGCATGTTTTTCTTTGTCTTTTTCATGTGAAACCTACAAATGGCGTGATGCTGGTTAACACGGATAGAGCTGTAGTGACAATGATGTGCACGCAGTTTGCTATAGTGTTCCCACCCACTACTCCAATTTAACCAATCACAGTGAAGTACGGCTATTAACAAAATATCTTTAGTTATGTCATGGCAAAGACAAAGGCACAGAAATAGCGTTGCCCCGGCTGTGCCCGAGCTGCCTACTGTGACATTACCTGCCCGCATCACATAATCATGATGAATCACTTCCGGATTCACCACTGACCACCTCCATCTGACCCTCTCTGCGGTTGCAGCGTTTTCTCCCCGTGTTGCGGTCAGTTGGCTCGGACCATGCTTCTCGTCTGTCCTTGCGTCTGAGCGTCGTCTCTATCGTCGGCCTCATTCAAGTGAAGTGTCTTTCTTCTTTTTCACTCTTTTGCTTTTTTCCTCATCAGATGCCTCTTCTCCTCCATCTCTCCTTTCGACTTCAGAGTCAGCCCTCAAAGAATTGAACGCAGGGGTTCAATAAATAGGACAGGCTGAAGGTGACATGTCAGAACTCAAGGAAAAGAGAAGAGAGGCAGTTTGCCAACATCAAAGCCACTGTAGTGAATTCATAAGATAAAGAAGAACAGTTGTACCAGTGTAATGCTTTCTTTGTGGATCGCTTAAGTTTATCTGAGGAAAACTTTTTGAGAATATGGTTGGTATTTCTTCAGGATCAGCACTCCTGTTAACCAGAACAGACAATGTTTTCACTGCAATGTTTTTATCATTATTATGACGTTTGAAGGGATAGTCCACGTGTTAACTATTTATCTTAGATTTACACCAGCCAAGTTTCTGTTTTGAAAAGTTGAAAATTACAGCAAGCAGGGTAGAGTTTTAAAACATAATGCCTCTGTCTTTGTCGTCAATAAGCAACATTTCATCAAAGATGCAGAGACAATTTACACAGACAAATCTGCCAGTTTACAACCATTTAAAGGTGGTATGGACGATTTTTTTCAGCAAATTTTTTATCATATTTCCTCGTGGCGTGGATAAATCATTTGTCCTGCCACGTATCAATCATAAAACGCACCTACCGCTCACCTGCAGCCGCGTGCGGTTCGTCCCCACGTTTCCGCGTGCCTAAGCGCATGGATCTATCATAATATAGTTCCCTCAGTGTACGGGGCAAAATGAAGACGGAGAAAGACAGTTCGAGCTGACGCAGAAGTGGACAGAAATCTACGGGAGACGAGCGATGTGATCCGTTGCGCTAATAAACAAACGCATGTGTGTGTTGTATCAGTCCGCACGGGGGAGTGCGCATGCGCACTTCCGCCTGCGTTCTCAAATCGCCGAAAAATTGTCCATTCCGCCTTTAACTAACTAAAGGTTTTATTAGTTGTCAAAATTGTACATTTTTGCCCTTGATTACATCACGGTTAATTTGATGGAACAAACAGAACAGGGTGTGAAAAAGAAATAAAGCATAAAAAAGTACCCCAATGTATTGATCCCACCTGTCCCAGTGTTTGTTCAATTTGTCCATGTTTAATTTCAGGTTAAAAAGTCGTTAAATTTGCTGTGCGTGTCCAACCAGGAAGTAACATAATATAAACATCACCAAAATTGTCCAACTGGAGGAAATTAAGAAAAAGTGTTTGTAAAATCCTCAATATCATCATGATCACAACGTTTTGTGTGTAGTCAAACCTGTCATGAAATTCATCAAATAAAAGCATTGATATTTTAGTATTAACCACTCCTAATGAGCAAACTGGATCAAAAATAAACCCTCAGGTCCAGACACTGACTTGTGGAGCTTTATCCTTCAGACCGTGCCACATGACATTTGTGCTGCATGGCGGGATGCTAGAGTCCAGCAGCAGCAGTCATTAAAGTGTGGAAATTGAAAAGACAGCAGAGAGGGCCACAGGGTGAAGAGCGCTGGGCTGGAGTCTTCTCTCAGACGTGTCTCTATGATTTTCACACATCACTTTTATTGTTTACAGAGCCGACGTCTCCGGTCACTACGTGCAGCTGATCCCCAAACGCACCAGAAAGCATCATTACACAGACCGTGAGTGGGCAAGGACCACAGCCCGGGGACACTAAGGGAGAAGTCGAAGATCAAAACAACCTCACGTGCACTTAGCATGGGGTGGTCAAAAATGATCTGATACTAAAACTAGAATCAAAACTGGATACTCATTTGAACAAGAACCGTGACTAAAGAAGATCACATACATACGACATACTGTATTTGAATGGTCTTGATCCATAAATAAATAAATAACAGAACAAGTGTAAAACCCCATGGTAATATAAAGGAAACTACAATGTCAGAAAATGACATTCTAAGCACTTTGGTTATCTTGAAAAGCACAAAAAAATGTGTCTGTTGTGGTAAAGGGCTGTGCAATTAATTATTTCTAATCGTCAATGGACATGCTTGAGGCGTTTTAATTTAATACAGCTCCTGCACGTGACATCACACAATGTAGCATGAAACTCCGCATTAACAGTTATGGCAGAGGGGTTTTTGCATTAAAACTAACAGCTCCGACCAAAATGATCAATCAGAGTTATTATTTTTCTTCTCCGGGATGGACATATTATGAAGAGCAGACAAATGACAGAGCATTTTACTGGAGAAGACGACGTCTGTAACTACACTGGACAAGTAATGAGTGTAGGCGTTCATTAATTAAGTTATGAATGTACTTCTGCATTGATTTGGGTTTTTATTTGGGGAAAGATTCAACCATCGTCTCAAAAATCTAAATCTTTATTAAGATTGTGAATTGTATTGTATTATTGTATTGTATTGTATTGTATTGTATTAATCATTGATCTGTTAATTAAGCAAGAGAGAGAAGTTTGAGGAGAAATGAAAAGCATTTTAAACAACAAGTTTACATAATCAAAGTATTGTTGAACCTATGATTATCAGGTGTTTATTACATTGACACGAGTGTTTTAGTCTCCTGTCACGTACAAAAACATCACAATACTGAAAGTACAACACATTTTCACGATTTTGTCACAATCACATCATTTTTAATGTTGTCATGTTTAATCTGATTCGTTTTTAAGATATATTCGTATGTACAGCTATATTGAATGCCAAAGAGCTAAATTTCAGGTTCATTGCCATTCATTACAGCAGTTTCATCTGCCTGGCGGCCTCAACACAATTAGTCACATGGGTGCAGAAGGCAAGGCAAGGCAAGGCAAGTTTATTTGTAGAGCACATTTCATACACAAGGCAATTCAAAGTGCTTCACACAGCAGGAAAAATGCATTCAAATCACAAAGAAATTACAGAAATACAATAAAATTAACTAAATTAAAAATTATCAATCCAACTGATTGTCTAAACTAATAAAATCACAAACAAAAGAGAAGAGTGCAAAGATAAAAATTAACTACAATAAAATTAACTAAATTAAAAATTATCAATCCAACTGATTTTCTAAACTAATAAAATCACAAACAAAAGAGAAGAGTGCAAAGAAAAAATCCTTTCAGTCATATGCACAGCTAAACAAAACTGTTTTTAGCTTAGATTTGAACATTGTCAGAGTAGAAGCCTGTCTCACATCTTCAGGAAGACTGTTCCAGGTTTTAGCTGCATAAAACTGAAACGCAGATTCCCCATGTTTTGTCCTGACTCTGGCACCAGCAGGAGGCCGGTCCCTGAGGTCCTTAGAGTCCGAGATGGTTCATATGGCACTAACATATCCAAGATGTACTTTGGTGCTAGGCCATGGAGAGACTTGTACACAAGCAGAGCTGCTTTAAAGTCTATTCTCTGAGCCACAGGGAGCCAGTGCAGAGACCTGAGAACAGGACTAATGTGATGGTACATCCTGGTTCTGGTCAGGACCCGAGCAGCAGCGTTCTGGATGTACTGCAGCTGTTTTACAGCTCGTTTGGAGAGGCCAGTGAGCAGGCCTTTACAGTAGCCTAATCTACTGGAGACAAACGCGTGGATAAGTCTCTCTAAATCTGGTTTTGACAGTATATTTTTGATTTTGGCAATGTTTTTTAGATGGTAAAAAGCTGCTGATGTTATTGATTTGACGTGGCTATTAAAGTTCAAGTCTGAGTCCATTATTACCCCCAGATTTCTAATTTGGTTTGTAGGTTTTAGAGCGAGACTCTGGAGGTGACCGCTAACACTTTCTCTTTGTTTCTGTGGGCCAAAAACGATTATTTCAGTCTTGTCTGAGTTCAGCTGGAGAAAGTTGTTTTGCATCCACACACTGATCTATTGGATGCAGTGACAGAGTGAATCTACTGGTCCATAGTCACCTGCCGATAGTGAAACATAGATCTGAGTGTCGTCTGCATAATTGTGATAGGACACATTTTCACTGCGTATCAACTGACCCAACGGCAGCATGTAGAGGTTGAACAGAAGGGGACCCAGGACTGACCCTTGGGGCACTCCACAGGTCAGGGTCATGTGGTCTGAGACACAGCTACCAATTTCAACAAAGTACTTCCTGTCTTCCAGATAGGACCTTAACCAGTTTAGGGCAGTGTCAGTGATGCCCACCCAGTCCTCTAGTCTCTGTAAGAGGATCCCATGATCGACAGTGTCAAAAGCAGCACTCAGATCTAACAGAATTAAGACTGAGGCTTTGCCCGTGTCAGTGTTCAGGCGGATGTCATTTGTCACCTTGACAAGAGCAGTCTCAGTGCTGTGATGAGGTCTAAAACCTAACTGAAAAACATCAAATGAGTTGTTTATTAAGAGGAAATCTGTGAGCTGTTGGTAAACAACCTTTTCAAGGACTTTGCCCCAAAATGGTAGATTAGAGATGGGCCGGTAATGACTCAGTACTGCGGCATCAAGACTGCTCTTCTTTAGGAGAGGCTTTATGACCGCAGTTTTCAAAGACATTGGGAATGTTCCAGATTGAAGCGACATGTTAACTATGTGAGTGAATGGTGCTAACAAACTGTTCAGCACAGACTTTAGAAATTTGGTGGATAACACATCAAGGCAGCATGTAGATGAACTCAGACTGGTGATGATCTCATGGACAGTTTTGTCAGTTACTGGTGCAAAGTGAGTTAGCTCTAAGTGTCTTGGTGGTTTTAGGGTAATTTTTTGCATTGTGGGATTTATAGCATTTTTAATGCCCTGAACTTTGTCATTAAAGAATAATGCAAACTCATTACACTTGGATGTGGAAATGAGTTCTAACGGCAGCTGAGCTGGAGGGTTTGTTAATCTGTTTACTGTGGCAAACAGGACACGCGAGTTGTTACTGCAGCTTCCAATTATTTCAGAAAAATATCTTTCCCTAGTTCTACATAAGATTAGGTTGTACATGTTCAGCTTTTCTTTGTAAATCTCTTTTTGAACCTGGAGCTTTGACTTGCGCCATTTCCGTTCGGCCCTGCGGCACTCCCTTTTCTGTGCCCTGACCGAATCATCATTTCTCCATGGCGCCTTCTGCTTATTTTTAACCATTTTAGCCTTTATAGGGGCGATGGTGTCCAGAACATTCAAAACACTAGATGTAACAGAGTTCAACAAATCATTTACATTAGAACATGAGACATTTTCAAAGTTTATCATTTCCATAAACAGTGCACCTGTGCCATCACTTATGTGTCTCCTCTGAACAACTGCAGGACCAACCGGAGGTTTGGGAGAAACAGACAGGTCAAAGAAGACACAGAAATGATCAGACAGAGCAACATCGATCACATTAACATTTGAAATATTTACCCCCTTTGTAATTATGAGATCTAGAGTGTGTCCTTTGCTGTGGGTGGGGCCTCTCACATGCTGAGTAAGACTGAAGGTTTCAAGGACAGCATCAAGCTCTTTAGCGTTTCTGTCACAAACATTATCAACATGCACATTGAAATCACCTGTAATGACCAAACCATCAAAGTCTGTGCATATGACTGAAAGCATCTCAGTAAAATCATCAATACAACTTTGGCAGTGCTGGGGAGGCTTGTATAAAACAATGAAGAGAATGAATGGAGACCGTTTTAGCTCCATTTTAAAGGATACATACTCAAATGATGAAAACACCCCAAAAGACAACCTGCGGGTAATTATTTCATCTCTAAAGACAGCACAGACTCCACCCCCTTTTTTGTTTTCTCGTGTTTCAGATTCAAACTTAAAGTTGGGTGGAGCAGATTCTATCAGAACTACATTTCCTGTGTTTTTGTCAAGCCATGTTTCAGTTAAAAACATAAAATCAAGATTATAAGAAGAAATAAAATTATTAATTAAGAGAGATTTGTTACATAAGGATCTGACATTTAGCACAGCAAGTTTCAGACTAGTTTCAGTGAGACTGGGCTTTATCTTTTCACAGGGAATATGAATCACATTTCTCAGATTGGGCCTGACTCGCATTTTGTTTTTCCATCTCTGTGATGATGTGACTACAGAAATAGCACTAGGGGGGGCTCTTTTTACATAGGGCCCCGGGTTGGTTTGATTTTTAATGTGACAATAAGTCCCGGCAACGCTGAGACCCAGTGCATCCTAGCTATGGGAGATACCAGGTGAAAGGCGAGGTTGGATGGGTGGTGGGGCTTTTGTAGCCAAGGAGAGTTTGGGACCAGGTGAGAGGCGAGGGGGGATGGGTGGTGGGGCTTTTGTTGGTGTAGTCGGCTTGTGCAGGGAAGACATAGCCCTTGCTATATTGGGCGTGAGTGGAGCCATCTTAATGCCTGATTTGATCAGACTTTCAAAATGGCTGGGAAGGCCCATGGGTGAGAGTGGAGATGAGAAGGAGAATGATGAATCTTTAGTGGGAGTAGATGTTGCAGGGGGAACCCAGGGCTGGTGTGAAGGCAGGGGCGATGACAGGGATGTTGTTGGGCTTGTCACAGATGGGTCCAAGGCCTTTGAAGATTGTTCCTTTGCTGGAGGAGCTCTATAGACAATCCTATGTTAGCAAATGAGGTGGTTTGAAACAGAGTTCAGGCTTTGGAAGATGAAATTTGACTATTTTGTATGTTAAATGACAATAATTTAACGTCTGTGTTGTTTGTGATTGGAAAAACTAATATAGAAAGCTGTTCATTTGTTTTAATGAAAACTGCGAGTGCTCAATATGAGGGGGAAAAGCGATTCATATTGTCATAGCGCCCAGCCCTACAGTATTGAGTGGTGAGTCTTTTCCTTAGTACCAAAACTGAGGTTGAAGTATTAGTATCTACCGCACTACTTCAACAGTGAGTCATCAGAAAAACAAAAAAACAGGATCTACCGGTAGATATATTTTCTGTTTTCTTTTTGGGTGTAAAGTACGCTGCCATGACCAGATATTAATCCTCTGTGTTGTTGCTGTCTTCAGAAATTTGTTTTAATCTTGGATACATGGTTCATTGTGTTTGTGGTGTCTTTTAAAAATACAATAGCTATTGTATTCTTGTGAAGACTACAAATTGACTGTAATTACAGAGAAAAGTGCCACCGTGATATGGGGGTGAGCAATCTACACAAAGCGCTGGCATTTGAATAGAAACGCGCGGGTTTAGTGCTGGGTTCATTGTGACACATCGAACAAAGCCGTGCACCTACACCTGATTGTAGTCCTTTCATTTAACGGATCACCTTTATCTTCTGGAATGACAGTAATGAGGATCAATTATATTTTGCATACAAATAAAAATACTATTCATGTAGAGATCAACATTCTTAGCAGAAACGGTAACGGGTTCAATCTAGACCTGTGCAATTAATCAAATTTAAAATCATGATTTAAATAATTGCTCTTAATCTAGTAGTCCATTTAAGTACTAAGATGCTGTAATCAAAAATACAATTAATTACCCTCTGTTTAGAATTATATATTTGTTCTGCCACTCAAAGCCTGGAGCGTATGGAAGTAATTGTTTTGCCATAACCAAGCAGGCGTAGTTGAAACCTTTAGAAAACACCTCTCAGAATTGCATCTGTCTATTTCCTCCTTGGTTCACTACTGATCTTAAATTTATATCATCAAAATAACACGTCCTTGTTTGTACATCTTAAAAAATACAAGACTGTGCTGGAATTTTACATCAAAATGAAACACAAACGCTACCAATTACCTGCCCTGATGAAAAAATAAATTACATTTTTGATGACAAATGTCGATTAACAATAATGGCTTTGAAAACCCTTGGTAAGCAGCATTATCAGACGCTAAAACAATGCTGAACAAGCAGAAAGATTAATGGCACGTCTTGCTGACAGGGAACAGAGATGTAATAGCAAAGGCGCTGGAGCGTGAGTAAAATAAACAGAAAATGTCATTAGATTTAAGTAAGTCAAAATTAAAGCTCATCTGCTGTGACAGGGCCCCGGTGGAAAATGTTGCCGCGGCGACAGAAATGGCTTGTGGGGGAAGCTGGCTCATTACGAGGCATGAACACAAAGTACACAGTATCAGAAGGAGAAAAGTTTACTAATCCATAAGTGCCTTATTCTGTGACTAGATGCATCAAGTGAACAATGATTTGGTCGTTTTTTCTTGGTAGAATGAGTTGTACCAGTGATTGTACTCATTCAGCATTCATACTGACATGTTTTGTGGCTTTGACCATGACCATTGACCATGTAAGCATAGCTGCACATACAGAGTAGGAAATGGTGAAGGCATAAACAGTAACAAGGCATCAAACACAAGTACAGTAAAATGGAGAACACATTTTTAGGAAATTGTGTACTTCTGCGCTCACACACCATCAGTCTCAAATAAAGCAGCTGCATAGAACTGGAGGCAGAGCACAGGAACGGGCCTTTGTTATATTTTTTGTTGTCTGCAGATTCCACGGTTTGACAGCAGCTCTCACCTTTTGTACTTTAGGACGTCTTGGTGACAAAGTGAAATAATTTTACAGCCTTTTCCTTTGACATAACTTACACCTGAGCTCTATGAGTTTCACTTTGTTTCTATAAAACTGGAGTTGTCAAACATCAGCAGACTCATATCTCAGCACAAAAATCACATGACATTTTCATGGTTTCTCTGGGCGAGAATCCTCGGCAAAGTAATAATGTACAAAGCCATTTGAAGCCGACAGCAAGGCTCTGGACTGAAAATACAACAGCCCCACACAGAAACGTGTGAAACGCAGATCAAGGAGATGACTCAATTGAGTTGTGCGCAAGATGAAAAGAGCCGTGCACATCTGCGGCCGTGCACGTGGATGTCTTTATGTTCAAATGGGTTTGAAGCGCCAAGCACACACTATTAAAGTGGGCTGAAGAAACACATACTATAAAGTTGCGTTGAGTTATAATTAAAACTGTGTGCAGCGGAGCATGCCTTCTTAACTTCAGCTTTATTGTGAGTCTCCATAGGCCCCACTATAGTCTTTAATAAAAGACTATGGGACCAGTGTAGACAATAGACAACACTTCAGTGGCTCAGATCAGAGGACACTTCAGTCTTTAGTTCAGCCTGCAACAGTCTACCGGGAATATACAAACTACACTATGTGAGTATACGTCTTGCAACTGCCCAAAAGGACCATAACATTTACGAGAATAAACATTTTAAGTTTTACTCAGCTTTGTCAGCTCAAACTCCTAAATCCTGAATATGGTTAGATAGCATATGTTTTTTGGTTTCTCTGTCCTAGCTCCTACAATAGCAGTAAACCCACACAAATCCAAACCAAGCACTTAAATCATTGAGCAAATCAAGAATGTTTAGCATTTTGAATTTATAACAAAAGAAAACATGCACTTAATACATTTCTGTTCTTTGTTTTACTCATAAGTAGCCGTCTATAATTGTTTATGTTTTGTTAAATCACCCAATAGTTTTGGAGCATTATATGTTGACAGAATGTCAGGAGGAGCATGAGCCAGTGAGCATCAGTGGGACCAGGAGCAGCTGCTGTGTCTGAACTCACAGTAGACACAAACATAACAGCACATACATCATCAATGACACAATCTCCATTTCCTGCCTTCTACCTTATGCCTCATCAGACATCTTATAATTAGCCAAGATAAGTAATTAACATCCAAAATAGGCCTTAATTTGCATATCTGCAATCATTAGCATAGACAAGTCCCAATGTGCATTGGTAAATGTCAGGACAAATAAACCAACTTCATCCTATGGGATCTTTGAGATTGTGTCACTGGTCTTTGTAAAATGGGGGGAAATTGAATAAAGGTTCGTAGCGACTGTAAGTAGAGATTTGTATTATTATTTTTTTAGAATCCAGAGCAGCCTATGTCCGAAAACTGCCAATATTTTTGGGCCAATTGTGCAGTGCTGATTTTGATGTTTTTTCCTAAATATATATTGTAATTACAACAAAATGCTTGCTCTATATAAGTCTTCTTAGACAGCTATGGCAACGGTCCTCTTGTTATAGCAATTACACAAATTATAAAAATATATATTTTGAATGGGGAAAGTACAAATCCTTCATTTGCAAATGATTTGCCTATAACCCACACAATGTCATTCATTTAATCATGTCGTTGGCCAAAACAAAGTATCGGCCGATGCAACTGAATGTCGCTGCTGTTGTCAAATAACTCAAATAATTTAAATGAACATGCTAATTGTTTTATGTGTTTTTATTATAGTCTCTGTGCTTGTACTGTGATGTACGAGCAAGCCAAAGAAAAATATCTGCCATCATTGCATAAGACACACAATGAAGGTATTCTACTTTCTATAGATTGAAGGCCGATAGCCAATATCAATGCATCAGGCAGTAGCTTTACATCAGGAACTGG